>NW_026988507.1:6170000-6830000 GCF_030222135.1 Aotus nancymaae | reverse complement strand
TTCTTCTCTGAAAATCCTATCAGTATAGGTAACCGATGATGATACTTTGTAGGACAGTAGAGAAAGATACTGAAGAGTAAATTATGCCACAAAGCTGATATAACCTTGAACAAGATGATAAAAGTATACTGTTTTCTCTGCCAAGTAAAAGTGTGCTATTTAAGAAAAAAATAGGATTGGCCCTCTCAGCTGTATGTCATTTGCCAAAGATATATTGATTTTCTCAAAAATCATGACCTGATTAGCCTTTGATAACCCATTGTTATTTTCCTAGTTAAATTTGTCTTTTATATGATGCAAATTGGAAAGTTAAAAGAGGATACTATAGAGACTGATACCCTTGTATCTTTCCAGCTGTCTTTGATGGTGGCTTTAAGCTTCATAATTCCATCAGGGATACAATATTGGTTTTTTACTTATTCTTTTGCTAAGGCAGAGAAGTTCAAAGGATTTCCACTTGGTCCTTCATTTCAATGAAGTTCTTACTAAACACACAGTCAAATGAGGCTTACAAATGCTGGAAATATCATTGCCAAACATACCTTCAAGAATTGAGTGAAGAACCAAAGTATTGGCTCAGAGTCAAACTGGGCACGATGGACTGTGTAATGTATATTTAGCTCAGTTCAAAATTCTATTTAATTTCCTGAATATCCTAAGTCCTGCTTTGGTGGTAACTATCTTGTCCCTTTACTTAAGGGACTTTATGCATTTGAACTAAGTCAAGTATGAAAACTGACTAAGTGTACAACATTCTTTATTGTGCTGGTTAAACCTCTCTTTGCTTGAGGTGGAAGTATTTAGGTTTTACATATTAAGGATGACTTTAGTGGTTGTAATAGGTAGAATAATGACTCCCATAATTTCAAGCCTAGGAACTCTGAACATGGTAGGTTACATGGCAAAGGGGAAAAATGTTTATAGATGGAATTAAGTTTAACTTAAATGTAATCATTAAAGTTACATTTGTAAGTTACATAATATGATCGGCTTAACTTGAAACTGAAAAATTATTCTGGACTATATCCAGGCATGTCCCATGTAATTGGAAGGATCCTTACATGTGGAAGAGGTAGGGGCAAGAGGAGGTTAGGGCGATGAGACGTGATGTGATAACAATTAACCTTACACTGTTGCTGGCTGTGAAAAGGGACGACGAGACCACGAGCTAAAGAACATAGTTGTCCTCTTGAATCCAGAAAGGGCAAAAAAATTATTATTCCCTTAGAGTTTCCAGAAAGAAATGCAACTTGGGCAATACCTTGATTTAACCCAAGGAGACTCATTTTGAACTTCTGAACTAACAGAGCAATGAGATGGTGAATGGTTTCAGCCAATATGCTTGTGATAATTTGTTGTAACCACCATGAAAAACTAATACAGTGGTCTATCAATGTATTTTATTTCCATGAAACCTGTAATCTATTAGCCATGGCAAATATTCCTTCAGGTCAAACTCTTTTGATTTACCATGCTGGTTATGCTTTTTCTCTACTAATTGCATCCTCTGTTCTTTTCTTTAGGTACCTCTAGACCTCCACCATCCAGGGATCCTACTACCGTCATTAAAATGAGGGAGCCCATTGTAAATGCAGCATCTACTAACACCTCTGAAAACAAAAATCCACTAAAGTGTTTTTCAGAAAGGCTGGTGTTTCCCTCACCAGTGGATTTCTCAAAACCTTGAAAAGAGAGTGTCATGTAGATCCTCAGGGAACAACATTTGTTGTGGGGAGGGGTGGGTCATTCCTTTTCTCTGTAAGTCTTTGCATTTTTTCCTGTGCATTTTACCAATAAATTTCTGTAATTGCAAGCAGCTTCAGCTAGTACCACTTTTGAATCTCTGTTTTAGTAAGCTAATTATTATTAAAAGTATATCTGAGGAAGTCTGATTTCTTTGATTATTAATGACCAAAAATGCACATGAAGACATTTTTCTAATATATACATTGTTAGTACCTCAGTAAACCTCTCTCTTTAGATTCTGAAAATAGAAGTCAGAATAAAATAATGGTTTCCACCCTAACAATATTTTCTTACTTCAGGTGAGATATATATTGTAAACTCATAAAGGCAGATCACTATGTAAAATAACCAATTAGTCTTTTGTAGAAGCAAAACTCTTGAAAAGCTGCTGGTATCCACCTTATTACTTTTAAAGCTTAGAATTTTGCTTTCTTACAACTGCAAATGAAACAAATACCTAGTATGTTATTTTCTACACTGAAGTGAAGAAAAAGAATTATATTCTTGTAACTATTATTCCATCTTCCTGTAAGGTATTTATTAACACCTTACGTTAATTATCTTTGCACTTAGACTAATACTCATCATCATCATCTACCTTCTGTTTCTTTTTCAAATTCATATTCTATTTAAGTTTTTTTGTGACAATGTACACATCAGATGTGTAGGTTCCATTCAGCTGTTAAATTCAAATCAAATGTTTCAAACTATTTTAAACCAGGTATAAAATTTTCATCTTTTTCAAAACATTCAATTTTATAAGAAAAAAGGTATTATTTCAATCTAGAGAAGTTTCAAGATTAATTTCTAGTCAAATCCTCCTTAAAAGATTTATTTCCTCAAACAAATAAAGACAGTTTGAAATAAAAATATGATGCTCTTTGGGAAAGCTTAGTGGTGAAAATGTGCTAATGGATTAATGGTTGCTTCAGGGGAAGGTGTAATTCACATTCTGAGAGGAGCAGCTGTTCCATGATGAATGGATTGGGGGCTGTGCTTCTAGTGTTTGATACTAAACAGAACATCTGATGGACATCGAGCAAGAGTTGATCAGATCCTGATCTTGTTTTGTTTTGCTGTTGTTGTTTGTTTCTTATCATACCCTAGAATATGGCTAGCTCTATTAAACCAAAGAGCCTGATCATTATGTCTTTCACATAGCAGTGGTATTTTGGCTGATATTAATTTTGTTGTCAAAGATACAGCTGTTGTAGGAAATATTTTGAATTTTTAGTACCATCTGGTGTGCCGAAGGAAGAAGTAGCGCTCTGAGCATTGGCATCAATCCACTTTCTAAGTGGCTAATACTGGTGCTTTGAAAAAGGGGCTGTCAAAATGAGAGATGAGAGAGTCATTAATTTGAGCTGTTTTCATCCTTGTATCATACCACAGATACTGAATACATCAATTAAAACAAACATCTTTAGTATGCGTGCATGTTAAAAAAAATTCAGAAGTTGATTATTTATATGTAACGTTGGCATTATTAATAGTTCATGACCAGAAACTTATCTGCCACAGAGTATAAAAAAGCCGAAATGAGGAGGTGTACCAAGCTTGGTCTATACCTTATTAAGGAAGGTGATAAATTGGCACTCATCAAAGTTAAATTGGTTTTCTCTTCCATCACTCTTTATCACTGGATATTTTATTCAGATGTTTACTAAACTCATCTTCTTTTTCTCAGAATAGGTATTTATTAAGTTGGTAGAAATGAAAAACATAATTACTTATGATATAATTTATTTTACTTCAAAGGCTTGAGATATTTTTTGCAATGACTGTTTCCAGGACCTGAGAGTTCCCCAAAGGTCAAAATATAGTAGAAATAAGACAGCTAGGCACTTGTTCAGGACACACATCTGTAAAAAGTACTAAAATATCACTGGTGTACAATAGCATCATAATTATAATAAATGTAATAAAATAAAGAAAATGTGTTTACTGTAAATTCCTATACAAAAGAATACAAGCGGTAGGAGGAACCATTTTGATAGGACAGTTGAGGTTTAGGGTGATGGAATTCAGGATCCCAAAATACAGCATCTTGGTATTTGAGAAAACAGCAGAAGCAGGATGATCTCTCTCCCCTTCCCCTCACCCTTTCTTTCTGAGGGCAGATCATGAAACAGTTCTCTGACCATCCTCTGGAGTAAATAACAAGATTTTCATGTGTGAGGTGTCTACCCCATACCCCAAGGAAAAGAACTTCCTTATCTCTGAAGTCACAGGGACACAGAGAAGAATCCGAACAAACAGGCCTTGCTAACTTTCTCCCAGCTTATTACCATTAGATCACAATGCATTTTGTTCAATCATACTTCTCCAAAAGTGTCGACATTTTTAAAATCAAACTTAGGATAAAAATATACAAGTTTTTCTGATTCTTTGGGTCTTCATCCCCTTATGAAGTCTCCCATGTCACATAAAACATATTACATAAATTTGTGTGCTTTTCTCTTATTAATCTGTATTTTATTATGGGTGCCTCAGCCATGAACCTAATGATGACTAAAAAAAGACAGTTTTCCTCCTCTATAAGAATGAGAAATACCCCAAGGGAGGATACTCAAACAATAATAGATTCCTGTTAAAATAATTTTTAAGGTAACTGTATTGTCTTGTTTGTATATAATTTTGGGTTCTGGGGCTGAATTTCTAGAGAGAACAGTTTGAATAATGATGGGTTACCTTTGTCCACTCCCCATGCAACACTTGTGCTCTTTTCCAAATAAATGGAACTTTATATAAGTTCTAAAACTTACCTAAAAATATTTTTTTTGAAGAGGCACAAAAGGATTAACTTTTTAGGGTAATTGGAGGTTTGATAATAATCCTGGGTTGGAGAGACATTACATAAATTGTAAAGGTACCATGCAAATACCTGTAAGTGAAGGGGTATACATGAAGCCTGAAGTGCTGTGGCAGTTCAGAGGAAGACAGGATTTTATTCAGTTATTCAAGTGGGTTGAATTAAGAAAAAATTGCCATAGAGGAACTGGCATTTCAGCTAAGAACTAGATTTCAGTCAGTGATTTTAGTGACAAGAGATGTCTAACAGAAGGAAAATATGAGCTAAGACTCAAGTAGATAAAAATTCAGGGTGTTTGTGAGGCAGCTGGTAGTCTGGGGTCATTGACCTGTGATGTCTTTGTAGGAGGATAGTGGGAAAATAGACTGTAAGGACTGAATGTAAGCAGAACATGGAAGGGTTTAAATGATGAGTTTGCTGTTTATTGGAAACCCCTGAAGGTTTTGAGATATATACAGAAAACTAAGGCCACAGGTGGAAGAAAAGATGCTTGCAGGGAATGATAAGAATATACAAGTGGGAAACTCATTGAGTGTTTACTACAGTTATTTAAAGTTGCTGGTGCCTTGAATTAAAATAAATGAAAATGGAAATGCAGTAACAAATATAAGCAGTAGTTTAGAGATCTAATCACTAAAACTTAGCAACAGAGCAGATGTTGGAATTGTAGTAAGGTGAAGGCCATCAAGGAATGACTGAAATTCTACAACAATTATTAGAATAAAGCAATCCAAAAATGAAATTACCATAGAAAAAATGTGAGGTGATGATGAGAGCTTGATATATATTAACTTGATTTTAATATGACTTCATATTATTTATACTATGATGCACAAAAGTTTGCATCATATAATGGTGGGGGAGCATCTCGGTGAAATAACTGCCATTTATTGAACAGCTATAATCATTAGTAATATAACAGTTACCTAATAGAAGGTTTACATGTATTCCTCCCAAACAGCAAAACAACCCCTAGGTGTTTACCCATCCCTGCTACAAAATAATGAAACTGATGTTCTGATAGATTACATTATCTTGTTATCTTGTTAAGGTGATATAAATAATAAGGAGTAAATGTGGAATGTGAATCTACTTCTGTCTGACTTCACTAAACAGAAGAATTGAAATGTGATAGGACGAAGGTAAGCTTAGACTGATGGATGAGCATCTGACTTCAGACAGGGGATCTTGTCTTTCTCAGCTATAAAAGGAAATAGCAGAGGCTGAGTAATCTCCCTCAAAAATAGATTTGTTCTATTCAATTAATAATATATGACAGTCTTCTGATTGATGGACAGTAAGTTAATTTTCCAGTGATTGTAGGGCACACTTGATTTCAGAAACACTACTGACATAACAGCATTTTAGAATTAAGACTATATCGTATGATATGAGGTTGGCTATTCTTTTAAGATTGATGTTTTCTATAGTTTGCTTCTATTCCTTGCTCAATGGAAGGGATATTGGATTGGATTAAATAATTTTTTGTAGCATTTAGATAAAAATATGTTTATTTTGTTTTGCTTCTCTTATTCAGCCACTATTTACAGTTAATTGATCTTCAAAGGTTCTCCATTTTACCAACTCGTAGATATTGCCTAAATCTCTCTATTCATCCCAGTCTCCATTACTGTCATCCTCCCCAATCTATTACTGGCCCTGAACACATTCTTTCTGTTTTACAAAACTAACTCTCTATATTGCAGTCCTTGTGATAATTTCAAAGGGTAATTCAGTCTCTTGCTGAAAACTCTTTAATAGGTTCTCCATGTACTTTACATAAAGATGAAAATCAACAAGATGGCCCAAATTAAAGACTGCATGACTTGGGCTCTGACACTCTTTTCAGAGTCGGGCATAGATACTAGGCATATGAGAGTCCTAATGACTTTTGGTGCTATCTTTTCTATTCAGGATCATTAAGGTTGGGCACATTACTCTGCTGCAAAAACTACAATTACTGTTCATTTCACCTAAATTTTTTATGCATTTTTTTGTTTATCTTTACTTCATAGAGTTATACCAGTTTTGGTCTTTCATGTACACATTCATGGATATCATAACTGGAAGTCAAGGCAAATTGTTGGGGTTGGGAGCTGGGGTCATGAACCAGCATTTCTGACTTGCCATACTAAACTAGAAATACTCATTGTTGTGTAAAAAGCCTGTAGTACATTTCAGTCTTTGGAGGTCATGTATTAGATAGCACTTAAAGGAAGGTCATTAAGGTAATGGTTCCAGAGACGTTAACTTTCTTCTACTACCATATTTTTCCTTTTTGGAGTTTATTTGAGAGTCAGATTCAGGCCTTCAAAATATACAGACAGGAGGAGATCATATTCCAGAAACAAACCAAAATAAAGGCTTTGCTCAGCTGAGACCTGTTTCTGTATATATCAAACTTTAGAGCTCAGTTGTATAAACAAGGATGTTATATGTTCAAATTATTATATTTTATTATACAGCTTACATCTAACTTGAACTCAAAATATGAAAGCATCTCATTTGTTGTGTGGAAATATTTACAATCTGTACAACCAAAGACATTTACTTTGTTCCATGTTCAAACTATTTTTTGAGGTTTAAAATCACCAGAACATAAACTATGTTAGAGAAACAAAACTGAGAAACTAAAAGAAAGGCAGCAGGAGGAGAAGGGGACTAGGAGAACAGCCACACCAAGCTTTAGACTTCTTTTGAGAGAAACACATCACTGAATTGAATTCATCAGAAGGAGACTAGCAAAACATTGAATTAATTAATTAGGTACTACTGTCTCAAGAAAGCCACCATCCCTGTGCTTCCAGTGCTGGTCTGGAATTCTTGCAACACTTTTTCTGATAATACGCAACTTCCCAAACTCCCTTCTTCACCTCTTAAACATATTTATTTTGTGCCCCATTTACTCTAGATGACTGTAAGCTAATTTTAAAAACTAAACAATCAAATTATTTCAAGTGGTTTTCATAGGCTAATGTTATTCTTCCCATTAAGATTGAACTGTTGTGCTCAAAGAAGTTACTCTACTGATGCTTATTGCAGGCAGCATGGCAGCCCAGAGAGGTGCCTGGGACCCTCAGTCTTCATCAGTGTCCCTTAAGTTGTGCACATAAGCAATCACTTAAGCAGGCTGCAGAATGTCACCCAGACCTGTTTGTTCAAAACTTCTACCCTAGCTGTGCACACCCATGGGCAAGTGAACCTACTGGAGAGAGAGTGTTCTAGAAGATCAGCTAATCTAAAGTATTTCTCTACCCAGGTCTAGAAGAATTAATTGCTAATAATATTGCATAATTTGAGGGAAACTATGGAAATTTCCCTTTCTGCTGGCCCCAAATATGTCTATTCACTCTACTCTCCTTCCCCAACTTGTCTGTGAGTGAATCTCAAATTCTAGAACTGAAGTTTCGTTAAGTAAACCTTTCTTGCAACGTAAATTCAAATCCTAATTTTAAATTTGTGAACACCTGGGAAAGATGACATATTACATTACTAACAACAGAGTAGTATTGTGAGAAATATAAGAGCCTGGAAAGGGGTTTGAAATATGTGGATAAGGTAAAAATTAAGGTAGAAAAATTGCAGAATGAGATACGTTTCCATTTTCCCTATCTAAAGTACTTCTCCTTATCCAAAACTTTGAACTCAATATAAAGTGAAATGTCCTTAGATGCTTAGAGTCGCTTGAGACCCTCAGACAACAAAGAAGGGGTGTGTGTGTGTGTGTGTGTGTGTGTGTGTGTGTGTGTATGTGTAGGGGGGCGCATATACAAGGAGGAAGAAGAGGGATGGCAGTGCCTGTATCTCGTAAAACTACACATAGTTGAAATTCTGCTATCCACCAAATCACTGTCTCTTAATGCCAGAGAAGTAAGAGACACCTCCAGACATTCCACATAGTAGATTATTGTAACAACATCTTAAGAAGCCTCAGACAGGGCCCAGAGACATAAAAATAAATACAGGAGTTTAAGTGCAGTTGGTTTCATCCAGGAACATCAGCTCAGCAGGGACAAGACATGAAACAGACCTATGCTTCAAACATACCACTGAGTATCTAGACTATTTCCTGATATAAGCTTCTTAAATATAAATATCATAGTAATACAAATATACATACTTTTTACTAATGTCACTTTAACTGTTTCTGGGCTGTTTTCATAACTGAAAACACAGTGCCCTTGGTTAAGAAGAGTTACTTTTTGAGTCTTAATAAGCATTATGGCTAACGAAATTATGCCTTATAATTCCATTTAGGAATGAAATAATATTCTAAGAAAATGTGTTTTTTTATTGATAATCCATTCTATTTTAATTTTCATTTTACACATAGACAAATCCTTGACAAATTACTGTGGTAGAAAACAGACAGCAACCGTTAAGTAACAACTTGGTCCCCATTCTTAACTGGATCTTAATGATCTTATTTAACAAATGTGTCATTATTTAACGATGATAATGAATGACTGCAACAATCTCTTGTATATTATCAGGAAATTTTAAGAATGTTTAAGAGTCATAAAGAGATAATTTTGAAAGCTCAAATTTTGCCATACAGAAATAAACACTGTTAGCATTTTGATATATCTCCTTCTACAATATTTCTTGTGATTCTGAGTATGCAGTTTTCCGCTAGTACATGTTACTTTCTTTTAAATTTGCAATCATTCTGATTTGAACAATTAATTTTTTTAAATCTTATGAGACAATTCGAAATGTTTAATCACTAAGAACATATTTGATCATATTTAGCAATAACAGCTAATTTTTAAATGTAATAGTGTTATTGAAATTATGTTTTAGAGATAAAGAGTATTAGTAGTTGGAATGAAATAATGCCTTGGATTTGCTTTAAAATAATCCAGAGAAGAATAAAATGACATAGATTATGAGTTAACAGCTATTGAAGATGAGTGACAAATACATGGAGGTTCGTAACACTATTATTTTAAAAGGCTTTAAAATATTTTAAGTTATAGGTTATAATTAGTGGTATTATGTATACGTGTGTGTGTAGATACACCCATTAATAAATACTTTAATTTTCAATTAACTTAAATTTTCTATACCTTTATTTATTTTTATGTCAGTTTAACCTATTAAAAGCTGAGATAGGTTGTAATGTCACTCAAAACAATTATGTTTGGTTAATTTTTTCCTAAGGATTTTTGTTTTGCTTCACCTTGAAACTAAGTTTAATTGTATTAACATATGTCATTGCACTTTGTTCTTTTTTTTGTATACATTTTATTGACATATGTCTCTCTAGTTCCTGTGAGTCTTTCTTGCCTTAGGTTCTTTTTCTTTTCTTTTCTCTTTCTTTCTCTTTGAGATGGAATTTCACTGCGTTGTCCAGGCTGGAGTGCAGTGGCATGATCTCAACTCACTGGCAACCTCAGCCTCCTAGATTCAAGGGATGCTCATGCCTCAGCCTCCTGAGTAGCTGGGACTACAGGAAGGTGTCACCACAACTGGCTAATTTTTGTATTTTTTGTAGAGACCAGGTTTCCCCATGTTGTCCAGGTTGGTCTTGACTTTCTGGGCTCAAGCCATCTGCCCACCTCATCCTCCCAAAGTGCTGGGATTACAGGTTTGAGCCACCTTGCCTGGGTTGCCTTAAGTTCTAACTTCCATCCACACTTGTTTTTTCTTTTTGTTTGTCCCTGGTTGATAATTTTTGAACATTCCTGTGTTGTGGTGGTTGTTGCTGTTGTTTAACATTCTCTGACATTTTGTGTTTGAACTTAAAAAGTATTTAGTGTTTTCATAAATGTTATTTGTTTCCCTTTAATTAAGGGTTAAAGTTGATTAAATTTTTTCATAGCTTTGTGTTTAAAATCCAAGTTCTCATCCTGGGTTTTATTGGTTTTGCTTACTAGTATGTATATGTGGATGGATTCACAAACACACACATGTACACACAACATGTGGATCATTTTTATTTTCTTTTAAACTCTGCAAGAATTTCGTAGTTACATAAACCACTTTTAGTTCTACTAGTTATAAAATGTAGGCATTGTAAAAGCTGAGGTGATGGTTACCCCATTTCCTTTGATGTGATTTTAATGCATTGTATGCCTATATCAAGATATCTCATGTATCCCATAAATATATACGCTTATTATATACCCATAAAAAATAACAATTAGGGCCAGGCGCGGTGGCTCACGCCTGTAATCCCAGCACTTTGGGAGGCCGAGGCAGGTGGATCACGAGGTCAAGAGATAGAGACCATCTTGGTCAACACGGTGAAACCCCGTCTCTACTAAAAATACAAAAATTAGCTGGGCGTAGCGGCACGCACCTGTAGTCCCAGCTACTCGGGAGACTGAGGCAGAAGAATTGCTTGAACCCGGGAAGCAGAGGTTGCAGTGAGCCGAGGTTGCGCCACTGCTCTCCAGCCTGGCGCCTGGCGACAGAGCAAGACTCTGTCTCAATGCTGGGCGCAGTGGCTCACGCCTGTAATCCCAGCACTTTGGGAGGCCAAGGCAAGTGGATCACGAGGTCAAGAGATCGAGACCATCCTGGTCAACATGGTGAAACCCTGTCTCTACTAAAAATACAAAAAATTAGCTGGGCATGGTGGCACGTGCCTGTAATCCCAACTACTCAGGAGGCTGAGGCAGGAGAATTGCCTGAACCCAGGAGGCGGAGGTTGCGGTGAGCCGAGATCGCGCCATTGCACTCCAGCCTGGGTAACAAGAGTGAAACTCCGTCCCAAAAAAAAAAAAAAAATTAACAATTAAAAATTTAAGCATTGTAAAACAATTGCAATCTCGTTTCTCTAAATTTGAAAGCCAGGAATGAAAAAAACTATATGAGAAATTCAGCATATCTTTACGTCTCTGTCCATAATTGGTCCATTAGCCATTATTTGTTGATATAATATAGGCTTGGTTTCAAAATATTATTATTATTAACTTGTTTATGTTAAAGAGCTTTCCTTTAAGGTAGTTTGATTCAGAATTCATTTTTGTAAAATGTATAACAAAAATATCTGGACAACATGTTTTATTGATTTTAATGTTCATCTGTAACTTCATATTGTGGCATATATATATCTCTCAGTATCAGACTTAAATGTAAAAGATAAAATTATTAAAGTTCTAGGCAAAAAACCAGAAGAGCATCTTTTGATTTCTTAGTGCATAAAAAGGCATAAACCTTAAATTAAAAGAAAACTGATCATTTGGACTTCAGTGAAGTTAAAAACTTCTGCTCTTTTTCAAATGACACTTAAAACAATGAAAGGCAAGATACTGATTGAAAGAAAGTCATTTTCAAAATATATATCTGATAAAAGACCTATTCCAGAATGTATATAGAATCTTACAATTCAGTAATATGAAGACGTGGCAATGGGCAAAAGATTTGAACAGACACTTTTCCAAAGATGTATGAATGGCAAATAAACATATGAAAAGATGCTTAATATCCTTAGCCATTAGAAAAATGCAAATTAAACCTAAAGTGAATTGGTTTTTAGAATTGGCTAAAATGAAAAAGACTGACAATACCAAATGCTGACAAGGATGACAAGCACCTGGAACTCTTATATTTTGCTGGTAGAAATGGAAAAGTGTGTAGTCTCTTTGGAAAACAGATTGGTAGGTTCTTATAAAATTGAATATTCACTTACCATGAGACCTGGTGATCCAACTTCTAGGTATCTATCAAAGAGAAACAAAAACCCATGCTTAGATGAAGTTCTACTGTAATATTTGTAGCAGCTTTATTGTAATAACCAAAATAATAAATGTCTATCAACTTTGAAATGAATACATTATAGTATATCCATAAAATGAGATACTCAGCAATAAAAAGAAACTACGATATGAGCAACAATGAAGATGGATATCAACAGCATTATGCTAAATAAAAGTACATACTGTATGACTTTGCTTACATGACATTTGGGTGACAGAAGCAGATGAGTGGTTTCCAGAGGCCAGAGCTGGAGGAGAGAATTAACTACAAAACGGCACAAGGAAACTTTATGCAGTGATGGAAATGTTCTATATCATGATGGTTGTATTAGTCCACTGCTATAAAGAACTGCCCGAGATTGGGTAATTTATAAAGGAAAGAGATTTAATTGACTCACAGTTCCACATGGCTGCTAAATCATAGCAGAAGGCAAAGGAGAAGAAGGCACCTTCTGCACAAGGCAGCAGGAAGGAGGATTAATGCAGGAGGAACTACCAAACACTTATAAAACCATCAGGTCTCAGGAGAACTCACTATCATGAGAACAGCATGAAGGAAACCACCCCCATGATCCAATTACCTCTACCTGTTCTCTCCCTTGACATGTGGGGATTATGGGGATTATGGGGAATATAAATTCAAGATGAGATTTTGCTGGGGACACAAGGCCTAACCATATCGATTGTGGCACTGGTTACATAACTAAATGCATTCACCAAAACCTGTTCAAATATACATTTTGAAGTGTTGGATTTTATTGTATGTACACTATAACTGAATAAAGCTGATATTTTTAAAGTATAAAGAAGGCAAAATAAAAACATGTTTGGACCAAGAAAAATCCTGTGAAGTCAGTATTATTCTAACTAGAGCACATGAAGAGCTTCAGCAACTTTAAACAGAAATACAGCAATGAAGGCAAGCCTAGGAAATAAGGACAATAAACTAATACATTGGTTACTTTTTAACAAATTCACAAAATATTTATTTAGTAGCTACTATGTCTGTACAGCATTGAGCAAACTAATTGAGATATAATAATTATTTAATCATGGCATTTATCTTTCTGTGCCTCAAACTGTAGTTAAAAGATAGACTCATAAACAAGTAATTATTGTAGCATGAAGGTGGATGTTGAAAATATTTTGAAAGTGCTGTGTGAGTATAGTGGACAGAGCTGGGATTTGACTTTAGCCTAAGCTCCATTTTAGTAGGTAACTCGATAAATGTTTATTGATCTGTTGATTCAGTTCAAATGCTCTTGATTGAGTATATGCCCTATATCTAGCACTGTCCATGTAGTTGCTTAGAGGAATTTGCCCATTTGAAGCACTAAATTTTTTGTAAATATGTTATTTTCTCTGAAATTATTTGGAACTCCAGTTATTAAAAATGTTACCCTTATCTCGCTCTTAGTAAGACAGAATTAACAGGAAGTGAAAATAGAAGTAAGATGCAAGATAATTGTTTTACTCTTGAATGTAAATATCTCAGTTTGCCTTGGCCTTTTGCAACTAGCAGTTGGCCACTGTGATAACATTCTGTTTGGTTGGCATTATCGCTCAGTTTCCTTCCTTGGAGAGAACGTTATGCAGATTGGCTGCAGCTGTGCTCCATCAGATTCTTTTCCTCTAGGCTACAGGGTCCTTTGACCACTACTCCTAATTCTCCTCCCTTCCTGCTCAAGTGTATTTCATCTACAATGCATTTAATGTGAAGTTTGACAACTTCTTTTTTCCTGAAAGAAATATAAGTGCTTTTCTCTTTATGAAATATTTTTCATAGATTAATTGCTTCCTCTTTTATTACAAAATTTCTTGGAATGTCAAATGTACGGAGAAGCACAAGGTCTTTAACTCCCTTTGTCCCAGAGAAGTAAGATTCCCAGCAGACTGCAGATTCTTCCTGAAGCGCTCTGGAGGCTTTGGCGAAAATGAACTTTTCTCAAGTAGTTAAGTGATAATTCAGCAATTGTCATAGAAAATAAGAATCCAGTATTTTTTAAATCTATATTTTAACCCTGAAATGTGTTCACCTTCCTCACAAAGACGGTATAGAAAGACATTTTTGAAACTAGCAATCTTTCTTATCTTCAAGTGAAATTATAATGAGCCATGTAAGTTTATTTGTATACTTCTGACTATTGGAAAATAAAATTAAATGCACATACACATTTATCTTTCAAAGGAATAGCTTCATACTTTTATTTACAAATGTAATTGCAGCCCTTTTATTTTTTAATTAATGTATTTGGTTTTTTTCCTGCCCTATTAGCAGGAAGTCCAGTATGCTACCCATGTCTTAATGGTCTAAACTCTCTAGGTATTGTTATAAAGGGCCCTCACTCCATTTTACTCACAGCAGGAGAAGAGAATACCAATTTGATCAAACCACAGTTTTATCATTTCTCACTACCATGTGCTGTTTTATTCTCCCAAATGTCCTGACAGATAGGGCCTGTGCTCTGCTGTGAGGGGTGATTACATTTCCTTACAGTCTAATTGGTAAAGGGTGCCCCACACATGATCTCTTAAGGGTATAGCTTTAAGCACTCATCACTTTTAGTTCAAATTTCTAGCAGCTACCTCCACATAAACCTAGAATCCTCATATTCCTTTTCTTCTGGCAACCACATGCATTCCGCTAGGGCTACTTAGACTCAGAACTATTAGAACTCCTTTTCAAAGGGACACTCCCTCAGCACTCCCAGAATGATTTCTTGTCCTCATCTGCACCTTGAGATTGCTGGCAATTTTTCTTGCTAAAAAAGAGAAACACACTTTGGGAGGCCAAGGTGGGCGGATAGCCTGATTCAGGAGTTTGAGACCAGCCTGGCCAACATAGTGAAACCCCATCTCTACTAAAAATACAAAAAATTAGCTGGGTGTGGTGGTGGGCACCTATAATCCCAGCTACTAGAAAGGCTGAGGAAGGAGAATCACTTGAATCCGGGAAGCAGAGGTTGCAGTGAGCCAAGATCACACCATTGCACTCCAGCCTGGGGAACAAGAGCAAAACTCCATCTCAAGAAAAAACAGAGAGAGAATGTGCACACACACACACACACACCACACAATCTGTGGTAGAACAATACCTTTGATGGATATCTCATTATTTTTAAATGTGGTGGTATTATATATGTATGTATATTGGGACATCTCATTTGTAAATATGGTGGTATTATATATGTATGTATATGTATCTATGTACAGTCAGCTCTCTTATCCACAGGTTCAACCATGGATTGAACTGAATCACAAATTAAATATATTCAACAAATAATAATCAAATAACAATACAATAACAAATAAAAATTTTAAAACAGTAGAGTATAACAACTATTTACATAGCATTTACATTGTATTAGGTATTGTAAATCATCCAGAGATCATTTAAAGTACACGGGAGGATGTGCATAGGCGCTATGCAAATATTACATCATTTTATAAAAAGGGCTTGAACATCTGGGAATCTGGTGTGGGTGTTCTGGGACCCATGCCCTGTGGAAACCAAGAAACAACTGTATATGCATCTGTATAATATAATGTATTTGTATATAATTTATATTCTATGTGCATGTGTTGGTTTGAGCTTATCAATAAACTATAAAATACCTATTAGTTGAATTCCTATTATATACCAGCCACTGAATACAAAGTTAATAAGGCATAATCTGCCTGTTTAAGAAATTAAAGATCCAAACAATAAATAAGCTATTATAATGTTGTACAGTAAATACGGTTTTAGAGTATTCTATATGCATAGAATAAGATATTAGGGGCAACACTCAATAATACATTTTACAAGAATGAATTTTGCTCAGGGAGGAGCAAATTCAATAGAATCATGGAGCTATCAGTAGATTTTACTCCACAATTAGGCTATGAATTCATCACCTGATATTCTTCTTTTGTCTTGGATTCCTGACATCAGGAGAGTTGTTTTGGGTTTTTTGTTTAAGTTTTATTTTTAACAGCACAAATTATATTCCAGTTTACTTTAATATTTGGCTTTTTATTTCTGGTATGGAGAAAAGCATGCATTGTAATCTCAACAGGTATGTTTTTATAAGTTTGATGAATGGACAAACTGTATTATTGACAATAATGGTATGTGGAACCTGTATATTGTTTGTAGTTTTTTTTAAATCTAAGCATATTCAATTTAACTGAAGCTTCTGACACAATCGATTTGTTACATTCAACAAGATCATTTGTCAATGAATGGGTTGACCTCCATTTAAAAATAGAAAGTGGGCCATATGTGAAGGCTCATCTCTGTAATCCGAGCACTTTGGGAGGCTGATGTTGGTGGGACTGCTTGAGCCCAGGAGTTCCAACACAGTGAGAGCCTCAACTCTACAAAAAATTTAAAACATAGCTGACTGTGATGGTATGTACCTATAACTGCAGCTACTGGGGAGGCTGAGGAGGGAGGATGCCTTAAGCCCGGGAGGTTGAGGCTGCAGTGAGCTGTGATCATGTCACTGAACTCCAACCTTGATGACAGAGCAAGTCGCTATCTCAAAAAAAAAAAGTTTCATGCGTTGCTTTATAATAATAAACATGAAGTAAGAAGTAAGCTTATCTCTTTTTTTATTTCATGTTAGCATAGATTATTCTTTACAACACACCTATAGTGGGAACCTCAGCAGAACAGTCAAATGGTGTCAACCATATTCATGAGAATCTCACAACAAATTTTTATATCATTATTGACACATGAAATAATGATTAAAACCGGAAGCTTTGCTATGTTTTCATTAATATTTTAGTAACAAAGGAATTATTATTGCTTTTAAATGTTTATTCTATTTTGGATTTTTATTATGAATATTTAAATCAAAAGGGAAGAAATAGTAGAAAATGCATTTTATAATTTATTACTACAAAAGAATTTTAATCTATGTTTTGGAACCAAGAATTACTGGCCTTGTCTATTAGGTAATTGTAGGAGATTTCACATTATCAGATACTGAGCAAGACCAGAAATACTGTGGAAGCTGTTTATCCTCACTCTGCTTGTGTGCAATTCTATGTGAGTGAGCCTTCAACCACTACACAAGCAGATCTTTACGTATGAAACTTAAATGACTGCCTATTAATTCAGTAGAACTTAAAAACAATTTTGAACAAAATAAATAAGCTAATGAACTTCTTGATTGTATGACATCATCTGGAATGAGGTTAGGGAGTTTAGGGAGAGAGCAGGTTGACTTTGACCTCTACAATCGTTTACCTAATGCTTCGAGTTTAATAACTTCATTCAAAATGTTGCAATAAGATTTTGTATTATGCTTAATGTGGCATCACTTGAAAACCTCAATTTGACGGGTACCTATTTTACAAAGAAGGACATTTTTAGGGAAACAAGAAGTGTTCCAGTCTAAGCATTAATAAGGTGATTCGATCACAATGGACATGTGTAAGCAGTCTTGGGGGCACATGTATACTCCTAGCTAGAAGAGACTTTGGCAAGGGAAGCAAGTATTGGGCAACATGTTTATAGAACTTGTGATAGAGCCTCTAGAAAAACACCAACAATATTTTGCCCAACATTATTGTTAATCCTTTTAATTTTTCCTTCTTTTAAGGAGAGGTTTAAAAAGGCATTTGGCATTAATTTTGTTTTGTTTTCAAGTAATAGCTACCTCATTAAACCTCAATTTGACAGTGTGGGCTCATATGCCGGGTTATGTTAGTTCAGCTTTGCCCTGTTAAATTGGAATAATTCAAAGAAACTTGCCAAAGTAAAACTCAAAGTGAACTGACTTCCCAAAGTACTAAGAAATATTGCTCAGAAAAAATAAAACTGCAACATTTGGTACAATTTATTTTGCCCATCTTCTTGAAGCATATTCGTTTTATTAGCATTAAAAATTACAGTTGTGTCATTTCTGCAGCTGACAGTGGTTTGGTTCAAACCAGAGTCAGTGGCAGCTGCAAAAATAAGGAAACATCTTGTCTGTTGCCATGAGAGGATTACAGTATAACTCACAGCAAGCCAGCTTTATGCAAACTATGTCAGGTTTGTCATGTAAAAATCAAAGTCACATGTCTCTACATGAGTGGTGTTAGTTGAAAAACTTCCAGCCTACTAAGCAGAAATAGGTAACCACAAAGCCATGAGGCTTTCTGCATTTAAAGGACAAACCAGTAGGGCATTCTCTTCTTGTAGAGCAGTTTTCATCCCCAAAGCCTGTCCCATTTCTGCAGTTCTAATTGACTCCTCACCCTGCATCAAAGACACTCTGAGGAGAAACTGGTTGGAGAATTCCTTCCAGCACTGTGAGACTCTTCCCTAATAAGAGTGCAGTCTGCTCTTCCCAGGCCCCTACTGCTAATTCCTAACCCCTAGAAGAGTGTTTTGTTTTGGAGACAGAATCTTGCTGTGCTGCCCAGGCTGAAGTGCAGTGGAGCATCTTAGCTCACTACAATCACCACCTCCTGGGTTCAAGCAATTCTCCTGCTTCAGCCTCCTAAGTAGCTGGGACTATAGGTGCCTGCCACCATGCCCAGCTAATTTTTGTATTTTTAGTAGAGACGGGGTTTCACTATGTTGGCCAGGCTGGTCTTGAACTCCTGACCTCATGATCTACCTGCTTCGGCCTCCCAAAGTGCTAGGATTATAGGAGTGAGCTATGGCACTTGGCCTAAATGATTTTCAACCCATAATCACAGCAAGGAATCTATTTTCATTCAGAACCTGTATGCATATATGTGTGTTTATATATATATATATATGCATGCATATACACACACATATTTATATGTTATTTTAACTGAAGCAAAAGCTTCATGAAAAACATTCATCCTAAGTATTCAGTTGGTATAAAAGTAACTGCAGTTTTTGCAATTAAAAGTAATTACAATTACTTTTGAACCAACCTAATATATGCAATGTACTCTGATAGTTTCTATTTTATTCTATTTTGTCTAATTTTATTGACAACCCACCAAATTGACTTCATGACACACAAATTTGTCAAGATGCACAGTTGGTAAAATACTGCCAGAGTTCAGTACTTCTCAAGTCCGGTTATGCTCAAAATCACCTGTGGTCTCAAAAGAAGTCAGAAATGGGGAGAAGGAAACTGGAAGTGATTGCATTAAAGGCAGGCAGATATGTTCTGCCAAGTATTTGCTGTATGACCTTTGATAAATTACTCAACCTTTCTGTTGAATGATGATAATGGCAGTCTTCCACAGAGCATCCTGGTATGCATGAAATGACAATACCAGCAAAAACACATTGCTTTAAGTCTGAAACATGGTAAGAAGGCATTAATACTATCCTTAAGTCTTAAAATCACACTACTTCTGTAGGTGAGTTGTATTACTGATGTCTAAAGGGGATTTTTCAAACATGTCCTAATCTGCCTGAAACATTGTGCCTTCTCTAGAGTCAAAAGTAGATTAAAACTCAGTCGCTTCATTAATACTTTGCCTAGCTACTAAATTTGAGGTGTCTAAACAAGATACTAATGAGGTGACCGAGTCTTAACCTGGTTTTGGCCTCCACTAAAGGTATTAATGAGGTGACCAGGTTTTAACCTGTTCTTGGCCTCAGGTATGTGTTGGTTTTTCAAAGCAGGTGAGAATTTGTTTTAAAAGTCTATTAAAATACCAAATCATAAGACTAGTTCAGGTTTTCTTTAATTAAAGAAACATGAACTACAAATATAAAGGGAAGAACTGAACAGAGTTCAACAGGAACCCCTAATAATAATCTTTCACATAATCCTAGCCCAATTTTCCTGAAGAACTATAATAGATTGAGTCCACATTGTTTAAGTGAATATTGAGGCTTTTCAAGTGAATAATTTTCAATTTAACACACAATATCCTAAATCTGTAGGTCTTAAATGGAATCAAGTAATGACTATTTATTGAATAACTAATTCCAACTATACTTAAGCAGAGTCCTAGGATGCTAAGAAATTTTGAAGTGCAGTTCCTTCCCTCGAAGTACTTACAGTATGGCTTGGAAAAAAATATTTTAAAAGATACTGTATTTATAGAAGACCTGAGGTATAGGAAGGCAACAGATAAGGAAATGATTGTCATTAAAAGATAGTTACTCACAGTTTCCAGAAAAAGAGGGTGCACCTAAGACAAGGAATCTCTCTTACCACTCCTATTCAACATAGTATTGGAAGTTCTGGCCAGAGCAATTAGACAATAAAAAGAAATAAAAGGTATTCAAATATGAAGAGAGAAAGTCAAGTTGTCTCTGTTTGCAGATGAGATGATTATGTATCTAGAAAACCCTTCATCTCAACCCAAAAACTCCTTAGGCTGATGAGCATCTTCAGCAAAATCTCAGGATTTTTGCACAAAATCAATGTGCAAAAATCACAAGCATTCCTACACACCAATAATAGACAAGTAGAGAGTCAAATCATGAATGAACTATCATTCACAATTGCTACAAAGAGAATAAAATACCTTAGTTTCTGTATTTCAGATTCATACTGAAATTTCATACTGAATACTGCTGACAAGGGATGTGAAGGACCTCTTCAAAGAGAAGAGTTATTCAAAGAGAACTACAAACTACTGCTCAAGGAAATAAGAGAGTACACAAACAATTGGAAAAATTCCAATTCCATGCTCATGGATAGGAAGAATCAATATCGTGAAAATGGCCATACTGCCCAAAGTAATTTATAGACTCAATGCTATTCCCATCAAGCTACCATTGACATCCTTCACAGAATTAGGAAAAACTACTTTTAGTTTCATATGGAACCAAAAAAGAGCCCATATAGCCAAGACAATCCTAAGCAAAAAGAACAAATCTGGAGGCATGATGCAACCTGACTTCAAACTATATTACAAGGCTACAGTAGCCAAACAGCATGGTACTGGTACCAAAATAGACATATAGACGAATGGAACAAAACAGAGAACTCAGAAATAACACCACACATTTGCAACCATCTGATCTTTAACAAACCTGAAAAAAACAAGCAGCATGGAAAAGATTCCCCATGTAATAAATGGTGCTGTAAACTAGCTAACCATTTGCAAAAAACTGAAATCAGACCCTTTCCTTACACCTTATACAAAAATTAACTCAAAATCGATTAAAGATGTAAATGTAAAACTCCAAATCATAAAAACCCTAGAAGAAAACCTAGGCAATGACATTCAGGACACGGGCATGGGCAAAGATTACATGACAAAAACACCAAAAGCAACTGCAACAAAAGCTAAAATTGACAAGTGGGATCTAATTAAACTAAAGAGCTTTGGCACAACAAAAGAAACTATCATCAGAATGAAAAGCCAACCTATAGAATGAGAGAAAAATTTTGCAATCTACCTATGTGACAAAATTCTAATACCCACAATCTACAAAGAAGTTAAACAAATTTACAAGAATAAAACAGCTCCATCAAAAAGTGGGCAAAGGATATGAATAGCCACTTCTCAAAAGAAGACATTTATGTAGCTAATGCATGTGGGGCTTAAAACTTAGATGACAGGTTGATAGGTGCAGCAAACCACCATGGCATATATATGTAACAAACCTGCATATTCTGCACATGTATCCCGGAACTTAAAGTGAAATAAAAATTAAAGATAAAAAAAGGGGGTGCACCATGTCATGAGGGGGCCACAGAGGGAAACACCTTGGTCATTCAGGAGGCAGAGGGAGGGGGGACTGTTGGCAAGAGCAATTATTGAAGTTTCCTGGGAGGGATCAGGTGAAGAGGATAAGCAGGTTTAGGACTGGATCATTTGAATAAGTTTAGCATATTTAGAACATAGTGGCTATAGGTCATAGTGGCTGTTGGCTGTCCTTGGTTGTCTGGTACCTGGCCTCGGGGGATTAGGGCAGGTGGATAGTGTCTTGGAAGGTAAGAGTCTGATAAAAATGGTGGTGGTTGGGGTGTGGGCTTTGAATTGGCTTTGAGTTGGTTGGTTGGTATTTGAAAAGTGTGCTCAAGAGCAAATTGTTTACCACCTCTTGTAACTGATGAACCTTAGCTGGGCTAAGTCCTTCCAGAGTCAACAAGGGCCCAGATGTCAAAGCATCAGAACCCAGAAAATAAAAGACATGGTTGATACAGAAAAACTCCCAAACAGGGTAAATATAAATAACATAGTTTACAACTAATACATGTATTGTATACCAAAAGAATGAAAGAATTTAGAGAAATATTCTCAATTTGGGTCTGCATTAGGATCACCTGTGGATTTATAAAGTACTCACATTGAATCCCTATCCCAGACACTGACTTAAGTTGTCTAGGGTGAGGCCTGGGCATCTTCTGATAAGAGCTCCTTTTAAGAGCTCTCTCAACTGATTTTAATTTGTAGCCCCAGTTAAAAACTACTGACCTCTAGATCTGAAAATGAAACTCAGAAAGGGTAAATGATTTGCCTACAATCCACAGCTAATATGTTGGTAAATACACATCTCTCTTTCAAATTAGAATTTAGTTACTTTTTAAAAAGGAAACACTATATTCCTCTCCAAGTAACCAATATTTTTCCTATCTGATAACCCAAATATAAAAGTTTTCTTTTGTATCTAACTTTAAACATTCTTTGCATTAACCAAGTATCAACTTAATATTATTGCAGAGAAATCTGTGAACTCAGGCATAGCTGAGATCTAGAACCTTTTTCTGTCCAGCACATCAACTGCTGTGAGACTTTTACCAACAACACCCCACCCATCTCATATGGTTATGGCTAGCCTGTGAAGAACAGTGGTGGGCATAGGGCTAGGAGTTATCCCATCATAGTATTCCAGTATTTTACTTTTAGTGATTTGTTGAAATGATGATCACATGAGCTAAGCTGGAACAATTAGAGTGCTTCCACCAAGATTTCAAATTTGGATGCTGGAAGGATGACGTGTCTCTGCTTTGCGGATTGTAGGGTGTAAGCACCAAGCACTAAGTACGCTTCTTTGAGATCCTATCTAAGGCATAAGAGTATGATGCCATCAGGAAGAGAAACACAAATACAAACAAAATCACAAGATGAATAAGTTGATATCATTGTTTAAGCTTCTGGAGTTAGTCAGGCTTAAATGCAAACATCTCCACCCATGGACTTCACAACTGTATGAGGCAATAAATTTGCTTTTTATTTAAGTTATTTTAAATTTTGTTTCTGTCGCTTTTAACTATTCCTTACTAATTCAGATGTTTTCAAAAATACACATTATTTGGGGCCACAGTCCTGTTCAATAGAACCAGGGAGTACTGAAGAAGGCTTTGAACTGGATGTGCTTTTCTTCTTATCTGTACAATTGCCTCATTGTGTTTGCAGGTTCTCCAGATCTAAGTTTAAAGCAAGGCTGTACTGCAAGTTAAAAAATCACCAACAGTCCTTTAGAGAAGACTGAGATCCCAATGACAAAAAAAGCCAATCAATCAAAATCAATTACTAAACATCTGCTGCGGATCAAGAAAATGTGAAATGTATAGGGAGACTCCAAAAGTAAAGAATGCTCTCAAGAATCTCAGGACCTGTGGGGAAAACATGGATTCAAAGTAGCCAGCACTCCAAAATAAAGAATACATGGCAAGTTGCCAAATGAGTGGGATAAAAATATTTCAGGGCTACATTTATTTAAAGGAATGAGCAATAGTTGTTAGATAGAGGTGATCAGAAACACTTGTTGTTTTACGGGAAGTGAAACTTGAACTGTCCTTTGAAGAATGGAAAGATTTAGCAGAGAGATAATTTTTGCCTACAAAGATAAAATTCCATGTAGCATGCTTGAGTTACTTCAATAGTGGAAATATAGACTGATAAAAATTGAATTTAATGCAGTAGAAACCCATCTCATTACCTCCAGCTCCATATCATTATTGTACAATTTGTATTTGTTACAATTAAAGAAAAAAGATTTATTAAGAATATAGTATATGTCAAATACTGTTTGAGATGGTTATGATTCTTGTCCTTAAGGGTTTTAATCTACTTAGAAATTTCAAATAAATAAGTTAATATTTTGAGTAATATCTAAGACAAGACACCTAACCCAAATTAAGGAAAGGCAGAGTAGGATTCTTGGAAAAAAGGAGCATCTAAACTAAAACTTTATTAAAAGTTGAGTAGAGGGCTGGGCCCAGTGGCTCAAGCCTGTAATCCCAGCACTTTGAGAGGCCGAGGTGGGTGGATCACGAGGTCAAGAGATCGAGACCATCCTGGTCAACATGGTGAAACCCCGTCTCTACTAATACAAAACATTAGCTGGGCACGGTGGCGCGTGCCTGTAATCCCAGCTACTCAGGAGGCTGAGGCAGGAGAATTGCCTGAACCCAGGAGGCGGAGGTTGCGGTGAGCCGAGATCGCGCCATTGCACTCCAGCCTGGGTAACAAGAGCGAAACTCTGTCTCAAAAAAAAAAAAAAAAAAAAAAGGTGAGTAGAAGTAGCAAAGTTTCTGAAAGGAGAAATACCTGTATATGGCAAATCAAAAGAAGGTCAAAGTGGTGATATGAAGGTACTTGTGAGAGTAGAAGGGGCAATAGAGAGTTTAAATAGTGTAGAGAAAAAAGGCCATGATAATGCCATAGAGCAGCTGCTCTCTAGTAGCATGGGCCCTTGTGGGTCTCCAAGACACTTTCAGAGAGTCTGTTAATCAAACAATTGTTGTAATAATGCTAGTACAATATTTGTGTGTAAAAGCTCATTCTCTCAGGAGTGTACAGTGGCATTTTTCAGTGTACATTTGGAAGAGTCATGTCAAAGAATGAACCAATATGTTCCAAATAACAAATCATGATGTTACAAAAAAACATGCATAGATAAAAATCCACTAAAAGTGTAAGATAGGCTAATGTATAGAACTAGACAGACTATAAAGCAGTGGTCCCCAAACTTTTGGCACCAGGGACCAGTTTCACAGAAGACAAATTCTCCATGGACCAGGGGTTAGGGGGAGATGGCTTTGGGAGGAAACTCTTCCACCTCAGATCATCAGGCATTAGAGTCTCACAATAAGCATGCAATGTAGATCCGTCACATACAGTTCACAACAGGGTTTGTGCTTCAATGAGAATCTAATGCTGCACTTATCTGAAAGGAGGCAGAGCTCAGGCAGTAATGAAAGCAATGGGGGAGTGGCTGTGATTCCGGATGAAGATTTCAGTGGCTCACGCCTGTAAACGCAGTACTTCAGAAAGTTGAGGCGGGCGGATCACCTGAGGTCAGGAGTTCGAGACCAGCCTGGCCAACATAGCAAAACCCCGCCTCTGCTAAAAATACAAAAATTAGCCAGGTGTGGTGGACGGCACCTGTAATCCCAGCTACTTGGGAGGCAGAGGCAGGAGAATTGGTTGAACCTAGGAGGTGGAGGTTGCACATGTTTGTGTTTGCAGTTTCTCCAGATCTAAGTTTAAAGAAAGGCTGTACTGCAAGTTAAAAAATCACCAACAGTCTGTGCCATTGCACTCCAGCCTGGGCAACAAGAACGAAATTCTGTCTCAAAATAAATAAATAAATGCATACATACATACAGATGAAGCTTCGCTCGCTCACCTGCTGCTCACCTCCTGCTGTGCAGCTTGGTTCCTAACAGGCCACAGACGGGCCACAGAGGTCGACATCTCTGCTATGAAGCATTCATGAATTTGATTTTATGTTTCATATTGCAACTAATATTTAAGAAACTATCACTTTTTGAATTTTGGTGTAGCATAAAAGATGAATATTCACAACTACTAAAATAGCTATTTAAATACTCTTCCCTTTTGCAGCTATATATGTGTATGAGACCAGATTTTTTTATATACTTCAACCAAAGAAGCAAATCACAACAGATTTGTCAATCTAGCTAACTTCTGTAAAACCAGACCTTTAAAAAGATGTTCAAAACTGTCAAACAATTCTACTTTTCTAACTAATTTTTGGAAGACCATAGTTATTTTTCATAAGGAAATTTCGGTTATTAGTGTAATTTTTAAATGAATTTATATATTTCAGCTTTAACTTTTAACATGAAAATTGTGAATAGAATAACCCACATTTTTTGGTCTCAGGAGTTCTGAGATCAAAAATTTGAGAATATCTACCATAGATAGTGCCCTAGGGACTCTGTTTTAAACCTGTTTGAGATCTCTTTTTTCCTTGACCCATTGGCGAACATTTGGAAGTGGAAATGACTCAACATTTATTGAGAGAGCTTACTAAGTATTCATTTATTCAGTCCCTTTTTCCAACTGCCTATTTTTATAAATCTGCACGAATAAATGAATTTTGCTTTCACTTCACTACTCAACAATAGGACTAGCTCCTTTTTGTTTCGAATCCTCATTTCCCATTGATAATGTGTCAGAGTAATAGCTGTTATTATGACAGTTTAAGAGAATCATGTAAGGATCAATAAATAACGAGGTCAAATTCACAAATGTATCTACCTCTGCAGAGCACTCTGTCTTGATAAAAACTGAAATTGATGGGGGAGACAGTTCTGCTCTGCAAGTGACTACCCAGTGGGCTTTGGGTTTTCCCATTAGAAGACACAAAGCTTTAAGAGCATAAAAACGTTAAAACATTTGGAACAGCAAAAGTTACAACTTATTCTCCAGCTCTGAATACTTGTAAAGAAGATTATAATGAAAAATCCCTTATCTTTAGAAAAAAATAGTCTGATTTCTTTCTTTGCTTTGAAGCTTCTGATTATTTCTGGCTGCTTGCCTCACATTTTGATCTTTGGATAAAGATGCTGTCCCCAAGGCTCCTATCCTTCTGAGGTCCACTAGGAAAATCTTTCTGAAGGCTTTTACTGGGATTTTGTATTTAATACACGGCCGCTGAAAAATTTCAGGAAATTCGTTTGCAAAGCTTGAGGATCCTCTTCAGAAAAATGTTTTAGACATGCAATGGAGTGGTGCTGGGGGCAAAAAGTGACAGCTGTGGCAAGGACTCAGGGCAGGCCTGTTCCTTGCTCCCTCCTGGCCTGTGGCATCACAGTGCCTGAAGGCTCAGCCTCTCCTACACACAGACAGTTCACTGGGCTGGTTCATGAGAGGTTTCTAAGAGGTACTTTGGAATGGGAACAGGCTTCTTGTTGGAACTGAGTTGAGACCACCCCCTTCTTTTCCGTTACAAATTTTGTCAATTTTGATTACATATCATAGGTCAGAGGACATCATTCTTTTCAAGTCAAAACTTAACTTCTGTGAAATTTTGATTGTAAAGGAGTTTTCTCCTTTTCTTTTCAAATAGTATTATTTTTAAATGGTTGTCTATTTTAGATTGAATTAAATCAAGCCTAGTAGAAAAGGATTTTTATGTCTGCTCTTATTTAATGTGGTTGTCTAAATACCTTTAAAGCAATTTATATAGTAATCTTCCAACAGTTCCCTTTTCCTGCTTGCTTTTAAAAGAGTATGTGTGCGTTAATGTTCTATATTAATTTACATTTTTTGCAATCCTTTTAAAAAATCATTTTCCTCTAATCAATCCTTCAGCAGCTAAAAAAATGTATGCACAATTAGATACGAAATACATGAGTGCCCTCTCTTGTCCACCTCAAAGTAAAACAGTTTTAGTAATCAAATATTTTCTTTTTTAGTGATAGGATATAAAATCAGCTATATTTAATAATATAAGTTAAAATGTTTCTCTTCTCTTTTTGACAGTATGATGTGTAAATACATGATATATTTCATTAAGAAGAGAATAATTTATTGGAAGAAAATAATTTTAAAGTGAATACAGTTTCCTTTATAGTCTTTGTAACACAACATTGTTACAAGTTTTAATTTTGGGGAGGGGCAGATCTCAGGGGGAACACTGAATTCAAGTAAGCCTAAGTTTTAAAATAAGTTTCATTTTCATTTTGAAAAGCTCACTGAAATGATTGCACTGAAAGGAAGTTCTAAGTTCCCAGAGTTAAATCTGTCAACAGTAATATTCTGATTTTCATTGTTCTTGTACAAATTGAGGAAAAGCAACACAAACATGCCGGTTTTTTGGAGCCAGTAATTTCTCATATTGCTGCTCTGTAATGGAGATGCACAAAAGAGCACACTATGGTACATTAATTAAGTTTCAACTTCTATAGCACTAGCTATCTTCCTCCAGAGGTTATTGAATCAGACAAAATGTACATAAGTCTTTGTGCTTGATACGAAAGGCCAACTATGGGTGGAGATTTCAGAATAGAAAGATCTTAGATCAGAGGAAACTCAATGTACAGGCCTAACATTTATGCCACATTCATGAGGATAATGAGGAATGCTCTGCGATGATTTTAGGAATCTTATGCCACTTCAACTGCATTTCTTTGAGAGTTACAAGTAAGAAAGAATTACTTGTAATGTTACAAGAAAGAAAGCATTACCCGTGAAGATGCTTCCTGGAATCTCAAATGAGGCAGTTTCCACCATAAATCCTTCACATCCTATGAAAAATGTTTCCTTAAAGCATGAAGGAAACTTACACTTATTAGAAGGATTTTACAAAAGAACAGCTACAGGTTTAAATCTAAGAATACACACTCCCTCTCTGCTCCATCCCCCACCCCACCAGTGTTTCACATTCTTGTCAAGTGTGCCGGTTGCCAAATGAGCAATCGTATGCTACTCCCACTGCACATGTGCTGATGACTTGCACCAAGTCATAGAAATACTGCTAAGGATCAAGTCTGAACACACAGGACAGAGACGGTCCCTCAGTAGTTGGCTGCAGCTGCTTGTAGAGTCTAGAGCCACATGTTCAAAGATGGCCTAATGTTCTGAGACACACTGTTAGTAACATTATTTTAATGCTTTCAATATTATATTTCACTGGAGAAGGTCTACCAGGTTAAGTAATAACTAGATCATCTGTTACTAGAGGTGCTACTCACCTGATGTTGTGCCTTTATCAGGAAAATCAGTAGAGTAACTAACGTCCTCTTCACAACCACCCTGTCAGGTATTACCATCTCCGTTTTACCCAGAGTGGTTAAGTAATTTCACCAGTGCTACATGGCTAAATTCACTACCTGAAGTTATAATTTGAACTCTGGCTGTTCAGACACTGCTAGACAATGTTTTACTCCAGTCTTTTATCACAAAAACTGCTAGCTACTCTTTAGTGCACTATCTTTAACTACCTTCTCTAAGAAGCTTTCTTGATTCTTTACGCTAATCATTCTCTCTCTCTTTTCTTAACTCTCATAACACTATTCTTAACTTTTTTCTAACACCAATATTCTGGTGGTGGATTTATTATTTATCCATTTATGTTTTTTTTCTACAACTAAACTGAAGGTTATCAGGCAGTATCTAGATGTAATCATTTTTGTATAAGAAGGCATTTACAAATTTGCTGGTAAGGAATGAAATAGCATTTTAAATAAAGTTATTAGGCTTATAATCTTTCATCAATGCATTTGTTCATTCTATTAATATTTATTAAGCTATAATCATGGCAGGCTTGCTTTTAGGTGCTGAGTTTACAGCAGTAGATATATAAGTCAAACTGCAGGCATGATTTTATGACATAACTAATGGATCAAATGTGATGAAATTTCTAGTTAAGAGTCTTTTATTAATGGACAACCTTATTATTAGCGGTTGGTTTTTAGTAGAAAAGTAACTTGCGGATCTACTTTACATCAATATTGACAGAATAACTTAGGGAATATCCACTGTATGTAAGGAGCTTTCTGAAGAGCAGCATAATATATAAAACTCAAAGCATTATGACAGAAAAAGGAACAAACCATTTCTACTATAGTAATGAACAAATGGAATATGGAATTGTCTCATGTTTGAATATCAACAACTACTTGGAATGAGTTTCAGCTGATATTGCAAAATCTTTGGCAGAAAGCATGGGGAGTTCTTAAGTAAAAACGAACCAAGACCCAGTTCTGTTTCATTCATCCAATAGATCAAATATCCTCCCACATGGGTTCAACTTGATTGGGAAAAGTGCAACTTCTTTAACGTCCTTACTTTCTGGGCTAAGATTTCCCAAAGAACTCTCTATAAGGTACTGTCCAGACCTGACCCTGTTTATCAGATAAAATTAAACCAAATAACTTCAGGTTGTTTTGACTACTGATGAATGAGATTTGGAAAATGACAGTCTGGAATCAGTCCATGAGGAACTGCATTCACATTGAGTTTACTGTGATTGTGTGTGGCATACCACTTTGATTTCTTCTATTTGGCCCATCTCTATGGATAATTTCTAGCAAATCCAAATTTACAAAACAAATAAAATAATCTGACAGTTTGTAAGGGTGGGAAAGGATGTTGGCTCATTTCCCTAAAGACTTATCTCATAGAAAGACCATATTTTATATGAAAAAGAAATATAATTCAACGTTTCTCTGCCAGAAAAGGCAGCCAAAATTTTTATATTGTTCTGGGAAGAAAATGACCTTTTGCAATTTCCATTTACTCTTCCATACCAAACCTAGGACTTTATTCTTTTGGAGATGGAAACGGTATTGCAACATTTTCATGAAGTGAATCTTCAAATAAAGTACAAAGAAGTTTCACTGCACAAACCCCATCCTCCCTCTCGTTTCTCAGTCCAGGCTCATTGTTGTCTTTAGCGCCTCTGCTCTCGGTTTTGGCTTCCTGATCACCTACATCATTTGTTTCTCTGTCTTTTCTGACCCTTCACCACAGCACTGTGGTATTCACTATCATAACATATGGGTCAAAATGAGTTCATACTGACTACCAGAGTATGTAATTCCACAGGAATTTTATGATTATTGAGCAGTAATTCTTGTATATCTATTTTACAAAATTATCTGGGAAGCAAATTATAATAGAGTATTTCCTCAAGGTTCATAATAACATGATATATTTTTAGGAATTCTGTCTCCACGCTGGTGCTTGAAATTTATTACCTCAATAGTCTTGACAGGCAAGAGGATGAAAAAGAACTGTTCAAAGTTATTTTTAGCCTAAATCTAGGTTTATTACTAACACTAGGTTCCCATTGTGCCGCCCTAAAGCATCCAAAGTAATCAGAGTAGAATAGACAGGCAATTAAATTGAAAGCCAACGATCTGCTGAATACATATTTTGGTATCATTTTGTCCTACCTTAACCTTCTTTACACAGTCAGGCATCGGTAAGTGTAGTTCTCCTGTTCAGTAACTTACTGTGAATTTTTTTCTAATTTGTTTTGCCCCAAGTAGAATGCAGAAGGAGATGGCTATTTAAGGTAGGTCTCAGGATGGTGAAAAATGAGTTAATATTTATTTCTTCCTACATGAATATTAAAGCATGCTGGACCAGGCACAGTTATGCATACCTGTAATCCCAGCACTTTGGGAGGCTGAGGTGGGAGGATCACTTAGGCCAGGAGATTGAGACCTGCCTAGACAACATAGCAATACCCCCATCTCTACGGGAAAAAAAAAAAAGAATAAAATGTATTCAACCAGGGAAATCCGATTAAACAACAACAACAACAAAAAGAGCGAGGCGTGGTGCACATGACTGTAGTCCTAGCTATTTGGGAGGCTGAGGCAGGAGGATCATTTGAGCCCAGGAGTCCAAGGCTGCAGTGAGCTATTATCATGTCACTGCACTCCAGCCTGGGTGACCAGAGCGAGAATATGTCTTTCAAAAATAAATAAATTCATATCAAGCATGATTTACACACATTGTTTTATTCAACGCTCATAAACAATCCATGATTAGGTTCACACTGCCACTTACAAGTGAACAAACTGAGTCTTCAAGAGGATAACCTATCCTAATCCACCACTAATAATTTTTACCTCTTTAAATGCTACAATTCCAAGCAATGATTTGTGCAACAAAAAGTTTTCTCCACTCTAACTTCTCCTTGAATAATTCTTTTGCACGCATACAAAAAAAGACATACACATGACCAAGCGCAGTGGCTCGTGCCTATAATCCCAGCACTTTGGGAGGCCGAGGCAGGCAGATCACAAAGTCAAGAAATTGAGATCATCCTGGCCAACATGGTGAAACCCTGTCTCTCCTACAAATACAAAAATTAGCTGAGCATGGTGGCGCACACCTGTAGTCCCAGCTCCTAGGGAGGCTAAGGCAGGAGAATTGCTTGAACCCAGGAGGCAGAGGTTGCGGTGAGCCAAGATTTTTATTCCATCTCAAAAAAAAAAAAAAAAAAGACGCACATGTACACACTTAGAATATTGTATATCTACACCACAAGGCTCAAGGAAGCCTTCTATCCTAAAACGCAAATGCAATTAAGCATCTCAATTAGTAACCCTTAATAACATAGTTTCGACATCAGTGTGATTAACCAATTAACTGTAGCCCTTACATAGTATTTTTTTCACCTGCTAAGGTTAGGTGTGGTCACTCTTGTTTCTCACCATGCTTTCCCTTCCACACCACCAACTTCTTGACTGAGTTGTCATGGCCACACTTGGTTATTTTCCTATGGATTCTAATAATAAGTCAATTAGAGACGCCTGGCAGTTGGGGAAATGACTTTGGTAACTCCCTTCTGCACAGTATGAGCCCAACTGATGACAGAACAGAACATTTACTTTCTTTCCTTTGTTCATTTTGTTATTTTTCCTGCAATCCAATGAACGCTTTCTTTCCTAATTAGTTTTCTGCTCAGCAGCTTATCAAGTTTGTCTCTTTCAAACTAAATACATCAAACAATTCTAGATAATTTTCAAGAGACAAAGTTAAATCACTTGGTGGGGAGGTAAAAATAGCTCTAACTCAATCTCTATTGGGCTTTGGGGAAATCTAAAATATATTCATTTTTCTTTCGAACTGGCTGTCTAGTTTGATTCTTCACTTTCTAGCATGACAGTAAAGTGCATTTTTTTAATCAACAGCATGGCAGCGTTTAGATAGGGTGGGGGCAATCCTATTCCTATTTCACTGGATGAAGACAAGCAAAACAGTATGCTTTGTCAGTATGGATATTTCTCTACCAAGATAGTCTCCAGCATGGTTCTACATAAATGTTATTAAACTCCACATTAAACAGCCTGTGTGTATGGGTACTGAGCCCAGAAGTGCCTGACAGCTAATGAATAAACATATACTTTATTTCTAGTAAGGCTTTTTTAAAGGATATGGTGCCTGAAAACTTTTGGCAAAAAGACCCACTCACTTTTTATTTTTAAAACGCATATGCTCACATGGAAACACAAGTAAACCAAGCAGAGTCTCACTCCAATTTTTGAGTTTATAAATAGGTAAATTTTTGATGATTTTGCCTGAAGAAAGTCAAAGAGATACCACCTTCTTCAAAGAAAATGCTGTTGCGGCACTTCCTACTCCAACCCCACGTTGGAGAAAGAGCTGGGTGTCCTTTACCCAGCTGGGCACTCTCCAGAGGGGGCTTATCTCTTTTTCAAACACATGGACTTGTGAATACAAAGTTCAAAAGGCTTCCTAAAGCACAGACATTTTAGTCCTTATTTGGAAAGAGAAATGTAGATATACATATAAAACAAAGACAGCAGGTTTACCCAATAAAGTTTGGAGCTGGAATTTTCATTTCGCGTGTGTGTGTGTGTGTGTGTGTGTGCACGCACACTTACATTGTTTTACTGCCTTATCTATATATGCCTAGATTAAACAGCTAACCTTCTTTTACCATCATGGTGGAATGAAGGAATACTTACTACTTTTTCCTCTCACTACTAATGAATTTATTATACACTTTTCCATAATTTATCTGTGAAATCTCAGTCCATCCTCAATGATAGCACAAAAGCTCCTTACTCTAAATGTATAGCACGAAGTTTACACATGCAAATAGTATATACTGAAAAAATAATAAAACTTAAAAGGCAAGTATGATGTAAATATATACTACATGAAATTTTCAAGGACGAAGGCTACTTCAAACCACACCATGGTGCCTTTGGTTTACCAGACAAGAAATATTATGAATGGCTGAAGCTTACATCAGCCCCAAGTACAACAAGGCATGTGAGGGCCGAATCCCTGTAACAATTCAGACATGCTGAGAAGGAAGTTCAGGGCAATCAGGTTTGGTGATTGTTCTGTGGACAATGTCCTGGGCTCATCTTTGCGTCATCACCTAACCCTGGAACTGTGATTAACAACCGCTCAGCCCAGGACTTCGCGCCTCTTGATGAACTCTGCTTTAGAACAAAGCCATCATTCTAAGGAGCAGTTTAGTGTGCTGTAATGAACTGGAAGAAGGCAGAACATAAAGGCAGGGAGATACGGGTACTCTGCAGGAAAGCAGGGTCATTAAAAATAATGAGCAGTCTTGACTTCCTTCTTTTTATTAACTTTCTGCAAAGGACAACCGGACGCTTTATTTTTTAACACGGTCTCCACTTTTACTAATATCCGTTAGCAGATGGCTAAACAATTTTCCACAACATGTTCCATAATGCTTGGAACCACGCTGCAAAACACTCAGGGTCTTTCCCCCTTATGCTTCATACATCTTAAAACTGGCTTTTCTAATAACTGCCTCTAAGCTAAACAAGAATTTGTCATCCCTTCGCCTCTGAAATATACAAAGGTAACATTCTAGGGGAGACGCGAAACCACAGAGCAAGGGCAAACAAAAAGACCTTAAATGCCCATCTTAAAGTTCCATTCATTCTCAATTTCTCCCTCAAACTGGTCCTGCAGTGCTAACTCATGTCTAGGAATCTCTAGGAATGGTTTCGACACTTAATTGTTGGCACAGTTTTGCTTTCAGAATTCTGATAGGAAAAGAGATGTCTGAATGAACCGGATGGTTGGTAAAAGGCCAGAATTTTAGTCTTGAAGAGATTTCTAGCATGAATTATGAACCTAGCTGCTCTGAGTTAGTACTTTGTTCCCTTGGAGAATGGCTGCCTTAGTGCCAAATAACAGAACCGAACTCATTTTTTCCCCTTGTAGTTAATAACCTAAGCCAAGCTTTTGATCAAAGGGAAGGAAGCGTAACTGCTAAGACTTAGGGAAATTGTCAGCTTGACTATAAGTCTCTCTGATCTATAGATCCAAATGACCTAAGTTCCTATTAATAAAAGGGTGGGAGAGGAAGCAGTATTGGAACACCTCTTACACACCAGGTACATGTCAAATACTTCATTTACACTATTCCATATAATCCTCAGAGTAACCCCAAGAAATTGGGATTTTTATCCATGAGTGATGTGTAGAAAGTTTTTATTCATTCATTCATTAAACATATATTTATTGCACAATAAATATATTGTAGGCATGGTACGGGATGCTGAGGCTATAATGATAAACTAGATAGATGCAGTGTTTGCTGTCAGTTGCAGTGAAGTCTTACAGTTTAGTGGGGATGACAGATGCAGTGAAAGCTTACAGTTTAGTGGGGATAATAGATATTGCATAAATTTTTACAAGCATGATGAGCATTTTAGAAGGGGAAGCATAAAGTGCTAAACAGATGTAGAAAATAAAATTTTCCTCTATTCTTCAACACATGATTATTGGAAGCCTCAAGATACCACGAGCTTTGAAGTCTACTGCGAACTTTTGGTTTAGGATCCTAAACAGTGCTCTTACAAAGCAATAATCTTTCCTCTCCTGAATGTATACTTGATTAATATAATATCAGTAATGGTGAAACATGAGTGGAAGATGCATGATTGCTAATATTACCACAAGTGTGTTTGCTTACTTAAGTAGAGCAAAGCTAAAATTCAACAAACAATTGGTATCTATGATTATAGATTAGTACTGCCTAATAGAACTTTCCGTATTGATGGAAATGTTTTATATCTGTGCTACATATGGACCTTGGCTACTGAACATGTGAAAAGTTGGTCCATGGAACTAGGGAATGAAAATTTTTATTTGATTTGATCTTAATAAATTTTAATGTTAAAAGCTATATGTGGTTAGTAGCTACCATATTTGACAGCATAGTTATAGATAATTTCCATGGGGCAGAAAGTATCCTGAAACTTGCTCTCTCCATCATTGTATTTGGAGAGGTTTGGGTCTAAGTCACTCTAGGAAGCCCAAAGGAATCTGTTTCTTTTGGAGTCATATGGAGACTCTCCTAATATATAGGAACCTTATATTTTTAGAATGGCTCTAAGGAAGATTTAGTCAGCAACAAGAAACCAAGTTCAATCTAGACTCTAATAAGATGCAACTACAAACAGATCTGGATTAGCTCTTGAACCAAACTATCCTACCAGTGTTAGTAAATTTGGAGGTAATCCAGTATTGGGTCATTTCAGACAATAGCAAAATCCCAGGTTCCTCTGCAAACCCTCAAATATTGTGGATTTGGAGACCAATTAGGGCAAGAGATAAAAGGACACATTAATTTCTAGTTATCTCAGTAACCCATAAGAGAGGAGGATTCAAGTTCCCCCCAGAGTCAGAGCATGTCTGTAGGAAACATCACACACATACACGCACACACACATTCATACACAGGAGCATATATACACACATGCCTTTGGGTGTTAGTGGATCAGACTTAGTCACCATATGTGCCTGAGACAGTTATTTTGCTAAGAGTTCTAATCAGGGAATGAAATAAAAGAGGAGATTTAAACCTAAAAAGAAATGAAACTAAAATTGTTTTAGATCCTTTTGCCAAAGCACCCAACTCATTAACTGAGCTTGTTTTAAATAAGAAAATGTTATCTATCAAGCAATAGATATCCTGTCAGATATTCAGTTATTCAATGATACAATTTACTACACTGCCACTTACTTGGGCTCTCATGTTTGGTGGGTCTCATGGTCTAAGAGACTTGTTTTTTGTTTGTTTGTTTGTTTGTTTTTAAATAACACACAGTCAGATAGGTTGGTGCAAAAGTAATCGTCAACTTTGCCATTACTTTCAATGGCAAAACCACGATTACTATTGCACCAACCTAATACTTCCAATTTGCTCTTGGACGGCAATGACTTGACTGTTTTTCTTTGTGCTTTGGGTCTGCTGGCTGCTACCTCCTTAGCCAGCTACTTGACTTCACACCCCAACTATGAGTTGATCATAACATCTCTAACATAACTGCAACTTATTACTCACTCAGACATCACTGGCAGCCTACCAGCTCCAGGGCTGCCATAGGGTGTGGCAGCCATATCAGGAAGCAGCAGGAAGCAGTCACAATTATCTCTCGCTTTATTCTTAAGCAAAGAAAAGGAATCAGACCCTTAAAAATATGATACCCGTATGTAAGTATGCTTGCTAGTTGCTATTTATCCTCTTGAAAATTGGTTGTATGCAAGCACTATTCATTTCCATTGAAAAACTTGGCTTGAGGCACGACTGATAGCAGATCAGTTCATGAGGTAATATTAGGTTCCTGCTAAAGTAATTGCACTTTTTGCCATTAAAAGAAATAGCAAAACAGCAGTTACTTTTGCACCAACCTGATAGTAATAAAAGCTTCTTTCCATTGGAAGCCAATAATGTTCTAAACATATTTAGCATATGCCTTCATTATTATATCTCATTTTTAAAACAATTATTTCTATTTTTCAGGTGAAGAAACAACATCTATGAGCATAAACTACTTGTCAAAGGTCGTATATGATATGTTTGGAAATCACAAACTCATCTAACCCATATAGCCTGGGCTATTTCCATTTTGCTGTGCCATGTTTTGTGACTAAGGTCCCCGAGAAAAGAAAGAGTTGGGAATGGGGTGGTAGAGGGGAGAAAGAATGCCAAGTTGTCCAATTTCATCAGGTTAATAGAAAGTGATAAAATGTCTGTTTTTCAACATAAGTCCTTTAACTTTGTCTAGCACAATACTAGACACAAATAAGGTATTTGATAAATGAAATAAAAATATTAAAATCTGTTCTCAAAATATTCATTTGAAATATATTTTTGAGCCAGTATTATGTATGAATATTGTATTTAGCACTGGAATACAGGAAAAAAACAAGAAAGAAAAAGTTTCTCCCTTTGTGGAATTATATTCAGGTAGAGGAGACCAAAAGAAAAAGTAAAGCAATGAAGAAAATCATTTCAGATGGTGGTGAGGCATATGAAGAAAGTAGACACAGTGGATGGGGTGGCTCTGGGCTCTGGAGTGACTGCGAAGGGCCGGAGCACTAATTTAGACTAACTGATCAGGCAGTGCTTAACGGGGAGTTGGTCTTCAGTTAAGAGCTGAGTACCAACAGGAAACCATCAAGATCTGTGAGGAGAATATGCCAACAGGAGAAAGCGTCTCACTGAATGGATAGCAGGGAAGGGAAGAATCAAAGATGTTTGCTGGAGTTTGGTTTCAGCAACTGGTTAGGACATTAGTCATTGACTGAGAATGGAAGACCTGGAGGAAGCAGACTGTGTGGGAGCGAAATCAAGAGTTCTATTTAATTTTCAGAAGGCATTTCTATAATGCTTACTTTTACAACGCAGGTGCAAAATAAAGCGTCTTAACTCTGGTCATTTTAGATAAAGATTTTAAATGTTTAGTGAATAGATCAAATATTGTCATTTTGTACAAAAACTATAAGGAATATGTTCTGGAGTGGTGGCTCATGCCTGTAATCTCAGCACTTTGGGAGGCCAAGGCGAGCAGATCACAAGGTCAGAAGTTCAAGACCAGCCTGGCCAAGATGGTGAAACCCCATCTCTACTAAAAATACAAAAGTTAGCTGGACATGGTGGCAGGAACCTGTAATCCCAGCTACTCAGGAGGCTGAGGCAGGAGAATTGCCTGAACACTGGGGGTGGGGAAAGGGGCAGAGGTTGCAGTGAGCCCAGATCGCACATCACTGCACTCCAGCCTGGGCAACAAAGTGAGAATCCGTCTCTAAAACACAAAAACGAAAACCTATATTTATAATGATTCTTTTCAAACTAGTTTTATTTTTTCAATCTTAATAAAAGAAAATGGAAATCTTCAGAAACATCATTTATACTTTTTCAGCTTTCTAGACTATTAACTACTAAATTATATTCCTGAACATATTTTTAAAAGAAATGTCATACTCAGTCAAAATTCAGGTTGTATCTATTCTAAAAAGTTCATAAAAGCTTACAACAAAATTCTCATTATTTTTGTGCTCCTATATTCCTTAAACTTGAAGAAGATTGTGAATTAGTAAAATCTTCCAATTAAAGAAGCAATGATTTTATAGTATGTTCTGGAGGAAACAATGTCGTAGTTAACATTAGTACAATGTAGCAAAGGCGGTCAGAAGAAAGGCAATCCTCTGCCCTCTGTGGGGAAGGGAGTTAAATCTCAGCCCAGTGCTGAGAGAAAAAGCATTTCCTTAGCAGGCAAGTAGGTAGGCCGTGGGAAGGGTGTTCTGGGTCAACGTAGGCACAAATACACGAACTCGTTTGAAAACATAATCTGCCACCTGACTGGAAAATTTAGTATTCTCTGGGTATATGCACCTTAAAAGAAAAAAATTTATTTGAAAGCCTTCGAATCTGATACATCTTGATGTTTTGTTGAGTTTTATAAGAGTGCTTTACTCTGTCTGTTTTAGAGTTACTTCAGAACATTAGAAAGGGTGATGGAATTTTAAATGTTGATTGACTTTTGAAGTCATTATTTGTTACCTTAAAACTATTTCAAAGAAATTATTTGAAAATCATAAACTTAATTATCTATGTATCCAATTGGAGAGATATTTAATTATCTACATATTTGGAGAGATATTCATTTGTCAGAATTCTATATTTGTGCATATGGAATAACTGTGCAATTGGCTGAAGTTTTTATTCTTTAATTAGATATTTTAGTATTATGCAGCACTATTCTCTATAAATATATTTTTCACATAAATGCCTTGTAATTATAACTTTTCCTGTTCTTAGAGGTCATTGTAAGTGAAAAAGCACACTCTCATACAAACTGAATTTGAATATAAAGTACATCCTAACTAGTTTCTTGGCCTAGTAATTTATTCTCCATAAGTTTCTGGGAATATTGATTTCATTTAAAGATATTTTTAAAATCTAAATACTTTAAAACATGTAGCCTCTATAACTTGGCCAATTTCTGCTGACTAGTAATTGTAATTTTTAAAAAAATTTTTAATGATGGTGCTCTAGATAAATTCTAATTTCCCTCCTCTACTAGATTTAGCTGGTAGCCATTGTTTATGGAGTTTGGTGATTTCTCCTCATTATCCTAATTATGAAAGCAGTAGAGTATGCAAATTACTAGGAAAATTTCCTACTGATAAACTATGCAAATGAAACACCAACTGAGTGGATATATTCTTTTGTGTCATTAATCAGTTGATTAAACTCTTCTAAAATGCAAGCTGGCGTGGCTGAGCCCACCTTTCCAGACTCCAAAGAATTATTTATATAGCTAAGCCAGGACAGCAAATGCATATTCTCTGCATATAGTTTTTAAAAGCCTGAAAGCTTTCCATTATCCATGCAAGGACCCCAGATTACAGCTGACTTATGTTATATCTACATTAGTCTGTATTTTCTATAATATCATTTGAATTCCAAAGCAGAACCTGGAAAGAGAGGGGTATTGAACTGCTCAGTATGCAAAGCAATAATAAATGAGTTTTCCAGACCACAGTTCTAAGGAAGAAAAACTGTTGGAAAAGAAAAGAGGCAGAGATTTCAAGTATTTGTTTGCTTTCTTTTTTAACTTGGCTTTTCTACGATCCTTTTTCTAAGCTGCCATTTGCACATACAAATCACTTCAGTTTATTTTTAAAACCCACACAGGCAGACATTGTTTTGTTGTGGTTACATCCTATTCAGCAGAGGCCCCAAACCTCCTATTGTGAGAGGAAATGAAGGTTGGTGGGATCTTTAAGGGGCCTCTCAGGACAGGTGGCTCCTTTCATTTCATTCCTGTAATTGCTGTGACTCGACCCCAAGCTTATTGCCAAAGGTCCCTCACTATCTGTCCCAAGATACATTAAAGAAGGTTGGTCTCACAAATGGAGCCAAGTTTGAATTTTTATTGACAAGTGATAGGACAAAGTAACGATCCCCCCTCGTCTGAAGCTCTTTTAGTCGTGTCAATACGCTGCCTCACTGAAGCAGTGCTACAACCAAGAGAGCCAAGGCACTTTGATGAAACTCACAAGACATCAGGATGGATTAGATCCCAAGGTTTCCAAAGAATTTTTTTTCGGGTGCATATACCTGGAGAGTGCTACATTTTCCAGCCATGTGGCAGATTCTAGTCTCAAACAGTTTCATGCATTTGTGCCTCTGTTGGCCCGGAATGTCCTTACCACAGTCCCATTATTTGCCTGCTAAGGAAATATGTATGCTTCTAAGACTGGTCTAAAAGTTTCCTCAGCTTTGATTCCTTCCTTCCAAAGGATAGAAAATTGTCTTTCTTCTTGCCACTTGTGTATTTATTATTACATTACAGTGTTAGTGTTGAATAAGCCTAGCCACCAGATGAAACGAGACTGTGAGCTCCATGAAGATGGAGATATTCGTGTCATGTTTGCCTCCCTGTACACACCATATGGTGGAGCTGAAGACGTACTAGAGGAGCTGAAGAAGCTGGTCTCTGACCGTGTGTCCAAATTATGATTCAGAAAACTGGACCACTCTAATGCTAGTACAAAGCTCTTCCTCTGATGATACATTTTTGCCACTTGATGTTATCGAGTACACACTAGTAGATCCTAAATGGGGGATTGAACCACTTCAAAACTGGAGGTGTTCATTCAGAAACAGAAGGTGAAACTAATAACTAAAAAAAATGATCTGGGAATAATATTATCAGGCAAAACATAGAAACATGAAAATGTGGGGAGATCCAAGATGGCCGCTTAGGAGGAACTCGGGAATGCAGCTCCGAGAGAAAGCACAGAGGGTGAGTGGACGCCGTATTTCCAGACTGATTTTTACTGCCCACAGACCAGGAGATTCACACGCAGAGAAGCCACACGGGTCGCCAGCGCCGCTGGCGCTGCTGGCTTGAATGGCGCAGCCGCTGGGCCGGCACCCTGAGGCAACGGCTCACTGTACAAAGTGAGAGAGTCTGAGTCCCCTATAAGCCAGCAAGGGGAGCTGAAACGGGGAGCCAGGCCAGCGCCACGAATCTCAGAGCCGCGGCTTTAGCCAACGCAGCGGCTCCGGAGGCAGATCAGATGAGACGGTGTCCCCTCTTACCCAGCAAGAAGACCTGAAACACAACTGAAACCCGGACGGTCCAGCTCTGTGGAGGAGGGGCGTTCTCCATAGGCACCCTGCTGTTCTCTACCAAGGCAATCCGCCACTACAGAGACTCCGTCACTACAGGGGCGGGCCAACATCGCGGAAGCAGTTCTAACTACACCCAGAAGTTCACACGGAAGCTGGGTGGAGCCCACAGCAGCTTAGCGAAGCCTCTGCAACCTGAGTGTGACTAGGCTGCCACCTTGTGGGCAGGGAAAACAGCAACCGCACAGGGGAACATCATAAAACCGTAACTCCCTGGGACAGAACACCTGGGGGGAAGAGCAGGGGGTTTATGAGTTCTGCCACAGCAGACTTAAAATTACCAAAATCAGAAAGACAACAACTACAAAGTCAACAGGTGGATAAATCCACAAAGATGGGAAGAAACCAGCGCAAAAAGGATGAAAACACCCAAAACCAGAACACTTCTCCTCATACAAGGGATCACAACTCCTCACCAGCAAGGGAACAAGACTGGATGGAGAATGAGTGTGATGAAATGACAGAATCAGCTTTCAGAAAGTGGATAATAAGAAACTTCCGTGAGCTAAAAGAACATGTTCTAACCCAATGCAAAGAAACTAAGAACCTTGAAAAAAGACTTGACGAAATGCTAACAAGAATGGACAACTTAGAGAGGAATATGAGCGAATTGATGGAGCTGAAAAACACAACACGAGAACTTCGTGAAGCATGCACAAGTTTCAACAGCCGAATTGACCAAGCAGAAGAAAGGATATCAGAGGTCGAAGATCAACTCAATGAAATAAAACGAGAAGGCAAGATTAGAGAAAACAGGGTAAAAAGGAATGAACAAAGTCAACAAGAAATATGGGACTATGTGAAAAGACCTAATCTACGTTTGATAGGTGTACCTGAATGTGACGAAGAGAATGCATCCAAGCTGGAAAATACTCTTCAGGATATTATCCAGGAAAACTTCCCCAACCTAAGGCAGGCCGAGATTCAAGTCCAGGAAATACAGAGAACACCACAAAGATACTCCTCTAGAAGAGCAACCCCAAGACACATAATCATCAGATTCGCCAGGGTTGAAATGAAGGAGAAAATACTAAGGGCAGCCAGAGAGAAAGGTCGGGTTACCCACAAAGGGAAGCCCATCAGACTCACTGCAGATCTCTCAGCAGAAACCCTACAGGCCAGAAGAGAGTGGGGGCCGATATTCAACATCCTTAAGGAAAAGAACTTTCAACCCAGAATTTCGTATCCAGCCAAACTAAGCTTCATAAGTGAAGGAAAAATAAAATCCTTTGTGAACAAGCAAGAACTCAGAGAGTTCATCACCACCAGACCAGCTCTACAAGAGCTCCTGAAGGAGGCACTACACATAGAAAAGAACAACCAGTACCAGCCACTCCAAAAACACACGAAAAGGTAAAGAGCATCAACACAATGAAGAATCTGCATCAACCAAAGGGCAAAACAGCCACCTAGCACCAAAATGACAGGATTGAATTCACACATAACAATATTAACCCTAAATGTAAACGGACTAAATGCCCCAATCAAAAGACACAGACTGGCAAATTGGATAAAAAGCCAAAACCCATCAGTGTGCTGTATCCAGGAAACCCATCTCACATGCAAGGATACACAAAGGCTCAAAATAAAGGGATGGAGGAAGATTTACCAAGCAAATGGAGAGCAAAAAAAAGCAGGAGTTGCAATTCTCATCTCTGATGGAATAGACTTTAAAGCAACAAAGATCAAAAGAGACAAAGAAGGACATTACATAATGGTAAAAGGATCAATGCAGCAAGAAGAGCTAACGATCCTAAATATATATGCACCTAATACAGGAGCACCCAGATACATAAGGCAAGTTCTTAAAGACTTACAAAGAGACTTAGACTCCCACACAATAATAGTGGGAGACTTCAACACACCATTATCAATATTAGACAGATCAACGAGACAGAAAATTAACAAGGATATCCAGGACTTGTACTCAGACCTGGAACAAGCAAACCTAATGGACATTTACAGAACTCTCCACCCCAAATCCAGAGAATATACATTCTTCTCAGCACCACATCACACCTACTCTAAAATTGACCACATAATTGGAAGTAAATCACTCCTCAGCAAATGCAAAAGAACGGAAACCATAACAAACAGTCTCTCAGACCACAGTGCAATCAAGTTAGAACTCAGAATTCAGAAACCAACCCAGAACCGCACAGCCTCATGGAAAATGAACAACTTTCTCCTGAATGTTGACTGGATAAACAATGAAATGAAGGCAGAAATAAAGACGTTCTTCGAAACCAACGAGAATGAAGACACCACATACCAGAATCTCTGGGACACATTTAAAGCAGTCTCTAGAGGAAAATATATAGCAATAAGTGCCCACATGAGAAGAAAGGAGAGATCTAAAATTGACACCCTATCGTCAAAATTGAAAGAGCTAGAGGAGCAAGATCAAAAAAACTCAAAACCTAGCAGAAGACAAGAAATAACTAAGATCAAAGCAGAATTGAAGGAGATAGAGACACGAAAAACCCTTCAAAAAATCAATAAATCCAGGAGGTGGTTTTTTGAAAAGATCAACAAAATAGACAGACCACTAGCCAGACTAATAAAAAAGAAAAGAGAGAATAATCAAATAGATGCAATAAAAAATGACAAAGGGGATATCACCACAGATTCCACAGAAATTCAAACCATCATCAGAGATTATTACAAACAACTCTATGCACATAAATTAGAAAACCTGGAGGAAATGGATAAATTCCTGGACAGCTGCCTCCTGCCAAGCCTAAACCAGGAAGAAGTCGAAACCCTGAATAGACCAATAACAAGGTCTGAAGTCGAGGCAGCAATTAAGAGCCTACCACCCAAAAAAAGCCCAGGTCCAGATGGGTTCACAGCCGAATTCTACCAGACATACAAAGAGGAACTGATACCATTCATACTGAAACTATTCCAAATAATCCAAAAAGAGGGAATCCTTCCCAAATCATTTTATGAGACCAACATCATCCTAATACCAAAACCTGGCAGAGACTCAACAAGAAAAGAAAACTACAGGCCAATATCCATGATGAACATAGATGCAAAAATCTTCAATAAAATAATGGCAAGCCGATTGCAACAGCACATCAAAAAGCTTATCCACCATGATCAAGTAGGATTCATCCCGGGGATGCAAGGCTGGTTCAATATACGCAAGTCTATAAATGTAATTCACCACATAAACAGAACCAAAGACAAAAACCACATGATTATCTCAATTGATGCAGAGAAGGCCTTCGACAAAATTCAACAGCCCTTTATGCTAAAAACCCTCAATAAACTAGGTATCGATGGAACGTATCTCAAAATAATAAAAGCTATTTACGACAAACCGACAGCCAATATCATACTGAACGGGCAAAAACTGGAAGCATTCCCTTTGAAATCTGGCACTAGACAAGGATGCCCTCTCTCACCACTCCTATTCAATATAGTACTGGAAGTTCTAGCCAGAGCAATCAGGCAAGAAAAAGAAATAAAGGGTATTCAATTAGGAAAGGAGGAAGTAAAATTGTCTCTATTTGCAGACGACATGATTGTATATCTAGAAGACCCCCTCATCTCAGCCCAAAAGCTCCTGAAACTGATAAGCAACTTCAGCAAAGTCTCAGGATACAAAATCAATGTGCAAAAATCACAAGCGTTCCTATACACCAATAACAGACTTAAAGAGAGCCAAATCAAGAACGAACTGCCATTCACAATTGCTACAAAGAGAATAAAATACCTAGGAATACAACTAACAAGGAATGTAAAGGACCTCTTCAAGGAGAACTACAAATCACTGCTCAACGAAATAAGAGAGGACACAAACAGATGGAGAAACATTCCATGTTCATGGTTAGGAAGAATTAATATCGTGAAAATGGCCATACTGCCCAAAGTAATATACAGATTCAATGCTATCCCCATCAAGCTACCAATGACCTTCTTCACAGAACTGGAAAAAACCACCTTAAACTTCATATGGAACCAAAAGAGAGCCCGCATAGCCAAGTCAATTCTAAGCAAAAAGAACAAAGCAGGAGGCATCACACTACCAGACATCAAACTCTACTACAAGGCTACAGTAATCAAAACAGCATGGTACTGGTACCAAAACAGAGATATAGACCAATGGAACAGAACAGAGGCGTCGGAGGCAACACAACATATCTACAACCACCTGATCTTTGACAAACCTGATAAAAACAAGCAATGGGGAAAGGATTCCCTGTTCAATAAGTGGTGTTGGGAAAACTGGCTAGCCATATGCAGAAAGCAGAAACTGGACCCCTTCCTGACACCTTACACTAAAATTGACTCCAGATGGATTAAAGACTTAAACATAAGACCTAACACCATAAAAACACTAGAAGGAAACCTAGGCAAAACCATTCAGGACATAGGCGTAGGCAAGGACTTCATGACCAAAACACCAAAAGCATTGGCAACAAAAGCCAAAATAGACAAATGGGACCTAATCAAACTCCACAGCTTCTGCACAGCAAAAGAAACAGTCAATAGAGTGAATCAGCAACCAACAGAATGGGAAAAACTTTTTGCAGCCTACCCATCTGACAAAGGGCTGATATCCAGAATTTACAACGAGCTAAAAAAGATTTACAAGAAAAAAACAAACAAGCCCATTCAAAAGTGGGCGCAGGACATGAACAGATACTTTACAAAAGAAGACATACATGAGGCCAACAAGCATATGAAAAAATGCTCATCATCACTGGCCATTAGAGAAATGCAAATCAAAACTACATTGAGATACCATCTCACACCAGTTAGAATGGCAATCATTAAAAAATCTGGAGACAACAGATGCTGGAGAGGATGTGGAGAAATAGGAACACTTTTACACTGTTGGTGGGAGTGTAAATTAGTTCAACCATTGTGGAAAACAGTGTGGCGATTCCTCAAGGACCTAGAAATAGAAATTCCATTTGACCCAGCAATCCCATTACTGGGCATATATCCAAAGGATTATAAATCGTTCTACTATAAGGACACATGCACACGAGTGTTCATAGCAGCACAGTTTACAATAGCAAAGACCTGGAACCAACCCAAATGCCCATCGATGATAGACTGGACAGGAAAAATGTGGCACATATACACCATGGAATATTATGCAGCCATTAAAAACGAGGAGTTCGCGTCCTTTGTAGGGACATGGATGAACCTGGAAACCATCATTCTCAGCAAACTGACACAAGAACACAAAATCAAACACCACATGTTCTCACTCATAGGCGGGTGTTGAACAAGGAGAACACATGGACACAGGGAGGGGAGCACTATACATGGGGGTCTGTTGTGGGGGAGTGGGGGGGACAGCGGGGGGGTGGGGAATTGGGGAGGGATAGCATGGGGAGAAATGCCAGATATGGGTGAAGGGGAGGAAGGCAGCAAATCACACTGCGACGTATGCACCTAAGCAACAACCTTGCATGTTTTTCACATGTACCCCAAAACCTAAAATGCAATTAAAAAAAAAAAAAAAAAGAAACATGAAAATGTTAAAATAAACTTGCTATCAGTCCTACACTATCATTTTCAGAATATTTTTCAAGGCTAACAGATTTTCCCACTTTCCTTCTTTCATTTTTGAGCAGTACATCTGCAACTTGCCTAGAAAATGACTAAAGTTGTGGGTTATGTGGGAGAGATCAGTCCACTCTTCTTTGAGGTAGTATGGCTTCATAACCTGTATGAGCTATTGCTACCCTTGCACTCTGGTCTCTCTAATGCTTATAGTTAGGCATAATTTTAAAAAGTTAACAACTGGAAATCAAAATTTTCTATAGCTATCAATTGAAAAATAATTTTTTTAAATATTTCCTTTTATCCTCCAATAAACTAAGATACAGGTAACATAGAACTGTTTAGCAGGTGATATGTTTTAATACCAATAGTTCATAAAATCATTTTAATGAATTTCAAGCAATTTGTTGAATTGTAGGAATTATTAGTGTCCTCTCTTCTTGTTGCTACTGTCATCAGTTTAAAAGAGGCCCCTATCTGAACATGATAAGATATAAGGAACCTGACTTTTTTTCTCACTCTACTGCTTTCACAATTAAGATAATGGGCAAAATCATCAAACTCTATAAATGATGGTTACCAGCTAAATCTAGTACAGTAGGGAAATTAGAATTTATCTAGAGCACCATCATTAACAATTTAAAAAAAAATTATAATTACTAGTCAGCAGAAATTGACCAAGTTATAGAGGATGTGCATTTTAAAGTATTTAGATTTTAAAAGTATCTTTAAATGAAATCAACATTCCTAGAAACCCAAGGAGAATAAATCACTAGGTCAAGAAACTAGTTAGTATATACTTTGTATTCAAATGCAGTTGTATGATATACTTTGTATTCAAATTCAGTTGTATGAGAACCTGCTTTTTCACTTACAAGGACCTCTAAGAACAGGAAAAGTTACAATTACAAGGCATTTATGTTAAAAGAATATATTTATAGGAAATAGTGTTGCATAACACTAAAACATCTAAAGAATAAAAACTTGAGCCAATTGCACAGTTATTCCATTTACACAAATATAGAATTCTGACAAATGAATATCTCTCCAAATATGTAGATAATTAAATATCTCTCCAAATACATAGATAATTAAGTTTATAATTTAAGTCATTAGGTTCACTCTGGTAGTCCTGCAATAAAATAACTTTTCTATCAATGATGGACCACATATAGGACAGTGGTCCCATAAAATTAGTTCAACTGTTGTGAAAACAGTGTGGTGATTCCTCAGAGACCTAAAAACAGAACTGCCATTCAACTCAACAATCTCATTACTGAGAATCCACTCAAAGGAATACAAATCATTCTACCATAAAGACATATTCATGTGTATGCTCATTGTAGCACTAACCATAATGGCAAAGATATGGAATAAACCTAAATGCCTATCAATGATAGACTGGATAAGGAAAAATGTGATAGATATATGTGATGGAATACTATGCGGCCATAAAAAAGACCAAGATCATGTCCCTTATAGGAACATGGATGGAGCTGCAGGCCATTAACCTTAGCAAGCTAATACAAGAACAGAAAGCCAAATGCCACATGTTCTCACTTATGAGTGAGAGATAAATGATGAGAACATATGGACACATGGAGGGAAACAATACACACTGGGGCCTATCAGAGCATAGAGAGTGAGAGGAGGGAGAGGATCAGGAAAAACAACTAATAGGTACTTGGCGTAATACCTGTGTGATTAAATAATCTGTACAACAAACCCCATAACACAAGTTTATCTATATAACAAACCTGCACATATACCTCTGAACTTAAGTTTAAAAAAAGACACTGTAATAGGCATATTTTTACTGTACCTTTTCTATGTTTAGGTATGTTTAGATACATAAGTACTTACCATTGTGTTAACAATCACCTGTAGTGTTCAGTACAGTAACATGCTGTATAGGTTTGTAGCCTAGGAGCAACAGCTAGCCCATACAGCCTAGGTGTGCAATAATATGCAATTATTGTGTTAATTACATAAACACAATATAGGTTTATGTAAGGACACTATAATGTTTGCACAATGACGAAATCATCTAACAATGCATTTTTTAGAATGTATCCCTGTTGTTAGGTAGTTTCTCTTCGATCAGCCAAATAATCATCTAGAGCCTGTATTATAATCTCTAGAAACTTGGCTTTGACACTTAGGAACATAAAGTCAGAGAAATACTGTCCAATTTTCATGAATTATTTTAAACATGAGCACTTAATACAAATCAAGCACTGGGTATATTTCATCTCATTCAATCCTTGTATCAACTCTGTTTGAGATGTTATCATCAGGTTATAGGTGTGAAAGGTGAAGCACAGAGAAATTAACTAAATTGCCCAAGGTCCAGCACATAAAGTAGTGAAGTCAGAATTCAAATCCTCCCCATGTGTCTTCAGAATCTATTCTTCCAATCACCATGCCATCTGACTTCCTATTAAGTCAGCGGTTGATGTATTTTCTCTAAATGACCAGCCTGGGGTAGTGAAATAAATACTAATTTGGTATGAATTCTGGTTTCTTTACTTATTAGCTGAATTTTTAGTAAAATTATTTTATCATTGTAACCCTTCATTTTTTAACCTCTAAAATGAAAAGAGTATAACGTTTCTTGATATAGTTATGAGAGTTAAATAATAAAATAAATGTAAAATTATTACTATTGTACTTGAAACAAAATAATCTTCCAATGGAATATCAATTTTACACTGTAAATACCTTTCATTAGCATTATGAAGGCAATGACCACACTGAGCTTATCCTCGTAAGTGTAGTGACAGTGTTATCAGCTATCTACTACATACATAATCCTCATCATGTGGCAGGCGCTGTTCTAACTCTTTGACTTACATTAATTCATTCAGTCCTCTGAACCGCCTTCAATACACGTGAGATTAGTGTTATTACTATTTCTGTTTTGCAGGAAAGGAAACAAGTGCAAGAAACTCAAGTAACTTGCTCAAAGTCATTCATAAACACACAAGTGGTGGAGCCTGGATTTTGGCCCAGGCGCTGGCTCCAGAGTTTATGATCTCAACCACTGTTCACTCTTAACATACTACAGTTTCAGTAAATATTTGTAGAAAGAATGTATAATTCCTGAAATTCCACAATTATTCTTTTTGTTACCCTTAAGCTTTCTGATCCCTAAGAAATATGAAGCCTAATGATAGACCACTATAGTTTCTTCACTTGAACTTTTATGAATTTGTTTTTTGGTCCTACAAGGTTAACAGGTTTTGATAAAAGAGAAAAAAATATAAACAATCAAAAAAATGGTTAGAGAAAAAGATTTACTTAAGAAGCTATGCTAAGCTGGGTGTGGTGGCTCATACCTGTAACCCAGCAATTTGGGAGGCTGCAGCAGGAGGATTGCTTGAGCCCAGGATTTCAAGACCAGCTTGAGAGACATAGTGTGATCCCATCTCTACAGATTTAAAAATTATGTGGTCATGGTGCCTCATGCATCTAGTCTCAGCTATTTGTAAGGCTGAGGTGAGGAGAGGATTGCCCAAGCCTGGGAGGTTGAGGCTGCAGTGAGCTGAGATCATACCACTGCATTCTAGCCTGGGCAACAGAGTGAGGCCCTGTTTCAGAAGAAGATGAAGATGAAGATAGAAGAAAGAGGAAGAGGAAGAAGAAGGAGGAGGAGGAGGAGGAGGAGGAAGGGGAGGAGAAAGGGTAGAGGGCAGGGGGAGGGGAGGGGAGGGAAGAGAAGAAGAGGAATAAGAAGAGGAGGAGGAAGAGGAGGAGGAGGAGAAGAAGAACAAGAACAAGAACAAGAACAAGAAGCTGCTGCTGCTGCTATGCTAAACACGAGACTCCAAATTAAATTTCCAGTTTCATCAGCCTCCTGAAAATCTAATACTTACTATTAGGGCTGAGATAAAATCATCTTAATTTAAAAAAATAATTTTTTCTAGGATTGGAAGAAAAGGTAACAGTGGTATTTCTTTCTAGAACATTTAGAGAGGTTTTCGACAAATGGATAAAATAAAATTCAGAACAAACTCTTCTTTTTGTGTTCTGAGCTAGTCAAGCAAAACCCTTAATTATTTGAAAAGCAATTTTTATATTTCTGTATTCTGGGCTTTTTATCATGGTCCTTTCAAATTCTTTTTCTTGCTTTTTATCCCTCTGAACTTCGGTCAATACCACAGTGATGTGCATCTTTGTCCCAGTAAAGGAGGATTTCTTGAAGTCCCTCTCATCTCCTGTCGGTTTTCCTTTTACTAAATGTAATGCCATCTGTCAATAAACACCATCTAAGCACGAGAAACTATTTTTAAAAGCTTGCTATTCTATTGAAGATTACAGGAAAAATATTTTAAAATTAACATAAAAATAGCCTACATCTGTTCCCCACAAATTTAAGCAAACAAAAAATCTAGGCTGCCCTCTCTAACTGCAAGTTCTACATTCATGGATTCAGCCAACTGAGGACCCAAATATTTGGGAAAAAACCCATAAAAATAACAACAATCAAATACAAATAAACAATACAATTAACAACTATTTACATAGCATTTACATTATACAAAGTATTATAAGTAATCTACAGATGATTTAAAGTATATGGAAGGATGTGCATAAGTTATATGCAAATACAACACCATTTTATATCAAAGACTAAATTTCATATGTGAATTTTGGTGTCCTCTGGGTGGGGAACCGATTTCCCACAGATGCTACGATTTCCCACAATGACTGCAGACGCAAACAGCAAGCTGGTGTGGTTTCATATTCAGCCCCAAAGTCATCATAAGATGACCACAGCAGATCCTTCGTGTTCATCCCACAAGAGTGTTCCCTATGCAAAACAGTCTGTAGATCCACTTGGGTTTGATCTTTGTTAATTGGTTGGATTTGCATGCTCATCCATGAACCTGTGCTAGAAGAGGATGGATTTTGCTCATTGGTTTAGGCCTAGGTTACAACTCCATTTTGTAACTGCACAATGGGACCCATCAAACCACCTGGTCAGAGTACAAAAGAGTTGTATACCTAAACTAAAATCAAGGTGATGGACAGAATGAGGAATAAGGACCTCAGGATGGTCAACAATCAATGTTTGTCACTGAACATTCATACTACTTTACAAAATTAGTTCAAGTTTCTCTCCATGACTAAATGGCACAGTTATCATCACAGCTTATATCAGTCCGTTCTCAAGCTGCTAATAAAGACATACCTGCCACTGAGTAATTTATAAAAAAAAAAGAGGTTTAATGGACTTACAGTTCCACATGGCTGGGGAGGTCTCAAAATCCTGGCAGAAGGTAAAGGAGGAACAAAGGCACATCTTACATGGTGGTAGGCAAGAGGGCTTGTGCAGGGGAATTGCCCTTTATAAAACCATCAGCTCTCATGAGACTTATTCACTATCACAAGAACAGCACGGGAAAAACTTGTCCCCATGATTCAATTACCTCCCACTGGCTCTCACCCATGACATGTAGGGATCATGGGAGCTACAATTCAAGAAGAGATTTGGGTGGGGACACAGCCAAAGCATCTCACAGCCCCTGACAAGCAATAAACATCCAAGCAGTACAACTACAGGCTTTGTTCTCAACTTAGCAGGCAAAGTGATCTTGTAAGGGTTAGGCTTTGTCAATCCTAGTGTCTTTTTAGCTCATGCTAAAAAATATATTACAGTGACCAAAGGGCCCTTCAGGACCAGAGGGCCATTACCTCTCTGTCCTTACCACCTACTACATCTTTATCACAATCTCAGCTCCAACCATGCTGGCCTCCCCGTGGATCCTCCTCAACTGAAGGTGTCCCTCTGCCTGGAGCACTCCTCCCTCAGACAGGCATTAGTTCCCTCAGGTCATTCCCTGAGGTAGTTCTATTCTTTTCCCTCAGGCAGTTACTCAGATTTACCTCAGTCAATTCTTCCGTGGTCAACCTGTCTCACTTGCATCCACCCTTCCCAAGAGCTCTTATTTCCTCTTCCCTAGCATTTATCTCCACAGCATTTATCATCGTCTAAAATACCTACATTAATTATTTGTTTTTCTCATCATTAGAATATAAGTGATATGAGGTCAGAAGTTTGGGATTGTTTTTCTTCATGACTGTATCCCCAGAACTGTAACAGTGGGTGCTCAATAAATAACTATAAAAAGAATGAATGATAGGTTGGGTGCAGTGGGAGGAGGCTGTAATCCCAGTACTTTGGGAAGCTGAGGTGGGCAGATCGCTTGAGGCCAGGAGTTTGAGAGCGGCCTGGGCAACATGGTGAAACCCCATCTCTATCAAAAAATACAAAAAATAACTGGGCGTAGTAGAGCACACCTATAGTCCCAGCTACACAGGAGGCTGAAATGGGAAGATAGTTTAAGCCCAGGAAGTCAATGCTGCAGTGAGCTGAGATAGTGCCACTGCACTCCAGCCTGGGTAACAGAGCCAGAGAAAGAAAGAAGGAAAGAAGAAAAGAAAGAAAAGAAAAGAAGAGGAAAGGAAAGGAAAGGAGGGAGGGAAGGGAAGGGAAAGGAAGGGAAGGGAGGAAAGGGAGGGAGAGAGAGAGAAAGAAGGAAGGAAAGAAGAAAGAAAGAGAAAGAGAGAAGAGAGAGAGAGAAAGAGAGAAAGGAAGGGAGGAAGAGAGAAAGGAAGAGATAGAAGAGAAGGAAAGGAAGGGAGGAAGGAAGGAAAGAAGGAAGGGAGGGAGGAAGGGAGGGAGGGAAGGATGGATTATGTTCCACTTCTCTTATTCATCCTCCAGGCCTTAGGTGGGCAAGTCTCCCTGGCCCTCCATACCCCAGGAAAGATGAGAAGCACCTACTCTGTATTCCAGTAGCCCTTTCTCCATCACTCTGGGCTTCATCACGCAGGTGCTATTAACCTCACTCTTATTTCCCCAATGCCCAGCACACAGGACATGCTCAGTAAAAAAGTAAATAAAGTTGAGTGAATAATGAATATCTACAGTATGGCATTAACAGTGAATTCTCAGAAAGATTTCAGGAAATCTTACATTGTATGACGTTTTCAGTATCCTAGAGAGAAAAATAGCTTATATAAAATCAAATTTTGCTAAGTTTTGTGGGGCTACTTTATCAGCCCACTCATGAGAATTTAAGTGTATACCTCAATGAGCCCCTATTCTAAATCGAACCATATCCTCAAATTTTCTTCGTCATTTGAGTTTTCTATTTTCCTTTCAATGCCCATGACCCAGCACACACACACCCCCTACCTGACACAGTGTGTCATTGAGTGCAGCACATTAAAGTAATATATTCATTCACATGAGCATACTGGCATGAATGAGACTTCTGAGACTCTGTTCTGCTCACAAAGTTTTCTATGAGGTGGAATAAGAGCAGAAGCTTGAACTAACCCAGGAGTGGGTGGGAGGGAGGAAGGAGGAGCCCAGAGGTGATAAAGCTCCCGGGGCCCCACTCTGGCCCCAGCACACCCAGCTGTTCTGCCAGTGTGACTCACTGTGAAGCCCCCTCAGAAGACTTGGCTGACATTACTTCCTGCCCCAGTCAGACTTGGCTCCACAAATGGAACAGGCCACAGCCTGCAAAAGAGCCCATGAGTCAATCCAGTAGTGAGGAGCTTGGGAAGAGAGAGGAAATAAAGTAAGAACTGAAACCTTCTGTTAAAACAACATTCATTCCTCATAAACATCATGCCTTATACTCATCCTTTAGCTCATAGGGAAGTCTTGTGAATGGTTTGAAATTCTAAAAATGATTTTCTGTTTTAGTCGCTCTTTTATACCCAATGTATGATCCAGAATGATTTTAAAGTTCTAACAGTTATGAACTTAAAGATGTTAACATATCAAAACTTCCAAAAAAGAGAGTTCAAAATAATCTGAAACAATTGGTCTCATTTACCAAAACTATTATATATGAGTGGTTTGAATATACCTTGTTCAATTGCATATTTGACTGAGTTTTTAAAGGGAGAAATACATTTATAAATGTCAAATGAATTGGGACAAAGGTAGGATACAAATGGAATTATGCTGAGAAACAAGTAGGTGAATCAGGACATCAGATTCCAATATTGAATTTTAGCCCTTTTAGAAAATACTGAGTTTTTAATAATACTGAGTTTTTAAAATTCTAATACTACCATATATCAGGTATTGTGAAACTCCCTGATTTTCACAGATATTAATAATAATACAACTAATACTGAGTACACACTATACACCAAACCAGACATTCTATGTTGTTGCAGATAACTCATTGAATCCTCATGACAGCTCTATAATATAGACATTATGGTTATTCCCATTTGTACAGCCAAGCAGACTGAGGCACAGACAATTTAAGTGGCTGTCCTCAGTCATGCAGCTAGCAACCTGCAGAGCCAGAATTTAAACCCATGCTGCCTGGCTCCACATAATTAGTCATCAACTGTAATTCTTCTCAGTGACTAAAAGCCATTCTTAGCAATCACTGAGTTCTACTATTAGAGATTATTACAAACACCTCTATGTACATAAACAAGTAAATCTAGAAGAAATGAATTCATTTCCAGACACTTACACCCTCCCAAGACTAAACCAGGAAGAAGTTGAATCCCTGAATGGACCAATAACAAGGTCTGAAAGTGAGCAATTAATAGCCTACCAACCAAAAAAAGTCCAGGACCAGATGGGTTCACAGCCAAATTCTACCAGAGGTACAAAGAGGACCTGGTATCAATCCTTCTGAAACTATTCCAAACAATACAAAAAGGGAATCCTCCCTAACTCGTTTTATGAGACCAACATCATCCTGATACCAAAACCCGGCAGAGACTCAACAAGAAAAGAAAACTTCAGGCCAATATCCATTATGAACATTGATGCAAAAATAAAATACTGGCAAACTGAATCCAACAGCACATCAAAAAGCTTCTCCATCACAGTCAAGTAGGTTTCATCCCAGGGATGCAAGGCTGGTTCCATATATACAAATTTATAAATGTAATCCATCACATAAACAGAACCAAAGACAAAAACCACAGGATTATCTCAATAGATGCAGACAAGGCCTTCAACAAAATTCAACAACCTTTATGCTAAAAACTCACAATAAACTAGGTATCAATGGAACGTATCTCAAAATAATAAAAGCTATTATTTTGAGATATGGAAAATATCATACTAAATGGGCAAAAACTGGAAGCATTCTTTTTGAAAACTGGCACAAGACAAGGGAGCCCTCTCTCACCACTCCAATTCAACATAGCATTGGAAGTTCTGGCTGGAGCAATCAGGCAATAAAAAGAAATAAAGCATATTCAACTAGGAAAAGGGGAAGTCAAATTGTCCCTATTTACAGATGACACGATTGTATATTTAGAAGACCCCATCATCTCAGTCCCAAATCTCCTTAAACTGATAAGCAACTTCAGCAAAGTCTCAGGATACAAAATCAATGTGCAGAAACCACAAGCATTCCCAGACACCAATAACAGACAAACAGAGAGCCAAATCGTGAGTGAACTCCCATTCACAATTGCTACAAGAAGAATAAAATAACTAGGAATACAACTAACAAGCGACATGAAGGACCTTTTCAAGGAGAACTACAAACCACTGCTCAAGGAAATAAGAATGGACACAAACAGATGGGAAAACATTCTGTGCTTATGGTTAGGAAGAATCAATATCATGAAAATGGCCATACTGCCCAAAGTAATTTGTAGATTCAATGCTATCCCCATCAAGCTACCACTGACCTTCTTCACAGAACTGGAAAAAACCACCTTAAACTTTATGTGGAACCAAAAAAGAGCCCGGATAGCCAAGACAATCCCAAGCAAAAAAACAAAACAAAACAAAACAAAAAACAAAGCTGGAGGCATTAGCTACCTGACTTCAAACTATACTACAAGGCTACAGTAATCAAAACAGCATGGTACTGGTACCAAAACAGAGATATAAACCAATGGAACAGAACGGAGGCCTCAGAGGCAACACCACATATCTACAACCGTCTGATCTTTGACAAACCTCACAAAAACAAGCAATGGGGAAAGGATTCCCTGTTTAATAAATGGTGTTGGGAAAATTGGGTAGCCATATGCAGAAAGCTGTAACTGGATCTCTTCCTTACACCTTATGAAATATTAACTCCAGATGGATTAAAGATTTAAACATAAGACCTAATGCCATAAAAACCCTAGAACAAAACCTTGGCAATACCATTCAAGACTTAGGCATATGCAAGGGCTTCATGACTAAAACACCAAAAGCAATGGCAACAAAAGTCAAAATTGGCAAATGGGAACTAAGTAAACTCCAGAGCTTCTGCACAGCAAAAGAAACAATCACTAGAGTCAACTGGCAACCAACAGAATGAGAAAACATTTTTGCAATCTACCTATCTGACAAAGGGCTAGTATCCAGAATCTACAAAGAACCTAAACAAATTTACAAGAAAAAAAAAAAAAAGACAAACAAAAGAAGACATTTATGCAGCCAACAAATATATGAAAAAATACTCATCATCACTGGTCATTAGAGAAATGCAAATCAAAACCACACTGAGATACCATCTCATGCCAGATAGAATGGCAATCATTAAAAAATCTGGAGACAACAGATGCTGGAGAGGATGTGGAGAAATAGGAACACTTTTACGCTGTTGGTGGGAGTGTAGTTCAACCATTGTGGAAGACAATGTGGAAGACAGTGTGGCAATTCCTCAAGGATCTAGAAATAGAAATCCCATTTGACCCAACAATCCCATTACTGGGTATATATACCCAAAAGATTACAAATCATTCTATTATAAAGACACGTGCACACGTACGTTCATTGCAGCACTATTTGCAGAAGCAAATAGCAAAGACTTGGAACCAACCCAAATGCCCATCAATGATAGTCTGGATAAAGAAAATGTGGCACATATAAACCATGGAATACTATGCAGCCATAAATAAGGATGAATTCATGTCCTTTGCAAGGATATCAAATTGGAAACCATCATTCTCAGCAAACTGACACAAGAACAGAAAATCAGACTGCTCATGTTCTCACTTATAAGCAGGTGTTGAACAATGGGAACACATGAACACAGGGAGGGGAACATCACACACTGAGGCCTGCTGGGGTGTGGGGGAGCTAGGGGAGGGATAGAAGGGGATAGAGGGATTGGGAGGGATAACATTAGGAGAAATACCTAATGTAGATTAATGGGGGATGGATGCAGCAAACCACCATCTCATGTGTATATCTATGATGGTACCCTAAATGATTTGAACACGTACCCCAGACTTAAAGTATAGTAATAAGTGAAAAAGAAAATCATTTTCACTGGTGTGAAACGGTATTTCATTGTGTTTTCATTTGAATTTCTCTAATTACTAGTGATGTTGAGCACTTTTTCATATGCTTATTGGCCACAAATATGTCTTTGTTTCAAAAGTGTCTATTTATGTCCTTTGCCCAGTTTTTAATGGGATTGTTTTTTGTTGAAAATACATTTCCCCTCTGCCATGAACCATGAGCAAGATTGCTCACCTTAAGAACATTCCAAGTAAAAGGACCTTATAACATCTTCTCAAAATGATTGAGTGCATCCTTAGGCTCTTCTCAAATCTTCTGTAAACGTTACAATTCTGCAACAGATATTTGCAACACACAAGTTGGCATGCTACTCTCTGACTTTTTAAGCTTAGCTGACTTGTAAGCTAGAGACTCATTCAGATACTGCTACCATATATCATCCTAAAACAGCAGAGAATGTTGAAGATTAGGTAGGCACCATTGCAAGCCTTCTTTATATCCTAGCTCTGATTTCATGAGCAGCAGCACCATGAGCTACCAAATGGAGAGGGGATATCCCACTCATTGGTTTCTAACAAGGCCTACCTGAAAACTTAAGAGAAAAATAATTTGCTTTTGAAATTAATTCAACAATATTTGTTAATGGTAAATTATGTACCAGGTAGTGTGGTAGGCTGTGAGGATTAAAATAATAATTATTATTATTATTATAATTATTATTATGGTTAATATTTTTGTCTCTTTTCATGCTGAGATCTAGGCTAAGCACTAAAATTATATTTCATCCCTTCAACAACATTATGATAATAACAGTAAATGCTGTTATTATCCCCATTTTATGGATGAGAAAATTGAGGCACAATAAAGTGATTTGTCTGAGATCAGATAGCCAGTATATATGGAAGAGCTGGATCCTAATTCTGACTTTAATGTGAATCCAGAGTCTTCACTTTAAACCATTCCATGCTTACATGTATTTGTAGAGAGATCAGATGTTCAAATAAATAATTTTAGTACTTTTTGTGTTTATTCTTCATCCACACATCTTTTAGTCTCTCTTTGGTAGATACTCTGCAGCTCCATCAGTTTGGTTGGAGTTTGAGGGTTCTGCTATACACTGTGCAGAGTTCAGCTTATGTGGTACTCATGTGGCACTCCATACCAAACAGTATCAGATACATTCCTTCTAGGTCATCACAAAGCAGCAGAACTATTAGAAACATCTTGTCCATGACCATGGAACTTGAACTTTTTATTATAACTTTTGATGACTAGAGGCACAAAGTGGAAGAAACCATGGCTGTTATTTGTTGATTTACCACTGCAGATGCTGAAAGGGAGTCACCTGCTATTTCTTCTACCATTGGTGTTTCACCACAGAGTGTCATCTTGATGGTTTTAAGTTTTCCTGAGACAGGTGACTACTGACTACCAGGAAATACTATCGTTCGGTGATAATGCTTTTATTCCTTTGCAGTTCTTGGAGCTGTTGGTTAGAGAATTAAAGCCTGGATCCTGGCCAGATAATGAAGAGCCTCGTAGGCCATGCTAAAATGTCTTTAGTTTTAAATTTTATGTTGTTCATTCCAAATGCTCCAAGCCCTAACATGGTTTCTTCCCAAGCTCCAGCTATCATACTTGTGCTAACTTTTGACAAAGGCTCTCAACTTCCAAAGGAGAGAAGCGAGCTCCTCTGAGTCCCCTTTTACTTTCCACTAGGGCTGACCTTGTGCTCTGATTTTGGACTATTAAGTCTAGTTTCAGCAAGAATCATTCCATATTGGTTTAATGAAAATCCCCCATCTTCGTCTCTGATCAAATTCCTCTCCCTACTCTTGATATCTTATGGCTCTAGCCTTCAGCACAAACCCGTTAGGTCCAGTTAGCTAGAAGCCTGCTGGCCTTGTTACTTCCTATTAGTAATTTTCCACCCGCTGACTCCCACCTTGCCCCTTGGCTGTTAAGTCTCAATTTGTCCTTGTCATACTTGGAGTTGGACCTGTTTTCTCACCCCAAGTGCAAAACTCCCCTTGCCGTATTCCACCTTGAATAAAGTCTTTGTTGGGGCTCAGAAAACCATACCCTAAAATGAAGGTCTCAGAAGCCAAAGTTCTTCTCTGACCTTCTCCTATCCTCCTGTCTCTCAGTCCCCCTCTCCTCGAGGACTAGCTATAGAAACTAGAATCCCTCTTCCACAGGGTGGGTTATAGAAACCAGTATGCCTTATAGTTTCCCTCCGCCTTTCTGTGTAAAAAGTGGCCATAAAGAAATGATCTGACCCACCTTGTTTTCACTGTAGGTCATAAGACCCTCATTTCAGAAAGAGTCTTGGCTCAAACCCAGAAGGAAGGAATGCTACTCAGAGAGGCCACGAAGAATCTAGACAGACGGGCCTTGCTGGGTTTCCCATTCCATCTATTAGCATTCAATCATACTCTTTTCTTCCAATCATATTTCTACATGGCTGACCACACTTTGTGAACCTAAGCATAAAAATAGAAAATCCTCCCTGTATCTTTGGGTCTTCATCCTGAAGTCTCTTGTGTATGCACTTCAAATAAATATGTGTGCCTTTTCTCAAATTAATCTGCCTTTGACAAGTTGATTTTTCAGTGAACCTTCAGAAGGCCCTTGGCACATACATTTTCCTTACCACCTTTAACAAGTGTTATGAATATTTTCTCTTTAGCACTTTTTAATGCCTTTCTTCTGTGTCATTAAAAATATCTTTTGGAATCAGCTGCATTTATAAGTTTTTGATGAATCACAACAGATATGCTATGTGTTTTCTCAGAAATTTAAACTTTATACTATTACTTTTTCAAGTGTTTATGAAAACCAAAATAAACCAATTTTTTAAAATGTTGAATTATACCAGAAAAAGCTGCTTAGAACATTTTGTGACTATGTAAAAGGAAAATAAATCTTGGGGCCCCCAAATCACTAAGCTAAAGGGAAAAGTCAAACTTGGAACTTCTTATGGCAAACTCGCCTCCCATTCTACTCAAAATCACCCCGTGTTCACTGAGGTAAATGTACATATGATTGCCTCCTTTGGAGAGACTAATCAGAAACTCAAAAGAATGCAACCATTTATTTCTTATCTACCTATAACCTGGAAGCCCCTCCTCGCTTGTGCTTCAAGTTGTCCCACCTTTCCAGACCTAACCTTTTCATCTTACAGATGTTGATTGATGTCTCATGTCTCTCTAAAATGTATAAAACCAAGCTGTGCCCTCACCATTTTGGGCGGATGTTGTCACAGCCTCCTGAGGCTGTGTCACAGATGCATGCCTCAGTCTTGCAAAATAAATTTTCTGGCCCAGCACAGTGGCTCACTCCTGTAATCCCAACACTTTGGGAGGCCAAAGTGGGAGGATCACTTGACGTCAGAAGTTAGAGACCAGCCTGGCCAATATGGTAAAACCCCATCTCTACTAAAAATACAAAAATTAACCAGACATGGTGGCATGCACCTGTAATCCCAGTTACATTACTTGGGAGGCTGAGGCAGGAGAATTGCTTGAACCAGGGAGGCAAAGATTGCAGTAAGCCGAGATTGCGCCAGTGCACTCCAGCCTGAGTGAGAGAGCAAGACTGTCTAAAATAAAATAAAACTTTCTAAATGAACTGAGACCTTTCTCAGGTATTTGGCGTTCATAAATATATGGCCTGAAAACTGTCAAGTCTCAGAGTAAAGTTTGCAAATGAACTCATAATAATTTTGTTTTCTTTGCTAGTAAAGAATACTCAACAGTGTAGAAAAAAATCTGTCCATAACTAAACTCAAAGTAGTATAATAGCTAATCAGCTTTAATGGCAAAAAGAAACAGGAAACAAGTGATCAGTAACCAAGAGGGCTCAGATCAACTTGTAAGCTGACTCTATTTTTCTTAAATATAATATGCTATATTGAAGGAAAATAGTTTTAAAATCTTTTCGATTAAAAAGAAAAGTTTCACATATTAAAGATGTTTGAGAAGCGGTATTTCACTTCAGAAAGTGAGATTTATTATGATTATACAAAAATACAGTTTCCTGTCACTAGAGTGAATTTTCATAATTTTTCCAACTTTCTGAGAATACATATTGTTAGGGCCTAACCAGATCAACTGAACCCAGAGACTGGATCAGACTAGTTGAATTGCTAACATTCCACCCTGCCTCCTTAATCGGATAATTCCAATCCTTCATACAAGTGTCCTAAACCACATTTGAATTACTACCTGGGGGAGCATTTGTATCTGCTAATGGCATAAACAGGATGTGTTAGCTGAAATTCTAAAAGACTTGCATAACTCAACTGGGATTTCTGGCAAGTACTTGACCAAATTGTTTTTAGACACTAGGATCTTTTTCTTTTCTGCTCCCCTTCCTCTTCCTCTTTCTTCAAGAACTTTAAGGGCAGGAACAAACTCATTCTATTTAGACTCTATCTAAAGTCTACCTTTAATGCTCACATAAGTTGGACAGATCCCTCTTGGAAGGACATTATTTTTCACAACAGGGAGTTCTGAGTAGATTTCCTCCAAAGAAATAGAGGATGAAGCAGGAAATTCCAAAAGATTTTGATGTGTGAGTTTCTGAAACTATGATTTAATTCTCTAAAATTATGAAAAAAATCAAACATCAAATATAAAAAAAAAATGAAATAAACATTCATGTACCTACAGACCAATTTCATCAAATACTGGCATTTTTGACAAAATTTCTTTAAAAATCTTTCTTAGATGAAGTATCTCAAATTGTTGAAGCCCACAGTGTACTCTTTCCTCAGTTCACTTTCTTTCCTTCCCAGATATAACCACTATCTTAAATTTGTACCTATATTCATAAATATTTTATCTTTTCATCATAACATATGTTTAAAATTAATATATTTTCATCATTCATTAACAATGTATTATTTATTATGTATGCTTCTAAAAATTGTGTTTTGTATATATAACTTTGGTAAAGTTTTTAAATTATATGCTGTATATGTAATTTTGATTTTTTTAAGCTTTATGTTCTTTAATATGCATTTTCTGCTGCTGATGGAGATTTGTTTCCATCTTTTTCCTATTATAGTTACGACTTGTTGCTCTCAAGTTGAATGTAAACAATTTCACACAACATCAACATCAAACAAGGCCATCTGTGGCTGTAATAGATCAGGACAAAAAGCAGGAGTACTATGTAATCATGTCTGAAAATAGACAAAAATATGGACATTGTTTAAACAGCAAAAATTACCAATCGCACCTCTATCCTGACTAATATGAGTGTTGCTTCTTTACCAATTATACCTTTAGATTCATTCTATATTGCCTTCCTTCTAAATAATATTTAATAAAATACCCAGTCATACAATTACGCCACTTCCAAGCAGCATCCAGTTCAGAACAAAGTCAGCTATACTTTTTTTTTTTTTTTTTTTTTTTTTTTTGAGACGGAGTTTCGCTCTTGTTACCCAGGCTGGAGTGCAATGGCGCGATCTCGGCTCACCGCAACCTCCGCCTCCTGGGTTCAGGCAATTCTCCTGCCTCAGCCTCCTGAGTAGCTGGGATTACAGGCACGCGCCACCACGCCCAGCTAATTTTTTTGTATTAGTAGAGACGGGGTTTCACCATGTTGACCAGGATGGTCTCGATCTCTTGACCTCGTGATCCACCCGCCTCGGCCTCCCAAAGTGCTGGGATTATCAGCTATACTTTTAAAACCCTCACCCAAATCACTAAACAAGCACCTAAATCCACAACAAGTCTCAGCTGAGATGCCTCCCAGCCTATGATAGTGAGTGTTCTCCCTCAGCATGAGCAATCAACACAACTTGTTCAACCCGAGGTGTGTTCCTGGTGGTCCTTGATTGCAGAGCACTGACACTACTGAGGCTGTACACCTTTTCACACGGACGTTGGATGGAATAACCATCAGGACTACAAGTTGATTTTGTCTCCAAGATCATCAGAAAGGGCCTATGCTCTCTATGGTTTTCTTTTTCTCCTTCTTTTTTCCTATATTGACTACTTGTGCCCTTTTTACTTTTTTATTATTTAAGTATTTATTTTAGAGACAGAGTCTTCCTCTGCAGCCCAGGGTGAATTGCAGTGCCACAGTCATGGCTCTATGCAGCCTCCAACGCCCAGGCTCAAGTGATCCTCCTGCTGCAGCCTCCCAGTCCTTAATCAAATGATAGCTCTTTCTTTCCTCCAGTGACTGTCCAAAAAGAGCTACTAGAAGTGCTATCAGGAAGAACAGTTCCCAGTGTTTTATCCTTCAAAAAATTTAATTTCATATCTGTTTTTCAGCTGAGATTCCTCATAGTCTCTGAGCCACTGGTGGTCCTGTACTATTGTGGCCTTATTTTCTTCAGTATACTTTGACTACAATTTAATGGTGTTGAAGAGGAAGGTATGTTAAACATATGTGCCCTGGCTGCTATCTTGAGCTGCCAATGAGAATAGAACTAATTATGAATTTTTGAGAGATATTCCAAAGTTCCCTACATATATTGCTTGGCTGATATTAAAAGGTATAATTAATCTATAAATGAATGCTCCAAACAAAACAGATTAATGTATAAATGAATACTCCAAACAGACCCATTGACTATAACATAACTGCAAATAAAGCAATAACATAACTGTAAATAAGGCAATGTAAAATAGGTAGCATTTGCAGGAGCTTTTCTTGGCATCTCACTTGCCAGTACATATTTTACCAGTTGCTTCCATTTGCTCATATCATTCTGAAATCAATTATCCAAGGCAGTGTGATTTTGCTTTTCCAGATGAGGCAAAATGAAGAACAAAACAGTTTTTCAAAGGTGTATTAATATAGTAATACATAGGTATATTTTAAAATGCTGAGCATTTTCTCTTATGTGGTTAGCTTAATCTATCAACCTCTAGACAAAGTATGGAAAACTATTTTTAAAAGACTTTTTTTTTTTACTAATCATAAAAGCAGTTCATATTTATTAGAGAATTAGGGAACATATTCAAGCACAATGAATAAAAGAAAAGTAAATGTATCTCCTAATCCTATTGTTAGAATGGAGAACTTCTGGAGTCTCTACTTGGCCTATGAATTCTCAAAATGTTTAATAATGGAACCAAGATGTGTCAAACATTTCCTTCATCTGATCTCACTACTCATCAGTTAGCAAGTTTTTTTCCCCAAGCTCATACAGAAAGCTGTCCTAATGAAGACTTTAGAATTACTGTTCCTTTTCCATAGAAAAGGCATAACTTTGGCTCAAAACTGTCAAATTGTATTTTTTAATATATATTCTTTTAATTGTTTCAAAATAAGAATTCTTCAGCCCTTCTGTACTGACTTTCAAGTCAGTAATTCCAAACCTAGTTTGCCAGTATTTTTCTTCTTTTTGTTTGTGCAAGTAAGATTTGAAAAATGCATGTGGGTTTCAAAACTCCTGCTGTGCCAGCCATGATTTCCCATAAAAGGGGGAACATTTATTTGTGTATATGAAGTCCCGGACAGCAGTACTTGGTCAGACATGACACAGATGTATGTGTGCACAGCTGTTTATGTTTAAGAACAGAATACAGACATAAATAAGGTTAGATATTCTTGGTTTGCTGCTTCTTGGTTTGCTGCTAGAATATTTTCATATAGCATATTCAAAGAAATATCTGTCATAACTCAAAACAAAGAGAAATTTATCAGAAACAGAGCACAGAGCCCTTCCCCACAGCCAGGATAAACAAAATGAATATGGGCCTATCAAGCTCTCATCTTGTAAAATAAACTTTGTTGTACAAAAGAAAACCACCTGATTTATTCCTAAAGATATTGTCAGATATTTTCCCAAAGTCAGATAGTACTGTCTTTTATGAAATTAAAGGATAGAGGTAGATTGTTTTTCTGGCTTGTCTATTGCTGTCAGAATTGCTATTGTATTTTAAGCTAATAACACTAGAAAATAACGTGGTGTGAAGAATAAACATTGCTATCTTTGCAATTCAGCTTCCTTCCCTAGCTGTGATACACTAGCAAACTTTTTCTCTTCCATGAAAAAAAAAGCTTCTGTTTAAGCAATACTGCCACTTTTCCAGTATATCTGAATGGCAAAATAATTTCTAGAAAGATGCTCTTCTCTGTGTGATACCAAAAAGCTCAGAATAAAAAATTACAAATCTGAGGCCCGAGATCACAGAGATTTCTAGACAGTCTTAGAATTTGTTTCATGACTGTGATGATCCAGAACTTTAAGAAATAATTATGGAGAGACTAACAGGGAATATTGCTAATTCCTTTATTTATTTATTTATTTATTTATTTATTATCCTAATGCATAAGCCCCATCCAAGTAAGAAAAGCTAATTATGCACTACTGGATAAAACCATTTATTTAAAGCAAAATTCATTCGAATAATTTTTTAAAGGAAGGTATAATTAATACTCATTTTCACACTTTATCTGTCACAATTTTCACATCTCAACCCCTCCTTTTTCTCTCCCTAGGTCTTTCCTTCAACAAAATTCCTTTAAGAATTTACAGCAGGTCTTCAGAGTAACAACACACTTTGTTTAGAAGATACTCTTGTTTTGATGAAACTCCTAAAACAACTCCTTTAAAGGGTTTGTTTAAAAGAATCCAAGACATGGAGATATCCATAAGACTGAAATACTACACTTTATTTACATAAGTTTGGACTTTGAAGAAGTGTTTTGTTTTGTTGTCAACCCAATAAATCACATTGAGAATCATGGGTGACTTAAAATGTTCAAAACCTGAAAAAGACAACTAAGAGTGGTCTGGCCTTTTAACCTCTACTCTGGTTACTTAGCCTTCATTAAAGTCATATGATGAAAATAGAGGATTAAAAATTAGAATTGCCTTTAAAAATAAAGTATTCCACACTATGCCTAAAAGTAGGTAGACTGGCTAAGATTTTATAGGTCTTCCAAAACTGTAAAACCACTTTGATACACATATGTAGCATTTCTTTAGTATATTTTTAGAATTACATATTTTGCATAATTATGCATGCAGTGAAATCTAATGGTAAAACGATGGAAAGAGAAAAGATTATGAGCAATGAAAAGTGCTTTTTATTCTTCCCAGAAACTTGAAATTAATACTCAAAGCAATGTTATAAAGAAGTTCATGCTGCAAAATAAAACATGTGTTTTGTTGCCACAGATATATGGCAGCATCATAGTTTAAAAGGCAGAAAGTAGCCTAAAGAGTTATATTCAGCATTTTTAAGAGAAAGCATTTTAAATTAAATTATATTTGGAACCAACTTTTTTAGAGCGCCTATTCATTTTCTGATTTGTGTATCTTTTGACTATGAGTATTATGTCAGGAGTAAAGGCTGAAAACTGCTAGTAGAGAAAGAAAAATAGCAAATTTACAAATTAAAGTGCTGGCACAAAACACAGGGAAAAACAATTATTCAACATATGACAATGCAAAGGTTTTATCCTTACACCTGCTTAGTGCCATGCCTAGCAGGACAGCACCTACAACACACCAGGAATTCTGTGAGGGAAGACGGGATCTATCTTCAGTCACTCTTATATGCCACATACCTGAACAATGTTAGTTTTGCAGAAGGGAGTGCCAATTCTGCCTATGTGGAAAATAAGAATAACGTGTCATCTTCCATCTACTGGTAGTCTTTGTCTTTTTACTGAGTCTAAATACATCTATAAACATTGTATAGAACTGACATCCTTGTTTAGTACATATAAATGATACTGTGTTTTACATTTAGTTCTGCAATTCTTTTTCTCTCAAAATTAGATGGTTGAATTCTATAGGTATTGATTTTGAGTTCTCTGTTTGTACTCAGAAGTTAATAAATAATTTAGAACCTAAAACATGCTATTTACAACGCTTATGAATTCTAGAAAGAATATACACATTGTATGCAGCCAATAAACATGAAAAAAGCTCATCATCACTGGTCATTAGAGAAATGTAAATCAAAACCACATTGAGATACCATCTCACGCCAGTTAGAATGGCGATCATTAAAAAATCAGGAGACAACAGATGCTGGAGAGGATGTGGAGAATAGGAACACTTTTACACTCTTGGTAGTAGTGTAAATTAGTTCAACCATTGTGGAAGACAGTGTGGCGATTCCTCAAGGATCTAGAACTAGAAATACCATTTGACCCAGCAATCACGCTACTGGGTATATACTAAAAGAATTATAAATCATTCTATTATAAAGACATATGCACATGTATGTTTATTGCGGCACTGTTCACAATAGCAAAGACTTGGAACCAACCCAAATGTCCATCAATGATAGACTGGATAAAGAAAATGTGACACCTATATACCATCTAATACTATGCAGCCATAAAAAATCAGTTCATGTCCTTTGCAGGGATATTGATGAAGCTGGAAACCATCATTCTCAGCAAACTGACACAAGAACTTAAAACCAAACACCGCACGTTCTCACTCATAAGTGGGTGTTGAACAATGAGAACATATGGACACAAGGAGGGGAATATCACACACCTGGGCCTGTCAGGGGGTGGGGAGGTAGGGGAGGAATATCAGGGGGGTGGGAGTTTAAGGGAGGGATAGCGTTAGAAGAAATACCTAATGTAGATAATGGGTTGATGGATGCAGCAAACCACCATGGCACATGTATACCTATGTAACAAACCCACACGTTCTGCACATGTACCCCAGAACTTAAAGTATAATAACAAACTTTTTAAAAACATAGAATATACATGTTGTAAGTAAGCAAAAATCTTTTACTGAGTATTGGGTAAAACTAACTACAAAGCTCTTCAAAAGTATGTCATGTTGCAATTGAATTTCCTAATTTCCAATTTTCCCATTTTTCCAGTAGACAGTGATTATTTTGCAGGCAATTTTCTCAAGAATGAATAAATAGGTTGACATATGAGACTACATGGAATATGCATTCTTCACTTGATAAGATACCTAGATTATGAACAGCTGGCAATATTTATCAACATAATTTAGAAAGAAGAGCTTTCTTCAACAAAATAATTGTTTTAAGCAAACAGGAAAAGAGAAGCTTAAAATATGCATACCTATTGATACTGATATTTAAAATTTTTAAAAACTGACAATTTTAATAACTGAAAGGCTGAGTCTGACACTCCTGGATAAATATAATGAACTTACCTCAGTTTTGTGAAAGGTAATGTCTAATACCACTATTAACAAAAATAAAGAGACGTTCTGGTTTTTGATGGTTTCATTCTTGCGCTGGTTTCTCCCCATTTCTTGGATTTATATAGTTTTGATCTCAGGTAGCTGCTTGGGGAGGCAGCCTTTCCTCTGCCTGCGGAGGTGCCGCTGGGCTGCCACAGATTCAGTGGAGCTGCTGTGTCTTTTATTTAGTCAAGAAAATTAGGCCCGTTTCTGTAATGGCGGCTTTCCTTCTACCCGCGGAGCTGGAGCGTTCTGGGAGCCTCACTCTGGAGTGAGAGTTTTTTGGCCTGCTGGGCTTTGCGTGGTGGCGGGGGACCCGTCCTGCCGTTTGGGCTGTCTCCCCGTGTTCAGTTCCCCTTCTTCCTGGGGGGCGGGTAGCTCCGTCCCACCAGCTTTTTGGCTTTCTGGGCGTCAGCCAGTGCTTCCCCCTAGGTCTATGCTGACAGCCCCAGGGCCGAAGCTGCTGTTCTGCCCTGTTCAGGCAGCTCGCTGAGGCTTTTCAGCTGGGCGAAGACCTCCTGTGCTGTGGGTTGTAGAGGGCTTGGGTAGAGCGCTGTATCCAAAGTCCCAGAGGGGGAGATCCTCGTCCTCCGGTCGGTTGCATGCTCCTCCTGGGTGGGGCAGTGCCCCACCTTGCTGCAACTTGCCCTATTTGGTTTATACCCACTGTCCGACCAGACCCACAAAATGAACCTGGTACCTCGTTTGGAATTGTAGAGACCACTGGCTTCTGCGTCTCTCTCACTGGGAGCTGCTTTCTGCAGCTGCCTCTTATTAGGCCATCTTGGGATCCCCCTCAAGCGACCAATGACCTTCTTCACAGAACTGGAAAAAACCACTTCAAACTTCATAAGGAGCCAAAAGAGAGCCCACATAGCCAAAGCGTAAAAGTGTTTAGACACCAGCACATCACCATAAAGACACCAGCACACTACCACCGTGGATTATACCACCCACAGTGAAAGAAGCTTTGACCAGGTGTGAGAAATTTCATTTGCCATTCACAGATAGGGAAGCCCCTTCCTGACCCGCCTGCCGTGAAGAGCAGCTTCCCAGAAGCACCCTTCCTTTTTCTAATGCTGTAATCAAGCACATGTTTGATTAATCAAGCGCACGTGTCTTTATGAGCGGCCTCTGGTAGAATACAACAATGTAAAAACAAAAAAACAAAAAACGAAAAAAACTGTCTGAGTTTGCACTGTTGGGCAAAGTTGTAAACATTACTGACATTTCTTGTTGTCAACTTAATTGTACTTTCTAGCATTCTTTCTTCACTGCTTTTGACTGTACTGACAAATACTCATAATTACAGTATTCTTAACAATTACATCTATCTCCGAGTTGTCTTTAAGAAACCAGAACACACAACTAAGACTACTTGAGAAAAAAGTTGTTAAATAATTATAATGTTCATGAAAAAGAACAGTTAGAAGCAAATTTTGGTAAAATCTTAAGAGTCATGTTTGCTTCTGCTTTTCATTCCATTTCCCTTCTTCATTGAACAGGATGCTCTCTGAGCTGGCATATGTTCTATGCTTGTGTAGTATTTAGATTATCCTTGGAAAAGGTTGGAATTTCCTTTTAACTACATAGTTAGCATACTTACTGGGACACAGCAAACTTAGATACAACTCCAGCGTTATTGAAAAGGGAAATAAAAACTTGAAAATTGTAGAAAACACGGTAATTTGAACACATTGTTTAATATGTCCACTTCAGCATGGCATACTAAATTTAGCAGAAAGGAGTAAATACATTAATAAGAAAGTTGCTTGAACTGGAAATAACAGTATAATTTGTGACCCTCTGGGGGAAGAAAGCTAAATGGAGTCTGTGACAGACTCAACCATGAGAATACTTGAAAAAGACAAAAAAAATGCAAAGTATGCTAGAGAAAAGTCACCAATTGATGGGAGTCCAGTGACCAGTGCCCAATATCTACTGAAAATGGAAGAGGTTAGAAAACAAATCATTTCAGTAATAACAATCATCAAATACTTTGATATGTTTAATTGAGAGATTACATTCTCCTCCCTATAGCCTGACTGAGAAGTGACAGGTTTTTTTTTTAACTTTTAAGTTCAGGGGTACGTGTGCAGGTTTGTTATATAGGTAAACCTGTATCATGGGGCTTTATTGTACAGATTACTTAATCCTCGAGGTACCTATTAGTTATTTTTCTTGATCCTCTCCTTCCTCTCACTCTCTGCCCTCCAATAGGCCCCAGTCTGTTGTTCTTCTCTAAGTGCCCATGTGTTCTCATCATTTAGCTCTCACTTACAAGTGAGAACTTGCAGTATTTGGTTTTCTCTTCTTGTGTTAGTTTGCTAAGGAGGATGGCCTCCAACTCCATTCATGTTCCTGCAAAGGACAACTCATTCTTTTTATGGCTGTATAGTATTCCATGGTATATACGCACGACATTTTCTTTATCCAGTCTACTACTGATGAACATTTAGGTTCATTTCATGTCTTTACTATTCTGAATATTGCTGCAATGAACATACATAGAATAATAGAATATTTTACAAAGTATTCTTTATAATAGAAAACTTTATATTTCTTGGGCTATATACCCAGTAATGGGATTGCTGGGTCAAATGATATTTCTGTCTTTAGGTCTGAGGAATTGCCACCCTTGACTTCTACAATGGTTGAACTAATTTCCACTCCTACCAATAACGTATAAGCATTCCCTTTTCTCTGCAACCTTACCAGCATATGTTATTTTTTGACTTTTTAGTAATAGCCATTCTGATTGGTGTGAAATTTTATCTCATTGTGATTTTGATTTGCATTTCTTTACTGTTGAGCTTTTTTCATATGAGATTTGGCCACATGCATCTTCTTTTGAAAAGTGTCTGTTCATGTCTTTTGCCCACTTTTTAATGAAGTTAGACCTTTGTCAGATGCATAGTTTGCAAAAATTTGCTCACATTCTGTAGGTTGTCTGTTTACTCTATTGATAGTTTCCTTTGGTGTGCAGGGGCTCTTTAGTTTAATTATATCCAGTTTGTCAATTTTTTGCTTTCATTGCAATTGCTTTTAGCATCTTCATCATGAAATGATTGACTGTTTCTATGTTCAGAATGGTATTGCCTAGGTTTTCTTATAGAGTTTTCACAGTTTTGGGTCTTGAATTTAAGTTTTTAATTCATCTGGAATTAAGTTTTGTATATGGTGTAAGGAAGGGGTCCAGTTTCAAGCTTCTGCATATGGCTAGCCAGTTATCCCAGCAACATTTATTGAATAGGGAAATCATTTCTCCATTGCTTGTTTTTGTCAGGTTTGTTGAAAATCAGATAGCTATAGGTGTATGACCTTGTTTCTTGGTTTTTTATTCTGTATCATTGGTCTATGTGTCTGTTTGTGTACCAGTACCATGCTGTTTTGGTTACTGTAGCCCTGTAGTATAGTTTAAAGGTGAGTAGTGTGATACCTCCAGCTGTGTTCTTTTTGCTTAAGATTGTTTTGGCTATGGCTTTTTTTTGGTTCTATATGAATTTTAATTTTTTTCTAGTTCTGTAAAGAATGTCAATGGTAGTTTTATATGAATATCATTGACTCTGTAAATTTCTTTGGGCAGTATGACAATTTTAATGATATTGAGTCTTCCTATCCAAGAGCATGGGATGTTTTCCCATTTGTTTGTATCATCTCTAATTTCTTTTAAGCAGTGGTTTGTAGTTCTCCCTATAAAAATCTTTTACCTCCCTTGCTAGTTATGATCCTGATTTGGCTCTCAGCTTAGCTGTTGTTGTATAGGAATATTAATGACTTTTACACATTGATCTTGTATCCTGAGACTTTGCTGAAATTGTTTCCAAGCTTAAGGAGCTTTTTGGCTGAGACTACAGGGTTTTCTAGATATAGGATCATGTCATGTCATCTGCAAATAGGGATGGTTTGGCTCCTCTCTTCCTATTTGGATACCCTTTATTTATTTCTCTTGCCTGATTGCCCTGGCCAGGACTTCCAATACCATGTTGAATAGGAGGGATGAGAGATGGCATCTTTGTCTTGTATATTTTCAAGAGGAATGCTTCTAGCTTTTGCTCATTTAGTAGAATTTTGGCTGTGGGTTTGTCATAGACGGCGCTTTTTATTTTGAGGTATGCTCCTTTAAAACCTAGTTTATGGAGAGTTTATAACATTAAGTGCTGTTAAATTTTACTAAAAATATTTTCTGCATCTCTTGAGATAATCATGTGGTTTTTGGCTTTACTTCTGTTTATGTGATGAATCGCATTTATTGCTTTGTGTGTGTTGAACCAACCTTGCATCCCACGGATAAAGCCTACTTAGTTATAGTGGATAAGCTTTTGATGTGCTTCTGGATTTGGTTTGCCAGTATTTTGTTGAGGATTTTTACATTGATGTTCATCAAGGATATTGGCCTGAAGTTTTCTCTTTTTTGTTGTTGTTGTGTCTCTGCTAGGTTTTGGTATCAGGACGATGCTGGCCTCATAGAATGAGTTGAGGAAGAGTCTCTCCTTTTCAATTTCTTTGAATAGTTTCAGCAGGAATGGTAGAATTCAGCTGTGAATCCATTTGGTCCTGGGCTTTTTGTTGTTGTTGTTTTTGTTGTTGTTGTTGATAGGGTATTTATTACTGACTCCCAGGCACTGGAGGGGCAAGGAAAGCAAAACCTTCTCATACAGACAAGCACCAGCGAAGCAATGTGTAGGAGTTGTCGTGGGCCCTGGGGAAGCTGCAGTATGGGGAGGCAGCATTTAAGTTGGTGTGTGGCTGTAGGGGCTTCCCTGCTGGAGTTCTGTTGATCAGGAACAGTTTGCCAGTGCAGAAGCTATGGTTCTGGCCCCTTGGGCACCCAAGACTGCCTGCCAGCAGGTGTGGCCAGTCTAAGACCTGGGAGAAGCCATCAGACCAAAGGGTGCTCTGGTCGGAGCAGTTTCATCTGATGGGCAAGATCACCCTGCAGAGTTCAGGTCTGACAATTCCCTTAGGGCTAACATTTCCTATGGGTGCAAGTAGGGCCCAGGGGGATGGCTCTCCCTGTCAGTGCTCTGCTATAGATGCTCCCACACCAAACCCTCTGGGCTTCACATCAGCTGGTGTGCTGCCCCTACTACCTCTCTAAGCAGCTCTCTCTGCCAATTTGAGTGTCTATGGTGGTCAAGGGGTCTCCTCTCACAAGGGTTCTAGAGGCCCATGGTGAGAGTGGGTTACTCCTTGCTAGCTCAACTCACCTGTTCCCCTGGAGCCACTGGGGGCCAAGAGCAAGTCCCAGTGCACCGTAGCCCATGCAGGGATCCCAGGTTTCTACCCCTTCAGCCAAGCTTCTGTGTCTTTCCTTCATCCACTCTCAGTGCCTTCCCTCTGAAGATCTGTCAGGAGCACACTAGTCATCTCATTCCCTCGGTGGGAGCTGTTCCACCTGGCTGCATCTAGTTGGCCCTCTTGCCACCAAATCAAGAAGTGACAAATATTATGAAGACAACCAACCAAAGGAGAAAAATTTTAAAGGGAAAAATGGAAAAAGATAAAGCTTGCTGAGATGACACAGATTAAATGTTGGATTCTGGAGTGTGTAGCAAGAGCAGACTTCAGACAACCTGAAGCCGGAGTCTGCTGAGGAGTGCTGTGGGCTTTTGGGAAATCTATCTTTGTTTCATTGAATATCTCAGTAAACACTCCGGAATATGTGGGAATTATTTATATCAGTTGCTTCTGGTGAATGGGCTGGTCTTCAAAACAGCCAAGGTGAGGGAGATGTAGATATAAAGCCCTTCATGAAAATGGCCAAAGGAGCATCTCACATCTGGTGGCATCCCCTCTCCTTGTTGCTGACATCCTTCACATTCTACATCCTTTGTCATTAAAGAAATTTTGGACCCTCTTCTGTTGGGATATTTTCATCAAAAACACCATCACATCATTGTAACCAACATGATAAAGTTTAACCACTAGTAGAAAGGGATAGAAGAACTAACTTCTAAATTAGCAAGGGGAAAATTTTTAAAGATAGCAAAGTCAAATATGTAGTAATTAAAAAGGGTAAGAATAAATATATACTTGAAAAACTAAAAGTAGCCAGGATAAACTCCTCTCTTAAAAGACACAGACTGGGAGATTACATTTTTTAAAATCCACATCTATTTTTTAGGTGAAACATGCTAAGACTGTCATGATGAATAAATGAAAATAATGGAATGGCAAAAACAGTATCAGGGTTCTGCACAAAGCAGAATTCAGCAAATGTGCTGTGGGAAAAACCTCAGTGAATTTGAATCATATAAATTTTCTAAGGTGTCACAGCAGACCCCTGTACCAGTCCAAGCATGGCTGATCTCACCTTCTCCTGGCAGAGTCTCTCTCTGCTTGGGTAAGCCCAAATTTGGCCTGTGCCCATGCTCAGAATCAGCAAAATCTCCACAAAGAATAAGGAAAAACAGATGGAGATCATCAGCTCACCTTAGAAAGGTTCTTCCTCTTTGGGATTTTAATCGTCCTGGTAATCCTTGCTTATATAGCTCCGTGATGCCTTTAAAAATAGGCTGGATTTTTTAAAAATCCAGCTTTTCTAGGTAAAAGTAGAAGCACTGGTTTTCCGTGACCTCCTACAACCTACTTGCAATGGAAATCCCAGTTACCTATAAATCTTTCTCTTTTCATTTATCTCCCTCTTCATCATTCAGCTGCCATGTCTCATTGAGTGTTTCTGCCAAGTTGCTTGAATTCTGTTCCATCTTTTCTTATTCACAGCCACCACTTTGGTTAGTTATTCGCTTATCTTCCTAGGATGACTACAGTGACACCTAATTTTCCTATCTCTAGTCTCTGTCCTGTACAACAAATGCTCTAGACAGTTCTGTAAACTAATCATTGGTAAGTGCAGCTCTAAGGATGTTGGTCTCCAGCTAAAATATTTCCATGGCTTTCTGACAAGGTATAATGTCAAATTTTGCTCCCAATTTAATGTCAAATTTTTGTCCCATGATATCTCTTGTTTTATGATTCATATTGCTTACACTTCATCCAAACACGACTACTTAGTGTTCCTTTAACATACCCCATACACTCCCACTATTTGTTCTTTGTGTTATTCTCTCTACTTGACAAATTGACAAGTATTTATTCATTTACCCCTAAATACCTGCTTACGGAATCCTACCCATGATTCAAGTCACTGTTTAAATTCTGCCTCTTCCATGAAATCTTCATTTATGCTTCAACAGGATCGCATGATTTTACCTTATTCTAAATCTTTCTGGTATGTTGTTTTTAGTTATCTTTTGGCACTTACTAAAAATTCTGTCCTACCTTCTATTGATTTGTCTATCACCACTACTAAAGTGTGAAATTTTGAAGTCAGGGACCTATTTGTCTGTTCTGGTAAAATATACACTTATTAAACTATTTTGGGCAGCAAAGAATAACAATATTTGTAAAGGAACAAAACAATGAACCACATAAGTGATCAAAAGCTGGTGTCTAATTGTACAGATATTTTCTGATGTGAGAACCTATTCTCCCCCTTTTTTGCTTTGTTTCTCAGCATATTTCTGCCATACTAGGAGTAGGAGATATTCACATTGCCTCCACTAAATCCTTGGAGCAAAGTAAACCTTATGCTTAGATGTCTGTTTTAGCTTTTTCACCTTCAAAGCCTTTCTATAGAGATGATTTGGAGCAAGTACAAAATATTGTTCTAAGCAGCATTTGTCTCAGTTTATAATTCATCTTGAATTTTCAGTATTCAGTATTTGTCTACACAGTGCTTTTAGCACCTCAGAAAAATAACATAATTCAAATACAAAGTGCCATTAGGTTGTTATCTTCAGCTCTCAGTTTATGAGGTCATATTTATTACTCATGTAGTTGAACAATTTACATTTCCACAAATCCTTCCCAGAAACAGTCCCACCCTAAACAAAATTGTTCAAAGTGAAGATCCTTAGTTTTAAAGTAAAAATAAATAAATGATAAAACTGGATAAAATGATCTGTTAAGCCCCATTTGGAACCAAAGAGCATCAATGAAAAACTTTATAAATGAAGCAGAGAAACATTTATTTGTGTATCAGCTAAACTCTGTTGCCTGCAAAGTATCAACTGTCGTGTTCTATAAAATGCTGTGAGTCATACAGTTCCAACAAGCACTTATCACTGCCTGTCATCAGCCTATGTGAACTCTGAGCTTGGAGAAAACAATCGTAAGAGTCTCAAGCCTGAAATGATTAATAACATAGTTTAAACAGATTATAAAAGGAGGATTTTTTTCTTGTCATTGGATAATCTGTTATAAACTATTTGGGTTATATCTACATTTAAAAAAATACTTAATTCAGTAAACCTGGTTTTAAAAAGGGCAAACTAATAAATGTAAATCATGTAAATAAATATAGTGTAAATAAATATCATATATACATAGTGATCTGCGTAATTTTAAAGCAAATGTTCCCTGTCTCTGAACTCCGGGAGCAGAGCCCCAGAGGATGAACAGAGGAGTAAGAGTGTAACCCCTAAACCCAGACTGCCGAGGGTCAGATCCCCACCTCAACAATTAGCTATACAGCCTTGAGCAAGTTGATTATAATTGCTCAAGGTATACCATTAACCTTGATTGAAGCATCAGTTACTGAGTATACACATTTGTCAATACCCATTTAACTAAACACTTAAGATCTGTGTATTCTATATAAGTTATATGCAATAAAACAGAAAAAAATGTTTAAAAATTAGCATTCTTATCTGAAGGGAAAAAATAACAGTAGTTATTATGTATGTTTGTTGTAGGAATTAAATAAGATAACACATCTAAAGTACCCTATAATTATTTGAGTAGCGGACCAAAATTTTGCAAGGTAAATATTACTATCCTTTTTGTTTATTTATTTTAAATTAACGAGGAAGCCTGGAGCAGTGACTCACGCCTGTAATCCCAGCACTTTGGGAGGTTGAAGTGGGCGGATCACTTGAGTCCAGGAGGTCTAGGCTACAGTGAACTGTAATGGCACCACTGCACTCCAATCTGGGTGAGAAGGCAAGATCCTACCTCAAAATAATAATAATAATAATAATAATAATAATAATAATAGGGCCAGGTGCAGTGGCTCATACCTGTAATCCCAGCACTTTGGGAGGCTGAGGCCAGAGGACCACTTGAGGTCAGGAGTTCAAGACCAGCCTGGCCAACATGATAAAACTTCATCTCTCTAAAACTACAAAAATTAGCTGGATGTGGTGGTGCACACCTGCAGTCCCAGCTACTCTGGATGCTGAGGCAGAAGAATCACTTGAACCTGGAAGGTGGAGGTTGCAGTGAGCCGAGATAGTGCCACTGCACTCCAGCCTGTGTGACAGAGTGAGACTCCATCTCAAAATAATAATAATAATTAATTAATTAATGAGGAAGCATAGTCTCAGAAATTTATATAGTCATCTCTCAGTATCCATGGGAGATTGGTTCCAGGATCTCCTATGAATACTAAAATCAACAAATACTCAAGTCCTTGATATAAAACAGTGTATTATTGCATATAACCTATGTACATCCTCCCATATACTTTAAATCATCTCTAGATTCCTGATAATGTCTAATACAATGTAAATACTATGTGAATAGTTGTTATATTGTATTGCTTAGGCAATCATGACAAGAAAAGTCTGTACATTCTTAGTACGGAAGCAATTTTTTAAAGAAAATATTTTTGACCTGTTGTTGGTTGAATCCATGGATGTGGAGCTACAGATATGAAGGGCCAATTGTACCACCTTCCAAAGATTTGAAGCTGAGCTTTAAATCCTGATCTGTTGAATGTCAGAGTTTTCTTCACTATAATAGAACATTACAATGTGGACCCTCTTTAGGAAGTTTGGCTGAATTTAATGAACAGTTTGGTATAAATCCTGTTCTTTTCCTGTAGTTTCACCATGGGAAAAGCACTCAAGTGATTTGGATGTTTTAGTAAAACTATTCTGAACACAGAAAATTCAAATTTGAAAGTTTACGATTGAAAATCTTATAACTGGATACAGCAAGGGAGGGATAAAAACATTATGGAAAACGGAAAATTCATTCTCATTGTCTGTTAAATGCTAAGGGAATATTTTGCTGTTTCAAATCTGTTTAGAACTGGTACTTTTCAGACGGACTGCCTAATAAATGGTGGTAGAAAACAGATAGACTTTGTGAATGTCTTTTTGGAGAAATATACAACATGAAAAATACATAAACATAAAATTAGGTACAAACCATGCTAGCTATATGGTTTGAATAAAAAGAAAATCATTATGAACTATAGAACTCTTTCCAAGTGACACTTTGTAGGTTATGAAATATTCACCTAAAATTACCGTTTGTATCTAAAAGACTTATGAAAAAGTTCCCAAATCTCTTCTAAATCCCAGTTGAATTTAATTCCACTTTTTAGCTCATCTCCATTTGCAATACAATGAAGGTGATGCTGAGAACTAAGTAGCACTTTAAATAATATATTATCAACTTTGATTCTATATTAGTATCAAACTCATTCATATCTTAAGAGTCATTCTCCTTCATTTTTGAAATTCTTACATTTTAAAGAAATTATGTAGAGGGTTTGACTATTCTTTTGGAAAATCTCATTTAAAATACATCAGTAGCATCATCTTCATAAAAAATCAATGTTTCTTTCATTTATTCATTAAAATTGTACTAGCTACATGTTCAGAAAGAAAAAAAAAACCTGTGTGAAGTGTGATTGGTATAGAAAGGCATCCTCAAAAAACTTTCAACTTAGCAAAGGGAAATTGAATTCATACTGAAATGACCATCATAGACATCAATATTTAAGGATGTCATTTAATACAAGGGCAATGGGATCAAAGTAAGAAAAATTTCTGGAAAGGCAGCTTATTGTGAACATAGAAAGTTCAAACTGAAAGTTTATAATAAAAATCTTATATTTGATACAGTAAGAATATAGAAGATTTAACAGAGAGTGAGTCAATGAGAAAAAAAGTAAAATGAGCAGAGACACAAAAACACAAGAGCAGAGATCCAAAAATAGGAAAATAACAAGAAGATTAACACTAACTGGTATAACTGCAAATTTCAAGGAGTAGAGAAATAGGAGATAAATATTAGAGAAGATCGTTGGTGGCAGATTGGGAAGGTCTGAAATGCCAGAATAAAGAGTTTAGACTTTTATTTCCCAGTTTGTGAAATGCTGGCTTTATCTTTGTTCTAAGAGGTGGTTTTCCAAGTATGGTCTTAGGAATCCTAGGGTCCTCCATTGAGACCCTAGAGGGGGCTTATGGGGTCAAAACGATTTTCCTAATACTACGACAGTAATAGCAGTTGTCACTCTCACTGCCCCAGAGTTTGCAATGTAGTTTTCCAAGATGTGTGAAGTCATATAACAATCCAGGTGGTTTCTCTTAAGCAAGACATTAGAGAGACTTATAAAAGCATAAACACACGCCATTTTTCTCAATAATCATGATTTTCTTTTGGAAAATGATTATTTTTCATAAAAATATATTATTTACATTAATGTGTAGTGGTGTATTATAGGTATTTGAAAATAAATTAATACATATTTTTGGAGGTTCTCAGTTTTGATTTCTCAACTAAACAAAAATATATAATCTACCTAAACAAAAGCTCTTTGTGGTCTTCATTAATTTTTAAGAATTTAAAGTGATTCTGACACCAAAATATGTGAGAACCCTTAACAGTAATCTGGTCTTGATATAGACTCAATCAGGACCTCTAGTGGATACATTCAGCCATTTTGTAAACTTGTGGACATCGGTTTCAATCACCAAAATTAAAAGAAAAACAAATCATTTGAAATCTCACTGTCATTTCTTCTTGAGAATTCATTCATGATCTTCTATCATAGGTACCAAATCTAGTTTCAGCTACATTGGCTAGGGCTAGGTTTTCCAAGATATCCCTAATCCACCTGATTTGGAATCACCTGTGAAATAGGCTTACAAGGAAGATTCCTGGGCCCTATCTAGAACTTTCAATCAGAGTCCCTTGTGATAGAGCCCATCTACATTCCATCAAGACCCCACAGTATTCCTATGAACACTGACCATTAAGATTCTTGTTTTTGTATATTTGTGCTGCACTTAAAAGTTTACAGGGAATCATCAAAAAATGGTAGTTAAGACTTACATAGAGTCAAAGACTTTGGCTCAATTGTAATTTCAGTACTCACAGACTTAGGTGCTTTTCCACTAGAAGATATCTTGTTATCAGGCAGACATTTAGAACCTTAAAGTTTATGGGTCTGTCCAAAGATAAGAAGTACCTACAGGTTCCTAGTGAGAACTTAATTCATCAGAGAACCACTCTACCCTCATGAAGGAGGAAAGTATGAGTCAAACCTGCACTTCTAAGACTAACATGCAAAAGAATCACTAGAGATTGCAAAGCTTAAAATATTTACTATTTAGTGATTAACACAAAATTTGCCTACCTCTTGGTCTAGGTCAATGCTTTCTAAGCTTTAACAAACAAATCTTCCAGGGATCTTATTAAAATGTAGCTTCTGTATTTTTAGTAGAGGCGGGGTTTCACCATGTTAGTCAGGCTGGTCTCAAACTCCTGACCTCATAATCCGCCCACCTCAGCCTCCGTGGTGGTGCACACCTGTAGTCCCAGATACTCAGGAGGCTGAGGCAGGAGAATCACTTGAACCCGGGAGGCAGAGTTTGCAGTGAGCTGAGATCGCACCATTGCACTCCAGCCTGGGCGACAGAGCGAGACTCCGTCTCAAAAAAAAAGAAAAAAAGTTCTTCTGATTCAGTGGATCTGGGGCCAAGATTCTTATTTCCAATGAGCTCCCAAGAAATGCTGGTGGCCTGTTGGCCACCTGAGAGCAGGTTTGAAATGCAGAACCTCAGGCCCGAGGGCACATCCACTGACTTGGCAAGTGCCTTTCACCAGGAGACACAGATAATCCTCATGCCTGTGAGTGATTACGCCAGAAACAGCAGTGTAATCTACAAAAAAGAATACAAAAGCTTTTGACTTCCAACAAAGCTGCATTGGAATCCCACTCTTACTGGTTAGGTGTAAGAATGCAACATACAATTCAAGCTCTCCTAATATCCTCTTTTTCTTCTTTAGACTGATGACAAAAATACTTTATCCACCCACATCATAACCTTGTTATGAAAGTGGAATGAGACAATGGAAACAATTGGTGAATAATAGCTAACACATACTGATGTGTAAGCCACTGCTTTGAATAATTTACAGAGAAATTGACAAAGAAATTCAGAGTAGTGGAACACTTTGTTTGAATTCAGGCGGAAAAGGTTAGAACGGGTATTCATTCTTGGCCCATGTTATCTACTTCTGCCCTCTTTGACTATGTAACAGTGCCACCTTAAAGGCCCCCAGCCCTATTCAAATGTCTGTGTTGATAACTTCTATTACAATTTGTGAACATATTCCAAGACACATCTTTATCCACAAATGAAAGAAACCTACAATCTGGGCCAACAGGAAAAATGTCACAAACCTCAGTACACACACCTGACCTTGCCAAAAAATCAAATAGTGATGGAGTACATCTAAAGTTATCCTGATCAATATCCCATGTTAGGGTAATTTTGTTTAATGAAGATTAAGCTTGAAAAAATCCAGCAATAGTCAACTTTTATGATGACTATATCACGTACTGGAGGAGATAGCAGTGTAAAAGCACCTCAATTATCTAGTTCCCTTGTCTTTAAAATCACCTTAGAGATTGCTCTCAGGGCGGTTTTGGCACCAAAGACTCCATCTGCTTATAATCTCCCTTGCCTTCTGAGAGCTATTTCAGTCCTAGCTATTTTGCTCAGCAGGAAGTCACCATCCCTGCTACTCACTTTCATTTTTCCTTCCTGCCCTTATTAAAGGTCGCAGCCCTTGAAAGCTCTTTGGAAAAGCTTTATAAAAAGCAACAGCATCCTCTACTGACCATGACTCATAATGTCAAAGGGGCACCAATTCACTAGAGCATTTGGGCATGATTTGTGTTACTTCTGCTTTAGTACCCTTATTGGGTTTTTTTTTTTAATGTCCTTATTTTACACTGATTTTCATATCAAAATGAAACATTGGTGTGTGAACTAATTTTGAGTAGTAAAATAAAATGGCTTTCAGCAGAGTGGTACACCAGGTGTTGTTCTGAAAAACATAATTCTCTGCACATGGCATGGCCTTGCTTGAGAATCTCCAGGGCTTGCACTGCAATTCTTTGCCTAAGTCTTGTCACAAATTCCACATGGCATTTTTCCCACCATTGATACTTCCAGCACTATAAGGTCTGTCAGATAACATGGTCCAAGTGGCAGGGCTGCCTGGCCCCCAACTTGAATGAGATATAAGCCCTTTCCCATTCTAGACCCAATTCATAGAACTCACAGACTGTTCCATAATTCAGTATAAGAGCGAAAGCAGTGTTCTTAGTTGTGGCATATACTGCGTCAGAACCTGAAGAAGTCTTCCAGCTATTTTGCTCTCTTTCTCATGGTAAGAGTTGTAAGATACAATACTTTGATTGAAAGTGGACCTATAAATCAGAACATAGCCAGAATTCCATTTATTATCTGGACCCCATCCTAATGGTTATGATGACACTTCAGGTCTCCAGATGTAAGTATTAGCTCAGACCTTGTATCTAATGGTCTCTTAAATGCATAGACATTCCCCTTTCCCTAGTGCACAGTATCTGAGTAAATGTCCATAGGTGTTTCAGGAGAAGGACTGTGGAAACTTCTAGCATATAAACTCACTGGGGTCTTTCAGTCTTTCTTCCTGGTGACCAAACCACTCCTCAGTCAATGAATGTTGGGTCTGAAAATTGCCTCAAGTCCAAAAACTTGGCAAGGAATGACTGTGCTTGGCCTCTTTTGATGTCTTCCACTGATACACACTGAGTAGAGCCCTTGGTGACTCCCTTCATATTTTGCCCCTTGAGATGATGTGTTCTATCGACTATCTTCATAACTCTCAGCAGGGCAGTCCCCCTAAAATGCTGCACTTTTCCAGCTTCTGCCAGTACCTGTTGGTTAGGTCTTGCAGCTCCTTTGGGAAATATCTCTTTTCCTTTGTTATAAGGCCCAGTAAATCCCTAGCTGGGTCATGCTATGAATTAATCCTACTTATAGGTCCAGTGACCTAGTGCCCAGGAAAAGAGGGAAGGGCAGATCCAGAAAGAGGTACATGAAGTGTTGTAGAAGAGGGGCCTCTGCATCATCTTCCAGAATGGTGGGAGTACTGGTTCATACTAAGGAGAGGCTGGCCACGCCTGCAGGTTCAGAAAGTTCTGAAGTCTTTCAGTTCAAAATGTTCAGGGGTGTCAGGCCAGATGATTCTCTTCATGTGTCCCAGAGTTTCCCAAACCGGTCCTCCCATTAGTTTATCTCCTTCTTACCTTCTTATGTTGTTAACGTTGTTCTTACAAGCTGTGATTGTGTTTTGTTTTTATTTAAAATTACAAAATATTCTGAGTCTTTCTCTAACCTACAAGTTATTTGGAAGTTTTGTTTTTAATATCCAAATTTAATTTTTTGACACCATTATATTTCATATTTCTTCTTGTAGTTCTGTCAACTTTTACTATTTATATTTTGAAGCTTTTGGATGTGGGTTTTGGTGGGTTCAGGATTGCACTATCTTTCTGATAAATATTTTCTCTGGTTGTGTCAGAGGCATTTGAACCAGTGTGACTCCATCTCGAATAGGGGCTGCGTAAAATAAGGCTGAGACCTATTGCACTGCATTCCCAGGAGGCTAGGCATTCTTAGTTACAGAATGAGATAGCACAAGATACAGGTCACAAAGATCTTGCTGATAAAACACGTCATGGTAAAGAAGCCAGCCAAAACCCCCAAAACCAAGAGGGCAACAAAAGTGACCTCTGGTCATCCTCACTCCTCATTACACACTAATTATAATGCATTAGCATGCTAAAAGACACTCCCATCAGCACCATGACAGTTTATAAATGCCATGGCAACATCAGGAAGTTACCCTATATGGTCTAAAAAGGGGAGGAACCCTTAGTTCCAGGAATTGCCCACCCACCCCGTTCCTAGAAAACTCATGAATAATCCACCTCTTCTTTAGCATATAATCAAAAAATAACTTAGAGTATTCTTAGTCGAGCAGTCCGTGCTGCTGCTCTGCCTATGGAGTAGATGTCCTTTATTCCTTTACTTTCCTAATAAACTTGCTTTCACTTTACCCTATGGACTCACCCCAAATTCTTTCTTGAGTGAGGTCGAAGAACCCTCTCTTGGGGTCCGGATCAGGACACCTTTTCAGTAACAGTTGTTTGTAATAACTGTCTTTACCTTTCCAATGCTTTAGGCTTAAATAATATTTTGCAAATTTTAATAATTCTACAAGGTTCATACTTACCTAAAATATTTCTTCCTCAACCTATTAACTTTTGCAGTCGCTACATTTTGTAAGCATTTCTTTAAACCACATAAGTTGGACTTGAAAAACAAAAACGAAAACAAAATTACTGACATATCGTGATTCAATTTTACTATTTTGTGTTATTTTTTACCATGCTTTTTCTTTGCTTATTTTATTTTCCTCCATATCTTCTCCTTTGATGAAGTTTTATTTCTATTCTTTTTCCTATCCTTGTTTAGAATTTTAATAGTCACTCTTAGAATTTTAAACATGCTCATTTAACCAAAGTCTAAATTTTGTCTCTCTACTTTCTTCCCAAGCAAAATGAGATTTTCAGAAGCTTTAATTACAAATCACCCTCCTACCACTTTCAAACTCATTGTAGGTCAGCATTTTAATTTCAAAAACAAGATATTTTTATTGTTAGCTTTTGCAGTAAAGGTTTATTCAGATTTACTCAGATGTTAACTAAATCCTTTGCATTTACATTCTGAGATCAATGCCTTTACTACTGATGTAAAATTTTTAATGGTCAGTAAAGGATCCATGAGTAGGTCTGAGCAAGGGTCCATGAGTTGGAAATGCAGTCTTTGTATGAAAATAACTTTATTTCACATTTATTACTATTTGTCTGAGTATACATTAGAATGACCTTTCATTTCCCTCTGCACTTCGAGCTTGGCTATGCATATTGTGATTGCTGCTGCACTATCTTATCCAGCGTCTCTGCAATGAGGGGGAGGCCTGTGTTACCCCAGCTCACAGGGTGGCTGTAACCAGAAGGTCTCTCTAAGAAAAGCCTTTGATTAGAGCCTCTTTGAGTTGAGATATTTTTTCCTTTCAAACAAAAACATTCTAATTTATGAAGTTGGCTTTGTCTACTGATGGGTTGAGGATATGAGCAGGGTTTATAAAACCTTTTCCCACTATACAGCCCAAGTCTAAATGAATCAGATTAGTTCTTCCTCTTTGTCCCATTGTACCCTGGACCAATTTGAATTACAGCACTGTCACAACCAAATTCACTTACTTTTCATATGCCTAGCTTCTACACTAGAATGAAAGTATGATGAAGGCTGAAAAGGTATGTAATTAGAATTGTATCCCTAGCTCTTCATATAGTACATATATAAATAATGTTACTTGAATGAGGTAATGAATGAATAAGTTAAGTTTTCTTTCTTTTCTTTTGTTTTATAGTTAGGGTCTCACTCTGTCTTCCTGGCTGGAATACAGTGGCACAATCATGGCTCACTACAGCCTCAAACTCAAGCAATCCTCCTGTCTCAGCCTCCCAAGAGGCTGACAGTACAGGCATACTCCACCATGCCCTGCTAAATTTTAAAAATTTTTAATAGAGATTAAAAAATTTAATAGAGATCACCCTGTTCCCCAGACTGGTCTTGAACTCCTGAATTCAAGTGAGGCTTCTGCCTCGGCCTCCCAAAGTACTGGGATTATATGTGTGAGCCACTGCACCTAGCCAGTGATGTTTTCAAAAGTGGGAAACCTTAGGCCTACTTCTGAATTTCAGTGGCTGTATTAGTCTGTTCTCATGCTGCTATAAAAAATTGTCCAAGATGGGCTAATTTCTAAAGGAAAGAGGTTTAATTGACTCACAGTTCTGCATGGCTTGGGAGGCCTCAGGAAACTTACAATCATAGCAGAAGGGAGAGCAAACACATCCTTCTTCACATGATGGAAGGAGGAGAAGTGCCAAGCAAAGAGGAAAAAACTCCTTCTAAAGCCATCAGGTCTTGTGAGAACTCACTCACTATCATAAGAATAGCAAGATGGGGATAACCACCCACATGATGCAATTACCTCCCACTGGATCCCTCCCACAACATGTAGGGATTATGGGAACTACGATTCAAGATGAGATTTGGGTGGGGGCACAACCAAACCATATCTTTTTGCCCTGGCCCCCCCTAAATCTCATGTCTTCACATTTCAAAACACAATCATGCCTTCTCAACAGTCTTCCAAAGTCTTAACTCATTCCAGTATTAACCCAAAAGTCCAAATCCAAAGTCTCATCTGAGACAAGGAAAGCTCCTTTCACCTATGAACTTGTAAAATCAAAAGCAAGTTAGTTACTTCCTATATACAATAGGGGTACAGCATTGGATAAATATATCTGTTCCAAATGGGAGAAATTGGCCAAAACAAAGGAGCTACAGGACCCACGCAAGTCTGAAATCCAGTGGGGCAATCAGTAAATCTTAAAGCTCCAAAATGACCTCTTTTGATTCCATGTCTCACATCTAGATCACACTGATGCACGAGGTGGGTTCCAAAGGGCTTGGGCAGCTCCACTCCTGTGGCTTTGCAGGGTACAACCCCACTCCCAGCTGCCTTGTCTGTGGCTTTCCCAGGTACATAGTGCAAGCTGTCAGTGGATTTACGATTCTGGGGTCTGGAGGATGGTGGTCCTCTTCTCACAGCTCCACTGGGAAGTGCCCCAGTAGGGATTCTATGTGGAAACTCCAACCCCACATTTTCCTACCACACTTCCCTAGCAAAGGTTCTCTATGAGGGCTCCACCCCTGTAGCAAACTTCTACCTGAACATCCAGGAGTTTCTATACATCCTCTGATATCTAGGCCGAGGTTCCCAAACCTTAATTCTTGACTTCTGTGTACCCACAGGCTCATCACCACATGAAAGCTGCCAAGACTTTGGGCTTGCACCCTCTGAAGACATGACCTGAGCTATATGTTAGACCCTTTTAGCTATGGCTGGGATGCAGGGCATCAAAGCCCAAGACAGCACAAAGCAGCAAAGCACTGCACCCAGGCCATAAAACCATTTTTTTCTCCTAGGCCTCTGGCCTTGTGATGGGAGGGCCTGCCACGAAGACCTCTCAAATGCCCTAGAGACATTTTCCCCATTGTCTTGGCAATTAACATTTGGTTCCTTGTTACTTATGAAAATTTCTGCATCAGGCTTTAATTTCTCCTTAGAAGATGAGCTTTTCTTTTCCATCACATTTCCAGCCTACAAATTTTCCAAACTTTTGTGCTCTGCTTCCCTTTTAAACTTAAGTTTCAGTTCCAAACCATATTTTTGCAAATACATATAACTGAATTCTCTTAACAGCAACTATGTCACATCTTAAATGCTTTGCTGCTTAGGAATTCCTTTCTGATAGAAACCCTAAATTATCTCTCTTAAGTTCAAAACTCTGCAGATCTCTAGGGCAGGGGCAAAATGCCACCATTCTCTTTGCTGAAACTTAGCAAGAGTGACCATTCCAGTTCCCAACAAGTTCATCATCTCCATCTGAGATCACCTCAGCCTGGACTTCATTGTCCATATCACTTTCATTATTTTGGTCAAAGCATTCAACAGGACTCGAGGAAGTTCCAGACTTTTCCACATCTTCCTATCTTCTTCTGAGCCTTCCAAACTGTTCCAAATTCTGCCTGTTACCCAGTGCCAAAGTCACTCCCACATTTTTGGGTATCTATACAGCAGTGTTACACTCTCAGTACCAATTTACTGTTTTAGTCCATTCTCATGCTTCTATAAAGAAATGCCTGAGAAAGAGTAATTTATAAGGAAAAGAGATTCAATTGACCATATGGCTGGGGAGGCCTCAGGAAACTTACAATCTTGGTGGAAGAGGAAGAAAACATATCCTTCTTTACATGATGGCAGGAAGGAGAACTGCCAAGCAAAGAGGAAAAAGCCCCTTATAAAACGATCAGATCTCATGAGGACTCACTCACTATCATGTGAACAGCAGCATGGGTGTAACTGCACCCATTATTTAATCACTTCCCACCAGGTTTCTCCCATGACACATGGGGATTATGGGAACTACAACTCAAGATGAGATTTGGGTGGGGACACAGCCAAACCATTGTGTTCAAATATTTCCTAGACTTCTTTATTAAGGTGAGTTATGTAGAATCCAATAAACTAAATGAGTCGCGTAGGATCTCAATAAGCTGGGGCTTTGCCATTAACAAGTACATCTTTAAATCATTAAAGTCAATCATAAGCTTCTTTATAATAATAATAAACACATTGTATCACTTTATGAGGAGCACTTACATTTAAGAACAGGTATTGGAACAGACAAGACTGGAGGTAGGTATGTCTCGCCAGAAATGTACAATCAGATATGTTTTTACTTTCAAACAAGACTTCATAAGTTTTTGTTTTTGTTTTTTACTTTTTTTTTTTACTTTAACTTCTGGGGTACATGAGCAGATCTTACAGGATTGTTACATAGGTATACACATGCCACGGTGGTTTGCTGCCTCCATCTCCCCTGTCACCTACATTAGGTATTTCTCCTAATGTTAACTCTCCCCAATCTCCCCACCCGCTGTTATCCCTCCCTTAGACCCACAGCCCTCAACAGACCCCAGTATGTGATGCTCCCCTCCCTGTGTCAATGTGTCCTCATTGCTCAACACCCACTTATGAGTGAGAACATGTGGTGTTTGGTTTTCAGTTCTTGTGTCAGTTTGCTGAGAATGATGGTTTCCAGCTTCATCAATATCCCTGCAAAGGACATGAACTCATCCTTTTTCATGGCTGAGTTCCATGGTGTATATGTGCCACATTTTCTTTATCCAGTCTATTCTTGATGGGCATTTGGGTTGGTTCTCAGTCTTTGCAATTGTAAACAGTGCCACAATGAACATACATGTGCATGTGTCTTTATACTAGAATGATTTATCATCCTTTGGGTATATATCCAGTAATTGGATTGCTGGGTCAAAAGGTATTTCTATTTCTAGATCCTTGAAGAATTGCCACTGTCTTCCACAATGGTTGAACTAATTTACACTCCTACCAACAGTGTAAAAGTGTTCCTATTTCTCCACATCCTCTCCAGCATCTGTTGTCTCCAGATTTTTTAATGATCGCCATTCTAACTGACATGAGATGATATCTCAATGTGGTTTTGATTTGCATTTCTCTAATGACCAGTAATGATGAGCCTTTTATCATATGTTTGTTGGCTGCATAAATGTCTTCTTTTGAAAAGTGTCTGTTCATATCCTTCACCCACTTTTTGATGGGGTTGTTTTTTTGTATACTTGTTTTAGTTCTTTGTAGATTCTGGATATCAGACCTTTGTCAGATGGGTAGCTTGCAAAAATTTTTTCCCATTCTGTTGGTTGCTGGTTGACTCTAATGGTAGTTTCTTTTGCTGTGCAGAAGCTCTTCAGTTTAATTAGATCCCATTTGTCTATTTTGGCTATTGTTACCAATGCTTTTGGTGTTTTAGTCATGAAATCCTTGCCCATGCCTAGGTCCTGAATAGTATTGCCTTGGTTTTCTTCTAGTGTTTTCATGGTGTTAGCTCTCATCTTTAAATCTTTAATTCATCTGGAGTTACTTTTTGTATAAGGTGTTAGGAAGGGGTCCAGTTTCAGCTTTCTGCACATGGTTAGCCAGTTTTCCCAACACCTTTATTAAACAGGGAATTCTTTCCCCACTGCTTTTGTCCAGTTTGTCAAAGAACAGATTGTCGTAGATGTGTGGCATTACTTCCAAGGCCTCTGTTCTGTTCCATTGGTCTATATATATGTTTTGGTACTGGGACCAGGCTGTTTTGGTTACTGTAGTCTTGTAGTATAGTTTGAAGTCAGGTATTTTCTTTTTTAGTTGTATCTCTGCCAGGTTTTGGTATCAGGATGATGTTGGGCTCTTAAAATAAGTTAGGGAGGATTCCCTCTTTTTGTACTGTTTGGAATAATTTCAAAAGGAATTGTACCAGTTTCTCTTTGTACATCTGGTAGAATTTGGCTGTGAACCCATCTGGGCCTGGATTTTTTTTGGTTGGTAGACTATTAATTGCTGCCTCTACTTCAGACCTTGTTATTGATCTATTCAGAGATTCAACTTCTTCCTGGTTTAGTCTTGAGAGAGTGTAAGTGTCCCGGAATTTATTCATTTCTTCTTGATTTACTGGTTTATGTCCATAGATTCGTTTGTAGTAATCTCTGAGAGTAGTTTGTATTTCTGTGGAATTGGTGGTGATATCTCCTTTATCATTTTTTATTGCATCTATTTGATTCTTCTCTCTTTTCTTTTTTATTAGTCTGGTTAGCAGTCTCTTTTGTTGATCTTTTAAAAAAACCAACTCCTGGATTTACTGATTTTTTAAAGGTATTTTTTGTCTCTCTATCTCCTTCAGTTCTGCTCATATCTTCATTATTTCTTGTCTTCTGTGAGCGTTTGAATTTGTTTGACCTTGCTCCTCTAGCTCTTTTACTTTTGATGATAGGGTGTCAATTTTAGATCTTTCCTCACTTCTCATGTGGGCATTTAGTGCTATAAATTTCCCTCTAGACACTGCATTAAATGTGTCCTAAAGATTCTGGTACATTGTGTCTTCATTCTCATTGGTTTCAAAGAACATCTTTATTTCTGCCTTAATTTCATTATTTATCCAGTAGTCATTCAGGAGCAGGTTGTTCAGCTTCCAGGTAGTTGTGCAGTTTTGAGTGAGTTTCTTAATCCTGAGTCCTGATTTGATTGCATTGCAGTCTGAGAGACTGATTGTTATAATTTCTATTCTTTTGCATTTGCTGAGAAGTGATTTACTTCTAATTATGTGGTCAATTTTAGAGTAAGTGTGATGTGGTGCTGAGAAGAATGTATATTCTGTGGATTTGGGGTGGAGAGTTCTGTAAATTTCTATTAGGTCTGCTTGGTCCAGATCTGAATTCAAGTCCTGATTATCCTTGTTAATTTCCTTCTCATTGATCTGTCTAATATTGACAGTGGATTGTTACTATGTGGGAGTCTAAGTCTCTTTGTAGGTCATTAAAAACTTGCTTTATGTATCTGGGTGCTCTTGCATTGGGTGTGTATATATTTAGGATAGTTAGCTCTTCTTGTTGCATTGATCCTTTTACTATTAGGTAAAAGGATCAATGTCTCTTTTGATCTTGGTTAGTTTAAAGTCCATTTTATCAGAGACTAGGATTGCTACCCCTGCTTTTTTGTTGCTCCCCATTTGCTTGGTAAATCTTCCTCCATCCCTTTATTTTGAGCCATTGTGTGTCTTTGCACATGAGATGGGGCTCCTGAATACAGCACACTGACGGATCTTGACTTTCTATCCAGTTTGCCAACCAGTGTCTTCTGATTGGAGCATTTAGCCCATTTACATTTAGGGTTAATATTGTTATGTGTCAATTTCATCTTGCCATTTTGATACTGACTGGTTGTTTTGCCCATTAGTTGATGCAGTATCTTCATTGTGTCAATGGTCTTTACCATTTGGTACATTTTTGCAGTGGCTGGTACTGTTTGTTCCTTTCCATGTTTAGTGCTTCCTTCAGGAGCTCTTGTAAGACATGCCTGGTGGTGACAAAATCTCTCAGCAATTGCTTGTCTGTAAAGGATTTTATTTCTCCTTCACTTATGAAACTTAGTTTGGCTGGATTTGAAATTCTTGGTTGAAAGTTATTTTCTTTAAGGATGTTGAATATTGGCCCCCACTCCTTTCTGGCTTGTAGAGTTTCTGCCAAGAGATCTGCTGTGAGTCTGATGGGTTTCCCTTTGTGGGTAAACCGACCTTTCTCTCTGGCTGCCCTTAGCACTTTTTCCTCCATTTCAACCCTGGTGAATCTGACGATTATGTGCCTTGGGTTTGCTCTTCTTGAGAAATTTCTTTGTGGTGTTCTCTGTATTTCCTGGATTTGAATGTTGGCCTGCCTTGCTAGGTTGGGAAAGTTCTCCTTGATAATATCCTGAAGAGTGTTTTCCAGCTTGGGTTTATTCTCTTGTCACATTCAGGTACACCTATCAAACATAGATTAGGTCTTTTCACATAATCCCATATTTCTTGGAGGCTTTGTTCATTTCTTTTCTCTCTTTTTTCTCTAATTTTGCCTTCTCATTTTATTTCATTGATTTGGTCTTCAATCTCTGATATTCTTTCTTCTGCTTGGTCAATTCGGTTATTGAAACTTGTGTATGCTTTGTGAAGCTCCATCAAGTCATTTATGTTCTTCTCTAAGTTGGTTATTCTAGTTAGCATATCACCTAACTTTTTTCAAGGTTCTTAGTTTCTTTGCATTGGGTTAGAACATGTTCCTTTAGCTCAGAGAAGTTTGTTATTATCCGCCTTCTGAAGCCTGCCTCTGTCAATCTGTCAAACTCATTCTCCATCCAGTGTGTTCCCTTCCTGGTGAGTAGTTGTGATCCCTTGGAGGAGGAGAGGCATTCTGGATTTTGGTGATTTCACCCTCCTTTGGCTGATTTCTTCCCATCTTCGTGAATTTATCTACCTTTGGTCTTTGAAGTTGGCAACTTCAGGTGGTATCTCTGAGTAGACGTCCTTTCTGTTGATGTTGAAGCTATTTCTTTCTGTTTTTTACTTTTCCTTCTAACAGTCAGGTATCTCTGCTGCAGGACTGATAGAGGTCCACTCCAGACCATACTTGCCTCGGAATCATCTGCGGGGGCTGCAGAACAGTAAAGGCTGCTGTCTCTTCCTTCTTCTGGGTCTTCGTCCCAGAAGGATACCCACTAGATGTCATCCAGAGATCTCCCTTTTTAAGTGCCTGTTTGGATATATGGGAGTCAGGGAGCTGCTTGAGGAAGCAGTCTGTCCCTTATCGGAGCTCAAGTGCTGTGCTGGGAGCTCTGTTGCTCTGTTCAGAGCTGCTGGGCAGGGATGTTTAAGTCTGCTGCGTGGAACTCACAACTGCCTCTTTGCCCAGGTGCTCTGTCTTGGGAAGGTGGGAATTTATTTATAAGTCCCTGTGTGTTGCTGCATTTTTTCAGAGATGCCCTTCCCAGCAAAGAGGGAGTCTAGTCACAGTCTGCCTGCAGAAGTGTTGCTGAGCTGACAGGGGCTCTGTACAGCTACTGTGTAAACATTCTTGTGGTTTTGTTTACATAGGTAAGGTTAGAACTGCCTCAGTAATGGCAGACTGCCTCGGTAATGGTGGAATGCCTTGGTAATGGTGGACACCCTTCTCCCCGCAGAGCTCGACTGCTCAGGTGGGGCTCAAACTGCTGTGCTGGCTGTGAAACTCTCAAGCCACTGTGTTTCAGATTGCTGGTCTTTGTGGGAGTGGGACCTGTGGAGCCAGATCACCTGGCTCCCTGCCTTCAGCCTCCTATTTTTCAAGGGAATATGTGACAATGTCTTGCAGGTGTTCCAGGCACCAGTTAAAATGGCCACTCAGACTTGTGCGGATTTTGTGCTGGAAACCCATAGTGCTTGTTGGCCAGTGGGAATCTCCTGGTCTGTGGGCCATAAAGATCATGGGAGAAGAGCAGTATCTGAACCAGAGTGCCACAGTGGCCAGAAAAGCCCCAGATGGTCTCCGTTGGGTAGGAGGGGGATCCTCTGGTCTGCTGTACTTCCCAGGTGAGGCAGCACCCCACCCTGCCTTAGCTTGACCTCCTTGAGCTACACCCACTGTCCAACCAGTCCCATTGAGATGCACCTGGTACCTGGGTTGGAAATGTGCAGTCACTCACCTTCTGTGTCACTCTCACTGGGAACTGCACTCCAGAACTGTTCCTATTCGGCCATCTTGGCAGAGATCAATCAACTTCATATGTTTTTACCTTTGCTAAAACCTATTAGACCTTAGAGAACCAGGGCTTTTATTCTGCATGGTTGTAAAATTTATGTCTTGATCCCAAAATTTTATTTAAAACATAGACTAAAAGATTCAAAGAAGCCTTGCTGGCCTAGAAAACAAAGTTAATAATTTTATATGGGTGAAAATTTGGCATATGATTAGAATTAGAAAGTGACCTCTAACTACATTTTTGAGAGAACTGCCCCTGGCAACATTAAACATAGACTGATATTAAGTAGAGTTTGCATGGTGATTTTTTTTTTTTTATTTTCTTCCCTGTTCTTTACTTCAGAAACTAAGTCTGGTTAATTCAACACAAAATAAATTATTGAAGCATATTCAGTTGCAGCCAGGAAGAAAAGCCAAAATCACTCCCCTGGTTGGTGCATTGAAGATTTGCTGACATAGCAGCTGTGCATTGGACTCGTCAGCTTGCTCTACTGATGCATGATGCTGCCACAAGAGCTCCCACTGCTGCCGCTGGGCCCTGGATCCAGCCATCACCAATGTGCCATCTGTCACTGGTGTGTACTTCACTGCCTCTGCTTCTTGAAGTCAGTAACTTCTGATGAAAATCAGTGATGGTGCATCCAACAGTTGGAGCTGAGTTCATATATCTGGGTCTTAGTTGCAAAGGAGGTCAGGAAGCAAGTACAGGTGTCTAATATTTTCAGCCTCTACACTGGGAAAAATGATGGACCTGATAAAGTGGGTATTCATAAAACATAAGAAGAGTGATGTAGATGCTGAACACAAAATAAATGACGACTTTTCTCCAGGGAATGTCTCCAGCAAGATTTTAAACTATCTTTGTGCTAGATTCCATACAACTTTCCTTTTCAGTTACTTTTTCTCACACCCTCCCTAAATTCCAAGTCTGGGATTTGCCCCACCTATACCTCAATGACACAATACCTCATTTTCTTTTTCCTAGCTAGTCCTAACTAAAAACAAAACAAAAACAAAACTCCAACACTTGCTACTTGAGAACATACTAAAAACAACATACCAAACTAATGATATACTCTGTGATGGCCGGGACTGTGTTGACTTGCTCAATTATTCTTAGCCTAGTGCCTTGGCTAGAATTGTTTTCAATACACATGCTGAATGACTGGGAAATTCATCGCTATCTAATTAGGCCATTAGGCAAGGCTCTGGAAAAGTTGACTCCCCTTGGCTATCCATATCTTGTTCAGAGAAAGCAGAGAGATATTCCCCTCGTGTGTCAAATTTAATATGTTGGTGGTGGTTACCCAGGAAACTACACTAAGAGTTTTGAGGATACATCCAGATTGATTAGTAGTAGGAAATGTCTGGAATGATTAATGCCTACTCTGGGTGCCAAATGGGAGAGTATTGGCACATTTCCTGGTGTCTATCATCTCTGGTGTAGATATAAATACGTTGTTATTATATATTAAAAATTTGGTTAAAAAGAAAAAGAAAAATAGTTTTTTTTCTCAAAAAAACTACTTTTATGAAATGGTAGAAAGACAGAACCAAAAGTTAGAATGCTAACTGATGGAATAGACAAGTGTTTCCCCGTAAAGAAAGTCTTTGTGCTAATGTAACTGCAGTTGGCTCCACTCTGGCTTGGTTGGCACCTTCACAGATACCTCATATGGAGATCATCTTTTTCAACCATCTGGGTTATACATTTGATGAAGCTGCCTATAAAGCACTCAACATAACCTTCCAAGATGGTGTTATGATAGATCACGCCAAGGTATTCATTATGTGATATGTTTAAACAGAAGAGAAATCAGGCAAGGGAAAAGAACAGAGATTTAGGAGGAAGATCAGAGAAATAAAGAGTCGGAAGGGGCAGAAATGGCAAGGTCTAAATGATACCAATATTGAGAGATCTAATCCACAAATTGGGCCGTGGCTAATTCTTTCCAAGGTGAGGGGTGATTGCTAATTCAGAACAGGTCAGGAGCACAGCAGTGGTGTTCAGTAGAGATGGATGGTGAGAGCATCAGATTTAAGTCAGATGGGCCAAGATGATCTATACTGTGAATAATGTATGGAAAAGCAGAAAGCCACTTCACTTTCCCTGGGACTTGTGTTTCCAAGAAGTAACACTTCCTCTACTCATCACTACATACATAAAATGTTTGTTTGCTTTACGATTTGTTCACAAAAGTATTGACCCTGCACGCCATCATGATGATAGTAACAATAACTAACATTTATGAAAACTTATTATGTGCCTGACTTAGTGCAACATTTTACATATTAATATCTGCAACAAAATTAGACAGGTACTATTAACACGACCATGAAACTCAAAGATATTAAGTGATTTTCCCAAGATTGCAGAGCATACAGAAGCAATAGAGCTGGAGTTTTGACCCCAGAACCAGTCTTCTACTCACTATAATGCTTTCAAAGTTGCTTTCTATGTTTAAGATAAAGGGATTTTGCTAATTGGGACCTTTGTACTACTCAAAACATTTGTATAATGAATACTTCATTTAATTTCACAATTTTTATGCTAGGAAGATAAGCAGGGCATTTTTTCTTCTGTTCATTTTGCAATTGAGAATACTGAAGTTCAGATTGTATCAGTGTTTTGCTATGTGACCAATAGCCAAAAAGTGGCACAGCACATCAAAAACTCAGGTTTTCTTAATTATAGAACACTGGGTATAAAACTGTGAAAGGAGTATATCTTTGCTTTGACATATGTAACTTCCAACAGTTTTCTGTATCACAAAAGTGAAGAGTAGATTGATAATCTACCCATACCTAGAACAGCTTTTTACTGACTAAGTAGCTTTATACATTTAACAAATAGTAACTGCTAACTAGCGCACCAGACACAATTTATACACATAAACTCGCATAGCTAAAAAGTACCTTAGGAGTTAATTGTTTTGAATTTCTGATTTTATAGCTGAGGAAAAAAAACCCAAGTGGTGAACTTATTTAATGTTACCTTATTCATTACTGCTACACCCTGGTCTAGAAATCCCCTGTTCACATTCCATGTTTCTTCCCTTTATAGAATAAAGATTGCTGGACAAAATTGTTACATGAAAAACTTTATAATTTTCTCCTGGAGGTGAAAGAAGATACTGTTAAGAATGTTCTCAGATTGAAGTTGTAAAAGAATACATGTATGTATGAATGGAGGATGTTATTATAGATGTAGATATCAGTGTTAAATTGGTTTAAAGATAACTCAAAGATAGTTTGCCTAATGCATTGCAAATTGTTGTGTCTCAAAGTTTCCAGGAAAGTACGGAAGAAATTAGGTTGGCAATTTTTCTTGATTCTACTGAGGAATCATTACGGCCAGCAGATGCCACTGTTGTCAGTTGTAAATATTCTTTTAAGTTTCAAACATGAAAAATGACTAGAAAAAAGGGTAAGTGAAATGTAGCAAAGCAATCATGTTATCATTAAAGATTAAGTAGTACAAATGCTGTATAATAGAAACTTATTTGCCTTTTAGCAAAATATTTAAGTAAGTACTTAGCAAATAAAGACTGTCTATTAGAAAAAAATTAGTAGGGGAAAGAATGAGTTCTTTATGTTTGAAAATAGTACTCATTTTTAAAAATTAGAAGTTCATGCAACGACCAATGTTGATTGATCACTATATTCAGGAGCCAAAATATATTTTATCCTGACGCATGACATCGAGGGAGAATCTGTACTCAGTTGTTAACAAGTTGTTGTTGCAAAATTATTACGTTACTATCTTCTATTTCCATCAATATTTGTACATGATGTTAGGAGTCTTTTTGTGTGTTCTTGGTTTTTTGATTTTTTTGACAGTCTGGTTCTATTGCCCAGGCTGCAGTGCAGTGGCACTATCATAACTCACTGCAACCTTTGACCTTCTGGGCTTGAGCAATCCTCCCACCTCAGTTTTCAGAGTGGGTGGGATTATAGATGCATACCACTATGCCCAGCAAATATATAAAGGATAATTCATGGTATCTTATTTATTTTAAAAGACATGTTTAAACAAGAATTTATGTAAAAATTATATTTGAAGTTTATAACTTTGAAGGTAGATTATGATAGGTTAAGGATCTATACTGGAATTCCTAGAGCAAACACTAAAAAAAAAAGGGAATTACCTGTTTTACAATTTTTTAAATTGCAGTGCTGACTATATTGATTATAATCTTTCAGTAATAGATACTAGAATTATAAAAATCAATAAAGATATAGAAAAGATTTAAACAATATGACAAATTAACTTGACATAATTACTGATTAGACAGGAAAATAAGATATTTTTGTTTAAATATAGAAGAGAGGCAAACATGGTTTTTGAATGAAGAAAAAGAACCAGTGGTGAAAGAAAGGAAAGGGAGACAGAATACTAAATGGAAAGAAGTCTTAGAGAATTCAGAGTGGGAGAAATCAAAGGCAGAGGTTGAGTGATTATCCTTAGACATGAGCAGGGAAATTGTTTCCATAAGGGTATAAAAAAATAAATAAAATAGAAGCAGGGAGCATGTCATCTTAAATGTTAAACAAGTAAATCATTATAAATTGTATATTAATATTTGCAACTAATTTAAGGTACAATACAAAAGCATGCTTTTTGGCAAGAGATTCTCAAATGTTTTGAATTATATCCACATAAAGCTGCTTGGTTTTTATTCAGAAATATGTCTGTTTCTTTTTTTCTTTTTCTTTTTAGGGGCAGGAGACGTGGAGAGGAGAGGAAAAGTGGCAGGAAGTAGAAAGAATTTATTTCCAAATGTTTTCTTTCTTGTAAATTAGAAAGTAATGCTATCTACTGAGAATTTGGGGGCAGAAAGAAGACAAGATATTTGAGCAAAACAGTAACACTTTGAGATAGACACTGTGACGACAAAGAAAAGGAATTTAAAATAACAGTCCCAACTGAAAACTTACATTTTTCTTGTTCCCACTCTAATGGTAACTTTTAAAAAGCCCTTTAACTTAAAAAAAAATTCCTAAACTAAAACTGACAAAGATAATAATCAAGTGATTCTCAGAAAAACCAATGTAAAAAAAACATGAGAGGTCCTTATCTACTCTAGTAATCAGATAAATATAAATTCAGACAATGAAATACCATGCTATGTTCCATCAGATTAGAAAACAAAACAAAGCAAAAATTCAGGTGTCATTAAGAATGTGGATCAACTAAAACTTTTATTCTCCTCTGGTGTTAATGTATTTAACCATTTTGGAGGTACTTTGGCAATACCTAGAGAGGTTGAAGACGATATATCACAAGGACCTGCTTCTTGCCATGGGAGAGATTGTTAAGTCCCCACCCATTTCCATGGATCTGGGCATCCTACCCTACAGAATTCCATGTCCCTGCCCCATTGCATCGGACTTGGTCATGTGATCCGGTTTGGCCACTTGAATCTGAGTAGACATGAATAGACTTGTATGAACACAAGCTTTTAGAGGCACTGCAAGTTGTTGGTAGCTTTCCTGCCAGGTTTCCTCTGCCATGAGAAGGGCACAGACAGGTGTGCTTCATCCTACCTGCACAAATTTGATTAAAAATTTCTTAGAATTGGCCGGGTACAGTGGCTCATGCCTGTAATCCCAGAAGTTTGGGAGACCGAGGCAGGTGCCTCGCCTGAGGTCAAGAGTTTGAGACAAGCCTGGTCAACATAGTAAAACCTCATCTCTACTAAAAATACAAAAAATTAGCTAGGCATGGTGGCAGGCACCTGTAATCCCAGCTACTAGGGAGGCTGAGGCAGAATAGCTTGAACCCGGAAGGCGGAGGCTGCAGTGAACCGAGATCGTGCCATTGCACTTCAGCCTAGGCAACAAGAACAAAACCCCGTCTCAAAAAAAAATTTCTTAGAATTTCTGAAGTAGTTAGAGTTATAGACATTTACAGTGAAAGTTCTCTTTTTAACATCTAAAGACAATAAAAACATAGTGCTAATGAATCATAAAAATATGTTATTTAAATGTTTATAAATTATAATATTTTAAATATGCATGAAAAGATTCCTGGATAATGTCACACATTTTATATTAATGTTTGTAACTGGCTTAAGGCACATAGTACAAAATACATCTTTTGATACAGAGATCTTCAAATGTTTATTTAACCACATTGGAACAAAATTGCATTAGTGCTTTATATGATACAATACATCTCTAATAAATGGTTGGTTGGGAGAAAAACACTGTGGATAAAATAAGTACACTAGTATTCACTGGCAAAAATCTATTAGTAGATTCCATTTTTATTTATTTTTTTTGGTTGTCAGGGTAAGTTTCCATAGAAAAATATTATTTGTCAACATGTCTTTCAAAAGCACATTGTTATGTAATACATGATTAAATTACCCACATGAAAAAAAAACCTCTTAATACCTGAGAATTTGCCCATTGATAGTTAATTTTTATACTCCTTTATGCTCTGGCTTTGAGAAACTTCTGATATAAAATAACTTAAACATCTCTAATAAAACTTTTGCATATGCAAATATAATTTTATATTTACCAAAATAAGATCTTCAAAATTAAAAGAATTCTCACTTCTCTAATTAACAGAATACAGTATATAACTTTGAGAAAATAGATTTTTAAAGAATATATATATACACACACAAGAATTATAAAGGCAAAACAACATTGCTAAAACAATGCATTGTTCTTATAAGTACAGTCAAAGTTGAGGTAGATTTTAAAAATTAAATTAATATCATATCTTTATTATACCCACAAAATTTATTATTTAACTCAAACATGCATTTTTTAATAAGCAATTCATACCTCATTTTGAGGACTGTTTTTTAATTGAAGCACCATAATCCACAAGTAAAAATCAAAGAAAAAATAAAATGAGGTATCTAAACTGCATGAGTAGAAAGCATAATGGCTCTGTGCTTTTTTATGTAACTATTGATTTGCTATTCACCTGAAAGATTCAATAATGTTTATAGCAATTTCAAATGTTTATTATCCTAATATTTAGTTGTTCCATTTTAGCAAGTAGAATAAACATTTCATTGCACAGTATGATACTGAGCAGAGATTTACATGTGTGTTTATAGGTGTAAAATAAGTGTGGTCCAGTCCAAGATGTTAAGAGCAACATTGTGTTGGTATAATTCATTCAATCTGATATTCTCTATTACCAATTATTATGTTCTTTAACAAAAATTCTGATTAGAATCATACATCTCTTGTTTATTTTATAGGCCTTATTAAGCAGTGATTTGAATCCCTGATTAGCACCCTGGAAAAAAAGGCAGAAACATACTTGACACGGAAATCTTGGGAAGGGAGAAATAAAAAAATGAGCACCAGTTATTTGCATGTTCCAGAGAACATTCCTCTTTAGGGTATATTTCCCCCTTCTGAATGTTCATATGACTTGAATTGGGAGACCAGTAGTCATGTGAGGAAGACACTTTCCACAGTACCCTCCACACTTGCCGAAAACTCTGGTTCCATCCTGAAAATCGGAATAAGAAATATAGAATAATCTTATACAAGCTGGTATCTGCATGCAAATAGCAGAAAAAGAAAATGCTTTGAATCGTATAGCTAAAATCAATAGCAGAGGTTTCCTATAACAATTGCCTTTGAGGTGAAAGATCATACCCCTTTGGTATTAGTTTAAATTGGTGGGCATGGGAAAGTTAAAGGATATTAGATAACCTGAGATTCATATTAGCTAATTAAATGTTATATACTACACTATAATTTAGACAATTTAAATCTCAATTGAGACTTAAATCCAATCCATATATTTCAATCTCAATCCACATATGTTTCATCTAGGTATCTATTTGCTTCAGTGGGTTTATTAAAACCTCTTCCAATTTGCTATCCATTATTTACATAATTTTATATAACATTCTCTTAGACTAAATAAAAGAAAGATATTGTACAAACTTGACTTTAAAGGTATATAATTAATATTCTATCCAATTTATCTCAAGTATCTCGTGGAGGCATTAGAAACACACTCTGGAGAAAAGTATAGAAGGTGGTAAAATGGAGAAAAAAAATAAATAAAAGCTGGGCTGAAAGCAGTCATTAGAATTAGAGATGAACTAAAATGGAGATTGTTCCATAAGCAGAGCTGTTCACTAAGGAACAGGTGGCAGAAATGGGCTAAAGCGGTTTGGTCAGGACATGATAGATGCACTCTCTAGATGCCTTCCATCTTTACGTCTAAAAGTCAAGACTGAAGACATTTCCAGAACATGAGACAAAAATAGGTTGAACTCTTATCATTTCTGGAAAAGGTCATTTTTTTTTTAATCTAAGGGAGTAAAGATACAGAAGATAATTGTAGGTTCCTGGGGCATTTTGAGATGGAGGAATGTTCTGAGACTGGAAGCTTTGATGTGTGTGTGTGTGTATATATATATGTATATAAAATTGTGTTTTTAGGTTTTGGGGTACATGTGAAGAACATGCAATATTGTTGCATAGGTATATACATGGCAATGTGGTTTGCTGCCTTCCTCCCCATCACTTATATCTGGCATTTCTCCCAATGTTATCCCTCCCCAACTCCCCATGCCCCACTGTCCCTCCCCTAGTTCCCCGCTGCAGACCCCAGTGAGTGATGCTCCGCTCCCTGTGTCCATGTGTTCTCATTGTTCAATACTCGCCTATGAGTGAGAACATGCAGTGTTTGATTTTCTGTTCTTGTGTCAGTTTGCTGAGAATGATGGTTTCCAGGTTCATCCACGTCCCTACAAAGGACAAAAACTAATCGTTCTTTATGGCTGCATAGTATTCCATGGTTTATATGTGCCACATTTTTTCTGTCCAGTCTATCATTGATGGACATTTGGGTTGGTTCCAAGTCTTTGCTATTGTAAACAAGGCTGCAATGAACATTCGTGTGCATGTGTCCTTATAATAGAACGATTTATAATCCTTTGGATATATACCCAGTAATGGGATTGCTGGGTCAAATGGAATTTCTATTTCTAGGTCCTTGAGGAATTGCCACACTGTCTTCCACAATGGTTGAACTAATTTACACTCCCACCAACAGTGTAAAAGTGTTCCTATTTCTTCACATCCTCTCCAGCATCCGTTGTCTCCAGATTTTTTAATGATCACCATTCTAACTGGTGTGAGACAGTATCTCAAAGTAGTTTTGATTTGTATTTCTCTAATGACCAGTGATGAGCATTTCTTCATATGTTTGTTGGCCTCATATATGTCTTCTTTTGTAAAGTGTCTGTTCCTAACCTTTGCCCACTTTTGAATGGGCTTATTTGTTTTTTTCTTGTAAATCTGTTTTAGTTCTTTGTAGATTCCGGATATTAGCCTTTTGTCAGATGGGTAGATTGCAAAAAGTTTTTTCCCATTCTGTTGGTTGTTGATTCACTTTACTGATTGTTTCTTTTGCTGTGTGAAGCTCTGGAGTTTAATTAGGTCCCATTTGTCTATTTTGGCTTTTGTTTCCAATGCTTTTGGTGTTTTGAGTCATGAAGTCCTTGCCTATGCCTATGTCCTGAATGGTTTTGCCTATGCCTATGTCCTGAATGGTTTCTAGGGTTTTTATGGTGTTAGGTCTTATGTTTAAGTCTTTAATCTATCTGGAGTTAATTTTAGTGTAAAGTGTCAGGAAGGGGTCCAGTTTCTGCTTTCTGCCAACGGCCAGCCAGTTTTCCCAACCCTATTTATTAAACAGGGAATCTCAATTCTAAGCAAAAAGAACAAAGTTGGAGGCATCACACTACCTGACTTCAAACTATACTGCAAGGCTACAGTAATCAAAACAGCATGGTACTGGTACCAAAACGGAGATATAGACCAACAGAACAGAACAGAGGCCTTGGAGGCAACGCCACACATCTACAACCATCTGAGCTTTGACAAACCTGACTGGAAGCTTTTGAAGCTACATTTTTTCAAAAGCAATTTTAATTCTGGAGAATCTGAGTACACAGAGAAGGGAATGACAGTAAAATCTCAGAGTTGTATATTTCCCTATTCCCAATAGACTGTTGAAGTAAAAACTCAATCTTCATTAAACTTATTGGCAAATGAATATATGTTTGCATTCCCGTAAGTATATCTGGATTTTACCAGTCTCAGTTTCACACCAGGCACCATATTTTAAGGAATAGTTATGTGTCACATTTTTTATTGAGGTAGAAGTTCTCAATCAAATAAACAATTAATTAATCTTTAGAATAGAATTTAATAAAAGCAAAATGCTTTGTTAAGTAAAGCACAATTTTATTGTCTTCAGAAACAGAATGTTTTAAAGGCTATGACTATCAGAATACTAAATTTTATTTACAAGGAATATTTACTTATTTATTTATTTATTTTTGAGGCACAGTCTCACTCTGTCACCCAGGCTGGAGTACAGTGGTGCAATCTCAGCTCACTGCAACCCCTGCCTCCTAGGTTCAAGCAATTCTACTGCCTCAGCCTCCCGAGTAGTTGGTATTATAGGTGTGAGCCACCATGCTTGGCTAATTTTTTATATTTTTAGTAGAGATGGGGTTTCACCATGCTGGTCAGTCTGGTCTCGAACTTTTGACCTTGTGATCCTCCCACCTTGGCCTCCCAAAGTGCTTGGATTACAAGCGTAAGCCACCATGCCTGGCCTCCGGAGGAATATTTATATAAATAGGGGTGTAACAAAATTCAGTTTAATCAAAATAAGTAAAAATTATAAAATATTAGAATATACAGGGGCTGCTGCTGGTGCCAATTTGAGTGCAATATAGGTGAGAACACATATAACCTAGATCCAGATTTACTGTGGGCAGGACTATGTTATCTAAGACACAATAACCATAAGTAATAGAAAGCATTTCATGAAGTGTACGTGTTAGGATACCATACCTGCAGAAACTTAAGTGGATTCTACTCTGGATAATACAACATATGTTATCGCTACTATCACTATATAAATAAACTATAAAAATAGTTATAACTATCTATCTGTATAGAAATACTATATAGCAGTCTATATTTTTATAGATAAAATAACAATGTTATCTTAATAAAGATAGGAAAACATGAGTACATCATCAATATATAATTCTAATTGTTGAAAAAACTGTGAAGGATATTTGTTAATTGACAAATGACTCCAATACCATCCCCATTACTAAAACAGTGAAGGAAGAAAACCAGAACTTTAACCCTCATTTTGAAATATTAAAACCTGTAAACCTTAAATAATTAAAGTATAGTAAAAAAAAAAAAAAAAAAAAAAACTCCCTTTTTTGAAGTACCTGTATTTCAAGTCATTAGCTACAAACTTGAGATAGACAAAATATATATGTCCTGACATTTGGCAATTTATGTTTAGTTATCTGTAGCCCATATACAGATTCATATGCATACAAAACCTACACACATACTTTAATACAATGAATCCAATTTCATTTTATAAATTGATGTTGTGCCCCATTATATGTAATATGCCCATTAAATGCAATAACTCAATAACTCTTTTTTTTTTTTTTTTTGACAGATTCTTGCCCTGTTGCCCAAGCTGGAGCACAATGGCACTATCTTGGCTCACTGCAACCTCCTCCTCCTGGTTTCAAGCAATTCTCCTACCTTAGCCTCCCAAGTAGCTGGGATTACAGATGTGCATCACCATATCTGGCTAATTTTTTTGTATCTTTAGTAGAGGCGGGGTTTCGCCACGTTGGCCAGGCTGGTCTTGAACTCCTGACCTCGTGATCTGCCTGCCTCCCAAAGCACTGAGATTACAGGCATGAGCCAGCATGCCTGGCTACAATAACTCTTTAGTTATCAATTTTATATAATTTTACATTTAAGGTAGATAACCTTTAACGTTAGTTCACAGCCCAGAAGTATTTCAAACAGGGTTTTCGGTCCAGCAAGACTTACCTCCGATCTTTGTATGCTGACAGAGGTATACCTCCCCTGAGTGTGCCACTTTGCTGTGCTGGATATCTTCATCCCAGTTCCTGCCAAATTAATGCTAAACTGCCCCTGGATTGTAAATAAAACAAACAAAAATAGATGGAATTTATAAAATATTTAAGAATGCTCTTGGCTAAAAACATCTGAATGGGAATTATATAAGGACGGCCTCAAAATACCTTTCAAGGTATTTCAAGTAATATTTGAAGAAATATGATATAACATTACTGTAAAGAAAATGAACCAGTTAAGGATTTTGAAAATTTATTACAAATAAGTCTTCTCAGTTACAAGTATTAACTGAATTAATGATATTTGTGGAAGAAGTAACTGCCCAACTCTAGGACTCTATGACTTGACAACTGGAGCCAATAGTCCTGTAGAAAGTAGCAAGTCCCAAACACTGCATGTTTTCACTCATAAGTGGGAACTGAACAGTGAGAACACATGGACACAGGGAGAGGAACATCGCAAACCGAGGCTTGTTGGTGGGTAGGGGGCTAGGGGAGGGATAGCATTAGGAGAAATACCTAATGTAGATGACGGGTTGATGGATGCAGCAAACCACCATGGCATTTGTATACCTATGTAACAAACCCGTACATTCTGCACATGTGTCCCAGAACTTAAAGTATAATAAAAATAAATAAATAAGAAATTAGCAAGTCCTGACAGAAATGGTTCATGGGGACCAACATTTGCCATACTTTAACATTTCTACACTTTCCATTTTTGACCCCTCATTGCTCACTTCTATGGTGTTTCACCTTGGACATATTTTCCAGAATCTCTGTTATTGTATCATCCCTTTTGTGGTAAGAATATTACTTCTTAACTCACCACACAAAACTATTTAATATAATATCGTTGTCCTGGAAATTATATCCATTTTAAGCACCAAGAATGGTGTGTAAATGTGTGATACCACATGATTTACACACATTATGGTGTGTGGGTTCCCTATGAGTTTTATGACCAATTTTATGTCAAAATATTTCAGACTGTCTTTGTTAACAATTAGATTGTAAATGTTAACTGAGAAAAATGTGTGACTAAAATGGGTAACATTTGTGTCATATTTATATAATTTTACAGTACAAATTTAAACATTGAAAAGTAGAACTACAAATTAGTTTAGTCTATTGACAATGTTCAGTATGCATATAGATTCAAAACAATATTAAGGCATTCTTTGATTACATCACGATATCTCAATAGCTTAAGACTCATGAATCTTGAGCAAGACTGTGATGAAACATTGGATTTTATATTATAGGAATGAAAATATTATCTAGTCATAAAAGCAAAGGATATGTAAACTTGCTATATATTATGAATTATGCAAAGGATATATAAACTTGCTATATATTATGAATTATTAATATTGCTAAACCAGATATCAATATAGTTATTAACTTGAATTTCTTAGCAATCTTATATTGCATATTTCTCATTTAAAAACAAAAAAGATCAAATATTTTTATAAAACAATGACAATAAATGGAGAATTTTCCATTGCAAAAACGATTAGTTTTAGATAAATTTCAAAGAAGATGTATCATATACAACATCATTTGGTTATGAAATTTAGAATATGAGCTCTATGTCAGCTTCATTGTTATATTCCCAGAGCCCAGAATAGGGCCTGAGTTCTCAATAAGTGTTTCTGAATGGATGAATTAAGTGCAGCATTAAAAACATTAAATAGTAGCATTATAAAAGTAAATACACAAATACATATATAAAACTCTTCAGACTCTATGTAGTGAATGACACTAAAACTAGACAAGGTAGTATTTTATGTTCATAAACATTTGATAAAAATAATTGATTCTTAGGATGTATTATTCTATTTGATACTTAACCTGATACAGGTTTTGCATTGTATACCTCCAGTCTCACATTCCTTCACAGATAGGCTTTTCACCAAATAAAGTTATTAAAAAATAAAAATATATTCTATGATGTAAATTTCCTGTAACCGGATGCTCCTTGAGTGCCCGGATTGGGACATGCAACCTAATACTGTCATTCCATTCTTCCATTTGTTCTCTACCTCCCTGATCAATGTGCCTTTAAACTATTCAAATGTATACACACTCGAAGTAAAAGGAATGAATCTGACTGACTACTAAGAGGTTTAAGTGGTCATTAACACAATTAGTTGAGTCTAGAAATATCCATTGTTCCCTTTCTCTGGACTAATTTTCATGAGCTTTGTTCTTAGTCCTCATTTAAAAAGCTACATAATAATATAATCTCAAAAAATGGTAAAACAATTATCTGAAATTTGGTAATGATGTTGATGGAGCTAAAAATACATCTCAGTCATTTGTTTAAAATTAACTGACTGGCAGAGATGGTGTCAAGTACCATGAAAGTTCAGACAGATTTCACTCTAAATCTGTTAAGTGAAATACCATATGTACCTAAAAAATGTAATTCAACGAGAGAACTATAAGTGCCATAAAAAGGTACTTACACATTCCTATAGGATTTTAGAAGTAATAAATAAGTGAATAAATGTGTTAATTACTTTAATTCCAATTCTTCATTTAAGATTAAATTTAAAGCTCAAACCTAATCTTTAACCTAAAAATTAGTTCAACAAAGGAGGTGCTCCCTTTTTTTCTCTCTCTCTCACTGTCTCTCTCTCCATATACGCATATGTAGTATGAAATGTCAGGAGAGTAGATACATGGTATGAAGCTTATCTCCTCTTCTACTCTTCTGACATTTTGAAGAAACAGCCACTACACAAAGTAAAATTCCAGTAGCCAAATCACAAATGGAAAGTAACATGATTCAAAAGACATAGGAATTCAATAAATTGGAATGTCTATTCTTGAGCAACTGGCTGCATCAAAGAACAAAGTAGGTATGGGTAGAAGATAGAGGAGAAGCATATAGATAAACGTAAGCATTAATGTTTCACTTCTTGGATTGACTGGTTGGTTCATGTGTGCTCATTAAATCATGTTTTATAATTTCAAAATGTACTGTGCACATTTTATTATGTATGTACTCTATAGATCTAATATAATACCAATACAAATTTTCCACCAGGAATCTTTGTAGATATAGAGTTGATTCTAAAAATTATATGAAAAGGCTATGGATTTAAATAGTCTAAATAAGCTTGCAAAAGAAGAATGAAGCTGGAGGACCCATATTACTTTAACACTTATCATAAAGATATCCTAATTGAGACAGTATGGTGTTGGTGAAGACAGAGACATGTAGATCAAAGGAACAAAAGACCCACATAAATAAGGCCAATTGATTTTTGACAAAGGTAGAAAGGCAAGTAAGTGGAGAAAACATTGTCTTTTCAACACATGGTGTTAGAACAACTGGCTATCTATATGTTTTTGACTCAGATAAAAAATTAAGTCTGTAAAACCCTCAGACTTAATAATACAACATTTAATTCAAAATGAATTGTAGGTCTAGATGTAATGCATAAAACTATAAAAAGTTTTTGAAGAAATCTTCCAAAAGGAGAAAATCTTAGTAATTTGAGTTTATTTAATGATTTCTCAGAAATGACTCTTAATGTACTGTCCATGAAAGAAAAATTTGACTGTATTAATATTGAAAACTTTGGCTCTATGAGAAATACTTAAAAGAAAGAAAAGACAAGGTTCAGACTAGAATGCCATATCTAACGAAAGACTTGTATCCAGAACATATAAAGAACTCTCAAAACTCAACAGTAAGGAAACAAACAATCCAATTTTTTAAATGGGTAAGATTTGAAAATACGTATTACCAGCTGGGCATGGTAGCTCATGCCTGTAATTCCAGCACTTTAGGAGGCTGAGGCAGGTGGATCACCTGAGGTCAGGAGTTCAAGACAAGCCCGGCCAACATGGTAAAAACCCCATCTCCACTAAAAATACAAAAATTAGCCAGGCATGGTAGCAGGCACCTGTAATCCCAGACACTCAGGTGGCCGAGGCAGGAGAATTTATTGAACCTGGGAGGCAGTGGTTGCAGTGAGCTGAGATCGTGCCACTGCATGCCAGCCTGGGTGACAGAGTGAGACTCTGTCTCAATAAATAAATAAATAAACAAGAGCCTAAAAAGGCAAAGGACATAAAAAGAAAGGAGGGATAGCAATGCTGATAAAAGACAAAGGAGAATTCGAGTTCCCAATCATGAAACCATGACAAGGAAGTGCTAAAAATACTAATACACAAAGAAGACATAACACATAATAAATATTATCTATCAAATCACACAGCAACAACTTTTATGAAGCAAAAACTATGAGATATGCATGGAGACACAGACACACCCTAATAGGAAAAATCACTATACCACTTCCAGTAACAAGAGAGATTAAGTGAACAAAAGTAAGGAGATGATCTAAACAATGTAACTGAAAGGGTAGATCTATGGATATATATTAAACTCCACACCCTGATAATAATGAATACATATTCCAAATACCTGACAACTGACTCTTAACATTCAAAGTGGTTGCTGGCCATGATCCATGGACATTGGCCAAATGTGAGTTTTTCTCTTACTTTTATGTAATTACCAACCAGTTAAAGAGTTCCACATTATTTTGTTTTATAAAAGTTTCTGTGGCTTTGCAAAAAGCACAGAACATTTACTTTACTTTTGACATATGCATTCTAAAGTCACATCACACTCCTTAACTTTGTCTCATATTGCAATGTGGCAAAGTTTATTTTCCCAAAGAGTGCCATATGTGTCCATTCTCTTTTTAGCATTCCTATCCTAGACTACCCTGTCGTATGCAAACACAGAGGATGTGAGTTTGATGAATCCCAAATAATAGAACAAGTTCTTTCCGTGACATCAAACATCTGGAGAGTATTCAGGCAAATGCTGTGTACCATAACACAGAATCTGGTTTATATATTGACAGAGCATCTCCAAAAATATTGGGCAGTTTGTATTTTTGGTAACAGTAGCCTTAAGCAGATAAATACAGGCTGAATATAGATAGGCACATCTCCATTTGACAGCATGTGTCTATGCCCAATAACATCTAATTTTGGAAATGGAACTTCACATTTCAGAAATGTCTAGGAAAATCATGCAAGGGAGACATCTTGCCTCAGTGTGCAGGAAGAGCATTTTATTGATGGTTCTGCCTATGACTTTCTTAAGGGTCTTGGACAGACTATTAACATGGAATGTCTGTTTCTTTAGCTATAGACTGGCAATCCCAATTTATAGCTATATAACTTTTTCAAGATATTATAGGAAAAAAAGAGAATTACAGAGAAATTGGAGAAAGGAAGTTAGAAAGAAATGGAAATAGCTATCTTACTATTTAAAAATCTGATTGTGCAAATGTGTCATTCAAATTCCATGCACATGAAGAATATTTTTTTGTGAAAAATATTTTGTTTGTAATATTGGATTTCTGTTAAGATATTTCCTATAAGGAAAGTTCATTAATAAAATAAAAGAAAATTTTGAATCCACTTGACAGTTATGATTTACTTGTATATGCATTCCCTGTGAATTTTGTTGATGTCTCATTTATCACACTTTTCTCAATTCAATGTGTAATGACAATGACCAGATTTCCAGAACTGGGTGACTTTTCCAAAGTACTGACATTTGTCAGGCCTTGTATTAGCAGACTAGGTTGCATTGTCAATTTGCTTATCTCTAATTACATCAAAGATATGACCAGAAGGCATAGCTTAACAGGAAGATGGGTTGTTGGACAAAGTTGACCCATCTTCAGATAGGTTGACCATTATAGAATGAATAATCTCCATTTAAGAGGGTCAAAATGGATGTGTAACCAACAAAAGATATCCACATATCAAGGAAAAAAATTGTTTAGAATGTTAAAAGTTTTAGATTATACATCCTTGACTTAAGGACAGGTTTGAAAAGAGACAGTGCAGGACTTCAGGGGAGGAGGGGCTCAGCAGGGAAAGGACAGTCCTAGGAAGACAACTGAATGGAAAATAGTAGGTCAGAGTCACCATGTTGGAGGTTGGTATTTATCATGAATAGGGATTTGGGAGGAAGAAGAATGGACATAAATAGAGCTAACCAGCCTCAAAGATTGAATGAGAACATAGGATTCCTCTGCAAAGTTGCCTGCCTTTAAAAATACAGCCAGGAAAGGAAGTACTTCTAGAATGGTAATGTGAGGAGCCCATGGACACTCTGTCTAGTGAAACAAACATGACTGGTGAAAATTATAAATATAACCATCACTTAAAGTCTCTGAAATTTTTTCTATGGTTATACAGCAAAGGAAGAAACATTTATTCAAAAAAATCTACTAAATCTAGGTAAGGACAGAGTGAACCTATGGCATCTGAATCATGGCTCACCTTCTCTTCTTCCCACCTCAGCAAAATGATTATTTTAATCATGGTGAATTCAGTTAAGGATTCAGAACTCCATTTCCCCCTAGCTCCTTGTTAAGGCTATGGTTTCTCTTTGAGAAGGGAAGGCATCAGCATTTCTCATTCCACCCAGCTCTGTACTGCAGAAGTTCTATTATAGGCAAGAGTAGCTGAGAGTCTGAAGCTCCCTTCTTCCACCCAGTCCCTAGTCATAGAGCAGTCAATGTATCCCAGGCATGGTAGATCAAGCACACTAGGCCTGAAGTGTCCCCACAAAAAATCAGTGGTAAGGCCGACACTCCATTCTGAGAAGGTCAAAAGCCAAAAAGACCAAGGATTACCGCCATGACTCAGCACTTTATTTATACAGCAGGGGTGTTACTCTGAGAAATGGGCCACTGTCCCTGTCCCCAGATCCACAGTATTGCAGAGTGTCTTCCCAGGGAGAGAATCAAGTTGTAAAAATAGGAAATTCACTAGCTTTTCCTATTGTAACTGAGCTTATTTGCAATAGAACCTGGAGAAGTTCAAGTTTAGGTATGCTGTGAAAAAGAAGATTTTAGTGGTTTGTTGTTAAGAGAAGGGTAGTAGCTCTATGAAAGCAAAATGGTAGATAAGATTGAAGTTTAACAGCAAGAACCAGGGAATGAGACAGCTAAGAAAGGCTCTTCCTGGGGAATTTCTTATCTCAAAGACAGACTATAAGATTAATTGAGGCCATGGGGGCCTCAATTTAATTGGATTAGACTATGGAGTTATTTATGTCCCCAAAATATTGTTGAAAGAATAGGGAAATCATCTAGCAATTAGTGGAGACTAAGAGCTAAGCATGATATCGGTAGAGACAGACCACGTATAAACTCAACACAGTTTCAGGGAAAAAGAACTGAAGAAAGCCCAGCTAAGACTATTGCTATTCCTGAAGGAGAGGAGCATGAGGGTCACTGTGCATGCCCAAGACTGTACCCTCTGAGGAGCAACATCAAAGGCTGCACACTAGAAGGGAAATAGAATTCAATGAAACAGTTCAGCCAGGTAATTAAAACAAATACACAAACAAAGAAGCAAACAACAAACATAACTAGAAGCCCCAAGAGTGAAATCAGAATCACAGTTGCTAAAATATAGTACCTAAAAGGTCCAGTTTTCAACAAAATTTATGAGGCTTACAAAGAAACTGGAAGGCATGATGCATACACAGGAAAAAGTCAAGAAAAACTTCCTTTGAGCTATATCAGATGTCAGATTAAGCAGACAAAGACTTCAAAGCAGCTAATATAAATATGTTCAAAGAACTAAAGAAACCATGTTTAAAAAAGTAAAAGAAGGTATGATAAATATGTCTCATCAAATAGAGAATATCAATAAAGAGGAAGATATGATATTTTACGAAAAGAGTCAAAGGAAAACTCTGAAGATAAAAAGTACAATAATCAAGATAAAAAATTCACAAAGGGGGCTGAAACTCTCTACTGGAGCTAGCAGAACTGGCAAATTAAAGAGATGTTAATGATGCAATCTGAAGAACAGAGAAGAAGAAAAAATGAACAGGGCCTCAGAGGAATGAAGGAACCCCATTAAGTGCACCAACATATGCATAATGGAAATACCAAAAGGAGAGAAGAATTAAAAAGAGCAGAGAATATATTTGAAGAAATAATGACTGAAAATTTTCCAAAATCAGTGGAAACATTAATTTATACATTCAAGAAGCTTAGTAGATTCCAAGCCATGTAGACACAAAGAGAGACACATCAAATATGTCACAGTAAATATATTGAAAGACAAACAGAAAGAGAAAATCCCTGAAAACACCAACAGAAAAATGATCACATGCATGGAACCCAATAAGATAAATAGCTGACATCTATTATCTACTTAGAAGTCAGAGGGCAGTGTGAATGACATATTCAAAGTGTCAAAAATAAAAAGCATACATCAATAATTTTTTAATAAGCTAGTCTATCATTCAAAAAGGAAGGCAAAATAAAAACACTCCCAGATAAACAGAACTGAGAGGACTTCTTGCTAGCAGATCTGCTATACAAGACATACTAAAGGAAGTTCTTCAGGCTGAAATCAAGTAATATCAGACATTAATAAAAATCAACACAAAACAGTCAAGAGTGCTGATAAAGGTAATTATGTAGGTGATTATAAATTATATTACAGAGCTTCTTCCCAAGGAGAGAATCAAGTTGTGAAAAATAGGAAATTACGTATGTCTTCACTTTTCTTATTTTAACTGATTTAAAAGAATTGTATAAGACAAAGTGTATATAATTATATTATTGACCTGTAATATATAGACATGTAATATATTTGACAATAATGACACAAATAAGACAGGTGGAAGCAAAGGTGTTTTAGAGTAAGGAAATGACACCAGACAATAAGTCAAATCCACAGGAAGAAATAAAAAGACCCAGAAATACTAAATGAGAAGCTTTACATAACAAACTCTATGAATATATAATTGCTCTATCTTCTCTCATATTATCTAAAAGACATAAAATTATTTAAGTTAATATAATAACAATATGTTATGAGTTTGTTGCCTTTATAAATGGTATATGCAAAACAAATATAGTAGAAAAGAGAGGAAGAAATAGGTCATTTATTTCACTGGGAAGATAGGAATGTTCAATAGCAAAATGTAAAGCACATTCTGATAAGATATATATTATAAGCCTTTGAATAACCACTAAGAAAGCAATTCAAAAAATAATAAAAAATTAAGGAAATTAAAATGTTACTCTAGAAAACATTCACTGAATAAAAAAGAAAGCAGTAAGGAGGAACAGTTGAACAAAGACAACATGAGAGATACAGAAAACAAAAAGTAAAATGGCAGATGTAAATCCAGACATAGCAAAAGTAACATTAAACAATCCAATCAAAGGCAGTAATCCAACAAAATGCTCTATAAGAGACATTCCTAAGAGCCAAAGATACAAATAAGTTGAAAGTGAAGAAATGAAAACATGCATAGCAATTCTATCAGAGCTGGAGTGACCACACTAATATCAGATAAATTAGGCTTTAGAGCAAAAATGTTACTGTAGATAAAGAAGAATATTTTATAATGATAAAAAGGTCAATATATTAGAAAGTTATGACAATTATATATTCATGTACAACAAAATCCCAAAGCAAATGAAACAAAACAAAGTACATAGAAGAGAAATAGACAATTTAAAAATAATAGTTGTAGAGTTTCAGCAGATAGAACAACTAAGCAGAAGATCAACAAGAAAAAGAAGAGTTGAACAACATTATAAACCAATAAGGTCTGTAGTCTATAGAACACTTCACCCAACAACAACAGAACGCACATTATTCCCAAGAATGTATTGAATATTTTCCAGGACAAACTATATGTTAGACCATAAAATAAGCCTCACTAAATTTAAGTAGATTAAAAATAACAGAGAGTATGTTTTCCAGTCACAATAAAGGTCAAAATCCAAAAAAGAAAATTTGGGAGATTCACAAATATGTGGAAATTAAACTCCACTCTTAAATAACTAAAGATAATAGAAAAGACATAACTATTATTAATATATTAAAGACATGACTAAAGATAATAGAAAATAAAATGAATGAAAATAAACACACAACATAACAAATATTTTGGGATGCAACAAAATAATTGATTAAAGGAAAATGTATAACTATAAATGCCTATATTAAAAAGGAAAAATAATCTCAAATCAATAACCTTCCCTTCTACCTTAAAACACTGGAAAAAGAAGAGCAGAGAATTATAAGAGAATACTATGAACGATGTATGACAACCAATTATTTAACAGGGATACAACAAACAAATTCCTAAAAAGACATAACTACCAAAACAAATTCAAGAAGAACTAAAAAATTTGAAGAGATCTATAATAAATAAAGAAAGTAAATTGGTAATTAAAATGACTTTCACAAAGAAAAGTCCAGGCTCATATGGCTTTGCTGGTAAATTCTACCAAACATATAAAGAATTAATTTTTCACAAACTCTTCCCAAAAAGTACAAGAGAAAAAAACATGTCCCACTACATTCTATAAGGCCACTGTTTCTCTGATACCGAACGAAACAGATATCACAAGAAAAAAAAGATACAACCATGTCTCCTATAAATATGAATGAAATATTGTCAACAAAACACTAGTAAATCAAATTTAGCAATATATGAAAATAATTATACACCATGACTAAGTGGGATTTATCATAGGACTTCGAGGTTGTATTTCAACATACAAAAACCAATCAGTGTGGTAAACTATATAAGTCCAGTAATGGACAAAAACCACAGGATCTTCTCCATAGAAAATCCAACATCCTTTTATAATAACACTTAAGCTAGACACAGAAGGGCATTTCCTCAACCTGATCAAGAGCATCCAGAAAATACTCCTAGCTGACATACTTAACATACATGTGAAACTAACATACTTAAAGCTGAAGGACTGAATGCCTTTTGCCTAATATCAGAACACGAGGATGTTCACTCTTGCCACTTTTATTCACTATTGTACTAGAAGATGTAGTCAGGGCAATAAAACAAGATAAAGAAATAAAAGGTATCTAGATTGAAGAGGAAGTAAAATTATCTTTATTCACAGATGACATAAAGGTGTACATAAAAAAGTCTAAGTCATATACTATTACAACTAAAAATGAGTTCAGCAAAGTTGCAGAATAAAAGATCAATCCATAAAAATATAGGCAAAAATTGATGATTTCTTTGGGCCCCAGATTTGGATTCTCCTTACCAAACAACTCTACCTGTCAAAGCCTTCTTAATGTGGAGCTGGAAACTACTGCCTTATTAATGCCTCCTGGAGGAGCACACACAATCTCACTCCTCTTTCATGGTAGTTCTTTAAATATGTAAAGATAGTTACCATTAATTCTCATTATTTTCCTGGCTACCTTCTCCATTTTCCTTGGCTGACATGATTTAAACTATCCTTTCTTTCCTGTGATCTCCTCCTATTCCTAAATAGATTAAAAATGATCTTTTACTGAGATAATTTGTAAAATAATTATAAGGTTCCAGTGTTAAATAAAAATAAATCCTTCTGTCTTCCTATTTGGTTTTGGAACCTTACGATTACATTAGGTTGCTTATAAATCACTCCCTGCTCTAAAGGAGTCATACTGAACTTGTGCTGGGTGAATAAAACACCTATGTCTTTTTCATGTAACATTACCACATTCTGTTTGAGTTTCTGGACCTAAGTTAAGATGTATAGATTTATTCTTATTCATTTTAGCCTGTAGTTCTAGTGTCTCTTGATGTCCTTTAAGTTCTCTAACAGAAAATATCCTCTTTTCCTGATATAAACACAACTTCAATGTCATATGATGAAAATTATAAATGGAACAGTCTAAGAAGAGAGGCCTATAGCAAACTATTAACTACGTATCTTCAAAATGACATCAATATAGTAATTACCATTTATCTTAGGTAGTAGATTTGATTCATGTATTCAATTAGCAATGAGTCACCTAAAAGTACTATATTCCTCTAGCTTACAATTCTTCGTCTTATTATAAAAATGTTGTTTTCATTATCTATGTAAAATCTGTAGTTAAAAACATGAGAGTAAATTTTCTTCTAGGAAGCATGCTCTATATTGGAAATCATGGAAATGACATAAGAGCATGTGAAGAGAACTCTGGAAATAAAGGATAAAAACAAGACTAAAAATATGAAAATGTATTCAATATACATTTTACTGATAATAGATTGTCATTTGGGGGATGTTACAGAGCCAGGAATCTAATAGAACTGATGTCAGCAGAAGTGTATGAAAGTCACATGCTTGTGACCTGTTCCTTTGTCTTTTAACAAATATGTATTCATTTCCATGGACTAAACAGAAAGATGAAGAAACTGATAACATATCATGGAAGAAGAAATAGAATCTGTTTAAAATTATTGTTATAACTTTTAAACAAACCCGAAATTGGCAACGACGCTTTCCCTCCAAAGGTTATCTATAACTTTTGAAACAAAGTGCATATATGAAGTTTTGCATTTCTATTTACTTATGTTTCTTGCAATATTCGATAAAAAAATGAATAAAGAGAATTTATATTTTTTCATAATGAAAGAAAAGTAATCAAGCAAATATGAAATACCTGTGGGCATTTGACAGCACTGTAGCAATCTCCAGCTGTGGCAAATGGAACTGCATTTCCAAATACTGTTTTTGAAAAAAGAAGATCCGTAGCTAGAAAATAATAAATGAAACTCTTTAGCATGGAGATAATAATGCAATCTTTGTTGTCAAATACAGAGTTTTCATATTACTTTCTTAAACATATTTATATAATTAATTTTAAAATTTTAAGCACAAATGCCACGATTCTAGTATATTACATAGAATAGACTCTCAATGAATAAATTTTCTTTAATACAAAAATGTTCATATCATAAATTACCCTAACAAATGGTAAGCACATTTGTAATTAAACAGAAGATTTAAAAACTAAATAAATGAATTATTACATTTGAAGTAATAGAATATCTGAAATAGATGAAGTAGGGTCAGGAGCCAAATCACTGAAGAAAAAGTTATGTAAACATAAATGACAAAGCAATAAAATTGAGTGTTTATAGACAGCACAAATAAAAATTCATTTAGGTAATTCAAAATCACTCAACAAAAAAGTATACCATTTTCTTTTATTCTTATCTTATTGCATTATGTTATTCTTTTTATTTTTTTTAAACTTACTTTTGCTAACAAGGTTAGCAAAATTTCCGGACTGTTAATAGTGCTGAAGAGTCTACATAAAATATCAAAAATAGAGTCACTGTATTAAAACAGGCTGGAAGGAACCCTAAAGTCAGCTGCTTCAATCACTTATTCATGTTGGAATCAAATAATATCCCAACCAAATCATCTAGCCAGTGGCTGGCACCTCCACTATGTAATTCCAAATCTCTTCACTTTCAAGACTGCAAAATCACCGCATGCCCCAGGATGACAGTAGTCCTTCAGAGGCAATTCCCAAAGCTAGCATTTCTGGCAATATCTATCGTATCTCCAAGAGCAGATTCAAAAATAGAAACCATAGAAATCTTTCCATGGTTTACCAGGACTAGCTTGTACCAAATAGTGAGAGCCAACTGTGTGTATCTCTTCCCAACCCCATGTACAATGAAGTCATATTGGTAGCTTTTGATTGGTCATGGTGGGAATATATACACCATGTATAACACGACAAATCAGACTTTTTATTCCCTGGATAACTGATCGTCAAACATTCATCTGCACACCACTATTTATTTGTGGCATTTGTGGGTTAGGCTGGGGCAGAGCAGAGACACAACTTTCAAAGCATCTCTTATTACGATCTCCAAAAGCATGTTAGTCAAAAGCCAGTTTCATCAGTCAATTATACAATGATGACTCATAAATATATATCCAGTCCACCTGACTCTGATGACTTACAGAACATATATCAAACTCCTATTGGGCATCATTGTTTGGATGACCCACATATATCTGTAATTTAACATGTTCAAAGCTAAATGCATTATCTTTTTCTCCAAATTTATTTACCCTGCTCTGTTTTCCATTTCACTAAACTGTACTACCATCTGTCTAGTTATTTTAGAAACTTTTCTAAATATTCCATGTCACTTATTCTCACACCCCTTCTACCAGAAAAACCTGTAGTGTCTACTTCTTTAATATTTCTCAAATGGGTATCCTGACCCATGTTCTCAGTCCTCATCCCTTTTTATCTGAATTGTTACATTAGTTTCCTAATCATTTTTTATGAATACAATTTATTCTGCCTCCAACCAACTCTATTCCTTCCCCTGCTCATGCCTTTATTCCGATGGCTCCTATGACTTGCAAATTAAAATCCAGTCATAGTTTAGTATACACTGTTCTTCATGATCTGCTCCCTACAAACTTCTCTAACAAGCTACCATCCCCCAACCTACATTTGATTTATGTTTATTCTCTGATATCACCAAAATGCTTCTCCCTTCCATGCTTTTGTTCATGCTTTTCCCTCCTCCTGAAACTCATTTTTCACCACTTTTGCTAACTCAAAGTTGTCTTGAGATTGTTCAAATTCTCTGTTTCTATGAACCTCTTGAGAAAAGCAAGGACTTTTAATTTAATGGATCCTTATTTACAATCTATTTTGGATTGGGCACTATTACAGATATTGTGAACACAACAGTGGGTGAAACAGAGACTGATGGAACTTGAGTTTTACCAGGAAGAGAAAAGTTATAAAACAAATATTATAGTATATTAGGGGTGACACTTGCTATGGAAAGAAAATAAAGCAGAGAATAGAGTGGGGAGAAAGGGAATTTAGTTGTGGAGAGTGATTCTAGACAGGTTTATTTAGAAGATGAATTTCAGAAGAGACCCAAAAGAAGTGAAGGGGTAAACCACACAGACAGCTATAGACAAATGTTCCTGGCAGATGAAACAGTAAATGCACAGGCCTTAAGGTGGGGCATGCCTAGTGTGTTCAGGAAACAGCAAAAGGGCCACTGTGTCTGCAGTAGGAGTGACGAGAGGGCTCAGGGAAGCAGGAAATGGAAAGGGAATACAGGTGGGAAGGTCATGTTGAGTTTTGTTGACCAGTGAAAGAATTCTCAGTTTTACTTGGAGTTAAATGGAAAATGTTTGGAGAGCTCTGAGCAGAGTTCAAGATTGTTAAAAAGATCAAATAAGATAACGTACAAGACATGACACAGCTTATGTTTTAGGGGATCACTCTGGCTTATCTGTTGAGAAAAGAATCTAGGTTAAGAGAGGGGAGAGTAGTGAAATGCTGAAGCAGGAATACCAGTCATAAGCAATAATTCAGATGAAAAAATGAAGTAGACTTGGGCCAATGTGGTAGCAAATAAGATAGTGGGAAAGTGAAATTTAGTGTATGTCTTAGATGGGCTCAGGCTGCCATAACAAAATCTCATAAACTGGGTGGCTTAACAAACAAAACTTTATTTCTCACAGTTCTGGAGCCTGGAAATCTGAGATTAGGGTGCCAGCATTTTGGATTCTGGTGAAGGCTGTCTTCCTTGCAAACAGCTACCTTCTTTTGTGTTTTCACATGGCACAATGATACCCCTGCTGTCTGTTCTTCTTCTTGTCTGGCACTCATCCCATTATGAGAGCCTGACCTATATGACTTCATCTAAACCAAACTATATCCTAAAACTTTATCTCCAAATACCATCAATTTTGGATTAGGGCTTGAACATATGAATTCTGGGAGGCACAATTCTGTCCATAGCAGCATGCACATTGAAAATTCACCTGACCGAAGTTGATGATGAATTACATGTGGGTGTGGAAGAAAGGTAGAAGTTAAAGATGTTGCTAGGTTTTAGCTAGACTAAGTAGAATATTATTGGTTGCATTTTCTGCAGTGGTAAAAATTTGGGCTTGAAGAGCAGGTTTGGCCGGAAATATTAGAAGTTCAGTTTTGGATTCATTGAGTTTGACATGCCTATTAGACATTCATATGAATATGCTGAGTAGACAGTTGGATTTTAGAGGTTAGGGTCGCAGTCCACATTGGAAATGTGCATTTGGGACTCTAATTTAATAGATGGTACTTGAAATCAATAAAATTAATGAGATTCCCAAAGGAACAACTGAATCCTACAGCTCCTCAATATTCAGTGTTGTAGAAGATGAAGGGTAACTAGTCAAGTCGAGAAACAGTGAGAAAGACAGGAGGAAGAGTGATAGAGAAAAGCACAAAACCGTTAGAGGATGGTGTCCTGGAATCCAAATGCTGCTGATGAATCATGTAAGATGAAAAACAAGACTTTATCATTGCATTTAGGAAAACAGGTCATTGACGTCTTTCATAAGGACTGTTTCCTGGAAGTGATATGAATAAGAGACTGATTAGAGTATAGCATGGGGAAAGAGAAATTGGAGAGTGCAAATTATAACTTATTTAAGAAATTTTACTATAAATGAACACAGAAACTAGACAGTGGTTAGAAGGGAAGAGGTCAAGATTTGTTGTTAATTATGATGAAAGAAATAAGAACATGTTTCTCTATGCAGAATTTAAATGATCCAGCAGCAGAATTGAGGATGTAAGAGAGATCAGGAAATATGCTGAAATAATGTTCTTGAGTAGGTACAAGGCACTGAGCTTAGAGGACACAGAGCAGGATTTGCCTTGGATGGAAGGATGAAGAGTTCATCCAGAGTAAACAGTAGAAAGCAAAGAAGATAGGTAAAGATTTAGGTGGGTTGGTAGATGTGGCAGTGGAAACTTGAGCAACGCCCTTCTGGTTGTTCTTACTTTCTCAGTTAAATAGGAAGCAAGATCACCAGCAGTGAGTTAGTAGAGTGGGAGTATTAAAAGTTTTGAAATTTGAAGCTAGAGGAGAAGGCATAAGTTAGACACTTAGAAAAGTAGGAGAGAGAATGGACTAGGGAAAAGCAACAGGATTACTTGGCAGCACCATGGATCTGTGTAAACTCAGTACTCCTATGTTTAAAGTGATATCAGTCAAAAGAGCTGCTATCATTTGCCACATTCAGTTTTATGCTGCAAGCACAGAATGGGTAGAAGGTTTGATTTAATCAAGGCAAGATCGGATTTTTACCATACAAGTTTGAGGAAGAGAAAGAGAGGAGTTGAAACTATATATTTGACATTCTATGTTCAGGGCCCAGAGCAATACCTGACAAAATAGCAGCTTTGTTTGATAAATTAATTTTTTTAAAAGCAGCCGAATTAACATTAAATAAGCTACTGAGGGTCTATTAGAAACTTAGAGTGCTAATTAACTGACCGACACATTATTAAATTATAACCAATATTTGTAGAGCATGTACTGTATCAGGGATGTCCAATATTTTAGCTTCCCTGAGCCACATTGGAAGAATTGTCTTGGGCCACACATGAAATACACTAAGAACAGCTTATGAGCTTAAAAAAAAAAAATCACAAAAAAATTTCAAAATATTTTAAGAAAGTTTACAAATTTTGTGTTGGGCCACATTCAAAGCCGCCCTGGGCCACATAAGGTCTACAGGCCGTGGATTGGACAAGCTTGTATTATATGTAAAACAATGACTGAATACATTACAAATATCATTCTTAATTCTAGCCAAAAAAGAACAAAAAAGTAGGAAAGAAAGAAGAAATGTAGAATAAACCTTAGTTGTAATTTCTCATTTTACAGATGAGGAAACTGAGGCTTAAAGATATATGCCCAATGTCACACAGCTGATAAATACAGATAAAGAATTATATCCAGACAGTCTAACTCCAGAGTTTATTATTGTAACCATAGTAATATAATGCTACCACACTGTAGTAAATGGTGGATGGTCAGTAAATCATAGCCATCATTATTATTAACAATAGTAGTTCATAATTTTATGACTATGATTTGTATATTACATGTTCATGCATATATTTTCTTAAATTTTTTTTATTGCTTTCTATGACTTATGCACCATGCTAGGCACTAGTGTTGAGATGGAATCTCTGCTAGTATAATGCACTTTTTCGCCTCTTCACCTAAATATGTAAATTTCAGGACAGCAGGCTGCATTTGCCCGGGGTATATTAAGTTCTATAAATATGTTTTGACTTGATTGTATTATAAATTACTTCCTAGATAAGCAGTATGACCTATAATCTAAGGTCTGTGGGTAGAATTTTATTTTCCCTAATGCCAGTTACTAACCATATTAATGGAACAAGTTGCTTAACTTCCATATTACTTATAACATTGTGATATAATATCTGCCTTAACTAATATAAGAGTGTTAAAAAGGTCAAATGAGATAATGTATGGAAAAATATCTGATAAATTATCATTTGACACTAATGTAAATGATTTGTTTAAACCCTGCAAAAAGCTTCCACAAGTAGACTGAGGATATTAACTTTCTTATCCTTAATGCACCTATTTTAAGGTAGGGGGTTTTATTTTGGAAGGACAGAATCTTACTCATCACTGTCATTATATTTTTACTAAGAGTCCCCAGCTGGGAGTAGTGGCTCACACCTGTAATCCCAGCACGTTGGGAGGCTGAGGCAGGTAGATAACCTGAGGTCAGAAGTTTGAGACCAGCCTGACTGACATGGTGAAACCCTGTCTCTACTAAAAACACAAAAAAATTAGTCCAGCATGGTAGCATGTGCAGGTAATCTCTGCTACTCAGGAGGCTGAGTAAGGAGAATTGCTTGACCCCAGAAGGCGGAGGTAGCAATGAGCCCAGATTGTGCCATTGCACTTCAGCCTGAGCAATAACAGCGAAACTCCATCTCAAAAAAATAAGAGTCCACATAGTGAATGTCATTGCAAAGGAAGTATGCAGCTAACTTATTTTTTATAAATTAAGTAATTTTTGCACAATGGGGGTCCTTCTCTGTACCCTGGTTATGACATATACTAACATATTGTTAGACATTCATAAGCAAATGGAGGCTTTTTGATTTCAAAATATAGATTGAGCACTTACTTTTAACTTGCATGGAAGTGAGATCAATTCTTATTTTGCTGAAAACAGTGTATCCAGCAGCTAGGTGTACATTGTCACATTCACAGTCTTGCCTTCTACTTCCATTAAAAGGACATTGATATGGATTTTTTAGTCTGTAATAACATTGGAATATTTTAGTATTAGATGCAGTTACTAGACCATAATGTAAATAAACTTTGGGAGTGGAAAAATAAAACACATTCATACTCTTCAATATTATAGTGTCAACAAGTTAAACAAGAAAGAAGTAAAAATCACTAAAGGTGAACATATGAAATTCTCAATAAAACATTTAAGAAGAGTTTGTAAAAAAATAATTCAGCTGCAATTCTCCTAGCTTTCATTACTGGAAATAATTTGATTTTATGAAAATGCACATAGTTATTGAATTCTTCCCTTCTTTATGTCCCACTTCTCACCCACAGTATTCTTAGTCAATCTGTCTGTTAATAGTCAATATTAACAGTACATGTTAATAGTCAAGCTTTTATTTCTGAACAGGCATTGACAACATCTGGCTTAGGTCCTAACATGTCTACTTGCTCCTAAATTACTTGTCTCACATGTAAGCTATTCAAGTAACACTTTGAAGGCTAGAAGTTCCAATTCTCTTGGAGGACCATGAAAATGCTCAGATAGACAAAAATACATCTCGTACCTAAAGCCATACACTTCAGAAAAATTTTCTTCAGCTTGGACCAGTGTTAAATATTCCTTAGGGTTCTCCAAGTGCATGCCTGCACAATGAATCTAAAGAAAAATGTAAACATCTAGAAAAACTTTTTCCAAAGTCAATGATCAATGTTAAAATATAACAGGAACTGTTTTCATAATACCTTTATTATTCTTCCCATAATGTGAAGGTAATAGTCACCATCCTTTGTAATGTGGTTTTTCATTTGAATTTCTTTGCAGGTGGTAAATGATTTACCTTCAGAGACAAATTAACACAACTTAACACAGAACAAATTACAAACACAGCATGAACTTAATCATAGAAATATTGCTATACTCTGAATATCTGACACTTTGTTTTGTGGAGTATGCAACTATTACAGATATATATTTTAACTGAAACTCATTAGAAACCCTTAGGTACTAAGATTTTTGAAGTCTACTACTTACAGTCATTGGCATAACATTTCTTTTGAGCACCTGGTTTTAAATGGTTTAAACATAAGTCACTGGACAAACCATTTTCAGCAATGCATTTTACTTGTCTCTTCATTATCCCAATTCCACAAGTCACTGAGCACTGTGAACAGAGTAAAATTTAAAGGTAAAATATATTGTGAATAATAAGGCCAGAAAATCCAAGTCTCCTTTTCTTAGACTAGGTATTTCTGGAACAAACTGAGAGTCAATAGTAACTAGCACTACAGAAGATACAAAACTATCCTGGGGGCTGGATAGTCACAAGTGGGAAAAATCCTTAGGCATGAGCCTGAATCTATTACTTCTTAGTTACTGGTTTCTTTTCATTCATTCTGTGCAGTTATAGCAACAATACATTGTAAATACTTAATACATTAGTCAGTGATGGTAATTAAGACTATCTCATTAAGTTATATGCTAAGTTTGCAAAGTGATATTTACTTGCTTTCTATCAATTAAACTGGAAATATAATATGGTATAAATAACTTTTATTACTAACATATTAGATTTATTTACTTCTTCACTTAACCAATAAATATTTTTAAGCACTTACTCAAAGTACAAGCCACTGTGCTAAGTTCTCTGAGGAACAGAAATAAGAATGAGTTATGGTCTCTGCTTTAAGCAAGTTATAGCAAGCATCAAAAGATAAGCTATTTATGTAAATAAATGATAAAATTGTTTTTAGACAATAGGGGTCTGAGGCAACTCTGAGGATCTAGCTATACATACAGATTACCAGACTTCCCATGCCTAGAAAGTCTTTTTCAGAAGTACTAAAATTCTGAAAAATTATACACTGACCTTGCTCCATTTTCCAACTTTCCAAGTGGCCAAATGCAAACAGCTCTCAGTGCATTTGTAAACCTGTGAGGAAGGCCTCACAGGGCATTCTTGATAGACTACAGGCCAAAGTCGATGGAGGTTATGTTTCTTAGAAGATGCGGCCCTGATACAATATGTAATCCTTTGTCTGTAACTCAATCCACAGTTGTTTGCACACTGAAAAATACATAATTATAAGACAAGAAAATTTCATTAACTTTAGCCAGGGATTAATACTTGTCAGATGGCTAATATATATTACACTGTGTCATCTCCACACCAATCCTATTTAATTTGCTTCATTTACAGATGAGCAAACAAAGGTTCAGACATTAGACAAGTTTCCCAGAGTTGTACCAATAAATGGAATAAACTTAGATTCAAGCTATATTTTCTATCTGTAGTACCTGTGTGTGTATATGTGTGTGTGTTTTCATTACATTATCATCGTAATTGAATGAAACTATATCTCCCAATAGGCACAGCTTTAGAGGAATAAAACACATTGAGGGTCCTTACCAAAAATAAAGGGTATCTATTAGCCTTGAATCACTGGCAACTATGTATAGGTTAGCATACATGTATCTTCATAGATATAATGTAAAGTCTAATAACATTTGACTAAAATGGGTAAGTGATTTGCCTGTAAATTAAAGCCTCAATCCAAAAACAGGCAAATAGACTTCTGTTTTTAGCAAAAGTGGAGTAACAAGGAATAGATTTACCTTCTATCTGTTCAAATGTTTTGAACAGCCAAAACATTTTGTACAAAATATAAAGCAATGACTTTTGAGACACTCAGCATTAGACAATAAAGAATAGTAATCCATGACAGATGAGAAACAGTGACACTATAAATCATTCTAGCCTACTGCTTTGAAAAGCTTTCCAGGTCTTAGCACAATGAAAGGAAGACAGCAGAGTTCTGACCAGTCGTGCGTATATGCCTATGAGGACACCAACCAAAAGGCTTAGAAGTTACTTTTTCTAATGGTCACACAGAACCAAATACACTGCTTATTCCCTCCAGTTAGACTGGAAAACTTAAATACGTGAGGAAATAGGTAGAGTACTCAAAAGGTTCTTGTCACAGTAGAGAGGAATAGTTAACCCTAGATTAAACAATATATTGGTCTGCCTGACAAATCTTAAGTGCAAGGCAAGAGAGGGTCAAACTGCTTCCCAACAAAATAAATGCAACCCAGAACAAAACTCAAAATATATGCATATGAATAAAAAATAATCTAGTCACCAAAAAGGTAAAATTCATGGCTGACATGCAACAGAAAATTAATTGGCATGCAAAATATCTGGAAAATAAGACTCATAATGAAGAAAAAAACCCATCTATCAAAACATCCCTAAAGGGGTGACATCTGTGAAAATGGAAGAGTAAGGACATCTAAAAATTCTCTCTTCTATAACAGCAGTGAGAAAATAGGCAAAATTTGCTAGATCAGCTTCTTCAGAACTCTAGAAACTGACCAAAGATTGCAGCAATCCAGAGGGCATTTATTCAAGAAACATGGCTAACTCTTGGTAAGAAGAGCAAGTTTTGTGATGATTTAACTTCCTCTATTTCCATTCTCTTCTTTCTAGCTCCATGGTAATCTTTAAAATCAACAGCCCTGTAGTTATGGTGAAACTCAGAATTCTGGCACCCTCTGGAGGGGAGCAGAACAGGCTTGGACATCATTCAAAAGCCTCATTCCCAGAGAATTGTCATTATTTAAACTGTTTAGTCATTTTCTGGAAGACCTCACTCGCAAGACTGTCTTTATTTGACTTGACTTTCTCAGTGCTAAAAATCTAGTGGCAATTGTTGCACTCAATTAAAAACCATTATTTAACTTTGCAGCTTCCAGAATGCTCAGTAACAGTTCAAGCAACAACAGGCTAGCTAAAAAGGCTAAAAAGGAAAAATTGGGGAATAAGATGTCCATCAGAGCTTTGAAAAGCTCCAATGTATTCATGGGATCTAGATGGCCATGAACATGCATCAGATTGTACACATGTCCAGGTCTGTCTGCAAGCTCAGGAAGCATCTGAGGAGGGCCTGCAGACTCTCCTTCCGCTGACCTCAAGGCTCTGCACAAGCAGAAAGTTAAGATTAAGGAAGAGTTGTCAACTACCTAGCTGAGTGTTGAAGGTCACACCCTACTCCCAAACCCCCAACACACAGTACCTTGGCAAAGGCTAGGGAACCAAAATTATTGGTTTCAGATACTAAGGAAATTACTGTCTAGCCATTGCTGACAACTAAACTAAGTGAGCAAAGACTTCAGTAGCCATGTATGACAAAGAATACAGACTTTACAGTTCAGAAAAGTCACTAAAGAAACAAACAGCAACAACCACAAACCCTGGGGAGGAGGGAGAATCTAAATAGACTTATCACAAGTAAAGAGATTAAATTTGTAACCAAAACACTTCACACAAGAAAAGCCCAGGACCAAATGCTTAAAGAATGATTAGCACCAAGACTGCCAAAACTCTTCCACAAGACAGAAGAAAAAGGAGCACTGCTTAACTCATCCTATGAAGCCATTATTTCTCAAACCCAGGCAGACATCACAAAAAAATAAAACTATAGACAAATATTTATTACGAATATAGATGTAAAGTTCTTCAACAAAACACTAACAAAACAATTCCAGCAACACATAAAAAGGATTATACACCATGATGAACTAAGATTTATCCCAGGAATGCAAGGCTGTTGTAACATATGCAAGTCAATGAAATATACCACACTAATAGAAGAATGGATAAAAAATATAATAATCTCAGTAGGTACAGACAAAACATTTGACAAAAATCTAACACACTTATGTAATATAAACACGAAGCAAACTAGGACTAGAAGAGTACTTCTTCAATCTGATAAAGTGAATCTACAAAAAATCCATAGTTAGCATACTGAACTATGAAAACTAAAAGTTTTCCTACAAAGGGCAAGAACAAGACTGGAATGTCTGTTTTTACCACTTCTTTTTAACATTATTCTGGAATTTCTAGACAGGGAAATTAGGCAAGGAAAAGGAATAATAAAAGGCATCTAACTTTAAAGTAAGGAATAAAACTATCTCTAATTGCATATGAGATGACATTGTAAGTAGAAAATCCCATGTAATCCACACACTAAATAATTAAATCCCCCCCAAAATTTTCCATACACAAAAATCAATTCTATTTCTATACACTAGCAATGAATAATCAGAAAATGAAACTAATAGAACAATTCCATTTACAGAAGGATAAAAAATACTCAGAAATAAAAGAAGTGCAAGATTTGTACACTATAAAACATACTTGAAATAAGTTAAATAAAACCTAAATTAATGGAAATACATCCCACATTCATAGATGAGAAGACAATATTATTAAGATAATAAAATTAACCAAATTGATCAAGAGTCATTGCAATCTCTAACAAAATCTCAGCTGGGTCTTATACAGAACTTGACAAACTGGTCCTAAAATTAACATGGAAATGTAAGAGACTCAGAATAGCCAAGTAATCTTAAGGAGGAAGGAAAAAGTTGGTTCACTCATACTTCCTGACTTCAAAACTTACTATAAAATTACAATAATGAAGACTACATGGTAATAACATATTGATAGGCATGTAGATAAAGGGAATAAAATTGAGAGTTCAGATATAAACCAACACATTTATGGTCAATTGATTTTTGACAAGGATGCGAAGATAATTCCATGGGGAAAAGAGTAATCTTTTTGTGCAGAAGAATAAAGTTAGACCCCTACCTCACATCATATACAAAAATTAACTCAAAATGTATCAAAGTCCGAACTGTCTGAGGTAACATTATAAGAGTCTAAGAAGAAAACATAAGTATAAATCTTTGTGACCATGAAGGAGGCAATAGTTTCTTAGATATGATACCTTTTTTTTTTTTTTTTTTTTTTTTTTTTTTGAGACGGAGTTTCGCTCTTGTTACCCAGGCTGGAGTGCAATGGCGCGATCTCGGCTCACCGCAACCTCCGCCTCCTGGGTTCAGGCAATTCTCCTGCCTCAGCCTCCTGAGTAGCTGGGATTACAGGCACGCGCCACCATGCCAGGCTAATTTTTTGTATTTTTTAGTAGAGACGGGGTTTCACCATGTTGACCAGGATGGTCTCGATCTCTTGACATCGTGATCCACCCGCCTCGGCCTCCCAAAGTGCTGGGATTACAGGCGTGAGCCACCGCACCTGGCCTTAGATATGATACTTAAAGCACAAAGAACTAAAACAAAAATCAAAATAAATTTCACTTCATCAAAGCATACTATTAAGAAAGGGAAAAGATAACACACAGAATGGGAGAAAATATTTCCAAATCATCTAACTGATAAAAGTTGGTATCCAGAATATATAAATAATTTACAAGTCAGTATGTGAAAAGATAAATCACCCAATTAAAAAATGAGCAGCCAGACATGGTGGCTTATGCTATAGTCCCAGCACTTTTGGAGGCCCAGGAGGGATGAGCCCTTCAGCCCAGGCGAAAGAAACCAGCCTGGGCAATGCTTGGGCAACACGAGACAGCATCTCTACAAAAAAAAAAAAAAAAAAAAAGAGCCAGAAATGAAATGGTGGCACATGGCTGTAGACCCAGCTACTCAGGAAGCTTAGATGGCCTTATGTGGGAGGATTGCTTGAGCCTAGGAGGTCAAAACTTCAGTGAGCTGTAATTATACCACTGCACTCCAGCTTGGGCAACAGAACAAGACTGCATCTCAAAAAAATAAAATATAATAAAATGGCAGAAGATTTAAATAGACATTTATCTAATAAGATATAAAAATAACTAAAAAATACACAAAAAGATACCCAACATCATTAGTTATTAGAGAAATGCAACCTAAACATACACTAGATACCATTTCATACATACTAGGGTGGTTATGGTTAAAAAAAAGGATGTATTATATCAGGTGCTGATGATGATATGGAGAGAGAAATAGGAAATTTTATACATTGCTGATAGGAAAAATAAACAGTGTAGCCACTGTGAAAAACAGTTGACAGTTCCTCAAAAAGTTCAATAGAGTTACAACACCCAGCTATTCTATTCCTAGGTTTATACCCAAGAAAATTGAAAACATATCCACACAAAAACTTGTATGCAAATGTTCCTAACAGCACTATTCAAAAGTCAAAAATGGAATCAATCCAAATGCCCATCAACTGACTAGTGAATAGACAAAATATAGTATGTTCCTACGATGGAACATTATTTATCATAAAAAAGAAAAAAGTATTGATGTATGGTAAAACTTGTACAAAATTTTAAAATATCATACTAAGTGAAAAAAGAAGACACAAAGACCACGTATGGTATGACTCCATTTATACCAAATGTGCAGAACAGGAAAATCCATAGATACAAAAAGCAGATTAGTGATTGTCTGAGACTAGGAAAAAATGTGAGAATAAGGAATTACTACTTATGGCTTTCTTTTGGGAGCGATAAAAAGGTCTGGGATTTGATCATGGTGATGCACATACTGCTAACTGTACTAAAAGTCTGTGAATTATAAACATGCACATAGATGTTAGAATTAGATGCCCGAAGAGGATGTTAAAAAGTTAATAACTATGCTTCATATTTCAAAGTATAGATATGGAAAATATAAAAAAGCTGAAATTAAACCTCTAAGGATAAAGATGACAATGGCTGAGATTTAAAAAAAAAAAAAAAACCAGACTGGATGAGGATCAGACATCAGAAAGAAATGAATGGCAAGCATAAAGACATCCATATAGTGGAATATTAGTCAACAATAAAAGAAAAAACACTATTGATACATACTACAACCTGACTGAACCTCAAAATATTTATGTTACAGCAGATTAAAAAGTACATATTTTATGATTCATTCATATAAAACTCTAGAAAATGCAAACTAGTAGTGATAGATCGCTAATATAATATAGAAAACAGGTAAGGTCACTTATGGGTGGGGAGGGAAAAAACCGGTAAGGTCACTTATGGGTGAGGAGGAAGAGATTATAAAGCAGCACAAGGAAACTTCTGGGGTCGATGGAGATACTCTTTATTTTGAAAATGGTACTGGTTTTATGGTTATGTACATGTGTTAAAACTTATTAAGCTATATACTTTGAATATATATAGTTCATGGTTCATCAATTACACCTTGATAAAGCTGTTTCCAAAAAGTGGACAAGTACACAGGGCCAGTTTGCAAAACTGTTCCTGGTGGTTGGCTTCACAGTTGACACCTACTGACACTTCAGACTTGCACTAGAATTTAACACACGTCACTATTACTCTATTTGCACCAACCGTCAGTGGTCTCATTCCTTAGATTCATATGCATACCATCATCTGCCCTCATATTCAAATTTTATACCCAGTTTAGGCTGTGTCAACTTTTAGATCCAGCTGTTTTATCCAGGGGCAAAAATTCTCAACTTCCTCTCTTTGCCTTACCTGTGATGAGTCTCCTGTTAACACAATGTAACTGCAAGGAGGGTTCCTGCAATTCTTGTTGGATGTAGGAGATCTGGTGGAAGAATTATAGACTCTTTCATTCACTTGTCTGATTTGGGTATCTATGCACTCCATTTGTTGATGGGAATCTTTTCTCTCACATGATGTCGAACACTAGAAATGCAATGACCAAATGAATAACACATTCTTATATAGAGTGTCTTTGAAAATTTACTTGTTGATACTCACATTCAGCCTCTCTCTTTCCATCCCCTTGTACTGCACACAGTCCTGACCCCAACATCGCCTCTGAGAACAAGGTCGAGTGGACTGATCACACATTTCTTCAACCACCTGACCAACACCTTTCAGTCTGCAGTATACATCCCTCTGCTGAACTCCAGAGCCACAGGTCACAGAGCACTACAAAGGAATCCAGATGATTTGAATAATTAGCTAACAAACATCAAATTATATAATAGCCAAGTAGAGCCATTACCTATTATTTGTTTTAAATATAGCCTGGTATTATAACATGAATTACATACAAAATACATGCAATAAGTATTTTTACCACTATTGGTGTAAATGTATATTTTCTCTGTTTTGCATAACGTACTTCAAACTTTACAAACACTATGACAAGTAAATCAGCTTATAGTAGGCAGCATCTCAATCAATGATTCTCTCTTCTGACTTAAATGTATATAATGTCTATAAAAATTACCACACAATTAATCATGAATTATTCCACTACACTGCTTTTAAATGTCAATTAAATTCTTAGACTGTACTCATTATCTTCCTCAAAGAAACAATAACTTCAAAGATTGTGTTATATTCATCTTTTTATCTGCAGTACCTACTATAGTTTGTACCTGTTATGGGATCCAAATACTTGCTAATTTTTTTAATATTTTAAGTTCTGAGATACATGTGCAGAACATGCAGGTTTGTTACATAGGTACACATGTGCCATGGTGGTTTGCTGCACCTATCAACCCATCATCTACATTAGGAAATTCTTCTAATGCTATCCGTCTTCCTTGTCCCCCACCTCCTGAAAGGCCCTGGTGTGTGATGTTTCCCTCTCTGTGTCCATGTGCTCTCATTGTTCAACTCCCACTATGAGTGAGAACATGTGGTGTTTAGTTTTCTGTTACTCAGTTTCCTGACAATGATGGTTTCCAGCTTCATCCATGTCCCTGCAAATGACATGAACTCATCCTTTTTTATGGCTGCACAGAATTCCATGGTGTATATGTGCCATATTTTCTTTATCCAGTCTTTCATTGATGGGCATTTGGGCTGGTTCCAAGTCTTTGCTATTGTAAATAGTGTTGAAATAAACATATGTGTGCATGTGTCTTTATAGAAGAATGATTTATAATCCTTTGGGTATATACCCAGTAATGGGATTGCTGGGTCAAGGGATCCTTGAGGAATCGCCACACTCTCTTCCACAATGGTTGAACTAATTTACACTCCCACCAACAGTGTAAAAAGTGTTCCTATTTCTCAACATTCTTTCCAGCATCTGTTTCCTGACATTTTAATGATTGCTATTCTAACTTGGGTGAGATGGTATCTCACTATAACATTGATTTGCATTTCTCTAATGACCAATGATGATGAGCTTTTTTTAAATATGTTTGATGACTGCATAAATGTCTTCTTTTAAAGTGTCTGTTCATATCCTTCAGTCACTTTTTGATTTTTTTTTGTAAATTTGTTTAAGTTCCTTCTAGATTCTGGATATTAGCCCTTTGTCAGATGGATAGATTGCAGAAGTGTTCTCCCATTCTGTATGTTGTCTATTCACTATGATGATAGTTTCTTTTGCTGTGCAGGAGCTCTTTAGTTTAATTAGATCCCATTTGCCAATTTTGGCTTTTGTTGCCGTTTCTTTTGGAGTTTTAGTCATGAAGTCTTTTCCCATGCCTATGTCCTGAATGATATTGCCTAGGTTTTCTTCTTGGGTATAAAAACCATAAAAGGTTTTAGGTCCTAGGTTTAAGTCTCCATCTTAAGTTAATTTTTGTATAAGGTGTAAGGAAAGGGTCCAGTTTCAGTTTTCTGCGTATGGCTAGCCAGTTTTCCCAACACCATTTATTAAACATGGAATTCTTTCCCCATTGCTTGTTTTTGTCAAGTTTGTCAAAGATCAGATGGTTGTAGATGTGTGGTGTTATTTCTGAGGCCTCTGTTCTGTTCCATTAGTCTATATATCTGTTTTGGTACCATTACCATGCTGTTTTGCTTGCTGTAGCCTTGCAGTGTAGTTTGAAGTCAGGTAACATGATACCTCTAGCTTTGTTCTTTTTGCTTAGGACTGTCTTGGCTATACGGGCTCTTTTTTGGTTCCATATGAAATTTAAAGTAGTTCTTTCTAGTGAGCACAATGGCTCAAGCCTGTAATCCCAGCACTTTGGGAGGGAGAGGCAGGTGGATCACGAGGTCAGGAGTTCGAGACCAGCCTGGCCAACATGGTGAAACCCCGTCTCTACTAAAAATACAAAAATTAGCTGGGCATGGTGGTGGGAGCCTATAATCCCAGCTTCTCAGGAGCCTGAGGCAGAGAATTGCTTGAACCTGTGAGGCAGAGGTTGCAGTGAGCTGAGATTGTGTCACTGCACCCCAGCCTAGGCAACAAGAGTGAAACTTTGTTGCAAAAAAAAAAAAAGAAAGAAAGAAAGAAAGAAAGAAAGAAATTTAAAGTAGTTTTTTTCTAATTCTGTGAAAGAAGTCTATGATAGCTTGATGAGAATACAATGAATTTATATTTTACTTTGAGCAGAATGCCATTTTCACAATATTGATTCTTCCTATCCAAGAGGATGGAATATTTTACAACTTGTTTGTGTCCTCTCTCATTTCCTTAAGAAGTGGTTTGTAGTTCTCCTTGAAGCAGTCCTTCACCTCCCTTTTAAGTTGAATTCCTAGGTATTTTATTCTCTTTGTAGCAATTGTGAATGGGAGTTCACTCATGATTTGGCTCTCTGTCTACTATTGGTGTATAGGAATACTTGTGACTTTCACACATTGATTTTGTATCCTGAGCCTTGTCTGAAGTTGCTTATCAGCTTAAGGAGTTTTTGGGCTGAGACACGGAGTTTTCTAAATATACAATCATGTCATCTGCAAAGAGAGACAATTTGTCCTCCTCTCTTCCTATTTGAATACCAGGAATATATCAATTTTTTCTAGATGTTCTAGTTTACTTGTGTAGAGATGTTTATTTTTTATTTTTATTATTTTTTTTGAGACAGAGTCTCGCTCTGTCACCCAGGCTAGAGTTCAATGGCGCAATCTTGACTCACTGCAACCTCTGCCTCCCAGTTTCAAGCGATTCTCCTGCCTCAGCCTCCTGAGTAGCTGGGAATACAGACACGCCTGACTAATTTTGTATTTTTGGTAGAGATGGGGTTTTGCCATGTTGGTCAGGCTGGTCTTGAACTCCTGACCTCAGGTGATCCACCCACCTTGGCCTCCCAAAGTGCTGGAATTACAAGTGTGAGCCACCATGCCTGGCCTGTAAATAAGTGAAAGATGGTAGTTTGTATTTCTGTGGGATCAGTGGTGATTTCCCCTTTATCATTTTTTATTGTGTCTATTTGATTCTTCTCTCTTTTATTCTTTTTAGTCTGGCTAGAGGTCTATTTTGTTAGCCTTTTCAAAAATCCAGCTCCTGGTTCATTGATTTTTTGAAGGGTTTTTCATGTCTTTATCTCTTTCAGTTAGATTCTGATCTTATTTATTATCTTCTGCTCACTTTTGAATTTGTTTGCTCTTGCTTCTCTAGTTCTTTTCATTGTGATGTTAGGGTGTTGATTTCAGATCTTTCCCACTTTCTTATATGGACATTTAGTGCTATAAATTTCCCTCTACACACTGATTTAAATGTGTCCTAGAGATTCTGGTATGTTGTGTCTTTGTTTTCATTGATTTCAAAGAACTTATTTATTTCTGCCTTAATTTAGTAATTACCCAATAGTCATTCAGGAGCAGGTTGTTCAGTTTCTATGTAGTTGTGCGGTTTTGAGTGAGTTTCTTAATCCTGAGTTCTAATTTCATTACACTGTCATCTGAGAGACTGTTTCTTATGAATTCCATTCTTTTGCATTTGCTGAGGAGGATTTTACTTCCAATTATGTGGTCAATTTTAGAATAAGTGCTTTGTGGTAAATTTATATTCTGTTTATTTGGGGTGAAGAGTTCTGTAGATGTCTATTAGGTCTGCTTAGTCCAGAGCTCTGTTCAAGTCCTGAATACCCTTGTTAATTTTCTGTCTCATTGATCTGTCTAACATTGAAAGTGAGGTGTTAAAGTTTTCCACTATTATTGTGTGGGAGTCTAAGTCTCTTTGTAGGTCTCTAAGAACTTGTTTTGTGAATCCAGGTGTTCCTGTATTGGGTGTATATATATTTAGAATAGTTAGCTCTTCTTGTTGCATTGATCCCTTTACAATTATGTAATGCCCTTCTTTGTCTTTTTTGATCTTTGTTGGTTTAAAATCTGTTTTATCCAAGAGTAGGATTGCAACCCTTGCCTTTTTTTGCTTTCCATTTGCTTTCCATTTGCTTGGTAAATCTTCCTCCCTCCCTTTATTTTGAGCATATGTGTGTCTTTGCACATGAGATGGGTCTCCTGAATACAGCACACTGATGAGTCTTAACTCTTTATCCAATTTGCCAGTCTCTGTCTTTTAATTGGGGCCTTTAGCCCATCTACATTTAAGGTTAATATTTTTTAAGTGCAAATTTGATCCTGTCATTATGATGCTAGCTCGTTTTTTTGCCCATTAGTTGATGCAGTTGCTTCATAGTGTCGATGTTCTTTACATTTTGGTGTGTTTTTGCAGTGGCTAGTACTGATTTTTCCTTTCCAAATTTAGTACTTCCTTTAGGAGCTCTTGCAAGACAGGCCTGGTGATGACAAAATCCCTTAGCATTTGCTTGTCTCCAAAGGATTTTATTTCTCCTTCACTTATGAAGCTTAGTTTGGCTGGATATGAAATTCTGGGTTAAAAATTCTTTTCTTTAAGAATGTTGAATATTGGCCCCCACTCTCTTCTGACTTGTAGGGTTTTGCAGAGAGATCCACTGTCTGATGGGCTTCCCTTTGTGGGTAACCTGACCTTTCTCTCTCTAGCTGTTTACATAGAGAGAGAGACTATGTTAGGGGCAGCTAACCCTAAATGTTAGCTGCCCCTAACATTTTTTCCTTCATTTCAACTTTGGTGAATCTGATGATTATGTGTCTTGGGGTTGCTCTTCTTGAGGAGTATCACAGTTGTGTTCTCTGTATTTCCAGAATTTGAATGTTAGCCTGTCTTGCTAGGTTGGGGAAGTTCTCCTGTGTAATATCCTGAAATACGTTTTCCAGCTTGGTTCCATTCTCCCTGTCACTTTCAGGTACACCAATCAAATGTAGGTTTGGTCTTTTCACATAGTTCCATATTTCTTGGAGGTTTTGTTTGTTTCTTCACATTCTTTTTTCTCTAATCTTGTTTTCACACTTTATTTCATTAAGTTGATCTTCAATCTCTGATATCCTTTCTTCTGATTGATCAATTCGGCTATTAATACTTGTGTATGCATCACAAAGTTCTTGTGCTGTGTTTTTCAGCTACATCAGGTCATTTATGTTGTTCTCTAAACTGGTGATTCTAGTTAGCAGTTCCCGTAACCTTTTATCAAGGTTCCTAGCTTCCTTACACTGAGTTAGAACATACTCCTTTAGCTTGGAGTAGTTTGTTATTATCCACCTTCTGAAGCCTACTTCTGTCAAACTCATTCTCCATCTAGTCTTGTTCCCTTGCTGGTGAGGAGTTTGATCCTTTGGAGAAGAGGCATTCTGGTTTTAGGAATTTTTAGCTTTTTTGTGCTGGTTTTTCCTCATCTTTGTGGATTTATCTACCTTTGGTCTTTGATGTTGGTGACCTTGGGATGGGGTTTTCACATGGGTATTCTTTTTGTTGATGTTGTTGCTATTGCTATCTGTTTGTTAGTTTTCCTCCTAATAGTCAAGTCCTTCTTCTGTAAGTCAGCTGGAGTTTGCTGGAGTTCCACTCCAGAACCTGTTTGCTTGGGTATCACCAGCAAAAGCTGCAGAATAGCAAATATTGCTTCCTGCTCCTTCCTCTGGAACTTTCGTCCCAGAGGGGCACCCACCAGATGCCAACTAGAACTCTCCTGTATGAAGTGTCTGTCAACCCCTGCTGGGAGTTATCTACCGGTCAGGAGGTACGGGGGTTAGGGACCCACTTGAAGAGGCAGTCTTTCCTTTAGCAGAGCCCGTGCACTGTGCTGGGAGATCCATCCACTGCTCTCTTCAGAGACTGCAGGCAGGAATGTTTAAGTCTGCTAAAGCTGTGACCACAGCCGCCCCTTCCCCCAGGTGCTTTGTCCCAGGGAGATGGGAGTTTTATCTATAAGCCTCTGACTGGGGCTGCTGCCTTTCTTTCAGAGATGCCCTGCCCAGAGAGGAGGAATCTAGAGAGGCAGCCTGGCTACAGCAGCTTTGCCATGCTGCCATGGGTTCTGCACCCAGTTCAAACTTCCGGTGGCTTTGTTTACACCATGCAGGGAAAACCACCTACTCAAGTCTCAATAATGGTGAATGCCTCTCCCCGCAAGAAGCTTGAACATCCCAGGCCAACTTCAGACTACTGTGCTGTCACTGAGAATTTTAAGCCAGTGGATCTTAGCTTGTTAGGCTCCGTGGAGGTGGGATCTTACTGAGTAAGACCATGCAGCTCCCTGGCTTCAGCCCCTTCCAGGGGAGTGAATGGTTCTGTCTCGCTGGTGTTTCAGGCACCACTGGAGTCCAGAAAACTCCCGCGGCTAGCTCAGTGTCTGTCCAGTCACCCAGTTCTGTACTTGAAACCTAGGGCCCTGGTGGTGTAGGCACCTGAGGGAATCTCCTGGTCTGTGGGTTGCAAAGACTGTGGGAAAAGCATAGTATCTGGGCCAGATAGCACCATCCCTCAAGGCACAGTCCCTCATGGCTTCCCTTGGCTAAGGGAGGGAGTTCCCTGACCCCTTGTGGTTCCTGGATAAGGTGACACCCCACCCTCCTTCTTGCTCTTCATGGGCTGCACCCACTGTCTAACTAGTCCCAGTGAGATGAACTGGATACCTCAGTTGGAAATGCAGAAATCACCTGCCTTCTGTGTTGGTCTCACTGCGAGCTGCAGACCAAAGCTGTTCCTATTCATCCATCTTGGCTAACTTGTTGATTCATGATTATATTTCAATAGATAGGAGTTTGGGAAAGCTGGTTGTGTAAATTGTAAACTTAGGCGACCTTGTCTTAACCTCTCCAAATCTCATTTTTCTTATGCTTACGATTTTGTGTTATTTGTGAAATGTCACAGAACACTTTCCATACATTTATTTGTATCAACAGTTTTATAAAAGGGGTACCATGGCTGAGGATACTAGGACTCAGACAGGTTAAAGTCACTTCCCTGAGGAAGTGTAGTAGTAAGCGATTATCTTAGTCTGTTCAGGCTGCTACGACAAAATACCATAAACTGAAAGTCTCACACAGCAGAAATTTATTTCCCACAGTTCTGGAGGCTGGAGTTTCAAGAGCAAGGTGCTGGCAGAGTCTACATCCATGAGAGTCCACTTTCTGGTTCCTACAGGGTACCCTCTCACTATGTTCTCACATGGCGGAAGGGATGAGCTAGCTTTCTGGGGTGTCCTTTATAAGAGACTAGAAAAGGCCCCACCTCCTAATACCATCACCTTGGGAGATAGAACTTCATCATATAAATTTTGGGGGAACACAATCATTCAGATCATCCCATTCTTTCCCTGCCCCACTCCTCAAATTCAAGTTCTTCTCACGTGAAAAATATATTCATTCAATTTCAATAACACCAAAGTCTTAGCTCATTCTAGCACCAATTCAAAAGTCTGTAAAGTCCAGAGTCTCATCTCAGTATTGTCTCAATCAGATATGCATGAGATTCAACGTGTGACTGATTCATCCTGAGGCAAATACCTCTTCAGCTGTGAACCTGTGAAATCAAGCAAGTATGAGCTTACAAAATACAATGGTGGGACAGGCAAGGCATAGGGTGAACATTCTCATTCCAAAAAAGAAAAGTAGAAAAGAAGAAAAGGCTAATAGGACTTGAGTAAGTAAAAAACCTAGCAAAGCAAACAACATTAAATCTTATGTCTTGAGAATAATCTTTCATGCCACGTTCCACCTTCTGGACACACTGGGGCAGGGATTGGGTCCTCAAGGCTAAGTGGCATTGCCCGATGACTTCGTTGGATTCAGCCCATGCCACTGTTCTCATGGATTGTAGTTTGGTGCCTATGGCTCTTCCAGATTGAAATTGCATACCAGTGGCTATAGTGGTCTGGGGTCATGGCATCACCTTAGTGGGGACAATTCAGCCAGTTTTTGTTGTTGTTGTTGTTGTCACTTTAGAACAAGAATGGACTTTTCTTCACTGTTCAATAACATGTTACAATTTCCATCTGAGATCTCATGGCCTTTACCATCCATATTTCTATCAACATAGCTCCTCCCTTGCAATGGCCCCCTCCCTTGCTCATGTGCTCAAGTCTGTAAACAGCTCTACCCTTTGAAATTTAGGTGGAAGTCGCCACACAACCATGACTCATTTACTTTGTGTGTCAGTAGAGATAATCCCACTTGAACAATGCTAAAGTTTATAACCAGTGCACTTTGGAGGGATGGATGGCCATCACAGCCCATGCTGCACTTGGGACCACTGGAAACACATCTGGTATAGTTGAGGACTGCTGTGCCAGAATGTGGGAAGAAAAGCCCATAATGTGAGGTGGCACCAAGCCATTACAGCCCTGTCCTGTCCCCAGGCCCTTGCACTCTGGGCCTGTGATAGGAGTAGGCATCCCTGAGGAGCTTCAAAATGCAATTGGGAGGTCATTCTTCCATTGTCTTAGATAATATATTATGACATATGTTTAGATACTGGTCTAATCTCCCTATTGTACTGATAAAGAGCTCATAGTTTAGATTGAGATGGCTAATTCAAACTAATCAAACTAATCTCCTTTTCAAATTCAGCCACATCTTTTGTATTCTCTCCTGAACAAACTTCCTCATTTTTTCAAGTATAAATAGGCCAATAATTTTCCAAAATATTAAGTTCTGCTTTCCTTTTGATTAACAACTCCATCTTTGTATGATTTCTCTCTTTTTACATTTTTCTATTAGCAGTCAAGAGAAGCCAAGCTGCACTTTCAACACTTTGCTTAGAAATATCCTCAGCCAAACAGCCAGTTTCATCATGCATAAGTTCTATCTTCCACAAAACACTGGAACATCAGTACAATTCAGTCAGGGCTTTATTTTATTTTATTTTTTGGCCACTTTAGAGGAAGGATGGACTTTCTTCCACTGTCCAATAACAATTTCCATCTGAGACGTCATAGCCTTCACTGTCTATATTTCTAAGAACATTCTGTTTGCAACCACTTAGTTATTCTCAAAGATGAGGCTCTCCTCTTTTCTTTATGGACTTTTACAAGAATAGCCCTTAATGATCAGTTCGTAGCACTGTAGACTTTTTCTAGCATGCATCTCAAAGCTCTTTCAGCTTCTACTCATTACCCAATTCAAAAACCACTTCTATATTTTAGATATTTGTTATAGCAGCACCTCATTATCAGTACCAATTTTTTATCTTAGTCTATTCAGGCTGCTATAACAAAATACCATAAACTCATGGTTTATAAACAACAGAAATTTATTTCTCACAGTTCTGAAGGCTGGGAATTTCAAGATCAAGGTGCTGACAAATTCAGTGTCTGGTGAGAGCCTACCTTCTGGTTTATAGAGAGTGCCTTCTCACTGTGTCCTCACATAGGTGAAGGAATAAGCTAGATCTCTGGAGTGTCTTTTATAAAAGAACTAATCCCAACAATTAGTGCTCTACCCTCATGATTTAATCAGCTCCGAAAGTCCCTACCTCCTAATACCATCACCTCAAGGGTTAGCATTTTTTTTTCCAGTTGTGCAGCTGGAAAATATTCAGACCATAGCAGCAGTGAAGCATAGTTGAAGTTCAGTTCTTTTTTAACTCCAGGCTGAGCTCTTACTGTGTTGCCTCCTGGGGATGAAGAAGTACTTGGCAATCTTTCAACTCTAGGATGTCAGGTGTTCCAAAGCTAAGTAGTAAAACCATATAATAACAGAGCTTCACTACAACCAAAACCTGTGATGCCAATGTTAATAAAATGTAGAGTATGTCTAAAGATATTTATTTCATTTGTGAGTTTCATTGTTTATACTCCTTGTTATTCCAGTAGAAATTGGAGGTCATAATGAGTAATATTATTCAGGGATCCATTAGTATTCCCAACTGTAATATTTATAAGGGGGAAAAAATCAGGTTATTCACCAAGTTCATTATTTCTGCAGGAGTTCCAGAGTAACTAATTTCCTTTTCACAACAGTAAATATATATCTGCACAATACAGTTTTACCCTGAAAGAAAAAAATTTAAAGCCTGCAAAGCTAAGAATTTACTTCACTCAGTAAACTAAAATTCCTCTCACAAACTATAGCAACATTTTTACTGTAAACGCACTTTAAATTTTAGTTTTATCTCTTGTGAGTATAAGCAGCAACCACCGACTTCAAAGAGAATTTCTGTTGTTTTGCTTATGAAGTAAAAGATAAGGCATATCTAAATGTGTAAAATCTTATGCATTTCTGCATAACTTACACTGATCTTCATGTTATGCTTAAGCAGTTGAATTTGCCAACTCATTACATGTTTTCACAAAAAATATACATTTTTTTGTATAGAGAATAATAATTTCATGTGGACTTTGTGTACAGCACAATATTAAATAGACTAAAATGCCTGAATGTAGTTTAACTTAAATGAATCTCTTATGAAAATGTCTAATCTATAAAATAAAGCTCCGGTAAACATTTTTCACAGCTAATTTTGGGAATATAAACTATATTTGGAAAACATCCTGTTTCTAAAACTGAAAAAGAATTACTGGAACAAATTAGTTTACAAAATACAGCTTAGCAAGAAGTTCTATTAGACAAATATAATTTTCTACAATACACCACTCCTGAATATTGGTCCTTTGATCCTAGCATGAGTTTTAAAAAATCCACCTCTTCTCGACAAAGAAAAAGAAAGGACTACTACTTGGAAGAAACAAGTAACTTGTTTTTGAGTTTTTTAGGAATGAAAGAACAAAAAAGTAAATTAGTATGTTTTTCGATTTTAACATAGACGAATTCATTACTTAAATTGAATATTCCTTAGCTTGCCGTCATCAATAACCCCAATTGTCAAATGCAACAGAAACTTTTCAAATCTTTTCTTAATCTCCTGAACACATTTGGCACCATTGATCACTTTCTGTTGAATCATTCTGACTTCTGTGATTGAAACCCCTTTAGTTCTAGGTGGTCTCCTCTTACCTCTTTAATTGCTTCGTCTTAGGATCTTTTACCATTTTCTCTGTATATTCTTTAAAGGTTAGCATATCCCAGGGTTCCATTTATAACTGGTTTCTCTTAAAAAGCTCTTTCTGAGCAATTTCTTCTACACATGAATAATTTCTAAATGTTATCTCCAGCTTTGATCATAATTCTGAGTTCTGCATTTACATTTTCATGTATTTATAAGAACTGTTTCATGTATTTACAAGATTTTTTATATGTTTTCTACTTAGATATGTCAAAGGCACCTAACATTTAACATTTCCATAGCAGAACTCTTTCCCTTTGCCCAAAGCCATTTCCTTCTCTGGTTGAAGATACAATAAAGACACTGTCATCCACTCTTAAGTGGCTTATTACTAGAATGGCTTCCCAAGGTACATTATAACCCCTAAATATGTATCCATTATTTTAACAGCTTTACAGAACTAATATTTATAAGCATGTCAAATTCTGTCTTTTTAAAAAATCCAGGTAATGAATTTAAAGACATTGTGAAGCTATAAATGCAATTATAACACCAACTAATTGATTGGGATGCACTGCTTCATCTATGTTACCTAACTCAATTCAGACAGTTCATAAATATCCTATTTATGAACAAATATAACACTGCATACATCAGTGCTTTAAAGACTTGACAGTGGAAATAGATTAGGTAAATTTTAGCAAATCCACAGGTACCGTAGCCATTGTAACTATTGTAGAGCAGAAATAGGGAAATATTGGATTGTGTATTGCAAAAATAGGTTCATCAAGGCTGATTCATCCTGCTATTTAAAAAATAATTATTTAAAATAAAAATAGTGAAGTCTTCTCTTCTGATGCTTTTTTATAATTTTTTTATTATGGATAAGGTTTTGATTTCTTTATAGTCACTTATTTGCAACTATGGTTTATTTCAAGGGAATCAATAATTCAGTGGTACTACTAGCAGTAGTATAGTATTTTAAGTTAAAAGAGACTTTTAATTTATGAAATCCCTCCTATAACAATAATGAATGAGTGACCATAAAACCTACCCATACTTAAATAACTTCGTTGTGGGTGTGTTCACTATATCGTGAAAGCAGCCATGGCATTTTTTAATCTCCAATGTTAGCAAATATTCTCTTATATTGAACTGGAATTTTTTTAAAAAACTTCTATGCACTGTGCAGAATCTGTCTGCCTTTTAAATGTAGAACAAATATATACCAACTTTCATGTGAGAAAGTATGAAGATGTGAAGACTGGAACTGTGGCAGCCGTTTTATGACGATTACAAGCTGAACAACAGAATCACAGAAATGCCAATCCAGCACCCTAATGTTGCGGAGTTGCTGAATTAAAATTAAAACCAGTAACACTCTGATTTTGTTATGTAAACGATAAAAGTCTTTGTGATTTAAACCACTAATAAAAGCAAGCTTGCTACTCCCAACAGAACACTAGACAACTTCCATAACATAGTTGTTACCATTTAATGGTTCTTCCCTGGGGATCTGGAAAATTGTCAAGGTTTTTCTTATAATCTGAATTCTAGAATAGGCACTACTCCAAATATCTGATGAGACTATATTAGTGCCCAACACTTTGAACATCATCCTTCTTAGGATTTAAGCAACTCCGTCATATATAATATGTGATCAACTATATCCTCAGTTATTTATCCTTTAACCTGTAAAATCTATATATATCTTACATGTATGTAACAAACATTTAAACATTAAAAAGTGCAATGAATTCAGCACAACTTAGAGGTTACATTTCTATTGACTACAATATTATATGTAGTCCAGTGACAGCCTGAAATTGTGAACTTCATGTGTCCTTCTTGGCCAAAAGGGCAATAATTTACTAAGGAGATATAAGGATGAGCTAATGTATAATGATAATAATGGAATAATTATGATAACTAGTATACTGGAGAAAGTGCAAACAGACCTGTGTTGAAATCCCTGCCCCCAGCATTTCCTGCACTATGACCTACACAAGCTTTTTAACCTTTCTATAAGCTGCTGTTTCTTCATCTGTCTAATGAACATAATAATACCCGCATTTGTGGGGAAAAAAGAGTCGCTTACATAGTGTTAGGAAGTGACTGTCCCTTGCTGCTCCCTTCCTCTTCCCATTTTTTCACTTTTCTTATGGAGATGTGATTATTTATGCCTTTGAAATTTGATAAATGCCTTAAATTAGAATGCTAGTCATCTCAGCCTACCCCAAGAAAGGCCATTTTAAATATCAAGAAAGATGATAAAGGAGGAGCATTAACAGATAGCATTGAAATGAAAAACAGAATTTCACTGGCTAGAAAAGATTAGGAAGCAAAGTTTACCCAGCGCTGGAAGCAGGAAGGCATCCTCACCATCCCTAAGCCCCAGTCTACCTTCACCTTAGAAATGTCACTGAATACCCTGATGTTACAAATGAAGGGATCACATCTTCTTAATTAAGAGCTTTAGGGATTTAAAAAATTAATATTTGCTATTTTTAAAATTATAAAAAATACATATATCAGGAATTCTGAAATATAGAAATAAAGATTTATACTTACATATTTTTGAAAGACAATATGGAATTATAGAAGTATAAAATCTCTTAAACATCTAGATTTAGCAATTTCTTTCTTTTTTCTTTTTTCTTTTTTTTTATTTTTTATTTTTTACCAAATGAGGGACTTTGGGTGGGGAACACTGGGCAGCAGATTTGTAGCATTTTGGAATTTATATCACCTTTGGTCTCAGCTCTGATCTTAAAATGCAAGTAAAAAAATGATGGATCTCAAAGAGGAAGCAGCCAAGTGGCTGATTTGACTTGTTTCTACATTGAATATTGTTGTGTGAGATTCTTTAGGTATCTAAATTGTCCAGCAGGTTTATCATGTTTAAGGGGAGGTGAGAATTCAGATTTTTTTTTTTTTTTCTAAACAGAGATTGTGCATTTGGATGGCACTTAAGTAAGTAAATGGGACCTGAGACAATGAAGAATCTAGAACCATGCTAGCTTTAAAAACTTAAATTTACAAGTTAAGCTGCTATTTTCAAATAGATAAAATTAAATGAAAAAAAAAATCCCCTTGTTTCTAGGAAGTGGGGGTGGAGTGGTTTTTTTTTTTTTTTCCTTTTAAACAACTCAGGTATTTAATTTGTATCTAGGATACACATCTGAACATAGAGGACAAACGGCCCCATATGGCAATGTTTGTTCCTGTTTAGCAAGTCATTAAAATGCATTTCTAAATCCTTTAATTTTTTTTAAAAAAAGATACAAATACCAAATGAAGAGTGTTCCTTCAAAACTCATTTGAGTCCCTCTGTGGTCAAAATTTACCAAATGAGTCTTTCCATTTGAATGAAGCATCATGTAAAATTGTAATAAAATGAAATTATTTTAAGAGTGAGTGATTATATTAAAGCAATGTTACAATTTATATATTCAGAATAAAGCAGCAACCAGTGATTATCTTGTAACTACCTCTGAAATTACACTTCTGTTTAATACATTGTTATATGTAATGCAGTGACAGCCTGCAATTGTTAACTTCGTGTGGGTGCTTTTTATAGAATAAATCAAAAGGCAATGACTTCACAAGTGGTCATTTGTTTCTGGCTGAGATTTGGGGACTGTGTGGGTGAATGCAACTAATTTCTATGACAAGGAAAATCAATTCAAAGAAAGCAAATTCTGTACAAAAGCATCTATTTTTTGTAGTCCTAAATATATATCTGTATCTTCAAAATCCCTGAAATATGTTCCTTTAGCAGATCTCACATAATTTCATATTTGGTGGTAAGCCAAGGCCAATTTGTTTGCATGGATGATGGATTCACTATTGTGGAGCTTGAGGTTCAGAGTCAGAAAGCGACTCTATTAATATCAACCATAGCAGCTGAAGCAGCTGCAAAGCAGCAGAAGAATCTTTGAGATCAACAGGAATGTTGGTGGCCAAGACAAAAAAAGTCTCTCTCATTTCCACTCCCATTCCCCTGTGGCTCCGGCCTGATGTAGGAACTGGGAGTTAACTGCTGCACACTGGGCAGATCTGTGGCTGTTCATGTTCAGTGCCTTTACGATGTTTCACACTTAAGGGAAAGCTACTTTGCCATTATCCTGCCACATCTCTATCCAGATAAAGTAAGGCAAACCTCCACTTTAAGCAAAACCACAATATGAGAAACATAATAAATCAAGAGATGGTGAGTCGTTTTGCAATTAGATCACAGTAGTCAGAGTAAGAAGTGTTTAGCTTAGATACAAAGCTAGGTGCTTAGGAAATAAAATATCCATTGTCTCTAAGAGAAAAAGAGTAATGTCTGAGATAATTCTGAACGAGTAAGCATGAGTTAGGTTTTTGTCTTACTCCCTAAAGATAATGCTTGGTCATAGATGATATTAAGTGACACAAGCATATCTGAGTTCTTCTGAACTCACACTATATGAATGTAAATAATGGCCAAAATAGGCTGGGCGAGGTGGCTCAGCCTGTAATCCCAGCACTTTGGGAGGCCGAGGTGGGCGAATCATGAGGAGAGATCGAGACTATCCTGGCCAACATGGTGAAATACCATCTCTACTAAAAATACAAAAATTAGCTGGGCGTGGTGGTGCATGCCTGTAGTCCCAGCTACTTGGGAGGCTGAGGCAGCAGAATCGCTTGAACCTGGAAAACGGAGGAGGTTGCAGTGAGCCGAGATCGCGCCACTGCACTCCAGCCTGACAACAAAACGAGACTCCGTCTGATAAAAAAAAAAAAAAAAAAAGGCCAAAATATATGTAGAGAGGCCATTATAGACTCAGGAACAGATGATGATAAACTATCAAACTAGATAGGGGTGGGTGCAGTGGAGATTCAAGAGCTACTTTGATAAAGGAAATGAGAGAACCTGTTGAGAGGCAAGTGAAAAGGAGATAGGATCGATCCAGTATTTCTTTTTTGAACAACTTAGTAGGTAGGGAGTAGTGACATTTACTAAATAAAACAAGTTAATGGAGAAATCTTTTAAATCATGGCCTCTACTAAAGCATGAAAAAGAATTTATTTACTTGATGAACATCCAATGTAGAAGCAAATGCCCAACAATACATCTTTTTGGTGTGTGGAATTAAAAACAGAGATGCATTAACTTCTGGGTTTCAATTAAACATTGACCACAGTCCCAACATATTAACACTGGCAGAGGCTGCCCCTTTTACAAAGAAATTTGAGATTTTTACTCAATTTGGGAGGCTTTTAGTCAATATCAATGAGGCATTGACATAATTCCACTTTAAAGCTGAATGCACTGCATTGAGGTGCTGAGCGCAAAGACTAAATGAGGATGACGTTGGACCCCAGGGGAAATTCCATCTCCTTCTAGCTGCCCAATAGACATAGACATAACTCAAATATCTGACAGAGATAAGGAAGTTCTATGATCAGAAGATAGGTTTCTTTTTCCCTTTGCAGTACTAGATAATCTCTCTGAGGTACCGCTGAGAGCAGCCAGATAGCCCCATTGAAATCAGTCCTCAGAAAATTTTTCCAGTTATCACTTCTGACTTCATTTATGGCTTTTTTCTTGTCAATATTTCCCAAGCTGGTGGGGTTTGACAGTCATTTTCAAATGCATGCCTACCCCAACTTAATTTTTGATCTCTTTTCTCTGAGTATGCCAAGTGGTATCAATTACCCTTCTTTTTGCATTGTCAGCCTGGATCTCATTTATTTATCAGCTTGATTTTTGCTGAGTCTTTTCATTCTAGCGTAGCCTAGGTTGTCTAGCTCTGACAACTCCCTAACTCTCAATCTCTGATTACAGTCTTGTCTGGAATTTACCAGTCCCCTGTCCAGGATTCAACCTTACCTAAAATCCAAGATTTTGGGGTAGAAACAAGGCAGTTACTAAATGCATCATCATATATATTTTACTGTTAGACTACCAAGAATAGTATTATGATTATCGGTAGCCCTGCTAGTATTCAGTAACAAAATTTCTTGTCAAGTTTATAGCCACAAAAGTCAAATGACTAGGCTGGGCACAGTGGCTCACGCTTATACTCCCAGCACTTTGGGATGACAAGATGGGAGGGAGGATTGCTTGAGCCCAGGAGTTTAAGAACAGCCTGACCAACATAGCAAAACCTTGTCTCAATTTTAAAAAATCAAATGACTAATTTATTATTTAACTATGAACTTAGCAAATGTGTTACCACTGTTTAGTATTAATATTAACTTAGAGCATAGTGCAAAAAAGTATATAACAATACATTTTAGAGAAGTAAAACATTCAAGGTTATGGAAAATATGAATGAATCGAGATTTTGTTTTTAAATACAAAAAATGTATGTATAATTATAAAATACACCACATACCTCATTCCAGCTATTGGCTTTCCATGAAGGGCATCTGCCAGATCTACAGGCTTTGTGAGTTGGCGGTTTCTGTATATGACTGCAATTTGTGTCTTCTAGTTTCCTTTGGAATTGATCAACACAAAACACTTCACGGTACTTATTACCTTTACCACAAGAAGCTGAGCACTAGAAGAAAAAATACAAATGCACTTGATTCATTTTCTTCTTGATTAATTTAAACTTATATTAAAGAAGTACAAAATGTAACAATCCACACATAATTGCTTTGATATTTTTATTAAGATATACTCTGGTATTTCTAGTTAGAGAAAAGCTAAAATTTACCAATCTGCTCTGGACCATCAATTAATATCATAAGGTAATATGATCACATTTTTGCAATTTATTCTACAAGAATGTAGTGATTGTCTACAATAGACCAAGAACTCTTCTGGCACACCAATGCTTTAAATCTTTTAAGGTTAGACTATCCTCAGCTAACTCCTTTTATTATGCATAGCCCAATAAAACTTGCATTCAATTTTGTAGAGTCAATACTCATTCTATTTTTATCTCCATATGCTTTGCTTTACTGTAAAGTATGTTTTCTATGTTAAAAATTTTCATAATCTCTCAGTGCAGAAAACTGTGATTGAGAAAGCAGAAAGTTTATTTTTTTAAACAGCATTTCAGTTCAGGTTTGTTTTTTGCATCAATCTAGAAGATGTCTTACTCTACCATTGGCCCTCCAATATATTTAGTAAACAAAAAATAACTGAAGTCTTTTTTAAAATATAGATAAAATAATGATTTGACTTCATTTGCCAGCCAGTTTTCATTTTATGAGTTAGGACAGTGCAACATGAAAGAAAGCACCCTGGCTCTGGCATTGAGTACTACTTCTGCCACTTATAGCTGGGTGACTTTAGGCACATTTCATAACCTGTCCACGGCTTGATCTTTTTTTTCATTTATAAAACATGAATGGTAACATCATTCTTACAAACTTGTTATGAAGATTAACATGAGATAAAGAATATGAAATATCTAACTCCGTCCTATTACACTTGGTAGACCCTCAGTAAACATTAACTTCCTCTTCTACCATTTTCCTTCATATCATATAGTGTCAGAGAGGATGCTGACAATTTCAGCATAATATATGTACCAGAGGAAAGCTAACCAAAGAAGCCATGGAGTCCAGACAACCTTTCTCATTCCTCTGAGACAGTTGTTGGCATATGGTTTCATTTTTAAACATATGCTAAGTTCTGAGAACATCAGATATTATACATTTTTTGCATATTCTGAATTCACAGAATATTAGACTATTCAGACTATTTGATACTCAAGTACTTTAAACTTTTAAAAAATGAACAGTCTGGAGATAATTTTCTTTTCTATATTACCAGCAATATGTTGCAATAATTCATTGATTATTAAGAACTATTATCATATCCTTAATGTTCTCTACCTCTCCTCCACCTCATTAATACTTAGCCATTCCATGCCACTTAACAATTGGTTCCGTGAAATTCTCTAATGAATCTTCATATGTTGTATTGAGGTACATTCTTTCCTCCCACTGATCTAGACCTACCTATATGCTTTACTGTTCCTGGTCATGTATCTTGGGCACTTTCCCTGACTTTTTCTTTTCTTTGTTGTTTGTTTTTCAGAGTATTATGTTCTAAAAAAAAACCACAAAGTATTATTGTGTATCATGCATATACCAGGGGGTGTGCTAACTACTTTGAGTATGTACATGTTCACACATGGAAGAATGATTTTCCCCAAAATATAACTTTTAAATTGGGACCTTTTGAACAAAGGAAGCACTTATTACTCCCTTTACAAGACACTTTATTAAAAAGTAATAATTATTGTGAATAGTCATGTGAAGATTCATTAAACACCATCTCTTGCTTTTGCCCTTGATATATCTTCAAAGTGCTTATAATCTAAATGATACACATCATCTATGAAGTGAATTATACCAGCCTAGGTCTTAATATTGCACTCAGTGAAGTGCAATATTCAGAAAACAAAAAACACTACAAGATACTAAATACCATTAAAAGGATATAATAAAAAGTATGATGGAATTTAAAAATTCATGAAAAGTAGTATTTCTTTCTAGGATATTTGTAAGCGCCTGAAGAGAAGGTAATATTTAAATTCATTCTTGGAGAGGTAGGTTTGTTGATGAACAAAGATGAATGGTCTTATGTGTATGTTTGATATGACTTATCTAGACATTGTCCAGGTGTGTCTGTTTTGTAAAATTCCCAGAGTTCTTTTTAACAGTGTCAAGAATCCAAGAATCAGCCAGTAAATGTACTGTAAATTGTGATATTTCTAAGAATGGCCAATTCACCTACAAAGCTATGTAACATAAGAGGAGACAGATTAAATTCCAAATGCTAATTAAGAATTCAGCAATATATCTCCTCTATAAGCATTGTCTATGAATGGAACGTAAACTCACATATGTAGTACACTGCCAAAGTTCAGAATTATTTTTCATAAAACTGAATAGTCTTCTACTCTATAACTTTAAGTCATCTTTGCTTCTCTCTCTTCTTTATTATTTTAATCTATCAAACTAATATAATCTATTATTAGTCTAATCTAGATTGTTACTCAACATAATTTAAGTATAAATCTATTTTAATCAACACTTTCTATTTTATAATTTATAAGCTTATTTTTACCCTTTTTTTTTTTTTTTTTGCTCAAGAACTGATAATGGCTCTCTTAGTGTCTTAATAGCAAACCAAATCTTGATCCACCAAATTTTAGTCAACATGCCTTTCCAACTTTATATTTTTCTACTTTTCACCATGCGAACCTTTATTCTCTTTAGGCATAATTGCTTTCTCTTTAATGTGACACATTCACTCAACAACAGGGCCTAACTCATTATTTCTTTTACCTAGACTAATCACTTCCTCTAATAATTATCCTTAAAGCCCTAATTCAATCCCATGTCTAGGGTAAATACACATCAATCTTTCACTTCCCTGAACACTTCTGAGTCCTACCCTGTTTTTAGCACTTCATTATTTTATACGTTTTCAACTTTTGTCACATGCTTCATCTACCTAGCTTCCTGGAGGTCAGTCCTTTTAGATCACCCATATCATCTAGAAAGTGGCATGTGTAATAATGATCAGCTGATGGATGTCGATTAATGGCATAAGCAATTTTTAATTTGCTTTTATTAAACTCTAAAATAATTGACTTAAAATTTTTAAATTCCATGAAATATATTTATTGGTTAAAAAACCAAAAGTCCTCTAGAAATGATAGAAAAAAATACAAAATCAAAGAATTATAAAATAAACTTTAGATATACTTTGAAAGTAAAGCTCTCTTTCTCCAAGATCTGAAGAGGATAAGTACAGATTCTATCCTCAAAATAAGTACAGTATTTTATCATATCTGATAAATTCCATCTGGGAATTTCTCTAAAGTAAAATAGGACATGTTAAGCAAAGAATTATGCTTTAGTTGGAATGAGGCATCCATAGAGTAAACAACTAGTGAACTGATACCTTCCTTTCAAACGATAATACATTCTGAGTTGTAAGGATTCCACAAAATAGCCCATTTGGTAGGAATATTCAAACATGCAGTTTTTTCTTCTGGTATCCCAGCAATCTTTTGTTTTTTTCCTCTGTTTTATATTCCTGACACCATCATAGTCTTTTGAGGTTTTATTTAATGCTGTATAACTCATTTCTAGCATTCTCATCGAAAGATTTTTTCTCAAAAATCACCCCTACTTCTCTTAATTGGCATAGTCTTAACTGTTGCTGAGATTTTTTTCCATGACTACTATGGAATAGTAGATACAGCACGCAACCCACTCCAGAATTAGAGATACTAAATAAACATACAAGTGCCCCAAGCTGATAATTCTTACAAATTAGGTGAAGACGAATGTCTAAAACAAAACACGGCATTTGAAACAAATGCAAAATTTGCAATCCCTGAAAATATAGTAGACTCTTTAGAGTTGATCTAGTTAGCTGGTACTTTCCCTTCCAGGATGGAGCGCTGAAATAAATTAGTCCCCTCTAACATGGTAACTTTGGAAAAAGTATACTTTTATTTTTACAGAAAAGTTGCACATAATTATAGAATAAGATTACTTCTCATATTTGAGGTGTGGATTTTTTTTGTTTATATATAAAGATACTGCAGAAGAATGAATGTATTGACTTAATTAGTGGGAGTCTTGTTGATTAATTCTGGAAACTTAAATTGTTAAAAAAATAAAATAAGGTAATAAAATTCAGTTAGCTTCACTTCTAGGAAATGGAAGATTTTTTTTTAGGCATCCCTAAACTATTATATTGATTCTGACAGTAGTGAGAAACATACAGCTACTGGTTAGAATTAATATGTACCCCAACTAGTAGTTATATATCCCTAAAAAGTAACTATTACACTAGTCATGCATAAACCATGCCCTTTATAGACTTTACAAGCTAGGTAACCATAGGTAAGCTCTTAAACCTCACTGGACCTTCATTTTTCATATATATATATTGATAAAAATAATAACTATTTCATATACATGTCTAAGTAAAAGTATGATGAAAGGGTTTTTTTTTAAAAGACAGATAAATAGCCAAACTAAGAAAACTCTAAAGACATGTGTAATGCTATAGCAAAATGAGAAAAAAAATTAAAATCAATTAACAACTAAAAGAATACTGCAGAAAATCACATTGATTAGATTCAGGACAAGATTAAAAATGTCTCCCATAATGCAAACGGAATAGGAAGATGAGACAGAGAAGAGTAAATGGAGAGTCGATGTATGAATGTTGTTTCCTGGAAAATACTCTGTTCATGTCCAGCTCAAGTCATCGTATCATTGCACATGCCATCATATCATTTCCTCCCACCCCAACACCTTCACCTACTTCATCCCTATGTATTTTTCAGTACTGAGTTTAAATCTCATTTCCTTCTCAAAACTCCCTTTTCTGATGGAGGATGTCTGATGTTGAATTTAGACCAGATTAGGTAGGATTCTTACAGACTTTTTTTTAGCACCCTTTCTCCTTTGCTATACTCAGTACACCTGTAATTATCTGTTCTATGTTTGTTTTCCCTTCCAGACTATAACATCTGCTGAGAATAGACATACTGTAGGGAATCAGACACACTCACAAAATAGAAAGCATCCAGAATCACTCATTTTTAATTTAATGTGTCATGAATAATTATACCTTTCTTTTAAAAGGAGGAAATAATACCAATGCACCATGAACCATAGGATCTTGACCAATGTTTTACTGAAATGGTAGATATTCCACTGGCATCAAGTGAACTGATTTTAGATGGTACATTTCCAATGTAATAGTTATGTTACATAGTAATGATCATCCTCAATTTTAGCTATAAACATCCCTTAGTTGGGTATTTGAAATATAGACTCGAAGTCTGGTGTTTAAAAAAATCAAGTGAAATTAAAATTAAGAGTAAGTATTACTTATCCATTGGATCTACTTTAATTAAGCTTGGCTAGAAAAATAGCAAATATTCATTTCTATGTTACTACTACATAATGTCATCTAAGGATGAAGGTATATACATTTGTTTTTATATTAATCATCTAAACTTTAGATAAACTTCCCTAAGAGTAAGTATCAAAACTCATATTTAATATACTAAAAATTAGTATTAGAAACACAATATTAGAAAAAGGCTTTGACATCAACTGTAAGTTTTGTGGTAAATATTTTTAGTGACTATTAAAATAAAGTTGATTATTGAGAGGGATTTTAGAGAAAACCTAGTTTACCTTCGTATATTTTTCTTCATATAAATTATTGTGCTATAATTTAAAATTTTCTAAATTAATCTGTACATAACCTAAATTATTGCCAGTTCAACAAAGTTTCAATGAGCAAATTTGGCAATGACTCTATTGCTTAAGCAGAAAATGTTTAGTTATTCCAGGTCAATTAGTAAGAACTAGATGTATCTTACAACCGTCAAACTACTGCTCCTTCAACATGCCTCCACATTTGCTGATAAGAAAAATATTTAAAATTAAATAGAGGCCAGGTGAGGTGGTTCATGCCTGTAATCCCAGCAGTTTGGGAGGCTGATGCCAGAGGCTCGCTTGAACCCAGGAGTTTGAGACCAGCCTGGTAACAAAATAAGACCTTATCTCTACAAAAAAAAAAAATAATAATAATCCAGGCATGGTGATGGTGATGCACATCTGTGGTCCCAGCTACTTGGGAGGCTTAGGTGTGATGATCACTGGAGCCCAGGAGGTGGAGGTTGCAGTGAGCCATGATCATCCCACTGTACTAAAGCCTGGGCAACAGAGCAAGACCTTTTCAATAAGAATAATAATAATGAAACAATAAATAAATTAATTAAATATTTCAGAATTTGATAATATAATTGTAAACATTTCATATGCTTTTTCAAAAACCATTTTGGGGATGGTTAAAAATTATGGCATTTTTCAGCAGCCATAAATAATCTAACTAAACAAAAACTTCATAATTTTTCCCCCAACCATTTTATTTTAGTCCTCTATTGTTGTTATTAAACAAAAAAATAACAATAAGAAAATACAAAATTGAGTAAAAGTAAATGAGGTGATATTATTCAATTTCACTTCAGCTTTTGAAATTTTCTGATTATGTTTTCAAAACACAATCCTTAAGAAGTCATCAAATTATCTTTTTTTTTTTCTTGGGGACAATATAGTTTTTTTTTTTTTTCAAATTATACTTCAGGTTCTGGAGTACAAGTAGAGAATGTGCAGGTTTGTTACATAGGTATACACGTGCCATGGCAGTTGGCTGCACTCATCAACCCGTTATCTACATTAGGTATTTCTCCTAATGCTATTCCTCCCCTAGCCTACCACCCCACAACAGGTCCCTGGTGTGTGATGTTCCGCTTCTTGTGTCCATATGTTCTCATTGTTCAGCTCCCACTTGTGAGTGAGAACATGTGGTGTTTGATTGTCTGTTCTTGTGTTAGTTTGCTGAGAGTGATGGTTTCTAGCTTCATTCATATCCCTGCAAAGGACATGAACTCATCCTTTTTTATGGCTGCATAGTATTCCCTGGTGTATATATGCCACATTTTCTTTATCCAGTCTATTATTGATGGGCATTTGGGTTGGTTCCAACTCTTTGCTATTGTGAACAGTGCTACAACAAGCATACGTGTGCATGTGTCTTTATAGTAGAATGATTTATAATTCTTTGTGTATATACCCAGTAATGGAATTGCTGGATCAAATGGTATTGCTAGTTCTAGATCCTTGAGGAATTGCCACACTGTCTTCCACAATGGTGGAACTAATTTACACTCTCACCAACAGTGTAAAAGTGTTCCTCTATCTCCACATGCTCTCCAGCATCTGTTGTTTCCTGACTTTTTAATGATCACCATTCTAACTGGCATGAGGTGGTATCTCATTGCGGTTTTGATTTGCATTTCTCTAATGACCAGTGATAATGAGCCTTTTTTCATATGTTCGTTGGCTGCATAAATGTCTTCTTTTGAGAAGTGTCTGTTCATATCCTTTGCCCACTTTTTGATGGGGTTGTTTCATTTTTTTCTTGTTAATTTCTTTAAGTTCTTTGTAGATTCTGAATACTAGCCCTTTGTCAGATGGATAGATTGCAAAAATGTTCTCCCATTCTGTAGGTTGCCTGTTCACTCTGATGATAGTTTCTTTTGCTGTACAGAAGCTCTTTCATTTAATTAGATCCCATTTGTCAATTTTGGCTTTTGTTACAATTGCTTTTTGAGTTTTATTTATGAAATCTTTGCCCATGCCTATGTCCTGAATGATACTGGCTAGGTTTTCTTCTAGGGTTTTTATGGTTTTAGGTCTTACATTTAAATCTTTAACCCATCTTGAGTTAATTTTTATATAAGGTGTAAGGAAGGGGTTCAGTTTCAGTTTTCTGCATATGGCCAGCCAGTTTTCCCAACACTATTTATTAAATATGGAATCCTTTCCCCATTGCTTGTTTTTGTCAGATCTGTCAAAGATTAGATGGCTGTGGATGTGTGGTGTTATTCCTGAGGCCTCTGTTCCATTCCTTCGGTGTATGTATCTGTTTTGGTGCCAGTACCATGCTGTTTTGCTTACTGTCCCCTTGTAATATAGTTGGAAGTCAGGTAGCATGATGCCTCCAGCTTTGTTTTTTTTGTTTTGTTTTTCTGCTTAGGATTGTCTTGGCTATGCAGGCTCTTTTTTTGGTTCCATGTGAAATTTAAAGTAGGTTTTTCTAATTCTGTGAAGTAAATCAATGGTAGTTTGATGGCGATAGCACTGAATCTATAAATTACTTTGGGCAGTATGACCATTTTCACGATATTGATTCTTCCTATCCTTAAGTATGGAATCTTCTTCTATTTGTTTGTGTCCTCTCTTATTTCCTTGAGCAGTGTTTTGTGGTTCTCCTTGAAGAGGTCCTTCATATCTCTTGTAAGTTGTATTCCTAGGTATTTTATTCTCTTTGTAGCAATTGTGAACGGGAATTCACTCATGATTTGACTGTTTGTCTGTTATTGGTGTATAGGAATGCTTGCGATTTTTGCACATTGATTTTGTATCCTGAGATTTTGCTGAAGTTGCTTATCAGCTTAAGGAGATCTTGGGCTAAGACGATGGAGATTTTACTTATAGAATCATGATATTTGCAGAGACAGTTTGGCTTCCTCTCTTCCTATTCGAATACCCTGTATTTCTTTCTCTTGTCTGATTGCCCTGCCCAGAACTTCCAATACTATGTTGAATAGGAATAGTGAGAGAGGCATCCTTGTCTTGTGCCAATTTTCAAAGGGAATGATTCCAGTTTTTGCTGATTCAGTATGATATTGGCTGTGGGTTTATCATAAATCATTCTTATTATTTTGAGATATGTTCCATCAATACCTAGTTTATTCAGAGTTTTTACCATGAAGGGTGTTGAATTTTATCAAAGGTCTTTTCTGCCTCTATTGAGATAATGATGTTGTTTTTGTCATTGGTTCTGTTTATGTGATGGATTACATTTATTGATATGCATATGTGGACCCAGCCTTGTATCCCAGGGATGAAGCCGAAAAACACATTTTTACTTCATTACTAGATATGTCACTTCTCTTTGTGTTCTGACAATATGGTGCTTAAGTCATCATTAAAAATGTAAGCACTTATAACCATATGGCTGGGTGTCATGTCTATCCTATTGCTCATTGTATGCCAGATATTAGCTAATTTTTGCAGACAACCAAATAAAACATGCTGAGGGCTCATGCAACCTTTTTAAGTTAAGTTAAACTTAAGGAAACACACATATTATATATTACAAATTCAATTCCACCTTCTCATTATAAACAAGAAATCATTTCCATCAAGATAAGTGAAATTTCATAAGTTGTATCATAGAGTGGTTTTTATTTAAGCATCCAGATATTATAATAACTAAAGATAATCAGATGTTGGGGTGTCTCTCTTGGAAAAATTTAAGAGGATTAGTTATGTTTTCCTTAGTCTTTGGCAATTCCAAACATATCAATGAACTTTTCAATATTAGAACAGGTATTATTTATCTTGTTTTTATCTCTTTTCAAAATTAAACTATTTTATGCATCTGTGGCAAAGTTAAATTAAAATTTTTTTTATAAAAAACATATAGGTATTTCACTAAAGATTTTTTAAATGATATTTGAGTGATTATGTTAAATGTCTTTTGAACACTACTATGAAATAAAAGATTAGTGTATGAAACAACATATTAAATCAGGAAATGATAGAATTTAAGGTCAAAACAGACCAGAAATTAGATATTCTGAGAAATAAAACACTATCATGTGTATGCATCCATGTATATGACTTTCATTTTTTAGAAGCACGTAATAACATTGTCTAAATAAAACAAAGAAGCTGTATCTAAACCCCAATCATTCTGAAATCTTCCAGAAGCCAATAACACTTGTAGATTAAGAGAAAAGTCCATTACAGTAAAATCTTAGATATGAGTTTATACAACTACTTTGTAATTAAGGGAATTTCCTAGAATGAAGAAACCTATTTTAAATTGAACATCTCAATTATTAGTGAAGTAAAATTAAAGTAGCTGTAGTAGAGTAGTAGGAAATGCTTCCGCTTAAAACAAAACAAAAAAAAATGACAAAATATGTATATATAGAGTAGAGCATCAACTCTAAAATAGTACTGCTACCATTCCTTTAATTCAATACACTTATGCTCTAGGGAGTAAGACACTAAATCCATCAACAAGGACCCCATTCATAGTGCTTCCCGAAAGATTATACTTACAGTTTTAAAGTTTAATGGAGTTTGAAAATGTCCTTTTTAACCTGTTACAGATGTTCTTTGACTATTCAGCTCTAATAAGCCAAGACAGCATTTGGTTTTAAAAATATTTACCACTGAAATATTTTATTCTATTGCATTGCATCTAATCATGTTTAAAATTTGCAGCTCAGACATTAAAATTTTTTTAAATCAGATTAATTTGAAAATATATTTGACTCTCAACTTAAAGGAGAAAAGCCAAATGATTAACAATAAATGTTAGCAGTAGACTTTTATTACTATCATTGTAATAATCATATATAATTTTATATTATTTTGAGTACATATGTATATACACTCATAATGGATTTATAGTTCTTGGCTAATCCATGCAATATTAGAGAACTTACATGTAATTCATCTAACTCAATTGGAAGTAATATTTAAAGATAATTTACTATAATTGTTAATATTTTCTAAATTATAACTTTGGAAAAGTTTTGTGATTATTTTCACTTTCAAATATAAAACCTGAGGGAAAGCTGCAATAACTTATGCAAGTATCTTGTACAGAAATATTCACTTATTTTATAATATTGTTTTCTACAAATAACTATTAGAAAATCAGAACAAGAAATCATCCTAGTGAGTGAGAATTAAAGGACTCAATTATTGGATTAATTTTCTTCAATGATAAGTATTGATAAAGAATCATTTCAAACCTGCAAACATTAGTTATTAAACTTGAGTTTATTTTGCTAGAAGTAATAGTAAATGTAAGTCTAATTGAAGATGTGAACACTATTTGTAGCAAAAAAATACTCAAGAAAAACTGCAATTCATTTAAAGCTTGCAATTTATAGTTTTAACTTTCTGTCTAATAATATTGTCTGTGTATACTACAAAGGGGAAATGAACATTTCAGACTCCTCTATAAAATCTGTTTAGCAAGTGAACTCATCTAAGGAGTTCCTGTTTGGAGTTTTTACTGACTCATCCAGTAATATGAACCTTTACAAATATAGGGTGACATGGAGAAAAATGGTATGGTTAATATGAGAATAATGCAAATCTTGCCTATTTTTAACAATTTCTTTGAGGCCATTATTGCAAATTTACTTTTTCTTAATTTTTTTTTCACAAATCAACTGAAACACTACTTTTGCAAGAATGTGGGCCACATTCCATTATAAAAACTCTACTCCCATCTTACCCCTGCGAGCCTACATCCAGAAGCATGAGCATCTGCCTTCCTAGACTGAAAAATGCAGAAAACTCTTCAGTGTGGGTTGACCATAAAAAGATAAAGAGATCAGAAAAATATCTAAAGCATACCTTTTTTTAAAAAAAAAAAAATTGACTTTTAAGGCATTACTTACTATGGTAACATTTACAAAATTCTTAAAATATCCCAACAAAATAGCAGGATTTATCATTTCAAGTTTCCACAATGTTTTATGTGCTAGCTGTGGGAGATAACAGCCATAAAGCCAAGAAGTTTGCTTTTAAGTAGCGTTATAAAGGCCTGAAAAGGAATATGCACAGAGTACTCTGGGATGAGAAATAAATCAATTCTATGAATGCTTTGACCAGAGAAATGTCAGAGTTGAGATTAAAAGACCACCACCCATTTCACATATTAATGTCTATTTTCCATATGCAATAAAGTTGAGGGAAAATGTTTTAGAGATTAATTTCATATTTCAATAAATTTAAGCTAATTTCTAAGTTATTGCCTTAATCACACAAAATTAATTATCTGTATCAAAATTTAAGATGAGGTTTCATAATTTTCACTAGTGGAGAATAGTAGATGGAATAATAATCTAGTAGTAGATGGGATCTGGTGTCAGAGGCCCACAACTGAATCTCAGCTGTCAGAAGTTATGGTAATAATAACACCTACATCTCAGGGTGATTGTGACATTAAATTAGATAATGTATGAGTAAACCTGAAATAGTGTTTGACACAATAATCTAAAATCATACTAAGTCTCTATTCCCTTTTTTTACTTCCTTTCTCAAATCCTGAGTGTGTCTTTATCAGGAGCAATAAAGAGCAAACATTCTCTGAAAAAAATATTGTAATTATGAAAGAGATGTAGATGCTATATGGACAAAATAAAAATAGAACACTATGACACTAAAATGATAAGAATGCAAGACAAACCTTTTGATAGTTAAAAAATATAACTAAAATAAAATATTCAATATATAGTTTCAATATGATAAAGTTTCCCATCAAGTAAAATCAAAAGACAGAAGTAGAAATAGGAAGAACAAAAGCAAGAAAATTAGAAGACCAATCCAAGAATCCCAATATTCAACCAGAAAGAGCTCAAAAAATATATAAATGGTTGCATAGCAATTATCAAAGTATAATACAACAAATTTTCCAAACACAAATATTTTTAATGAAACAGCTTATGAAAAGAATGTCTAGCAAACTAAATTTTAAATATATTTGCAAAGATTAAGTCACTTCATCAGGAACTATCCAAATGACAGGGATAAACAGAAGATACCAAAAGCTTCACTGGAACAGGCATGGAAACAAGGGCACATACAACAGGGAAGAAATCAGAATCCATTTGGACTTCTCAATAATGACTCAGAATGCTAGAGTAAAATAGGCAATTCCTCAAAAATTTTGAGGGAAATTATTTGCAAGCTAGAATTTTATAGGTAGTCAATTATTCCAATATAAGGATTGACTAAAGACATTTCAAGGTTTGCACAGAAGGGAAATTGTACCTCTTATTTTTTTCATTTTTAAGGAAGGCACAGGCAGCCAAAAGTGTTTTAGTATAAGAGGGTAAACCAAAAAAGAGAAATATATGTGATGTAAGAGAAAGTTATCAAAACCAAAGACCAGTGAAAAAACTTCACAGGATGAGAGAAGGGTACGGCAGGGTTAAGGCCATCCATGCCAGATCAAAGGAGACAGATTAGGGGTGGAGGTGTCCCTGGAAGGAGTCCAAAATAGAGGAACTAGCTGAGCATTTAGAAAACCCATTCATAGAGATTTTACATACCTGTTCAACCACTTAAGGAAAAAAACAGTGATTAAAACATAACAAAACTAAGCAAATTTTAAAATAAGGCAATCCCACCAGGAAAAATGAACAGTTATGTAAGAAAGGAGCAATGTTTCAAAGTACAGTTCACTACTTGGCTCTATACTGACATAGCAGCACTATTGACTTAATCAAAATTTATTTGGAAGATGAATTAAAGAATTAGCGGTTTATGTGAAAGAGCTGAATTGTCAACCTCTATAAAAGGGAGTTGATAGGTAAATTTGTTTGTATATATCCAGAAACAGGTGAATAAGCCTATTATTTGGCAATATGGAGGGTAAATATCAAAAGATACAGATGAAAGGATTAGAGATTACTTCTAGGGGAGGAAAGACTGAAATAAGAGATACTTCTTTATCTTTTAGACTTTGGCACCATTTCTTTTTTTTTTAAACAATACACATGTATTAAGACTATATTCAAAACTACAATTAATGATATTTTGTTTACTAATAGAAATCACTGTCAAACTGGAAGTCTCTAGAGATATGTTCTAGAGCTCTGGATGCACTCTGTTGTAAAGGACACTATTATTTACTTTATGAAGACATGAGAAAGCATATTTTCTAATTTACTTGGGTCATAAAGTTAGGATTTATTAAAAAGTTAGGGCTGAGTGCAGTAGCTCATGTCTGTAACCCCAGCACTTTGGGAGGCCAAGGAAGGGTGATCATTAAAAGCTAGGAGTTTGAGACCTGCTTGGGCAACAAAGTGAGACTCCGTCTCCACACACACACAAATTAGCTGGACGTGGTGGGTGCACCTGTAGTTCTCACTACTCAGAAGGCTGAAGTGGGAGGATCACTTGAGCCCAGGACTTTGAGGCTGCAGTGAGCTAGGACTGAGCCCACATTCTTCAGCCTGGGCAACAAAGCAAGACCCTGTCTCAAAAAAAAAAAAAAAAGTTGGGATATGAGAATGAAAATGAAAAATGTATATATCCAAGCTATCATGGGAAAAATAAAAGTTCTAGAGTTTGACTTAAAAATATTTATACCACTAGGATAAATAATATCTGATTTAATAATATTACACACTATGCATATAGGTTTATACTGATAGAAAATCAGTATCAGAAAACTGGGTAACTACCAAAAACTGAAATTTGAGGCAGTATTGATCATATTGGGCACAGTGGTAATGACAAGGTTGGCCAAACATATGAAAAAAGCTCATCATCACTGGTCATTAGAGAAATGCAAATCAAAACCACAATGAGATACCATTTCACACCTGTTAGAATGGTAATCATTAAAAAGTCAGGAAACAACAGATGCTAGTGAGGATGTGGAGAAATAGGAACGCTTTCACACTGTTGGTGGGAATGTAAATTAGTCTAACCATTGTGGAAGACAGTGTGGCAATTCCTCAAGGATCTAAACCAGAAATATCATTTCACCCAGCAATCCCATTACTGGGTATATACCCAAAGGATTATTAATCATTCTATTATAAAGACACATGCACACATATGTTTATTGCAGCACTATTTACAGTAGCAAAAACTTGGAACCAACCCAAATACCCATCAATGATAGACTGGATAGAGAAAATGTGGCACATATACACCATAGAATACTATGCAGCCATAAAAAAGAATGGGTTCATGCCCTTTGCAGGAACATGGATGAAGCTGGAAGCCATCATTCTCAGCAAAGTAATGCAGGAACAGAAAACCAAACACCACATATTCTCACTCATAAGTGGGTGTTGAACTATGAGAACACATGGACGCAGGGAGAGGAACATCACACACCAGGGCCTGTCAGATGTGGGGGGTAAGGGGAGGGAGAGCATTAGGAAAAATAACTAATGCACATGGGGCTTAAGACCTAGATGATGGGTTGAAGGGTGCAACAAACCACCATGGCACATGTATACCTATGTAATAAACTTGCACATTCTGCATATGTATCCTAGAGCTTAAAGTAAAATGAATAAATAAAAAATAAATAACAAGGTTGGCAATATTTGTTACAGCTACATTTTCTCCAATGAGGTCCTTTTTTTTTCTAATGAATGAAATTCTAGATGTCACATTTTGAGGATATCATAACAAAGGAGATTGAAATGATTAAATAATTGAACAAAATAGATATACTTAATAATTTTGGATTTCTGGAAAGCAGAAGGCAGAGAAAAACAACTGTCTTCAAATACTTGCCCTATTTAGGAGGAATTTGATTGATTCTTACTTCAGGGTGCAGAATGAGAACTGGAAGCAAATGTTTGTTAGTTTTCCTAAAAAGAAATAGGCTATATTGTGTTATGGTATGGCCTCCAACTTTAGAAAGTTTTGCTAGGACACAACTGAAGCTTTATGCACTTGGATTGAAAATTTTCTTCAAAGAATTTATGCTTTGTGTAGATAAGAAGGGATAAGAAAGAAAAAACTGGAAGTCTTTCCAAATTTTAAAGATACGATAAAAAGAGAGAAAATGATATTTTAAAAATATTTCAAGAGCCATTATAACTTAACTCTTTAGATATATACAGTATTTATGGTCCAATGAAAACATATTGCATTATTGTTGTTTACTTAAATGAGAACAATGCAAATTCTACATACCTGAATTATGGGGCATCTTTTGACAGAAAGGAAATCTGACATCGTTTAGTCTTCAAAATTATCAAATAAGTATCAAAGTTTTATATTGGCTCTTTTACTAAGACATAGGTATATAAATTAAACCTTTAAGTCTTCCCCAGACCTTTAAATTTTAATTTGTGATAAAATCAGTTTTCAAAATATCATCTGCTTTTTAACACCGTAAACGAAACATCTTTCCAACTAATGTCTCTTTTAAAAACTTTCCTAGAATTTTTCTAAGCATCAAAAAAAAAATACATATATATATAAACATTTCCCCAATCTGTAAGAAACTGAGTTTTATTGAGCACAGTTTTCTCCACATTTTGACTTTAAAAATAACTGTGTAAAATTTTTAGAGCTTGAGAGTGACACAGAAAACTTTAGAGGGAACATTTAATAAAATACAAATAAATCTCTTAAGGTACCTCCTCAATGTAGACCACAATCTTAAATCACTACTTTATCATATATGAATAAATGAAATACCTTATTAACACACTAGAAATTTGAATAAAATCATGAAATTATAAATAAGAATTCTAAACCCAATAAGGGCAGAGACCAGTTCTATAAATGTTTACTGAATAAAGAAATGAATCGATGCTATGTAGAAAAAAAAAGAAAAACACAGGAGCAAACTCGTATATATAGAGATCATCAGTCTTACATATGCTTCCTGTATTTCTACTCAAATTCTATTTTTATTTTTTTTACATTACAAAGCTTCAAATTGTCTACTATTGAGACATAAACATAAGAGCTGATCTACTATTCTACACTTACTCTTCAGTAGAAAGAAAATTCAGTTGCTTGAGCATTTTTATTTAAAAGGTGTAGTTTTATAAAATTAAAATGTATACATACAACCAAGACCTTTTAAATATGCAATCTACATTATCTGAATCGGTCAGAGTTGAATGATCTTTAGTCCCACAAAAATAACTTTGAAAGGAAAGCTGCACTAATAAATCTCTTTTTCAAGATTTCTGTTGTTTTCTTCTGACTCTAAGGGGTACCCTGTGGATCAGCAGAGACAAGAAAGTTCTCCTGATTTCACCTGAGATTGACACCTTGCCAATTTTAGAAGAGAAATAATGACAAGGAGACAGGATCCCATTTGAGCTACTATCATTGAGCCAGCTCCCTGTCACAGAAATGTCCAGGAGTGAGGGAGGTGTCATGTCTGATTACCTTCCCTATTTCTAGATGTGAAAATTCTCCTAAGGCCCACGAATAAACAATAAAGATGCTGACTTCAGACAGAACAATGAACATTCTCTAGTTGGCAGAATAGGTAAAAAAATTTTTATTAGTGTAGCAGTATAAATTTTCTTTTATTCTTCCTTCTCCTAAAAAGAACATAGTCACATCATTTACACATTATCATTTATACATTATGATTCACACATTTTAATTATCACACTATATTTAATGACAACCCAAACAGAATGATTAATCATTAATGACACAAAATGTGTCTTCTGATTTTTCCTATTGAGTATTATAGGGTTTGTGTAGGATGGCAAAATTTACTACAATAGAAGACATGAACTTTTCTAAATCTATGTTTATACCTCGAAAAAAGTTAGAGGCAAGAAATAGAAATGGTTCTACTATGGGCAAGTCTTTTGTTGACTATTTTAATGATTATACCAAAGTAGAAATCTGACTGCTTGCTTTAGTATTTTAGGTATGTTTTTATTTATATTTTAGAGTGATTCTGATTATTAATATCCCATTAAAAGAAATATTTGTCTCAAAAATAATTTGACAATTATCTGTTTAAGTATTTCAATAATCTATACTTTATGATTAAATGTACCAAATTTTTTTATAAAACTATTTTTCCTGCAAATTTAATTTCATTGCTAGTTTCTACTGATTTTGAATGGGTTCTAACTTCCAGAGGTAGAATTCTTTACCAAATATCAAACTGATATTTAAAACACTGAAAAAGCTAACAATGATGAAACTTGACTCAGGTAAAAACAAATTACTTTCTTCTCTTTTCAATCCTTGAGGAATCTTTCCCATCCCATATCCTACTACACTCCTAAACACTTTCCTCTGCACTCACATGATTGTGTGTGCAGAAACTAATCATATGTACATTCTTTTGCTGTAACATTTTTTAACCTCCTATAATACAAACTCTCCTATGTTCTGATCTAATTGTATTTTTAGCCTCCACATCTATTGGTGTCTAATGCACAGGAACTGCTAGATAAATATTACTGAATAAATAAACTTAATAGAAATTTATAAAGATTATAAATTAGGGATTTAGCATTTTTTAAAAGGAGAAATACTGCAGGAACACTAATCTTTCTTATCTTAATTAATCCAGCAAAGTAGCAAGTTTTCCCTCCTCAAAAGTTTGCCTTTCAAATAATCTTAAAATAAACCTTTGCTATACACACAAGCCATTCATCCTCTAAACAGAACAGTTTGCTATTTTCTCCATATTTGTTCACTCAGAATCTCCCCTCTATCTACTTAATGTGAAGAAGTAGAAACTCTTTTACTGTTGCTACTTCTCAGTAACTATTGCTGGGACTCAATGACCATAAAAGACCGAAATGAAGTGGTGATATATCCTTCAATACATATATTTAACAAGGTACTTATATCCAAAACAAAAAATAATTCCCATATATCAATAAGATAATGAAGAAAATCATCCAACAGAAAAATGGACGAAAAACTTCCACAGGTGCTTCAGAAAATAGGATATCCCTGGGAATAAACATTAGAGAAATGCAAACTACAACCACAAAGAAATGCCATTACACACTCACTAACTAAAATTTAAAACTCTGATAATATCAAGTGTCAGCAAGGATTTGGGGCAAGTGAAATTCTCATACAGCCACTTTAGAAAACTGTCATATAGTATTTACTAAAACTGAACTTACAGATACACTAGGATTCTGCAATTCAACTCCTGGCTAGCTAGCCAACAGATATGTATACACATGTTCACTAAAAGATATGTCTAAGAAATGTTCATCACAGCATTGTTTGTAGGTCCTACATTAAAAACAATCCCAAATATTTGTCAACTGAAGGATAAATCATATTAATTCATCTATTCATAGACATCATACAATTACAGTTTATACAAGTAATATACTACTAGATTGCAATGAGAAACTACAAATACACGCAACATAAATGAGTCTCAAGTCCAGTATCCTAACTCTCACAAATTGTTTAAGTTTCATTCATTTAAAATGCAAAGGAAGGCAAAGGAATTTATTATGTTTGATGTCAGAAAAGGGATTACCTTTTGGGAAGATAGCAACTACAAGTGGGGATGTGGGGGATTTCTGTGGTGCTCATGTTCTTGGTTTGAGCATTCTCTACATAGGTGTGTTCACTTTGGAAAATTCATTGAACTGGATCATTATGATTTGAAGTTTGCTGGATGTCTTATTTCCATAAAAGTTTACTTTAAAGAAAACAAAAATAGCTCCAGTCCAAATTGATTTCTCTCTTATACTAGAGTACAAGTTGCTCAAGTAGACTTGTTTCAGATTGTTTGATATATTATTAGCCTTTTCTACTATATTTGGATTTTTAACTACTTGAAAAAGATTGTATATACTTACTGGATAAGTGATAACAATAAACAAAATATATTGAGCCTTTATGTAACAGGCCCTATTTCAACCACTTTTTCTATTCAATTTTATCATTAAAAAAATACCTTCTTTAGTGAGCTACTATTTTTATTCTAAGAAAATGAAACGTTAGAAATGCTAAGTAACTTGGCAAAGGTCACTGAGTAAAACAGGAGTCAAACCCAGGCATTCTAATACCACAGCTCTTATTCTTACCTACAAGATCTAGGATAGACCTGATACTTAATATTCAAGACTTAGGAATAATATGTCTTCAAACATTTTTGTAAATGAAAGTTCACATTTCTCTTGGTAAAGGCAAGATTATATCATCTTACATAAGACTAATACAAAATCTTGCTATGTATCATCAAATGGGCCCTTTACACTGCATCATGTAATCCTAGTGCTTTCAAATTGACTTCTTCACTCACTCCCTAAACTTTTACTCTCCTTTCCTGATCTCAAAATTACCCATCATGGCTTTTCTCAACTTGATTCTGTTCAGATGTTGTGTTATACCTCTTTTACTCCCACCTTCAGATGCCACCCCACCCTTGGATCAAAAACAGCCCCATCAATCACTCCTCCACTGGCTTCTTCTACTCTACCTGCAGACATTTAAGTGTTGCAGGTGAGTAATCCGTGAACATCTAAGCACTAGCTGCACAAATGTCCCCTAAATCATCCTTAGCTTTTAAAACATTCTCTCCTTGACTTTTCATCTCCATTCTGTCACATTTCAGTTTGCTGATATTTTATGATGAGAACTGTCCACTAATCATCTCAAGACACAGTTCTGACACCGAGTCCAAAAAAAAATAAACTTATTCTATACCTATAGAATTTAAAAAATTTCTTAGGCATGCTCCTCATTGGTCCTCTTTGACATGGTCCTAATTCATATTTCTAACTTTATACCCACCCTTGTTCTGACAGACCACTTTCACAAACTAAATGTTTCCTTCACCTTAAAGACTAGATACTATGTATCACATTTTTCTCAGAGAAAAAAATTCAGCAAATTTGGAACAAGCTCTTTTTGGTAATAGAAAAATTGGTAATTCATCTTTATGAGCCCAATCATCATTATGACTTTGAACATAACCAGCAAAAGTCTGTGTGCTTAAAACTAAAACATAAACAAACCAATACCACCACCACCACCAGCAGCAGCAGTAGCTGCAGTTCCTCCTGGCTCACTATAGAGGATTATGAGTTTATATGTATGATATAATTCATATATCTTCCTCAGTGGGCATGTACGCGCTGCAGTGAGTACACTGAAAGTGAATGACAGAGTGATGATCTCCTTCTTCTGTCAGAAAACCTAATGAGTTATAAATGTTGTATGTCAGACATATAGCCCCATGTAGTAAATCTTGCTTATTTTCTTGCAATGTTAGATAAAATAAATGTGAGTATATGTCCTGAAAAATAATATTTTGGGCACTCCAGTGAATCACTGTTGCCACCTCTGAGCAATATATCCTTTTGAAAAACTATGACTTAGAAACTCAGATACCTATGAGAAATATATGTTCAATTATATCTCTCAAATGTTATAAATTAGTCAGTATTGGAATTATGTAATTTGTTTTCATAGCCACCATTGACTGCTTCCTGGTTGTAATCCTCCACCCCCTTGATTGTACTTAACCTCACACACGAATTTACCCAATTCCTAATTTACTGGTAGTAGGACATATCTAGGAAGGTACTTTGTTATCACATTATGTTGTAATATGGCCTTTTATATATTAAAACTCTCTTATACTTTATTATATGTCATACATATACTTGTAAGAATTAAATGAAATATTGCAAAGTTTTCTTCTGAGGGTGATTTTGCCAAGTGCATATTTTTAAAACTTTGAAGCAAAAATTTCAGAAATGATATGCTAATTGTATATTTTTTAAATTTTGATACAAAAATTTCTAATCAGTTTAAATGGCTTCCAAATATTTCAAAGTTTCATTGAGTTTTAAAGCTTCTTGTTAAAACATAAAAATATAGCTTCTTTTAGTAGTACTTCAAAAACTGAATGACCAAGGAAAATTTCAATTTTTTTCCAATAATTATTTATACTGGATTTAAAGTCAATAGCTGGTGTATATATCAGGAGCATTCAGTGATAAACTTTGTTATTTAGAGGTATTTTGTAAGGTATATTTTTTCAGCTAAAGAAGTTATTGAAACCATATTGAAATAAACCATATTTTAAAACTGCTGTAGCACAGTGTTGAACCAAAATTTTCAAAACTAATGAATCATAGTCTACTACTTTTAAAACTAGATTGTAGAACAGTTGTGAGAGAAAAGTTTGTTACAATTCACAAAATAAAAATTATATTTAACATTAAATATTCAACCTACCCTTTTAAATTTATACTTGTATATATTTTATAAAATACATAATTACATATTCATTTATGTGTGTAATGTATGACTATATAAGACAAATATATAAGGGCACATGCTCAAAATGTTCTACTGAGAATGATACATATGATCAAAAAATTAAAAATCATAATGACTTAAAAATGTTTATTCTTAAAAAGGAGTAAACATAAAAATGTTAATGTCTTGAGTGATATGATAATATCAAAATTAAAATATGATTTTCTCAAACTATTGGAAGGTAACACATAAAGTTTCTGTAACAAAAATTTGGGTTATATGAATGCACTAATATTAATAATGCTTATATATTTTCTATAAACAGCCTCAGTGTATATTACATAGATATTGTAGAACACTGAGAACAATTTCTTGAGATTCTTAAACATTCCTGAAGCATTATGCCTAAACAATAGGAGAACTGCCATGGAAACATGAACATTTTTCGCTTTCTTTAACATGGAAACATAGAGGAAAATATGGCCTATCATTATTTCATATTGAGTTTTTAGGGTTATTTTGTATTGTACATTCCAACTTCACTCAACATTATAACACATACAGACACACACAAAAACACACTCTCTCTCTCTCTCTTCTTTTATGATCTCACCATTAATTATAGTATTCACTTAAACTTTTCCCAGACCATACGTTTCAAATCTACAGGACTGAATTTTGTCTTCAAAAGTATTTTCAGAACATCATATCTAGGGTAAACTACACATCCATCTACATTCCTTTCTTTGGTGACATACGAAATCCACATGTGCAGAAAAGGTAGATGTTGCAATGATACAAGATATTATTATTTTATGGTAGGGAATTAGGACACTGCTTATCTCTTGCCAGGTTATGACAGAATAGCCTACTAGTGTAGGCTTTCTAGAAGGGACAATTGCCAAATTATTTTATTGTTAAGTACAATCTTCACTACTAATTCTTGGATTATCTCAACCTATTAAGCCCAAAATATTATGGGTCTTCAGTATTATAAATCACTTGGTTGTTACTTAAATGGGATAGAAATCTTACCCTGCATTCTGATCATCTGTTTATTAATTACATTCATTACTAAACTGCAAACACCTTGTACACAGGGATAGTACCTGGTTTATATGTAGTGACCAGTACAATGTCTAATATGTAGGAGATACTTATACTTTTGGGGAGAATCAATGAATGTACTTTAGAAAGATGCAGCAGTAAACATCATAAATGGAGAAATACTAGCTAAGTGTTTAATATTTCTATGATAAGTGTATTATAAATTTACTTTTAAAATAGACTTCTAGCCTGTTTACTATGCTTATGTGTCTTTTTCAAACTTAAGAAAACAATTATTATAAATGCTTTTACCGAACATCCACTTTACAAAGTCAACATAAAGCAGTGACAGTTTTGACACAAGAACAGAGAATCAAACACTGTAAGTTCTCACTCACAGGCAGATGTTGAAGAATGAGAACACATGGACGCAGGGAGGGGAGCATCACACACGGGGGTCTGTTGGGTGGGGGCTAGAGGAGGGACAGCAGGGTGTGGGGAGGTTGGGGAGGGATAACATGGGGAGAAATACCAGATAAGGTAATGGGGGGCTGGAGGCAGCAAACCACATTGCCACGTATGTACCTATGCAACAATCCTGCATGATCTGCACAGGTACCCCAGAACCTAAAGTACAATTAAAAAAACAAAAAAGAAGAAGTGACTGTTTCTTGAAACTATTTTCACATGCATTACCTGGCTGCTGCTGGCCTTAGGAGCAATAGAGGCAGTTTTTTCCTGAGTGTATTTCTCTTAAATGGGAGCTACAGGGGAAGGCAAAGCCCAACACCCTCTGCTCAGACCCTTAGTGCTCTTTTAAAATTGACAAATGTCCGATTTACTGGATGTTTGCTGCTACTACATGCTCATTTCTTCTTCTTCTTCTTCTTTTTTTTTTTTTTGAGACAGGACTTTGCTCTGTCACCAGGCTGGACATTTTTTTGAGACAGGACTTTGCCCTGTCACTGCATTCTTAAATAAAACTTAGTGAGAATATAGAAGTTGATTAATATAAATTTACTTAAATAGCATTTGCTAGTTGAAGTATGTAACACGTAATGTCCCTTATTATATATGCATGAGAAAAGTGAAACTTTTACTCACCTTTTAAAGACTACTTTGGTCGTAAGCACGCCCATTTTTAACTTATTAAATAAATTTGCTTACATCGTTAATTTGTATTGTTTATAATATATAAAAAGAAAATTTTAAAAATTCCACAGTATTTAAAAGTTGATAGCTAACCAATAAATCTTATACCTTTAAATCCCAGTGTTAATTTCTAATAGGAATATTATGTAAAACACAGTAGCTTATACATAAACTAAGTACAATTATGAAAATATATACTATTCAACGATTAAAAGTTTCATAAGAGAATTTAATAGTTTGTTATTTAAGAAAAATACCACCAAAAGAAAGGAGGTATTCCTTATATTAGTAATACAAGATCTGTTCAGTGACTTAAAACATTTTAAGTCCAAGGAGTAAAAATACAACATACATATGAATGACATAAAGCACAAAGCCACAATACTCATTAATAAACAGGTTAAAATACAATCATTTCATGCTTACTGATCACCAAAAATGTAGCTGTTAAATTAACATAGGTTAAGATTTATTTATCCTTTTTTTATTACAGAACAAGACTTTCTACAACAATAAGAAAATTTAAATGTATCTTAAAACTTTCTAATAATATTTTAAATGATTTTACATTTCACATTTCATTTGCTTTCAAATAAAAAATGCTTCTGAGGTTTCATGTCACTCACTCATACACACACACGTATGCATACACACTCTTAATTTGCTACTTAGTCAACAGGATCTGTTGAAGTTAAAGTTATCCATGAAAGAATATTAATCTGATATGCTAATGAGGTATTCTGAAGTTTGTCTAATATACACCAACATTGAAAGAGGTAAAATGTTATATTTGGCACTGGCAACAAAACTTCAGATCCCCTAAACCCTTTTAATACAAAAGGCTAATTTAACAAATAAATATGCCTCAGATAATAAAGGAAATCCAGTCACTTTAATGATGTATAAGTACTTCATACATATAAAAAAGTAAATAAATATATTTGTAAAAATTCTATACAAACATTATTGTAATTTTTAAAACTTCATTATCTTCAACTTATCAAAAAAATAAAAATATTACATTTCTTCATAGTGCAAAGACTGAACTATTCAATGAACTCCTTTAGAGATACACATGTAATAAACACTAAAGAATTCTGCATATCTATCTTCCTATTCGGCAATCTGTGATTATTTTTTCCTTGGTCATTTGTTTTTGTGAGGTTGAAAAGTCATCTATACATAGGACTTCAAAGAACATTCAGATTTTTCACTTGAGACATAATTTACATACAAAGATAGCATAACAAAAATATACTGGAATATAGTAGTAGATACATTTACATAAATATTGTATGAATATCACAGTGGATATGTAGAGAAGGTTGATAAACCTCAAAATGTAAAATTTTAAAGGACAAAAAACATCTAAAACTCCCTGGAATGAATTATTTGTAATTTTAATATTCTATAAATCTAAGTACATTTTTATGTTAAACTTAAAAAGCATTATAATGTTTATTAAATATAATAGAGATCAGCAAACTTTTCCCAGTAAAAACCAGATAATAAATATTTCAGGCTTTGTGGGTTACAGAGTTTCCATTGCAACTAATTAATACTGTTGCTGTAGTGCAAAACCAGCTATAGATAACACATAAACAAATGAGCATGACTATGCTCCAATAAAACTTATTTACAAGAGTAGGCAACAGGCCAGATTTGGTCCATGGACCATAGTTTACTGACCTCTAAAATAGAGAATCTGACTCAAAACCACTTACTTTTAATTCCTTCAATACCTAGCATAAAGCATCAGACCCAAGTAAATGTTTAATGCTTTGTGAATTAAAGTCATGAATGGGTAGGGAAAATAAAATGTCTGTGCTCAGAAACAAATGCCATTACAATTCAATCTCATTAGTGGTTAGGATTCTGCTTTCCAAATTGGGAAAAAAATTCCAGGAAAGTAATTCATAGCCTTCTTAAGAACTAGGCTTGCAAATGAAAACCAGTAAAATGAAAGAAGATGCAACAGAAACATAGTAAGCAGAAAGTGGATTTCCAATCTAAGATAGCCAGTAAAAAATATCTTTTTATGGTGAGTTCTTAACAATTATTTCAAATCTCCCCAAGTAAACTGTTAGCTCCATAGAGATAAGAAATGTGTTTCAAAAAAAAAAAAAAAAAAGAAATGTGTTTCAGTTATCTCTGTATCACAGTGCCTACAATATAGTAGATGGTCAGTAATGACATTTATTAAATACATATGTGAATGCTTTCCAAGACAAAATATGTTTTTCATTAGTTCCCACAAGGTGACGGTCCTTTGAGGCAGCAATTTTACTTTAAGATCCTCCTATAAAGTTGAAATGTTCTGTTGTTTAATATCATCAGTCACACTTTGTCTATAAAGATGAATTTCGGCCTGAACCAGAACTTGACCTACTCTTCAAATAACATGACTTGGAACTTGGGTTTACATCTTATTATAAAGATGTTTGAGTAGGGCAAAACAAAACAAGTGCAGGCATCAAGGGTTGGTTATAAAACTGGAGTTATAACTAATTTTCAAATAAAGAACCATCTAGCTTTATAAATTTAATTACAAATAGATTATAAATTCAAATCAGTTTTTCATTTAATGAAAGTGTACTTGGTCATTCATAATTTAAAGCATCAATGGTAATCAAAATGATTATTTCAATATACTTATATATTAATTATTCCTCAAAAAAGGATATTTGAGGACTATTAGAGAATCATTCATGAACAAAGTTTATGTGTTTTTCTATGGCTCCAATAAACACCCAGAAAATTGAAATATTCCCAAACCACAGTAACTCCACACAGTGGGAGAAATGCATAATAATATAAATTATTACATAAATTATACTTTTGCAATGATGTATGTAAAAAACTGTAACTAAGTTATGTTATGGAAGTAAATTTCTCTACTTTTTAAAAAATAATATTTTCACATTTCCAAACAAAATAATAAGTTGAATCATGACAAAAAACAAGTTTTAAAGAATGCTATTTGTTTTTTGGATCAGCTATGGATATTAACAGATAAAGCCACATATAATTATATGCTTAAACAAGACACAACCTTAATTTGCCATTTTTACAAGCACAATGTCAACATTACATATAAATGCAAATAATATAATATTCCTGATTAATTGACAGCAAGTCAAAGATAAAATGGAAAAAATATTTCCATTAGAACAGTGTTATGGTTCAAAATGCACATATTAAAAAATAAATATATAAAAATCTCTTATATATGTTACACTACTTAAAATTAAATGGATTCCTCTTCTAAACTATCAAATTTCAAAACACAAACCAAGAGGGCCAATGATCTACTTAAAAAGAAATCTGAGAAGATAAAGTGTATGCATTCCACAATTTATAAAGAGAAGAAATTAAAGCAAGAGACAAAATAGAGCAAAATAAAATAGAATACGAATACTATCATACCATATACACGCCAGGATACTATGCAGCCATAAAAAGGAATTAGATCAAGTCCTTTGCAAGGACATGGATAGAATTGGAAGCCATTATCCTCAGCAAACTAAGCAGAAACAGAATGCCAAACATTGCATGTTCTCACTTATAAGTGGGAGCTGAATAATGAGAACACATGAACACACACATTGGGGCCTGTTGTGGGGGGAGTGTGGGTGGAGAGAGAACATCAGGAAGAATAGCGAATGGATGCTAGGTTTAATACCTAGGTGATGGGATAATCTGTACAGCAAACCACTATGGCACACGTTTACCTATGTAACAAACCTGCACATCCTGCATATGTACCCGCTAATGTAAAATAAAAGTTAAAGAAAAAAAAAAAGAATGAACTCTGCCTCTCTCAGACTCAAACTTTATGAGATGTTAACAAATAAGAATACTATCATACCGATGTCCATGGTTCCTGATGCCATGACACATCAGCAGGGCAAGCATGCATATGACACTGTATTACACTCGGCGGCTTGTTTATGATTTCACAGTTGTGATCTTCTAGTATTTGGCCATTGGGAAATTGACATGTTACAAGTCTTATTTTTATTCCTCCTCCACATGTTTTTGTACACTAAAAACAAGAATAGGAAAATTCAAAACTATGTGGTTTTAAAGAGAATAATGTATTGCTTCATTCAACGTTTAAACAATTAGTAATTATGTTTACTCTAGTAATTTTAACATCTAGTAATGTTACTCCAGTAATAGAGTTTAAGCTTATAATTACTTCATAATTATCAACATTTCTCCCTAGATAAAAAAATAAATCAAAGTTTCAATTCCGCGATTTCAAAAGTTGACCAGATTTTGAGGATTAGTATCATAATATATTTCAATAAGATATCCAGGACCTGTAAGATAACGTTGGCAGGGTAACCCAGAATAAGAATTTATTTACCTAAGTAATGAGCATTATTTACATAATGTTCAATATCCAATCAGCAGATTACTATGTAAATTATGAAAGTTGTTAATAATAAGGTGGGTCTAATTTTATAAACATGAAGACATTTAGTATATATAATATAAAAACAGCAAGTAACAAAGCAGCTGTAAATACGAATCAATTTCTAAAACTCATGTAGAACAAAATTCTGTCAGGAAATATACCAAATTTTGCTAAAAGTTTGTATCTCCATTTTGAAATATAATTTGAATTTTCAAAATGAGTGCATGTAAACTCAGAAATAGAAGTTACTTTCGTTTTGGGAAAAAGTAAAAATGTATCTTCAAAATGTGCTTGATATGCATTAGCACCTGGTCTGAGTGTACTTTAAAAACCTGATTTCAGACTCCCAATGTTTGAAATTATGAGCTAAAAATCATTAAGCAAAAATATTTGACTAATTTAATTAGGTCACTCATCTGATTTATCCAAAGCTAATAGAAATCTTTGCTTCATTCCCATACCATATTATGAAGGAAATTATTAAAAGTGACTTTAAAAATTATCTTTATATTTCCAGTGCCTAGAGAGTGCCAGTGCATGAAGCATGTGCTCAATAACTGACAACTACCTGGCTTAAAGAAAAAGATTTGCCAAATGCATAACTCAATAACAGGATAAAACGTGGTCTATATTGTATTCTATTTTTCTATTTTTATATCAACTTAATTTTCTAAAAAATATTAAGAGAGCTAACCAATTTTAGAAAGATACTAGTAGTTCACAGATATATTGCCTACCATATTAGATTCTGTTGAAAAATCTAGAGTATGCATTTTTTAAATCATTAATGAGTGACCTAAACCATGACAGAATATCTACTAAAAAAACATGGTTTAATCACTCAGTTAAAAAAAAAATCTAGGCAGGAGAATTACTTGAGGCCAGGAGTTTGAGATCAGCCTGGGCAACATGGTGAAATTCCTGTCTCTATTTAAAATATAAAAAATTAGCAGGAGAATCACTTGAGCCCAGGAGCTGGAGGTCACAGTGAGTCAAGATTGTGCCACTGCACTCCAGCCTGGACAAAAGAGTGAGACCCTGTCTCAAAATAAAAAATAAAAAAAATCTTTTTCTACATTGTTCAGTGAAATAAGATTATAAAACAGTATAAAGTGCTTTTTATTTTCAATCTTCAAAGATGTAATAATCTCACAAGTTTAGGAAGTATTATGACTTACTTCTCTCCAACTTCTGTAGTTCCACTGTGGACAAGGCCCTGGATCACAGTGCTTTAACTCTGGAGGCTTGGAGGCTGCATCACAGTAACTGGCACTTTGTCCATTTTCATCCTGGCAGACCACAGCCCTGCGCTGAAGACCTCCAGAACAACTGCTAGAGCACTGACAAGGATAAAACACAAAATATGCACAAACTGCAGATTCCACATCATAAATTTATATGTGGTAAAAAAAAATCAGCATTGACTCAATCAAAATCAAACTCTACATTAAAATCTCCTTCATTGGAATCACAATTTGAATTGAGAAAATCTGTCAAAACACTTGAGGCTTACTGGGAGCTTCATTAGAATTTGTTGATGAAAAGGTGGGACTTTCAAGTTTGCATTAGGAAACAATTTTCACTTTTATCATAAGTGTTAAGTAAAAAGAAATTAAAGTTTTGAGGTCTCACTAGGACGGAATAAAAGACTAGTAAATTACTCAACTTGACACTGGTGGCTTTCTTTATTTTGTATTATTAGTCTCATATAAAATATGAACTACAATTATACCATTTGTAGTTTGTCATGATTTTATACCAGCTTATTGTATTGCTATCATAATAATTTTTGGGTTTAGGTTTTTTCATAAATATTTATAGTTTTACCCCTTAAAGGATTTTTTTGTTTTTATTATAATGAATTCTAATCAGATTGTTTTATAGTACATTCCTCTGTAATAATAATAACACATTAGTGCATAATTTAATAAGAACTCTAGCATTTGTAATCAGCATCAAAAAATGCTTAATCCTTTCAATATTTAAACTATTGATCGTCATATTTAGCATTTAAAGTACTGATGACATCATATACATACCTGTTAAAAGGATGTAAAGTAACAAAATTACAGAATTAATATAACTCAATAAAGATGGCTTACTGATCCCCATGGTCCAGTTCTCCACTGGTTTCCTCTGACTAATGGATAAACCACCTGATTTTCATCATCTTCAAGTTTGTGAGTTAATGGCAAATTCATGCTTGGATAATAGCTTGGCTGCACAGAGGAATGAGGAAAGTGTCTGTATGTGGGTAGGCAGGCTGCCAGGCTACATGTTTGCTCCATCGAAGGGCGAACTTCAGGATCACAGTATTTCTCATCAATTGGCTGATGGTAGTTGACGCATAAAACTTGTCGAGTTGTTTTTCCATGGCCACAGGAAGCTGAACACTGATCAAAAATTTAGCCAACGGTAATATACAACATTAATTTATATTTAATATCAAATATAGTTAAATTTTTCATTTTCTGTTTTTCTCATAAGAATACTTACAGGTGACCAATCCCCTGCTTGCCACTCTCCACAAGGGCTAAAACAGTCCCATATTTCAGCAGGTCGAGGTAAGTGGGCACAATGTGATTCATCTGCTATTCTATCAAGAGCATCGCGACAGCTTACATAGCGGGCTTGAGTACCTCTTCCACAAGATACGGAGCACTTTTTAAAAAATCAAATTGCATCCAGGCATTACACAGTAGTTCCTCGCACATGTCCCTTATACATCACTGTTATTCACATTTCTAAAACATCCAGTTTCTTGAGAAATTTTAAATTATAGGTAATATCACCTGACATCACATCTGAGTCAAATAAAGATGGAGTAGTGAATATTCCAATCAGTTTATATCATAAATTTCACAAATAATGTACAATAATTTCAATAATATATAAATATGATTTAAAATAATGCTTAGTTATTTGCTAAAAATTAAAGATACTGAAAATATTTTAGATAAGAGAATCTTACAATATCAATAAAAATAACTTTGATATCTAGTATCTATTATTATCTAAGTAACAGACATGATTCCATAATTAAAATATTCAGAGAATACATGAAGCTTAAAAATACATATTCTATAAGATTATAGCAAAGTATACTCCACATACATTAAAGCTTTCATTTCAGTGTAGAAAAACAACATGAAAATGTCTGTAGTTTAAATAAAAGCTGATAAAAGCCTAATACTGTATCTGCTTCTCATAACAACCTGTGACCTGAGTATTATTATTATTCCCATTTTGAAGATTAGCAAATAGACTCAGAAAACTTCAATTTCTTGTCCACAGACACTTGAAAGGCAAAAGACTTGGCCATTAATTCCTAATTCTAAACCCTATGTTTCTTCTATAACATCAAAATACCTGAGACTGAATGTGTATATTAATTTGTGAAATCTCTAACAACCATTTTGTTGATGTCTAAAAGCCTCCATAATAGAAACGCTGTATATCTTAAAGAAATTCACTTACTGGGGTCCAAGAACCATGTCGCCATTTTGCCATCTTCTCTATGAGAACAGTTGGTGATAAAGTAGTCTCAAGTTTAGAAATAAATGGGCAAGATGTAAGTGCACATTTCTGTTCAGAAGAAAAATGAATCTCGTAAAACATTAATTAATGACTGATTTATATAAAATCCAATACTTCATTTCTTCTATATGTCTCAAGAATAGTTGCATACTAAATTACAAATAGGTAATATGAATGTTTTCATTTTTTAAAAGCACGAACTACAGTATTGTCAAGTATCAGTAGTGGATAATGACTGAATCCTGAAGTTTGGACCATTCTGTTTGATTGTTGAAAAGGAAAAGAGCATCAGTCTTAAATACTGCTCAGCTAAAACATTCTGAATGGACACAGAACTCTACCTTGAAAAGCACAATACACTTTAGGAGTTTAATAATAGATATCCTTCTTCTTCAGTTCAAAGAATGAAAATACACAAGTTAAATGAGTAAAAATTATTAGCAGAAAAAAGAGTAAAAAATATTCATTAATAAAGCTACAAAGCTGGCAAAACAAATTCTACATATTTTTTTGTCTGTCTGTCACATACATTTTTAAGGCATATAAGATTAAGTGGAAAAAAAACAAGAAATAATTTTAACACATCGGTAATATTTCTGACTCATAAATCTTTTTGTTTGTAACCCATGATTCCTTTACCTGTCTGTCACTGGGGCGACTAGCTTCATGGCATTCTGTGTCCTCTAACACTGCACTAACTAGCTCACTGACACATTTAACATCTCGCATCTGATACCCATGTCCACACGTGGTTGTGCACTGTAAGAAGAATATAAATAGATATTAAAAAAAGTTGTTTTCCAAAAGTTACGTGAACTTCTATTTATTTTCTTAACAAATACTCTGTTAATAATATGCTTTCAGTAATCTTTTCACCAGTCCTTTATACCAGATTTGACTTAAAAAGAGCAAATTCAATATGCATATTTATTCAAATTTAGTAAATACAAATCAAATATTGAAGTTAACCAATCTGTACAACAATTACTGTATCCTAAAAAGTTGTCACATAAAAATATAAATAGAGGCCTGATATTTTAGAAACAGTCAATATGATTTAAGGAAACTCCACTTAGCGTATGCATGTAATTTGATATACTTTTCAAACTCCACCTAGTATACGAATGTCATTTAATATACTAAGTAAATTTTAAAGAGACAAAGAAGAAACAACATATGATAAAGTTAAAGGGAAGATGAGAGAAGGCTTCTGTCAACTGTGGCAACCTCTACGAAATAATAAGCTACACTATCCTCAACTAGCCTGATCATTGCTCATTCTGCAGACTCTTAGCTGCCTGTTCAGTAAAACGTCTAAACAATGCCTATCTTAAATACAGTAAAAATATCAATGCAGACAGAGATGAAAACATTTATAATTTAAACAAAACTAAAGCATAAAGTCTGTAGCATTTTGGTTAACAAAAGGAAGTTCAAAAGCAAAGCTGAAATACTTATTACAGTAAAATAAGCAGTGCTCTCAACTAGTTGCACATAAAGATTCACATTTCAGAGTTGTTGTTTTTTAAAAAAACAAGCCAAATTCCAATGCATCCACTAAGGGAGGAGTAAATATAACACAACTTTTGTGTTATTCTGTAAACATAAATCAAATTAGAAAAACCCATATCATATACTCACAGGACCCCATGGTCCTACTTGCCAGGAAGCACATGTATGAAGTTCACATGGACTCAGAGATTCAGGTTTGGTATTTGAATTACAGAAGCCATCACTCAAGTGATCTTCATTCAGCTGACACCATACCTGCCGCTGCTTTGTTCCTTTACCACATGTAACAAGGCACTGTAAGAATACAAGTGATCATTATTTATTTGCAGCATTAGTCAATACAAATGCCTTAAAATGATGCAATGATCAATTTGCATATGAAAATACAGTTGAAAGATCATTTCCAAATGGATTTTCCCTCACTTCTCCAGAGACATTCACTGGGTAAAATCAGCCTGCCCCTAACTTCTGTTGCTCAACATCCATTTATCCTAGAAACAAAGATGCAAAACTAACCCTAGGATAAGTATACATCCCATGCTGCTGTGGACCCTGGCACTTTCTTATGCAAAGGGTTATACATTAAACATCAGTTAGTGTTATTGCTAGCAAGAAACTGTAAATAGTGTAAAGACAAACTATCTTGTACATCTCATTTTTTTGTTTGATTGTTGAGACAGAGTCTCACTTTGTCACCCAGGCTGGAGTGCAGAGGCCAATCTCAGCTCACTGCAATCTCTGCTCACTGCAACCTCCACCTCCCAGGCTCAAGCAATCTTCCCAACTCAGCCTCTCGAGTAGCTGGGACCACAGATGTGTACCACCACACCTGGCTAGGTTTCACCATGTTGCTCAGGCTGGTCTCGAATTTCTGAGCTCAAGAAATTTGCCCACCTCAGCCTCCCATAGAGCTGGGTATTATAGGCATGAGACACTGTGTTTGGCCTGTCTTGTAAATTTCTGATTGCCTTGATAATAGTTATTTACAAAATGATGAAACAAATTTAAGCACTTTCAAATTTTGTTAAGTCTTAGATTACAAAGCTTTACTAACACAGTATTTTAATAGTTCCAAGCCTCATGTGTTTAATGTACCTCACTCCATTCACTAGTAGCCCAACTGGGACAGGAAAATTCATTGCAATTCTCTTTTGTCACTCGGGACAGTTCTTGGCATTCATTGTCAGCAAGACGATGGCCAAAGTTATTCACACAATAAGATTCTCGAGACCTTTCCCCTCCTCCACAACTCCTGGAACACTAATTAAAAGAAAAAGCTGTAACTAATGGAAAAAATAGCAAATTTTTAACAAAATTATACTTCAGAGTAACATAAATATTTAATTAGAAAAAAGGGGGCAACTTTTTTTTAAGCAATCATTTTTATTGTACCTGAGACCATTCTGAATAATGCCATCTTGTGAAGACACAGTTACCATGGCATGGTTCTTGGGTAGGAGGTTTAAGCTGGTCACCACAGTAGTGGTCATCAACTGCAACAGTCTGTCCTTTATGAATTGAATACTTTATGCAACGGATGTCCAAGATTCTATATCCTTGACCACATTGGGATGAACATTCACTTTTGCCAATAACATGCCACCTAGAAAAAAGATGTTATTATACTTAGGAGGTATATTACATAATTAAAAAACAAATTCAGAGATACTCATGCCCTCAGTTTTTAAAATTCTAAGAGTTGATGGACAAACCACCATAAAACAAAACCAGTCTGGAGCCAGGAAGCCAGCATTATACTCCTGATCTCACACCAGCATTTGGTGGCAGCTTTGGAGGTGTGTCCAAGGAACCCCAAGCTTCCTGAAAAACCTTTGAAAACAACTGGTTTAGATCATGATTACCCAATTACTTAGTGGCAGATTTAAGACAATAACTGAATATATCTGACTCCAAATCAGGTAGTTTCTCCCTATGCAATCCCTCTATAAGTACTTTGATTTTATGACCAGGGAATGTCTAGGAATTTGACTACATCAATAAAGATAACCTTTAAAAAGTTAGCTACTTTTTGTAAAGTACACTACATTTTCTCATTAATTCATGTAATCTATATTTAGACATGTTTCCAGGGAAAACATATTTTCCACAATTAAAAATGTTGGTTATAGTCAAATTATCCCAATTGTAGTCTAGCATTTATCAATGTGAGAACACCAGTGTAACAAAGCACAGAAATCATGGAATTCATTTCAATCCATAATAGCATCTCAAGGATTTCACTGTGCTTCCTTTTGCTACTATGTAGTGGATGCAGCTTATACAGGCAGTTCTACTACTGTGCTTTTGCTATGTCTTCAAACAAAATCATAAATATATAGAAATTCTCATCGTTATTAAGTGAAAAAGGTTCTGGCCATACCTGAATGTTAAATGGCACCTGCTATAATGCTAAAAATAAATGTGATAGATGGACTAATTGTATACCATGTCACTCCAAGACTGATCACACACACACACACACACACACACACACACACACACACACACACACAGAGAAAACCCCAAATAACAAGAAATTTAGAAGTATAAAGTTCCTGTCATGCTTTAGGATCAATTTCCCTAAAATTTAATGGAAAGCATACTGATAGAATATCAAGGAAATCAATCAATTTGATTTCTTCAATCCCCAAACTTCAGAGTTTACTGATTCATTAATTCAGTGGAAAATAAAGAATCATGCTACAAAAATTATTGTTTCAGACCTTTAAACCATGCATTTTCAGATCAGAGTTCAGTTGTATTTATTTTACAGACAAAATTGCAACCATTTTCTATGCAAAATGTTGAGACCTATATACTGGTATTCAGAAAATACTATGAATGAAAATTCAAACCAATTATGTACTGAGTTTTACCATAAATTGGTGAGCCTGAAATTTTTTCATGACAGGGGCAGATGATGAGTATTAATTATATGTCCACTCTGTATCAGTCACTGTGCTAAACGTTTTAATCTCAGCTCACTTATTAACCTGGTTATATTACATATTATTTCTCTTTTACCTTAGTTCACAGTCTGTATTGCAACTTTCAGTAACTAATGATGGAAGAGGCAAGTGGTCACATTTTTGATCAGACACAACACTATGATCACTCTTATGTATGCAAGTTATTTTTCTTCTCTGAAGACCTTGGCCAAAGTCAAATGAAAATAAAAAATGAAAAGAAAATTAACATAGTTAGATGTTCCATAATTATGCAATTCTGGTAATAACTTAAAGGAGTCAGCTAAGCAAGTAAAAACTGTCCATGCAACATACAGGATATACTAGTATGTTAATCTAGTGAGGAATGACTTTTTATAATAAGTAAACTGAATCCTGAATGACTGAGGAGTTTGCTTAATGAAGAGATGTACAGAAGATGGCACAGGCATTGGAGTAAAAAGAAATTCACTATAGCAGGATAGAGTGGTTGTTGGTGAACAATTGAGTAGCTAGGAACAGTGCTGTTGCTAAACAGTACACTATATTATTGCCATCCATCAGTTACTCCTCTTTCCCCATAAGAGGAATGCACATCTCTATTGCTAAAATGTTATAGTAACTTCGTGTAGGGGAAGATCTCTTTCCTGTCCATTGGCATCAGGCTTTTATCAACTGACTGAAAAGGAATGTGACCTATTCCAGTCCCACCCAGTTCTCTTTCTTTTTTCCTTCTGCATCCAGAACATCATTTCCCAGATAGAGCTGATCTTTCAGCCTGAAATCATGAATGAAAAAGGCATAGACAGACAATAAAAAGATCAGTGTTTGTCACCATTTGTTGGGGAAGGAAGGAAGAATAAACAGTTGAAGCACAGGAGATTTTTAGGGCAGTGAAACTACTATGTATGGTATTATATTGGTGATTACATGTCATTATACATTTGTCAAAACTATAGAATTTATAACACGAAGAGTGAGCTCTAATGTAAACTATGGACTTTAGTTAATAATAATGCATCAAAACTGGCTCATCAATTGCACAATGTGCCACACTAATGCAAGATGTTGATAATAGAGGAGTGCAAGTGAGTGGCAGGAATGGCACAGGGAAGAAGGATGAATATGCAAACTTTCTGTACTTTCTACTCAATTTTTCAGTAAACCTAAAACTTCTCTAAAAAATAAAGTCTACAAATAATAAAAAAAAAAATGGACATAGATACCAAGTTGGAGTAGAGCCATAGCCAATTAGCAGCTAAAACATGATATGAGCAATAAATAAGCCTTTATTGTTCCAAGCAATTAAGATTTGGCGGTTGTTTGCATACAGCATAACTACAGCAAAAGCAAACTAAGAGAAGCAGTCATAACGGACCAGTCATTTGAACTTTATGCTTTCTGCAATGAGGAGATGGTAAAGAGTTTAAACAGTCAGTGACATGAACAAATTTCTGTTTTATCAAAGTTCAACTTTGTGCTTCCAGTTAACTAAACATGATCATACATGTTATCTCTGCTCCTTCCTAAATATCCATTCAAATAACTATGAGAAATTCTGAAAAAGCATAAACCTAAGAGAACAAAAAAAGGAAAAGAAAAAAAGCAAGAATTTTGAATTTGAAATTTTGAATATGAAAAGTATATGGAAATAACTATTTAACAGAGCCAAGGAAGATGAAATCTAAGTCTGCAAAGTGGGAAAGTAAATAACAAACAAATCATTCATGACATAGAACCCAAGAAAAGCCCAGGAATGGAAAATGCCAGGTTCCTCTGATAGGGAGAATGTGTGAGGGGTAGGCCTGAAAAAATAAAGAACTAATTGAAAAGTATTTATAAAGAAGAGTTCGACCGCTAGCTTCCTAGTTGAGAGCAGCACTATCTGATGAAAACAGAATGTGAACCACATCTGGAACTTTATATTTTCTAGTAGTCATATTAAAAAGTAAAAAAAAAAAAAAGGTTAATTTTAATAACATTTATATTTAGCCCTCAATATTTAAAATATGATCATTTTAACATATTAATATAAAATTATTAATAATATATTTTACATTCCTTTTTTTATTCTAAGCCTTCCAAATTTAGTATGTATTTCACATTTCAATAGATTAACCACACGTGGCTAGTGGCTACCACATTGGACAGCATAGCTCTAGAAAAAGTGAACTTGAGGGCATAAGACACAGCTGAGAACAGCTGGGAACACCCCCTACTGAAACAGGGTGGCTAAGTAAAATTCTCCATACTGAATGATGTGACCCCAGCCCATTCAGTGCTCAATTTCCTGCTGGCACCATGCCAACTTCTGTTGTCCTGCAGCCCCCTCATGACTATGACTATCAAAAAATGAGAGAATTCCTGTCTTGTGGTGCTGTTTAACTCAAGAAAAATGATCAACTGACAATAACGTTTGGAGCCTCTCTCCAATGACATATGAGAGGGCTACTTAATGACCAAATTACTCTATAATGAAATTTCTAGTTAACTTGTCTGACTCAGAGAGGACTTTCAATCAGAATTTTTGTACTTTTAAAATATGAATGAACAGCACAAGATCAGTAAACATTTTAGGAAAGCTTCTAACACAAAAAAAAGGTAAAATAAATAATAACAAAATAGAACTAGGATGGAACCCATATAAATCAGGGAGCAGAAGGAAACTAAAGACTATGATTAATACACTCAGAGATACAATAGAAGGTATCACATTCATAAAACAAAAGCAAGATGTTATGAGAAGAAATATTAAGAAAACAGTGAAATTGAAAGAATAAATTAGAAAATAAAAAATCAGTTTAGGAATGTGAACATCCAAATAATAGTAATTTCCAAAAGATATAAGAGAAAAGTTAACATGAGGAAGTCATCAAAGAACATGATAAAATTTCTCAAGACAAAGATTTATGTTTCCAAATTGGAATGGCATCTTAATTACCTAGAAAAACAGATGAAAAAATAACCAAATCAAGGCACATTGTCCTGAAATTTCAAACCACTAGAATTAAAGAGAGGATCCACAAAACTTTCAGTATATAACATGCTATGTACAAGCACAGAAAATTAGAAAATAAGCCAGAAAATAAGGCTTTCAAAATTCTAAAGAAAAATAATCTCTATTTATACCAACCAAACTACTGACCAAGCATGAGAATATAATTATGCCACTTTCAGATATGAAAGGTCTCAAAAGAATTTACTTTTTTTCTCAAGAAAATACTGAGGGATATGTTCCACCCAATGAAAGAAATAAATCAAAAAGAGGGATTGATAGGATTTAGAAAACAAGGAATCTAACACAGAATACTGAAGAGAATTACCAGGACAATAATGAAGGGAAATCTCAAGATGACAGTCATTAAACAAGCCTGAAAAGCAACACAGACAGATTAGAGAAAAGAAGGCCACAGTAGCCAAAGGTAAAGAAGAAATGAAGGAAAAATCAAATTGATAAGTTCTATAATATGCTTGAAAATATTAAGACAAAATATATAGTTCTGACAAAAAGTTTGAGGACTGATAACTTTCAGGACACAGAAACAAACAAACAAAACTTAGGAAATGTAATTTTAGAGAAAGTAAAAAAACTTACACAAAAAAGGAACATCATCATAGTACACTATGTGGTAAAAGAAATAAGGATTCCTTTTCCCTTGCACATGATTGTTGAAGAGAATTCTCCTGCTTTGGACTCCCAAATCATCTCTCACCATGTTTGTCCAAACTTCCATTTTGAATCTTGTTATTCTTGGTGTGTTCGCTGCATTTTAAAATGTTCCTTCATTTTCCTGTTGCTGGAATTTCTCCTTCTAGCTCCCTCTATCCATGGTCACAGACAAGTTTACCCACTCAAGCTGGAATGCTGGTTCTAGCTCCCCAAATTCCAATTCTCTTCTAAAAGGATATTCAGGGCCTTTCTGAAAAAATAAATTCTTCCATCTTCACTGTTAACCAAAGCTCTGTGTTTTCTACCTCTAGCATTTATTCCAGTCAATCACGCATCATCTCCTTGTATCCCTCCACTGAGATACTGCTTAAACAGTAACAGGAACATTTGTTCCCAAGAAATCATTCTGGGAAGTACTGTCTAGATGCCACAGGAAAAAGACTTTGCCTCTTCCAGAATAGGACACCACAATTCCTTTGGCACTTTGTCAGGTCAGTTTGTTAGACTGTTCTTCACATTCTCACCATCTTTGGTCACTCCCTCTGGCAGCCCACTTTCTATGATAAGCTCATCTCCACATGGTTCTGGGCTTCCTTTCCTCTGACCCACTGCTGCCCTAATTCCCAAACTTTTTCTCTAATCTTCATGAAAACTTTTTTTTTTCCATTCTATACAAAATTCTCTATCTTCAGCTTCAATCTCCTCAAAAACTGCTCCCTCCACCTTTTCTAAGGTCCATACTGTGCATATCTATAGTACTGTATTTACCATTTTATAAATAAATTAACATATATATTCATGCATCTGTTTCAAGCACTAGACTAAAAGTGAATGCAGAATTCAGATCTTATTAATAATCTGGATATATTCCCTCAATAAATATTTATTGCATTGAACATAATATTACACAATTAAATATCCATAATTACAGACTGCACAGACTCCAGTCTTTACACTTTCTTTCCCTACTATAAATTGCCCTGCTGTTCCCACTCTGCTCCTTTCCCATTCTATTTCTTTCAGTTTTTCATGCCATCTATACAATTATACTTTCTCATGGTCAGGAAAGGAAAATACAAAGATAAAATAATGTTTGATATTTCAACAATAAAAGAGAAAGCCAGGTTGTTGAGAAAGAGTGTGTGAAGATGAGTGGAAGAAAACGCAGATATTTCACTAGGAAGTAGGATATATATAAGTTAGAGAAACTTTCTGTGGCTGTGAAAAAGAGAATGAGAATGGCAAAGTAAAAGAACAGTAACAGAGAAGGCTGAAAAGAGTAGCATTAAATAGTGCTGTTAAGTATAAGAGAATCAGTGAAAAAAGTAGAAAGAAAAAAATGATTGAAAACCTTTGTATGTCTGTGTGGGATATGTGTATGGACATTGGGAAGGATTCCATATGTACCCAGACTCAAAAATGCCCAGAATGATGCCAGAATGCACAATCTTTTGTCCTGTATTGAATGCCAGTATACCTTGACACATTTTGGTACAGTCTTCCCATGGTCCATAGGGATCCCATGTGAACATGTCGCTCCTCTCTTCCAAGGGGATATTGAAGGAATAACGTACATCAGGGTTGTATAAATTACCCACACACAACACCTCAATAAGAATACAAAGAAACATACAATTAATTCATAAAAAATATATTCTTAAGACATCATTTTACATTTTATGTTAAGCACTTAACCAGTAGTTTACTAATATAATTAAATCTAAATGTTACTACTGATGACAGAATTTACCTGCAAAATAAGTTCTTTCTCTTGTCGATTAGTACTATTAATTCTTTCAACTGAGTTGTCTGATCCACTGTATTCAATAACAGTTCTTGTTCCTTGCACATTGACTTCTTTTCTTGATCTACTTAGAACAAAATTCCCATTTAAAATAAAATTCCCCTCAGCGTCAGATAATGCTGTAAAAGAATATAAGCAAAACTCATGAAATAGTAAACCCAATTAACAACACAGAAAATACTTGTTTAACCTTTTTTTTTTTTTTTAGATGGAGTCTTGCTCTATCTCCCAGGCTGGAGTGCAATAGCACAACATCGGCTCACTGCGACCTCCGCCTCCTGGGTTCAAGCAATTCTCCTGCCTCAGCTTCCCAAGTAGCTGAGATTACAGGCATGTGCCACCACACCCAGCTAATTTTTGTATTTTTAGTAGAGACAGGGTTTCGCCATGTTGGCCAGGTCAGTCTCAAACTCCTGACCTCAGGTGATTCACCTGCCTCGGCCTCTCAAGTAATAGGATTACAAGCTTGAGCAACCATGCCCAGCCTAGTCTAACTTTTAAAGTTCAAATCCTTTTTTGAAATTAAAGATGTAAATTTAAATTAATATTGAGGAAATAAACTTTATTTTACTATAATGTGGGATTTAATCATTATTGATTAAATAATGGGTAACTTCAGCACATCAGCCAGATATTAAAATAAATTCACTCTATATTTTTCTATCTCAGATAGTCATCTTCTTCCATGAGGCATGTAGCTTCAGAACAGACAAACAAGAAGTGAGAAAGCAGAAAGAAGTCATGACCCTAGCAGATAGATTAGTTCAATCATCCTCGTCATCAATGGTAGGGAAAGAAGGAGCAGCCAGATTGCTGCAACATTCCCTTTATGCTTATCTTAGAAAAAAGGTACAAAGCTTTAAAACTCTAGTCTTAACATTCTAGAAGGCTATGCATGCAATGACTATACCATTCTCTACACAAATGTCTAGATCTTTCATAGAAAAGCCCTCTATCCCTGTTAACACATACATGGATATCTGCTTTTCAGAATGATACTACTATTTCCCTCTCTGTTCATGTCCCCTTCTTGTTCTCTCTTTTTCCCAGTGACAGACATTAATATATGCCTATAGAATATATGTATATGCACTGAGGTAATATTTTTAGCACAAGGAAAAGAATTTCAACTAAATGTAAAAGGCCAATAATTCAAACAACTTACATTTGATTTTATTTAATGAATATTTTGCATTTTTTATTGAGGTGAAACTAATATAACATAAAATTAACCATTGTTAAACAATTCAATGGCATTTAGAATATTCACAATGACGTACAATCATCACCTCTATCTAGTTCCAAAACCTGTTCACTCCAAAAGGAAACCTTGTATCCATTAAGCAGTCGTTCCCTTTACATTTGACTTTATAGTTCCAAATGCAATTCCTGAGATAGGCTGTTCATTATAGATTCAGATTGCCAGTTACACAGGCTAATTATTTGAGGCAATATTTCACATCTTATTAATGTGCAGCAGATGCTTTCTCAATATCAGCTCTGCATCATTACCTACCTCCTCCAGTTTGGTGAATTACAGATAACTCAGAATTAAGATGTTTCTCAGGCAGAAAGAAAAAGTGTAAAACATTCTTTTCATATTTGTGTCTAAAGTAAAATTCTTTAAGCCTGAAAGCTAATTTCTAAAAATAAATAACATAAATTAAGTCTATACTTTAGAAATAGCTAACAGACAATATACTCTGACTATATTCATTAACATATAAAAATGTGAAACCACAATTCTTTTTCTGACTTTTTAAAAAAATCCAAGAGGTTTAAAAAAAACTGTATTTAAATACTTTAGCTACGTAGCAAAAAAAAAAAAACCTTGAAAAAAGTATTTAAAACATTTAATTTCAAAGAATTCTATAATTAATATCAGACAAAATGATAGAAGAGAATTTTATTCTAAATACACATGCAACTAATTGACTATAACCTCTGGTTATCTAAAATACTCATGAGAAAAAACTGAAAACAAATTATTTTTCAGAATTTCATTTAGTTTTTTTTTTTTTTTTTGTAATACATTTTGAATTGTTTAAGAACATATGTATAGGGAGCCCTAAGCTCAGTATGAAATGAAATTGCATGTTTGCTAAAGGGAATCTTGTTGCCTTCCAAGAATTTACATCAACTACAGACTTCCATGAAATTGCACATGAGCCACATACTGGTTGCTGTTTACGAGAAATGTTTACCAAGGTAAGTGTCATCTGGTTGTCCAGAATAGCTGTACTGACGAATGTCAATGTTTGTTGCTCCTGCGGGAATCTTTACAACAACGTTATAACCTGTAATATAATTTTACATATGTTAAATTTCATAAAAAGCAGATGGCCCAGAGGTTATTACTTCTAAATGAATGAAAAATATGAATAACATAGTCAGACTTAATTTTGTTATATCTTTATAAAAATTACACAGTGGTTATTCCTTCTGAGTCAGTGCCTTCCACAAATTACTGAGGATTGAGAAAGAGTGGTTGTTGTCTAGAAACAGAGTTTAATATTCTTAACTTTTCCTAATGTTTTGCTACTTCTAATATTCTTAATACAGAATGAAATGAAGCTAGTATTTTGGCTCCTGAGATACTTAGTACACATACTCATTTTTAAACTTGGTTAATACTTTTATATTTTATACTTCCTATGGGGGAAAAAATAGAGGATTTTAAACACGATTCACAAATCCAGGAGATATTAAAATAATTGGACGTTGCTATAATATGTTCACACAGATGCAGTAGATAGTAAAATAATAAAATTTTTCAATTTCATTATTGAAAAATCTTAAAAAACAAAAAGTTTAAAGCTCAAGTTTTTCTTGGGCTTTTAATTTGTAGTATAAGCAAGAATCTATCTATTCCCCAAATTTTAATTATTTTTACAAGAATACTAATAAATTTGTTATGAGAAAAGTAAAAAGTTTACTCAAGTGAAATGAAAGCAATATTTCCATTTTATGAGGCCAAATTCAGCGACATTGGCCCTGCTCAAAAGAGGAAACATTTTATCTAACAGACATTAAGAAAAAATGTTTTCCCAACACTAAACACACTCACATTACATAGTTGTCCAAATACTCAAGTTTTTAAGTATACAATTAATTATACTCTAGGGATAGAATTCTAAGTTTTTTCTTTTCCTTATTTATTAGGATTTCCCCCTATTTACTACATCATGAGTAAAAGTAATTTTTCTTATACACTACCTTTGATAAATACAGGATTAACTTAAGAAAACATTTTAAAAACAGCTTAAATTTACAACCCTAATGTCAGACTATCTTGCATGTGCTTTAGAGCAGCCTTATTTATATCTAAGGTATCACATTTTTAATATAAGATGATAGTTTGATGATTCAGTATCTATATGCATACTGGTTGTAAGTTATTGATCTACAAGAATAATTTTAATTCACCTCCTTTTCACTATAAAATATTCTCACCCATTACTTTTACTATTTATGCCTTTACTATTTATTATATTTTTTTCAAGAAAGCAAGACAAAGGTGATAAGATGAAGGCTACCACCAGGGGGCAGAAATGTGACAAATGCTAATTAGACCTTGCAAATGAGTTTAACACATTTTTCTATTTGTAAACTGATTAATGCACAGTAAAATTTTCACAAGATTACATATTTGATCCTAATTTGGTTCATGTAGCTTTATCCTAGAAAAAATATTTTTCAGTAAATACAGACTGTAATAAGTATATGCCATGTATTATAGAAGGGAATCAAATGTGTGAAGCTCCCAGGTAATAACTAGAAAAATCATATATCAACCTAGCAAGGCAGGCCAATATTCAAGTCCAGTAAATACAGAAAAGAAATAAAAAAGAAAAATCGTATATCAAATCATCTAGTAACAGATTTATAAGTATCAAAGTATAAAATGTACTACAATTTTCATATATATAAAAACATAAATATTGAGTTTTAAATTATACTGCTTTAATGGAAGTAACAATTTGAACACATATGAACACAATTTAAAGTTGAACAATAAGACTACAAAAAATAGGTTAGGTGTAGGGGTTCATGCCTATAATTTCAGCACTGTGGGATGTCGAGATAGGAGGATTCCTTGAGGCTAGGAGTTTGAGACCAACCTAAAAACAGAGTGAGACCCCATCTCTACACACACACACACACACACACACACACACACACACACAAATTAGCTGGGCATGGTGGTGAGCACCTGTAGTTCTAGATACTTGGGATAAGGAGGTGGAAAGATTGCTGGAACCCAGGAGTTCAGAGCTGCAGTGAGCTATGATTATGCCACTGTACTACAGCTTGGGCAACAGAGTAAGACCCTGCCTCTAAATAAATAAATAAATAAAAGTGTAAGAAATAAATTTTAATTTGCAAAGAAAGTTTTAAAGATCTGCTTTTATTATCATAAAAACAAAAACTGTTTGCCCAGAAAACTTTACTATGGAAAATATCATATATTTTCATGATATTTTGAAGACAAATTAAATCATAGCCAAATATCAGTTACATATGTGATCCAGATACTTCCTGGAAAATCAAATGTGATAATAATTCTGAAACATTTAATTCAGAAAACATTTAAGTTAATGGTTTTATCCCTCACTTTCAATTAACATTTTCTATCTACTTTTAATAAGAAATGTAACAGGCCAAGTCATAACAAAAAAGAAAGTGATTCTAGTAATAAAAATATTTAAAAGCAAGTTTTCTAGAAAAAATTCATTAATATATACATTTTAGGTTATAGAGAAAAAAAGTACTTCATTAATGGGAGGATTATGAACATATCACACATCACAGTCAAATAACATTGAATTTACTCTAATAAATGCATATAATACATTTTTAAGAATCAGATTTGCCTGAGGCAGGTGAATTCATTAATCAAGGATCCATCTGGTCTAATACAGTATTTAATTTTTTTTATTAGGAAGTTTTTCCTTAACAATTATTTTGGACTAAGGGTGTAGAGTAGACAAAACAGTAACAAAGAATTACTATTACATCTTCTTTGCAGACTCCATTATTGTACTAAATAAAAGGGAAAACTAGAAACAAATACACAACTTACCATAGTGAGAACTGTTGAAGACACCTGTTATTGTCTTGCATGAAGAGTTATCCCCACCACACACTCCACATTTGTCTATCTTGGCACTGGAGTTTAACACGTGATCACAGCCAGCTGCCTATAAGACACAATTACAATCAATATTATAATAATGACTAATTATAAAGAAAAGGGAGAAGATCCAAATATATACAATCAGAAATGACAAAGGGGGTTTGCCACTGACCCACAGAAATACAAATAACTCTCAGACACTACTATGAACATCTCTAAGCACATGAACTACAAAACCTAGAAGAAATGGATAAACTCCTGGACACATACACCCTGCCAGGCTGAAGGTGGAAGAAACTGAATCCCTGGGCAGACCAATAATGAGTTCTGAAATTGAATCAGTAATAAGTAGCCTATCATCCAAAAAAAATCCCAGAACCACATGATTCCCAGCTGAATTCTACCAGATGTACAAAAAAGAGCTGGTACCATTCCTACTGAAACTATTCCATTAAAACTGAGGAGAAGGGACTCCTCCCTAACTCATTCTATGAGGTCAGCATCATCCTGATACCAAAAGCTGGTAGAGACACAGTAAAAAAAGAAAACTTCAGGCTAATATCCTTGATAAATACTGATGCAAAAATCCTCAACAAAATACTTGTAAACCAAATCCAGCAGCACATCAAAAAGTTTATCCACCACAATCAAGTAGACTTCATCCCTGGCATGCAAATTTGGTTCAACAAATGCAAATTAATAAATGCAATTCATCGCATAAACAGAACAAAAGACAAAAATCACATGATTATCTCAATAGATGCAGAAAAGGCTTTCAATAAAATTTAACACTCCTTCATGTTAAGAGCTCTTCACAAACTAGGGATTGAAGAAACATACTTCAAAATAATAAGAGCAATCTATGACAAAGCCACAACGACTATTATACTGAATGGGGAAAAGCAGGAAGAATTTCCCTTGAAAACTGGCACAAGACAAGGATGCCCTTTCTCACTAGTTCTATTTAACATAGTACTGGAAGTCCTGGTCAGAGCAATCAGGAGAAGGAAAGAGGAAGAGGAAGAAGAAGAGGAAGAGGAAGAGGAAAGGAAGGAAGGAAGGAAGGGAAAAGAAAAGAGAAAGAAAGAAAGAAAAAGGGAGGGAGGGGAGGGAGGGAGGGAGGAAGGGAGGGAGGGAGGAAGGAAGGAAGGAAGGAAGGAAGGAAGGAAAGAAAGAAAGGAAAGAAAGAAAGAAAGAGGCATCCAAATAGAAAAAGAGGAAGTCAAACAATCCCTGCTGGCTGACCAAATAATTATATGTCTAGAAAATCCGATAGTCTCAGTTCAAAGGCTCCTTAACCTGACAACTTCAGCAAAGTTGCAAGATACAAAACCAACGTACAAAAATTACTACCATTCCTACACACCAATAATAACCAACTTGAACCCCAAATAAAGAACACAATCCCCTTCACAATGGCCACAAAAAGAATAAAATACCTAGGAATACAGCTAGGCAGGGAGGTAAAAAATCTCTATAATAAGAATTATAAAACACGGCTCAAAGAAATAGAGAAAACTCAAACAAATGAAAAATAGTCTACAGTTATGTATAGGAAGAATCAATATCATTAAAATAACCATAGTGCCCAAAGCAATGTATATATCCAATGCTATTCCTATCAAACTACCATTGATATTCTTCACAGAACTAGAAAAAACTATTTTAAAATTCATATGGAACCAAGAAAGAGCCTGAATAGCCAAGGCAATTCTAAGCAAAAAGAACAAAGCTAAAGGTGTCATGTCATGCTACCCAACTTCAAACCATACTACAGGGCTACAGTAACTAAAACAGCATGTTATTAATTAAAAAAAAAAAAAAAAAAACAGACACACAGACTAATGGAACAGAATAGAGAGACCAAAAATAAATCCACACAGCTACAACCATCTGATCTACAACAAAGCTGACCAAAACAAACAATGGAAAAAGGACTCCCTGTTCAATAAATAGTGCCAGAATAAATGGCTAATCATATGCAGAAGATTGAAACTGGAATGCTTCCTTACATCATATCAAAAATCAACTCATGATGGATTAAAGACTTCCAAGCAAAAACCCAAAACTATAAAAATCCTGGAAGACAACCAAGGCCATGCCATTCTGTATACAGGAACTGGCAATGATTTCATTATGAAGACAGCAAAAGCAATTGCAACAGCAAAAACTGGCAAATGAGATCTAGTTAAATTTAAGAGCTCCTGCACAGCAAAAGAAACTATGAACAGAGTAAATAGACAATCTACAGAATGGGAGGAAATATCTGCAAACTATACATCTGACGAAAGTCTAACATCCAGCATCTATAAGGAATTTAAATAAATTTACAAGAAAAAACCAAATTACTATTAAAAAGTGATCAAAGAACATGAACAAACACCTTTTAAGAGAAGACATATATGCAGTCAACAGGCACATGAAAAAAATGCAATATCACTGATCATTAGAGAAATGCAAATCAAAACCACAGTAAGATACCATCTCACACCAGTCCGAATGACTAACATTAAAGTCAAAAAAAAACAGATGCTGGTAAGATTGCAGAAAAGGGAATGTTTATACACTGTTTTGGGGGATGTAAATTGGTTCCACCACTGTGGAAAGCAGTGTGGTGATTCCTTAAAGAGCTAAAAACTGAACTACCATTCAGCTCAACAATCCCATTACTGGGTATATACCAAAAAGAATATAAGCTATTCTACCATAAAGACACAAACAGGTATATGTTCACTGCAGCCTATTCACAATAGCAAAGACATGAAATCAACCTAAGTGTCTTTAATGGTAGACTAGATAAAGAAAATGTGGTACATATACATCATGGAATACTATGCAGCCATAGAAAAGAATGAAATCATGTCCTTTACAGGAACATGGACAGAGATGGAAGCCATCATCCTTAGCAAACCAACACAGGAACAGAAAATCAAGTATCACATGTTCCCACTTATAAGTGGGAAGTAAATGATGAGAACACATGGACACAAAGAGGGGAACAACACACACTGGAGTCTGTTGAGGGTAGATGGTGGGAGGAGGGAGAGGATCAGAAAAAATAACTATTAGATACTAGGCTGAGTATCTGGGTGATGAAATAATCTGTACAACAAAACCCTGTTACATGAGTTTACCTATATAACAAATTTGCACATATACTCCTGAACCTAAAATAAAAGTTAAAAAATAAAAAAGAATGATGAAGCTTAAGTATGGTGCTTTAAAGTTTACAAAGTTCTTTTCACAAATATCCTTTCAACTAACAGGAGATTCAGTACAACAGAATTGTTTAAAAATATATACTGATATTGCTGTAAGTCAATATTTTCACATATCCATTTAAATGGCCTAAAAAGCCATGTTTTCTTAAAGGGTCATCCACAGACCTCCTGCATCAAAATCACATGGGGTGGTATTTAAATGACAGATTCCCAGATCTTCTGAATTATAATACTTGGAAATAAAACCTAGGAATCTGTGTTGTAACACTGACATTGATTCCAATACTCACTGTCATTTGAAAACCACTCTTCAGGACAGATCCAAGATGGCTGAATAGGAACAGCTCTGGAGTGCAGTTCCCAGCAAGAACATCGCAGAGGGTAAGTGATCACCACATTTCCAAACAAGTTATTACTGCTCACAGACCAGGAGACTGGGCTGAAAAGCACCACGAGTTTCCAGCATGGCTGTTTCAGCTGGCGCAGTGAGTCTCCACACAAAAACTCACACAAATCTGGGTGGCCATTTCAAATGGCACCTGGATGCCTGGGAGACAGAGCCACCCATTCAACTAAAAATAAAGGGGCTGAAACAGGGAGAAAGGTGATCTGGCTCAGCAGGTCCCACCCCCACAATGACAAGCAATCTGAAACGTTCTGGATCAAGAGTTTCACAGCAAGCACAGCTGGCCCCAGGACGATCCAGCTCTGTGGGGGTAAGGGTGTCCACCATCACTGAGACAGTCTACCACTACCGAGGCAGTCCACCATTACTGAAGCAGTCTGCCATTACTGAGGCATTCTGCCATTACTGAGACAGACCACCATTACTGAGGCAGTTCTAACTATACCCCTATAAACAAAACAGCAAGGAAGTCCACACAGCAGCTGGGCAGAGCCCACAGCAGCTCAGCAACACCTCTGCTGGCAGACTGTGACTAGGCTACATCCTAGCTGGGCAGGGCATCTCTGAAAAATGGCAGCAGCATGTCAGGAACGTATAAATAAAGCCCCACCTTCCCAGGACAGAGCACCTGGGAAAAAAGGTGGTTATGAGTACCACTGCAGCAGACTTAAACGTACATGCCCAGCAGCTCTGAATGGAACAATGGAGCTCACAGTTCAGCACTTGAGCTCCCATAAGGGTCAGACTGTCTCCTCAAGCAGCTTCCTGACCCCTGTATATCCAAAGAGACACCTCATAAAGGAGAGCTCAGGCTCTGAGCGGGTATCCTTCTGGGACTAAGATAACAGAAGAAGAAACTGGCAGCAACCCTTACTGTTCTGCAGTTGCCGCAGGTGATTCCCAGGCAAGCAGGGTCTGGAGGGAACCTCTAACAGTCCTACAGCAGAGAGACCTGACTGTTAAAAGGAAAACTAAAAAACAGAAAGAAATAACTTCATCATCAACAAAAAGGATGTCCACACAGAGACCCCCATCCCAAAATCACCAACTACAAAGACCACAGGTAGATAAATACACAAAGGTGGGAAGAAACCGGTGCAAAAAGGATGAAAACACCCAAAACCAGAACACCTCTCCTCATCCAGGGGATCACAACTCCTCACCAGCAATGGAACAAAGCTGGATGGAGAATGAGTCTGATGAATTGACAGAAACAGGTTTCACAAGGTGGGTAATAACAACCTTTTCTGAGCTAAAAGAACATATTCTAATCCAATGCAAAAAAACTAAGAAACTTGAAAAAAGGTTTGACGAAATGCTAACAAGAATAAACAGCTTAGAGAAGAATATAAATCACCTGATGGAACTGAAAACAACAACACGAGAACTTTGCGAAGCATACAAAAGTTTCAATACCCGAACTGACCAAGCAGAAGAAAGGGTATCAGAGATTGAAGATCAACTCAATGAAATAAAAGGAGAAGGCAAGATCAGGAAAAAGAGTGAAAAGAAATGAACAAAGCATCCAAGAAACATGGGATTATGTGAAAAGACCTAATCTACGTTTGATCAGTGTACCTGAATGTGACAGAGAGAATGAATACAAGCTGGAAAACACTCTTCAGGATGTTATCCAGGAGAACTTCCCTAAACTAGCAAGGCAGACCAATATTCAACCCCAGGAAATACAGAGAACACCACAAAGAAATTCCTCAAGAAGAGCAAACCCAAGGCACAAAATCATCAGATTCACCAGGGTTGACATGAAGGAAAAAATGCTAAGTGCAGCCAGAGAGAAAGGCCCGATTACCAACAAAGGGAAGCCCATCAGACTTAACAGTGGATCTCTCGGCAGAAACACTACAAGCCAGAAGAGAGTGGGGGCCGATAATCAACATCCTTAAAGAAAAGAACTTTCAACCTAGAATTTCATATCCAGCCAAACTAAGTTTCATAAGTGAATGAGAAATAAAATCCTTTATGAACAAGCAATTGCTGAGAGATTTTGTCACAACCAGACCTGCCTTACAAAAGCCCATGAAAGAAGCACTAAACATAGAAAGGAATAACCAGTAGCAGCTATTCCAAAAATGTACCAAAATGTAAAGAACATTGACACAATGAAGAAACTGCATCAACTAATGAGCAAAATAATGAGCTAGCATCAAAATGGCAGGATCTAATTCACACATAACAATATTAACCTTAAATGTAAATGGGCTAAATGCCCCAGTCAAAAGACACAGACTGGAAAATTGGATAAAAACTCAAAACCCATCGGTGTGCTGTATCCAGGAAACCCATTTCACATGCAAGGACGCACAACAGCTCAAAATAAAGGGATGGAGGAAGATTTACAAAGCAAATAGAGAGCAAAAAAAAGCAGGAATTGCAATCCTAGTCTCTGATAAAATAGACATTAAACAAATAAAGATCAAAAGAAACAAAGAAGGGCATTACATAATGGTAAAAGGATCAATGCAACAAGAAGAGCTAACAATCCTAAATGTATATGCACCCAATACATTAGCACCCAGATACATAAAGCAAGTTATTAATGACCTACAAAGGAAATTAGACTCCCACACAATAATAGTGGAAGACTTTAACACCCCACTGTCAATATTAGAGAGATCAACGAGACAGAAAATTAACAAGGATATCCAGGACTTGAACTCAGATCTAGAACAAGCAAACCTAATAGACATCTACAGAACTCTCCACCCCAAATCTGCAGAATATACATTCTTCTCAGCACCACATCACACCTACTCTAAAGGTGACCACATAATTGGAAGTAAATCACTCCTCAGAAAATGCAAAAGAATGGAAATTGTAACAAACAGTCTATCAGACCACAGTGCAATCAAATTAGAATTCAGGATTCAGAAACTAACTCAAAACTGCCCAACTTCATTGAATCTGAACAACTGGCTCTTGAATGTAGACTGGATAAACAATGAAATGAAGGCAGAAATAAAGATGTTCTTCGAAACCAACGAGAACAAAGACACAACATACCAGAATCTCTGGGACACATTTAAAGCAGTGTCTACAGAGAAATTTATAGCAATAAATGCCCACATGAGAAGCAAGGAAAGACCTAAAATCAACACCCTATCATCAAAATTGAAAAAGCTAGAGGAGCAAGATCAAAAAAACTCAAAAGCTACCAGAAGACAAGAAATAACTAAGATCAGAGCAGAACTGAAGGAGATAGAGACACACAAAAAAAAAATCCTTCAAAAAAAATCAATAAATCCAGGAGCTGGTTTTTTAAAAATATCAACAATATAGACAGACTGGTAGCCAGATTAATAAAAAAGAAAAGAGAGAAGAATCAAATAGATGCAATAAAAAACGATAAAGGGGATATCACCACAGATTCCACAGAAATACAAACTACCATCAGAGATTACTACAAACAACTCTATGCACATAAACCAGTAAACCTGGAAGAAATGGAAGAATTCCTGGACACTTGCACCCTCCCAAGACTAAACCAGGAAGAAGTCGAAACCCTGAGCAGACCAATAACAAGGGCTGAAGTTGAGGCAGCAATTAATAGCCTAACAAACAAAAAAAGCCCAGGTCCAGATGGGTTCACAGCTGAATTCTACCAGACATACAAAGAGAAGCTGGTACCACTCCTTCTGAAACTTCCAAATACTCCAAAAAGAGAGAACCCTTCCCAAATCATTTTATGAGACCAACATCATCCTGACACCAAAACCTGGCAGAGACTCAACAAGAAAAGCAAACTTCAGGCCAATATCCATGAGAAACACAGATGCAAAAATCTTCAATAAAATACTGGCAAACCGATTGCAACAGCACATCAAAAAGCTTATCCATCACAATCAAGTAGGCTTCATTCCTGGGATGCAAGCCTGGTTCATCATATGCAAGTTTATAAACATAATTCACCACATAAACAGAACCAAAGATAAAAACCACATGATTAGCTCAATAGATGCAGAAAAGGCCTTCGACAAAATTCAACTGCTCTTAATGCTAAAAACTGTCAATAAACTAGGTATCAACGGAATGTATCTCAAAATTAAAAAAGCTATTTATGACAAACTCACAGCCAATATCATACTGAACGGACAAAAACTAGAAGCATTACCTTTGAAATCTGGCACTAGACAAGGATGCCCTCTCTCATCACTCCTTTTCAATATAGTATTGGAAGTTCTAGCCAGAGCAATCAGGCAAGAAAAAGAAATAAAGGGCATTCAATTAAGAAAGGAGGAAGTCAGGTTGTCTCTATTTGCAGATGACATGATTGTATATTTAGGAGACGCCATCATCTCAGTCCAAAATCTCCTTAAGCTGATAAGCAACTTCAGCAAAGTCTCAGGATACAAAATCAATGTGCAGAAATCACAAGCATTCCTTTATACCAATAACAGAATTAAGGAGAGCCAAATCAAGAATGAACTGCCATTCACAATTGCTACAAAGAGAATAAAATACCCAGGAATACAACTAACAAGGGATGTGAAGGACCTTTTCAAGGAGGACTACAAACCACTGCTCAAGGAAATAAGAGAGGACACAAACAGATGGAAAAACATTCCATGCTCATGGTTAAGAAGAATCAATATTGTGAAAATGGCCATACTGTCCAAAGTAATTTATTGATTCAAAGCTATCCCCATCAAGCTACCTACAACCCTCTTCAAAGAACTGGAAAAAACCACCTTAAACTTCATATGGAACCAAAAGAGAGCCTACATAGCCAAAATAATTCTAAGCAAAAAGAACAAAGCTGGAGGCATCACACTACCTGACTTCAAACTATACTACAAGGCTACAGTAATCAAAACAGCATAGTACTGGTACCAAAACAGAGACTTAGCCCAGTGAAACAGAACAGAGACCTTGGAGGCAATGCCACACATCTACAACCATCTGATCTTTGACAAACCTCACAAAAACAAGCAATGGGGAAAGGATTCCCTGTTTAATATATGGTGTTGGGAAAACTGGCTAGCCATGTGCAGAAAGCAGAAACTGGACCCCTTCCTGATACCTTACACTAAAATTAACTCCAGATGGATTAAAGACTTAAACATAAGACCTAACACCATAAAAACCCTAGAAGGAAACCTAGGCAAAACCATTCAGGAAATAGGCATAGGCAAGGACTTCATAACTAAAACACCAAAAGCATTGGCAACAAAAGCCAAAATAGACAATTGGATCTAATTAAACTCCAGAGCTTCTGTACAGCAAAAGAAACAATCATTAGAGTGAACAGGCAACCAACAGAATGGGAAAAAATTTTTGCAATCTACACATCTGACAAAGGGCTAATATTGAGAATCTACAAAGAACTAAAACAGATTTACAAGGAAAAAACAAACAAGCCCATTCAAAAGTGGGCAAAGGATATGAACAGACACTTTTCAAAAGAAGATATATATGAGGCCAACAAACATATGAAAAAATGCTCATCATCACTGGTCATCAGAGAAAGGCAAATCAAAACTACATTGAGATGCCATCTCATGCCAGTTAGAATGGCGATCATTAAAAAATCGGGAGACAACAGATGCTGCAGAAGATGTGAAGAAATAGGAACACTTTTACACTGTTGGTGGGAGTGCAAATTAGTTCAACCATTGTGGAAGACAGTGTGACAATTCCTCAAGGACCTAGAAATAGAAATTCCATTTGACCCAGCAATCCCATTACTGGGTATATATCCAAAGGATTATAAATCGTTCTACTGTAAGGACACATGCACACGAATGTTCATTGTGGCACTGTTTACGACAGCAAAGACCTGGAACCAACCCAAATGCCCATCAATGATAAACTGGACAAGGAAAATGTGGCACATATACACCATGGAATACTATGCCACTATATAAAATAATGAGTTTGTGTTCTTTGTAGGGACATGGATGAATCTGGAAACCATCATTCTCAGCAAACTGACACAAGAACAGAAATTCAAACACCGCATGTTCTCACTCATAGGCAGGTGTTGAACAATTAGAACACATGGACATAAGAAGGGGAGCATCACACACTGGTGTCTGTTGGGGGGGAATAGGGAAGGGACAGCGGGGGTCAGGGAGGTTGTGGAGGTATAACATGGGGAGAAATGCCAGATATAGGTGATGGGGGGATGAAGTCAGCAAAACACATTTCCATGTAGGTAGCTATGCAACAACCCTGCATGTTCTGCACATGTATCCCAGAACATAAAGTGCAATAAAAATATATATATATATATATATTTTTTTTAAGTTTCAGATGTACAGTATAAGTCTTAAAGAACTACTGTATAGTATAGTGTCTATGATTAACAATACTGTATTGTATATTTTTTAATTTGATAAGAATAAAAACTTATGTTGTGTTCTTATCACAAAAAAAAGAAAACCACTCTTCAAAGAAATGTAATTCAGAGACTAAAGTATGAGTATGTAAGTAATACATTAGTATACTCCAAAAAGATGTCTTTCATGGTTATTATTTTAACTCATGACCTTGGAACACTGCAAATAATCTTAGTTTCAAATAAACACTTAAAAGTAACATTTTCTCTAAAACCAATACCCAGTGTAATAAACAGTGTTTATTTTTAAAAATGAATGAATAAATGAATGAACATGCAAGTAGACAGATGGTTTGTTCCAGAAATTTCAAAAAACAAATGCAGCTCCTCTCCATGCAGAAGCTATTCTCTGCATACATTGCAATAACTCTTTCTATTGTTTGGAATAACCCCCTAAATTTAGGGATCTGTAAAGAAAATTTCTTAAGCCTCATGAATTCTTTTATATACAAGGCAGATATTTTCAAAATCAAAATTTTAAGTGTATATTTTATAAAAGTAGTATGCCTCTATATGTTCAGATAATCTTCATCACAACTTCTGCATTTTCATATGACTTTATGCTGCTGATTTAGATAAAGCACAGCTTTTTACATTCCACTGAGTAACCTTTTCAGTATTTAAGCTGTTTCCAACTTAAATTATTTTAACTCTCTTTGAACATCTCATTAGCTCTTTGAGTGAAGGGCCTTTATCACCGAGATAACGTAATAGATGTTTGTTTATGGGGAGATGAAGTTGGCCTTATAGAGGTCCACTTTAACCAAAGGAGTATATTCATAGGATTATACTCACATTTTTAAACTAGTTTTTATCTTTTATTTTTAAATTGACAGATAACATTATATGTTTTTATCATGAACAATATGATGCTTTCAAGAATATATATACATTATGGAATAGTTACATCTAGCTAACAAATGCACAACTCACATAGTTATCATTTTTGTGGTGACAGCACATAATATCCGCTAAAAATAGAACTACCATGTGATCCAGCAATCTCACTACTGGGTATATATACAAAGGAAATGAAATAAGTTTATCAAAGAGATATCTACACTCCCATGTTTATCACAGTGCTATTCACAATAGCCAAAGTATGAAATCAACCTAAGTGTCCATCAATGGTTGCATGAATTTAAACAAGGTGGTTTATATACAAAATTGTGTATTATTCAGCCATAAAGAAATAGGAAACCTTGCCATTTGTGACAAGGTGGATGAAACTGGAGGACATTATGTTAAATGAAATAAGCCAGGCACCAAAAAACAAATACCATATGGTCTCATTCATATGTGGAATCTAAAAAAGTTTATCTCATAGAAGTACACTTACTCTATTCTTTGGACCACATTCACTATCCTAGTTCCCAAATTTACGCTCCATTCTCAAGACCGCCATTGCAATGCTTGTGCTTTAACTCAGCATCTCATCTGCTCTGACCTAGAATCCTGTTAAATGGACCACCTGTCTCCAATCTTCTAAACCTAATGGTTTGAAGATTCCAATACGCAAATCGAATCACATCTCTCCCTTGACTTCAAATCCTTCTATGTGTTTCCAAGGAGTTAAGGAAAAAAGTGCATTTGACAACCATCTGCTAGTCCCTAACTCCAACTCTGCTCCCTTACTTCCTCACTTCCTAAAACCTACTCATTTCGATACTTAGCCACAAGTCTCACACCCTCCATGAAAGGTTCTTTGAATCCTTTACCCACCTCTCCATAAAATAAGACACTCCTTCCTCAATATCTCTATGCTACAGCAGATGACCTAGCATTACATTATAATTGTTTATATGCCTATTTCCCCCACAAGTCTGTGACCATCTTGGAAGTGGGGTTCTTTGCTCCAACCTTTTATCCTGGTGACTTGAACAATATCTGACATCTAGTAGCTACTCAATCAATGATTGTCAAATGTACATGAGAAATAAGTGACAGCTGGAGAGAGGAAGGAAGGATATCAATAGTTTTAACAGACAAGGAAAACATTACTGTAGAAGGTTACACTTAACATAGCAAAATCCCTTTACTATTTTTGTATCCTATTATTTTCTATCTATCTTTTTAGGAAGCTGACCTCATTCCTATTGTGATTATGAGTACAATAGACCACAGAAAGTCAGCAAATTTATCTTAATGCTTTGTTGAGTCATTCTTGATGACAGAGAATTCCCAGTAACAAGGCTAGCCATACTCCTATAGACAGCATGATAACAAAGCTTGCTTTGTTGGAATGCCAAGAACATACACTGAAATAGTAAAAGTAGTATTTGGTTATGTAAATTAAAAAATTATTCTTAAAGTCACTTTAAATATAATAGAAACTTATAGTTACTTACCATACACATGCCTTGAACCTAAAGTCACTTTAAATATAATGGAAACTTATAGTTACTTACCATACACACGCCTTGAACACAGATGTCATGAGTTTCAGTTCCACAAGGAGTACCATCTTCAACCATAGCCTTCAATAGGTAGAAATCACTGGTTCCAGCAACCTCACAATAGAGTTTACAACGATCTCTTGTGCCAACTGTAAAAGAGAAAAAGGTCAAATTTTTAATGTATAATAATAAAGCTATGTGTTCTTATGTCTCAGAAAACTTTACATCAAAGAAACAGCATAATTTACTTACTGCCACGGTATTTTGGAAGCCACCTTACATTAGGGGGAAGACCACTGATGTTCACACGTTTACCATTAAAATCAGAGCATTGCTTCTCCCGAAAGTCTTGTGTGCCGTTTGGACATGAGTCAGTATTACACGATCGAAATTTCATCCTGCGGCCCACACAGTAATTTCCTCCATTTCTTGGCCTAGTCAAATTCATGACATCGTAAAGCTCATCAGTACAACATTATTTGTGCCACTTACTTCTAAAAGTTTCATTCTTTTCCAGGATCTAGAAAACCACTGAAGTCCCACTAACACTTTTTGTTTTTAACAGAAGTATGTTACATGAGTTTTAAGCAATTCTATTGATAATTAACCACAAAAATATCCACCTTAGCGTGGACAGTAAGGCATAGAGGGCAAAAATGATATCTTGTTCTTGGCTAGGTTAACTAACAAGAAACTAACAATGGAAGTTTGTTCTTAAACTTCCAAAAAAGGGTTTGCTCATTTTCTGGAAAGAAAAAAGACATGTAGTGAACCAAAGACAATAACAAAGGCAGATACCATGTTAAATAAAAAGAAAATATATATGCATCTTTGTCATGTATATCTTATTTATTACGCAGTTCAAGGAGTTTTATGGTATCAATCTATATCCATGTTAGTTTGACTTATGTTGGAAAATAAAATTTGTTTGTGGAATTTTTGGAATATAAAGACTTCTAGTATAATTTATCCTAAAATGTAAATAAACTAGATTTTATTCAGAGTATGTCACATTTCTGCATTAAAACTCCTTATTGATAATACTTGAAGAGTATCATATTGCTTACCAGCTTATATATCATATATACAACAGAAACATTATTTTAAAATATTTATGCAATATTTAAGCTCTTTTAAATAGTTTGATGAGGGGAAGATATGCTTCAGTACTTATTCAGCTAAAAACAATGATGCATCTATAACCAAGGAGCAGAGAGAAGAAAATATCATGTCATACTGCACAAAACAGTAAAAAAATTGGTAGCCAAACTTTATATGTTGTCCAGAAGATCCAAAACATAAGTGAAAGGAGCCAGGATGTTTCATTAGGCATACAGTAAATGTGAAGATGCCATTATATTACTGTCACTCATATTTACGAGTATGCCTCAAAATTTATACTAAATTAAAAAACAAAAAATGAAGAAAATAAATCTCAGTTCAGATTATAAAATTTAATCTATTTAAGGTCTTTTAAAAATGTCTGAATCTACTAAAACATGGCTTAACGTGTTCCAAAAGTTTTCTGAATCTCAGAAACTTACGGACTGACCTCCAGTTTTAGAAGTGAGTGAAACTGATGTTTACTTTCTGGTGCCTTGAGATAATCTTAATTTATAGTGACATAAAAAAGACATACTCAGGACGGTTACAGTGCCTGGTTGTGCTTTCGATTCCACCTCCACATGTTCTTGAACAAGAACTGTAAGGTTCCCATGGTCCCCATTCACCGTTTACTGGATGTGTTTCCATTTCTTTGTTTATGCATAGCCCACGGAGGCAATGCTATAAAAATAATAAACACAAAAAGAAATAATGCCATCTCTAATTAGAACATCAAAAAATTATAATAGCAGCATAGAAGAACAAACTAAACAATTTGAAGCAAGTTGTCATTAATTCAGAAATGTGATTACATTTGAAACAATTTTATGATGATTTCCTATCCACTGAGTAAGATCTATGAAATACAAAAGGAATATAATATTTCTCTTGGCTTTAAGATTCAGAATATCATTGGGGAGGATGGGAAAATTAAATAGTAAAATGGAATATGGGGGGTAATTTTTGACAGAAGAAACCAAATACTGGGTTAATAAGGTATATTTCCATGCTTCTATTTTTTTACTCAAAGTACCTATTCACTCTTCCACTCTTATAAAAAGCTTTCTACTTTATCCTATCCAAAGTCTCAAATGACAATCTTTTCTCTTTACTTTCATCAAGAAAATGGAAACTTAGAGAAGAGTCTACCCACAGTCTCCCACCACCTGTTCTACCCATTCAACAGCATCTGCACCCATACATTCAGCCTTGTTGCCTGTTAGCATACTGGCACACTCAGGATCCCAAAGTCAATCCCTCTGCTTGTGCACTTAATCCCATCCCTTCTCACTACACCAAACATCACTCCAGAATTCTCTCATCTCTTCTACATCATCATCATTTCAGGGATAGCTAATCAAAGTATGGCCATGCACTCATGCTAGTCTATGAACTAGTTACCAGACTGAGAGAAGATAACACAAGCTCAGATAAAGCATTTAGAAATTTTTATAAGATTTTTACAGAGAAATTTTATGTCTAAATAAATAATTTTAAAATTGGCTTGTGTTTATTTTTAATTGTGGCAAAACATGCATAACATAAAATTTACCATCTTAGTCAGGTTCAAGTACATAGTTCAATAGTGTTAGGTATATTCACTGTTGTGCAATCAATCTCCAGAACTTTTGCATCTTTCAAAACTGAAACCCTATACCCAATAAGCGACAACTCCCATTTTGTCCTTCCTGCTACCTCCTCATAACCACCATTCTACTTTCTGTTTCTATGAATTTGACTACTCCAGATACTTCATATAATTGGAATCATATAGTACTAGTCTTCATGTGACTGGCTTATTTCACTTAGTGTAATATACCCAAGGTTCATCCATATGTCAGAACTTCCTTTTTAAAAATGAATTATATTCCATTGTATGTTGTCTTAGTCCATTTAGTACTGCTATATAAGAATACCCAGGATTGTATAACTTATAAATAACAGAAATTCATTTCCCACAGGTCTGAGATCTGGGAAGTCTAAGGTCAAGACCGGTAGGTTTGGTGTCTGATGAGGCCATTCTCTTCTTCCAAGATAGGACTTTTCACGCTGCAGGCTCTGGAGGGAGAGAATACTGGATCCCCACAGGGCAGAATGTAGAAGGGCCGAGACAGCTCACTCCTGAAGGCCCTTTTATAAGGCATTAAACCTACCCATGAGGGAAGAGCCCTTATGCCCTAGTCATATCTTACAGGCCCCATCTCGTAATACTGTTACATTGGCAACTAAAATTCAATATGAGTTTGGGAGGGGACAAATATTCAAACCATAGCGTATGCATTTATCACACTTTGTTTGTCTTTTCATCCATCAATAGATACTGAGTAGCTTTCACCTTTTTATTATTATTTGAGATGGAGCCTCGCTCTGTTGCCAAGGCTGGAGTATAGAGTGGCATGCGCTCAGCTCGCTGCAACCTCCGCCTCCTGGGTTCATGCAATTCTCCCACCTCAGCCTCCCGAGTAGCTGGCATTACAGGTGTGCACCACCACAACAAGTTGATTTTTGTATTTTTAGTAGAGACAGGGTTTTGCCATGTTGGCCAGGCTTGTCTTGAATTCCTGCTTTCACCTTTAGGTGTTGTGAATAATGCTGCTATGAGCATGAGTGTACAAATATCTCTTTGAGATCCTGCTTTTCATTCTTTGGGTATATATCAGAAGTGGAATAGCTGGATCATATGATAGTTTGATTAATAATTTTGTGAGGAATGGCCATACTATTTTCCATAGAAAAATCTGGCATATATTTTGAGTGTCCTTTTTCCATTTCATTTTCCTAGTCAATCATATTTATTACTTTGTACAAAAGTAGCAGTTTGTAAATAATCAGAAATTTTAAAAAAGAAAAAAAGCGATCTTTTACTACAGATAATTTGCGGAGTAGTTTCCTAGATTATTCTCAACATACAAATACAACTCTTATTTCTCTTACTTTAAAAAAACAATAGCAACAACAAAATCTTTCTTAGATCTCACTGCCCTTACCAGCTACTGCCCTGCTTCTCCTTGAAAGAGTTGTCCATGTTCATTTTTTAACTCCCTGTCTACTCTCTCATAACCACCCCAGACAGGTTTTTATATCCTATTCCTCCATGAATCTGTTCACGTGTAGGTCGCCAATGGCCAATTCTCATTCTCTGTCTTCCTTATCAGTAATATGTGCACAATTAATCACTCTTCTTCTTTGACACATTTTTTTCTCTCCATTTCCAGGGCTCTACACACTTGGTTTTCTTCCTTCATAATTAATTTTTTCTCATTTTCTTCTGCTGTTTCTTCTTCTTCTTCTTTGTGACAACTTAATGTTGGAATGTTTCTCCAGGATCATATCTGTTTTTTTATTCTTTTCCGTTAACAGTCACATCTAGTCAAGGTCTCTCCCCTAAACTCTCTTCTTCTTTGTGACAACTTAATGTTGGAATGTCTCTCCAGGCTCATATCTTGTTTTTTTAATTCTTTACTCTTAACAGTCACTTCTAGTCCAGATCTCTCTCCTAAACTCTACTCTCATATATATGTCTACTTACTTATGACTATTTTCTGGAATGTCTAATAAACATTTCAAACATAGGCATAGCATATCCAAAACAGAACCCCTGCCCTCCCAGCTCAAAACTTGCTTTTACTGAGTCGATCTAAGTTGTTCAGCCAAAAATCTAGTCATCATTTCTCTTCTCCTCTTTGAACACTCCAGATCTGATACGTTAGCTACAATAAATGTTCTAGTTCCTTTTAAAATATATCAAAAATTGATCTTTCATTATCCCACTGCTACCATTTTGGTTTAAGCACTAGCATCCCTTATTTCTATCACTGAAATAGCTAAGTAGATGTGTGTTTCCATTCTTGTCCCCGATAGTTTAGCCTTAACACAGTTGCCAGATGATCTCTTTTTAAACCAAGTCAAATCTGGTATGAATCCATTCAAATCCTTCATTATTTTGAGTAAATGTGCGGTTCTCACAATGGCCTGTGTGAACTCCCAAAATTTAAGACAGGTCTCAGTTAATTTAGAAAGTTTATTTTATCAAGGTTGAGGACATGCCCATGACACAGCCTCAGGAAGTCCTGACATGTGCCCGAGGTGGTCAGGGCACAGCTTGTTTTTAGACATTTTAGGGAGACATAAGACATCAATTGATATGTAAGAAGTACATCAGTTTCCTCCAGAAGAGCGGAGATAGCTCAAAGCAGGGTCCCCTACTGGGAGCTTCTGCATCACAGGTAGGTTAAGAGACAGATGATTGCATTCTTTTGGGTTTCTGATAAATATTTCCAAAGGAAGCAATCAGAATATGCATCTATCTCTGTGAGCAAAGGGATGACTTGACTAGAATAGGAGGCAAGTTTGTCCTGAGACATTCCCAGCTTGAAAGGGCCCAAGATATTTTTCTTTCACACCTGCAATGCCCTAGGAAATCTTCCTTCAGTTACTCCTTACAAGTCTCTTTCTCTCTTTGCTTCACACCAGCTAAAATGTCCTACTTGCTCTTCTTTGAACATCCCAGGCATGCTCCAGACTTAGGACCTCAGCTGTTCCTTTTTTTGGGAACTCATTTATCCCAGATATCCTCATAGCTAACCCTCCCATCTCCTTTAAGACAGCTAATTTGGTAACTGCATATAATATCTGTCCTGACCATCATATTTTAAATTGCAATCTGCTCTCTCCTACCATAAAACTTCTAATCAGTTTCCTGCTCTATTTTTCTTGTCCATAGCACCAATCAGTTTGATGGTACTATTATATTAATTATTTGTAATATTCTAGTCTCCCTCTAGAACTTAAGCTACATGAGGACAGAGGTCTTGTCTGTTTTGTTAACTCATGTATCCTACATTAACAGAAGAAAATGACAAAATAGTGCCTGACATAGTAGGCCCTTGATAAATCTTTGCTGATTGAATGAATCCCATAGCCAAGATTATAGCAGCAAAAATGCTTTGTGCTCTCCATTAGAAAAAGTCATTCAATATCAGAAAGCCATATTAGAAGGGAAAAAAAAACTCATAATGTACTATGTGCATTGTACTTTGTAAGCATCTTTCACAAATAATTTAAGTAATCCTTGCTGTTTAAAAAAATAATTTGAGAGATTAGAGCATGAAGACATTATAATGTTATACTATTCACCATGTTGTAAAATTAACTCATTATCAGAAGGGTTCACCATGTCTTCACACATCTTGATTTACTACCAAAAGCATTCAGCACACAGATTCATTAGATAGTCACAAGATAAAGGGACTAAAGAAGAAGGTTAAGGTAAAATTATAGAATATTTGTTTCAAATGTCCCTTCAGTAAAAGGTCCATTTAATACTGAATACCGCTAAATATACAGGGGTTCACTGTGTTTAATTAATTTTAAAAAGGGAATTTATACCTATTATAATCCACATGATGCTACCCCAAATACCACCTTTGCATTTAATCTGCATTTGCTCTAAAGTACATCTTAGTATCTCATCACATTTACCTTGAATCCTAATAAAACCATGCCTATCCTACAATCTCATTGGGAAAATATTCAAATGGCCAATAAGCACATGAGAATATATACAAGGTTGATAATAATCATGGAAATACAAGTTAAAACCACAATGAGATTCCATTTTATACCTACTAGAATGGCTAAATTTTTTTTAAAAAAGACTAACAATATCAAAAGTCAGCAAGAAATACAGAGTAACTGGAACTTTCCTACATTGCCGGCGGGGGGGCGTCTAAAATGGTACACATATTTCAGAACATGGTTTGGCACTTTCTTATCATGTTAAATGTACACTTACCCTATAATCCAGCAATTCTACTCCAAGAAAAACACAAACATATGTCTACAAGAAGACTTGTACAAGGATGCTCATGGCAGCTTTATTCATAATAACCAAACACCATAAATGATTCAAATATCTATTGACAGGAGAATTTATAAACAAATTATGGTATATCCACATAGTTGAATTATACTGTAGTGTAAAGGAATGAACTGCTGATGCACACAATAATATGGATGAAGCTTAAAAATATTAGGTTGAACGAAAGACACCTGTCCCATCCTGCTCCTCCAAAAAAGAGGACACTGTATAGTTCTATTTACAACAAGAACAAGAAAAAACTAATCTGTGGAAATAAAAATCAGAACAAGAGTTCTCTCTGGAAGGAAGGAAAATCATCTAGATAGAGGCACAACTGAACTTTTAAAAGTGATAGAAATGTTATAATTTTTACTGGGATGTTGGCTATATGTGCATCCACATTTGTTAAAATCCATCAAACTGTATACCTAAGATCTATGCATTATACTTATATACACCTTAATTCCAAAAACTCATGTTTATGCCCTAACTGGATTTAGACTACTAATAAATTAGCTATAAAAAGTACATCTCCTAATATTTGTAAATATATCAATCACTACTTTTGCAACAGACAATCAATCCTGAAGGTTTATGGCATACAATAACTTGAAAAGTTGCTACGGAACAGAGGAAGTGCCAATCCTGGATTTTAATCAGGTGAACATCTTAGAGCATAAATGCACCAATATCAGCAGCCCAGCATTCATACTTCAAAAGGTTTTATTTTCTTCTGCTCAGCCTCAGGTAGTCACTCTCACAAATGCGACCCTTTTAGTCAAAAAGCATCTTCTAATACTAGTCACAGGAACTGAGAAAAAAGTAAAGTCCTTTAAATAATTCTTAACCACCAAATAGAAATGTGATCAAATTTTAAAATTCAAAGCCAGCTGAACTGAAAAAGCCCACTAGAACTCTAGTCCTAAAATTACAAAAAGCTTATTAGTGTGTTAGATGATTTCAATGAGTACTTCAGCTGCTACAAAACTTCAAGTTCCAAATAAAATATTACTAACCAATTAATTTGTGATGTGAGCAACATTCATAGGAAACACATGCCTTTTGATGCAAAAGTGATTCAAGAGAAAAGCAATAGCTGGTAGAAATATTTCAATGAAGCAACAGGTGATAAGGGCACAAGTTTAGCTACTGAACTGACCTTATTTTTAAGAAGTTTATCTTTTTGGCTAATGCGAAGGTAACAGAGAGGCAGAATTAGCCAATCCATTGCTAAGGAAGTGTTCCTTTTACACTGAGAGTGCTTAGAGATGCTGACAGACTAAACACTTAATGTAGTCAACACTGGCCACTGAGGCTGTCCTGGAGCACCAAAGTTCACTATGACTTCATCCTCTCATATGACACTTTTCTTTATCATAGTGAGCATTATCATTCAACATCATGGTAACAGCTTTAGATAAGCTAATGACTGTTGGAATAATAAAGAGGTAGCATGGTAGGCTGTTGATTTTAGGGGTATAATGCATCTTAATACACTTAGAAACAATAAAGGTCTAAAGAAGCCACTTAAAACTTTCAATTGTATTAACTGAATTTTAAGGAAAAAAATGTATGAAATGGAAACATTCTTGAATTTGGAGAATTTGCCAAAATATTAGGACTGTTATGTCTGTCCTCAATTTTAATAGCAACATTGTAATATATATAGATAATTATATGTCCATGTAATTATTTATATGCTACTATACAAAACTTTAATATTCATCTGCCATAGCTTAGAAATGTAACAATTTTAAAAACAACAATATAATATACATAGATAACTACATATCCATGTAACTATTTGTAGGCTAACTATAGAAAACTTTAGTATTCATCTGCCATAGCTTAGAAATGGGATAAAATTATAAATTTAATTCAGTTGACAATGTACTATAGCAAACAAACATGGCAATAACATTAACCAGCTGAAGAAAAGTTGATAGCAAATAATGAACAGAGTGCTAAAATGCAGAGCAATCACATCCTGGGATAATGTCTTCATACAAGACTCACCCTTGGAGAAAACCTACCATCCCAGGACCACATTCTGTTCCATCTGCTGGTGGCACACGTTGAGTTAAACAGCTCTTGTCAACTCTTTCTGCACTTGTGCACCACAGATGCCTGCATGTATTCTGCAGAGTAACAAAAGGCAGGCAAGCCAGCATAAGGATAGCACCACAACACTGGTTCAATTCAGTATTACATATTGGTTTATAAATTGATTTATTTCCTGGTTCTATGATATAAGCTGAAACTAATCAGTGAACTTTTTTACTAAGTAAGTTCTAGTCATTGATTTTCTTATAAACACATAAAACTGACATTTTCCTAAAAACATTTTTTAAAAAAATTTCTTCATACACTGATAGGAGATATGAATTGGAGTAGAAATTTTCAAAATTATTTGAGATGTTTTTTCTCTTTACAAGATATTTTTCTAAAGAACTTTTTGTTGTTAAATGTTATTCATAAGAAGTTGCCAAAAGCCACTATTGATACAATGGTGGAATGTATGAATAATCAGCATTGAAATAATGTATAATGTATACTGAAGTTACCTATTTTGTGAATATAATGCCTACTTTCAACTTTTGAACAAAGGGCTCCGAAGTTTTCAAAAGAAACAAAAGTTCACAGCAGGTCATATGAGCTATACTCAATATAATTCCTTTCTTTTTCTGAATTTAAATTCAAAGTTTATTTAGTGTCTAAATCAGATTGGAAAGAAATGTATCTTTTATTATGATATATTAAGGTAAACCTTCCCCACTTCACAGTGGATGTTTAAAGGCTTATAGAAATTTGTGATTCTATATGTAAGGTTTTAGGAAGAATAGTAACTATATGAAATGAGCTTTGCCTGTCCTGCATTCTTTACTTAATTAATTCATTCAATATTCAATAAACATTTATTTTGTGGCATGTACTGTGTGACAAATCCTGAACTGAATACTAGGAGTAGATATTTATTTTAATGACTGAGTAAGTGTACATTCCTGGTCCAGTGATCCTCATAATCTAGTAAGGAGGGAAGCAATTAAGCAAAAGTATATATGGAATAAGAAAAACTGAATGAGTACTCTACATGGAAGAGTAAAGCAAGGATTCACCAAAGCAGTGACATTTATTCTAAACTAAATCCTAAATTTATCCCCATATAAAAGAAAATCATAATTATAGATCCAATAAAAGTGTTAGGATCAACTAATTCAATGACAATTAAAAGTGTCTAATCTATGAAAAATCATCAAAATATTATAAAGTAATAGCTCAATGAAAACTAAACAATATGCTCCCAAATTTAGTTCTTTGGGATTCAAATATATGTAAAGGAAAATGTACTCTATTATTAGCTAGATTCCTGGTGCCTTTGAAACAATTCAGATTCAAAACACCTATCTATATTTTCTCCTTAACCTCAAAATAATATCATTTGAAAATAAACATTGCAACGCCTTTAGTTTTCAAATTATGTAACTTTCCTATTTTCTAAATGAAAATACTTCATAGGAATTTGTGAGAGTTAACAAAGATAATTTTTAAGTACCCAAAACAGTACCTGACATATAATAACTAGTCAATAAGTTTTAATTTTCCTTTTCTTATCACTTTTTGACAAATACTAAATTATCAGACTTAAAAGCTATATTTAGTTCACTTTCTGTTCAAGAGAATAAACATACATTTTAAAATATATTCTAAGTATAACTTTACGGTAGCTTTCAAACAAATGAAAAGAATTTTTCTTACCGTCTTAGGACACACTTTTGACCCAGGACCAAATGTAAGTTCACATTGCTTGTTTCCATCATATTGTGATCCAGGAAGTTCTGAAGGCAGATTATATATTTCTTCATTTGGTTTGTCAAGAAGACATTCTGCATTACCAGAACTGTACCAATGACAGAAATACAATATTGTGAATACACATGGATACTTTCTAGTATGATTCTTTTTCACATTTTCTGTAATTCTTTACTTTCAAAGAGAATATCAGTATTTATTCATAACTTAAAAAACCAACTCACATCAATATCAATATAGCAATGTTCCTACACATAAAGATGACTTCACAGTTTACAAAGGATCTTTAATATGCATGTTTGCACTTGATCCCCACAAACACCTTGAAGGTGGCAATTTAAAAAAATTATAAGTAATAAACACAAATTCATCAGAACATTATTTATTAAATATATATCCATATCACACTTTTGGTCTAATTCGCTCTCCAATAATAATGCCTCAGGTGTAATGACCAATTGTTAAAATGCTGGAAAAATAAGTTTTCAAATCACTTGAAAAAGTATATTTCTAGCCCTACACAGCAACAACAACAAAAAAGGACTTTCAAAAAGTTTTATGCTGTCTCCACCTCAAGAGGTCTTTCAAGGTGGGAGTATAGCAGAATCAAGATCACTGGCTTTGGGAATTTATATTTTGGTTCCATCAATTGCCAAGATGCATGGCCATGGACAAATTTTTTAATCTCCCTATCTCCCTGAACTACAGTTTCCTCATCTGTAAATTGAGAGTGGTAGTATCTTTTAACTTGCTATCAGAATACACAATATGTTTGAATGACTTAGGAAAAAACATGAGAAATATATATATTACTCTTAGTTTACCATGCAAGGTTCAGTATGCAGAAAACTGTACAGCTATTCCAATTGGGCTAAAATCAACCCTTTATCCCACTGCAATAATTAAAATAAATCTTTTTGGAAAGATTTTACTGGCTAAAAGGAAAAATATCAATTTTCCAATTAGATGAACATGTAACCTTAAAAATCTTCTTTGAAGAAAATCAAAATATTACCCCCTTCCAAAAAGAAAAGTACACCATTGATATTTTTACACATCATATCAGTATTTTAAATAATTGAACAAAGCTATATACAATTCTGTACAGATCAGCAAGTATAAGTTGTGCTTTTAAGTCAAGTTCCCATAGAAGTAAGTATTATCACTGTTGGTTATAATTTGAGAATATATTTACAAACATATATTCCAAAGCATGAGTTTATATTTTCCCATAGTTTTCATAAGAGAGAGGAAATTAGAAAATACTAACGCTGTAAAATTGATGATTAGAATATATCAGTAGAAGAAGTGAAGTAGTGTTACATTTATACAAAAAGATGGACTGGGAAAGAGCTCAGGCTTGCCTTTTGGAAAAGTTTCAGTGACTTAGAAAGAAACGCCATTCAAATAAAATAAATTGGGAAGCAGAGAAACCTGAAGGAAAGTGGAGAAATGAGTCAAGGAAAACCTGGATCTACTAACTCTCTTCAGAGCTAAAAAGAACTCCTGAAAGAGTATGCAAAGTTAGAGACTCAGCATCTCTGTGGCTTTAGAGAGCTATCAAAATAATTCACAGTTTGACTTTAGCTATTCTCTGTCCTTCAAGGGTACCTCAAACTTGAGCCACTCAAATTTCTCTCAAAATGTTACCTAGTAACTTCAGAAAAAATTCAAACATATATAAGGAAACTGGAATTCCCATTAAGTCTCCCATCAAACATAGTTTTCATCACAAGAAGGAATCCAGATTGAAAAATAATAGCTAGGTCTGACTACAATGAAAATATTTATTTTAAAGAGTGAAATTATATATATACACACAACTCTTTTCTTATTTTTAAACACCCATTTGTACAGTGAAATTTAACATAAATTTAAACAAGAAAAAGCTAAACATAAATTAAACCACCTTTAAAAATATCAATTTCAAATCTTATAATCGAAAACATATTCAATTATTTAACATAAATTTACTTACTCTAGGAATTCGGTAATATATTTTTGACTACACTTTGACCATGTCCAAGGACTCATGTGGAAACTTAAAGCAGGGGCCATTACATGATACTGTTTAATTTTCATTTCTTTACATCTAGGACTATCGTCATGTTGAATACCAAGTCTAAAAATAAAAATAAACACTTAAAAGGGATATCAAAAGATGCATACAATATTAGTAACAGATCCTTTATATTTGCACTATAACATAAAATACAGATAAATCTGCTTATATCATAATTTGAAATCCATCTCTCCATAAGGCCTTACAGTGTTCATATTTAGAAGTACCTGATGGCTGAGAAATATTATAGTCTGATGATATGGCATCTGAGTCTACACAATCAAAATATTTGGACTCTGTTGCACCACATCACAATATGGACCACAGCATTCACATAAAAGTGCCTGCAGGTTTAACATGGATATCCCAGCAGATGTGTGTGGATAAAGATTAGGTAAAGATAATACCACACTAAATTCTAGACCTTTGTCTATTGCTACAATATCACAAGAACTTTGTGAATCCCCAGTTCTCATCATTCTATAGTACCCATCTATTTTATATGAAATAAATACTATTTCAGGTCCATACTTCCTAAGTGATGCTCAACAGAACTAGAATAATAAAAACATTCCTAAAGGGTAGTCAAATCTTCATCACTTAAATATTAAATAATCAGCAGGTCAGCAGCAGATCCTGTGCAATTTGGGGGGAACTCAAGTATTAGCTCAAGTTTAGAAGGAATACTGAAACCACTTAATTCAGATCCTTGCTTGCTAAAATTTGTATTTAAACCATTTTTAAAATTAAACAACTTACCTATATACTAGAGACACCTAAAGAGTTTCTAAGGAAGAAAACAAATATCTAAGATGGCATTATCTGCAAAAATTGTCTCCTACTGGTTAGCAGCCTTGTAAAGCAGGACATAGCACTACCCAGATGTTGCTGCAATACTTCTACTGTCCACAGTATATTCTGCTCATCTATCCCCCTACTTCATAAACAACTTACAAAATAAAGTGTGTAGCTTGTTGATGATTATGAGACATAACTATGCAAAAATGGAACTGAAGAGATGATAGTTTACTAAAAATTATCTCCATTTAAAATTATTATTCCCCTTGAATGTTCTAATGATATCTCAAGGCATGAATAGGAAATTAAATGTCATCAAATTACGAGTGGCAACTCTAGACTCAGGTCCTTATTAGCAGATAACAAAGAAACACCAGGAGTTCTGGGGTGTACATTTAGAATCTTTCTTCAGACTATATATTTGTAGGGGTTTCTGACTTTCCATGGGAGCTCCAAGAATATCATGAGAAATCACAGCCTCCATCCTTAGAACATAGAACCCAGTATATTTTTCAGTAATGCAGGAACAGGTAAGAGAATCCCAAATTTTTATGAGCAACTATGGAAAAAGTGAAAAAAAAAATCTTTTAGTAACTAAGAAATTCCCATGGGCAATATCCTTTGCTGAGGCACATTACTGAGAGAAAGAACTGAGTTGGTATTACAAATATTTGGGGGAGTCCCCCAGAACCAGGAGCCCATGCAGGCCCTCCTATAAAATGGTAGAGGACAGTACCTGGTCATATATAGGATAACAAGAGACAGAGCCAGAAGTGCTTGTCATGTATCCAATACAGTAAAGGAAATAAAACAATTCCCAAGTTCTAGTTCTTTGCTTAGTCTGTTGATCTGTGCAGCCTGTCTGACCTAACATAGATCACAAAAGAGCCAGAGTTAGCATTTCAGGGAAAAAAAATTAATAACATTTTATGAAGAAACAAAGGTGCTAATTACTCAACTGAAGATGGAATTTCAGGCATTCTGTGCAAAGATAAATAGAATGCACATTAAGGAGGTGACAGAAGGTACTTACGTGTGCCCAAGTTCATGGGCTATAGTAAAAGCGGAAATGAGTCCCTTTTCTTCATTAATTAAGCAGCTTTGTGAAGCATCACACATGGTACCTAAGTATGATAAACCTGAAAAATTTCATTTGTATTTCATCAAAATGGAAAACACTATCAAATCATAAAGTAAGAACTAAATTTTGAAGCATTTAACCATTGGTATTACTACTTAGAAATAATTGCAGAATTGGCTGTCAATATTGATTAAATGTTTTAAAAGGTAAAAAAAAGAGAGAGAGAGAATGGAATGATTTATCTGCAAAGTTTTGGAATTGTTTACTGAAGTAAATAATTCAAAAATGTAGAGTGAGCAAATGACTTTTTAAAATACTTTTTAAAAAATTTTAAAAAGAAAAGAATATTTGCAGGCAGTCTGAAGTGTTTTAACACATTAGTGTGGGTAGCAGGAAAGAGACTGAATGTGTTAATTGGTAATGGAAAAGCTAATAAGAGAAGAAAATGGCACAGAACTCTACATATCTATGAAGTTTCTTTAATTTTTTAAGGTTTAAAGCAGTATATAAATATTCAATTATCATATGACATGAGAAAAATAAGTTAAGTGGTCAGAATAGTATCTGGCATTTATATATGTTAAATAAAATAAAACGAGTTTATAATATAAGAATTACTGCAGTCACTGAATAATTCTGTAATATTTCAGCAATAGGCAATGTATTGAAAATCAGGATCTATTCAGTCCTATGTAAGGAATAACGTGTAACTCCAAAGTGCTGTTGAAAGAGGAAGGTCTGAACTGGCTGGACACCAAAGACAGCAATAATTATGGTTTATACAGTCCTCTAAAATAATATAGAATAAGAAACTCAAAATAAATATTCATTACAACAACCCATATTCCATCACCAAGTTTTTCATTTACTTATTTTTAGTTTAACATAATCCCATGATTTTGCTATTACTATCCTTCAATTTGCTTGTAAGTGTATCTGCTTTCCTAGAACTCTTTCTTTCACAGAAAAAGATTTTTTCATATATAAGACAATCAGTTTCTTACTGTAAAGCTTTTGCATTTAGAAATTTCTTAATATAGAATAAACAGACTTCCATTAGCTCCTATTTTAGCTCTTCTCTGCTATGTCATCTTTTATTCTTAGAAGTTAAAAACTTGGACATCTTACTAGCATTTAAGGTAGATATCCTAACAACTAAAATGTTTTTGTTGTGCTTTAAGAGAAATGAGAGTTAAACTGAGGACTCCAAATAACCTGGGGGAAAGTCAAAAGATGAAGAAGCTCGTTAGTCAATACTTTTTAACAAAAAGGAAAGAATTGTCTTCTTTCTGACCACACTGTCCAAAGGTCTTGCTTTGGCAAAGTCCCTCCAGAAAACAAGCTTTTTCCTTAGAATGAAGACTAAAAGCAAGCGAGGAGCAAACCCATTACTGGGTATATACCCAAAGAATTATAAATTGTTCTATTATAAAGATACATGCACACGTATGTCCATTGCAGCACTGTTTACAATAGCAAAGACCTGGAACCAACCCAAATGTCCATCAATGATAGACTGGATAAAGACAATGTGGCACATATACAGCATGGAATACTATGCAGTCATAAAAAACAGTAAGTTCGTGTCCTTCATAGGGACATGGATGAATCTGGAAATCATCATTCTCAGCAAACCAACACAAGAACAGAAAATCAAACACTGTTATCACTCATAGGTGGGTGTTGAACAATTAGAAACATGGACACAGGGAGGGGAGCATCACATACTGCGATCAGTTGTTGCGGGGTATGCTGGGGAGGGACAACACGGGGTGGGGAGTGTGGGGACGGATAACAAGGAGATAAATACCAGATGTGGGTGATGGGGGGATGAAGGCAGCAAACCACCTTGCCATGTATGTACCTACGGAACAATCCTTCATGATCTGCACATGTACCCCAGAAGCCAAAGTACAATAAAAAAAAAAAAAGAACAAAAAAAATATTTCTTAACAGTCCTCTGTAGAGTGTGAGGGAATTACTGGTTTCCTTAAGATTCTACAATTCATGCTTGTATGTTCAGTTCTTCAGTGAATCAACATCGTATTATGTTTCTCTTTTGTCAGGATAAGTTAAAGGGAAACACATTTCTTTCATGGACATCCTTCTGTTCCCATGCTTTTATTAGTATTTTCAATTTGTCAAATTGCACTATTCCAATATTTTCATTTGTACTGCTGTGCAGATATTTGGAACACAGTATTGAGTCCATTACCAACCAAACTTTATGTTTCATGCTTAAAGGTATATGCATTTTAAACTGAACATTTTAGTCACGTTAAGAGATTTGTAAAAATATATATCAAATATAATTAGAGACCAAGCTCAAATATTCCCATAAGCAGGCAACACCAACAAAACTCAAAGTAAATGGTTAACATTATGGAAACATGCTGCTGGTTGATGGTTTGTGTCTAGACTCATTCAAGCTAATTCTGGGTTCTCTAAAGTCTAAAGATAGAATAAGGCAGCATGGGCCCAAGCTTGATACAAGTTCCCTATGTTTGGTAATACAAGAAGCTGCAAAGAGTCACCCAATCTAGCCATCTTGAAGAATGAAAACCATTCTGCAACATATTTTGCAAAACAAGGTCAAGGACTGAGACAACAATACATGCAAGTGGAGAGAAAACAGAATACCTAGCAATTACTACTAACATTTTGTGTTTGTCATTAAGAACTCTCCTTAGTTTGCTATTTTCATATATTTCAGATAGAACATAAAATACTAATACTTGCATTAATATAAGCTGTGTAGACTTCTGCAAATTATCATCCTCATCTATAAAATTAGAATAATAGTTCTAATACAGTATCTGATAGGAAGCATTCAAATACCTTAACTATCATCATCATTACTCTTGACTTAAGAGATAATAATGCTTTCATCATCGTGGTATATGTTTCTAAATATTATTATAATTTATGTACATAGGAGTGGCAGAAAGCTATAAAACCATAATTAGGGACTAGAGGACCAACCATTTCTCTAAGAATATTCCAGAATGTCTAGCATTCAATCATTTTAAAAAATAGTAAGAAATGGCAGATACTCAGTAAAAGTTTGTACTACTTAACTATAAAGATGAGAAAACAGGGTATAGATAATGCAAGAAATATAATATATTCAATAGATTCTTGTTAAGTGATATCAAAAATACACTTAACAAAGCCAGAGAATAGTTTGTAGGGAGGAAGAAATTCAGTCTGTTGTAAAAATTAAAGCAAGAAGTGTCTATTTCTACATGTGTGGAAGACTGGCATTTCTAGAGTCCCAGATGATTAGCTAAGACTATTAAGTCTAAGCGTCAGTGAATTAACACACATATGAGCTCTCTTCTCTCTCTCGCTCGCTCTCTATACACAAGCATGTAGGCATATGTACACACTTACACATTTTCCATTTTAAGGAAAAAAGAGTTGGTGTGTCTGAACTGTTTTCACTCACAATAAATGTATGGGTTCTTTCCACACTAACAACCAGTTCTTCAACTCTCCAGACACTGAGTATTGTACAATTCAACTCATTTCTAATACTTAACTACCCTGAGTTTGTGTCATACTCCACAGGTTTAAGCTCTCAGTCCTATAAAACTGTCCTTACTTCACGCGCCAGTTGCAAGTATTAGGTGCCCAGGGTACCTACACATCTGTCTGAGTTGGCTGCAAAGTCAGGGGTTCCCACAACCTACTCTTTCTGGTTCAATGATTTACTAAAATAACTCATAGGTTTTAGTGTTTTCCTGATTTAACAGGCAAATCATCTTCTTTTTGAAGTATAGTTTTCTAGTTACCAATTCTAGGTTGACAGTTATTTTTTCTTAATAGTTTGAATATATGATTGTGCTGTGTCTGCCTTTTGCTATTGAGAACTCTGTACTGGGTTTAGTTGTAGATTTTGTTGTTGATCTGTCTTCTATAAGATCCTCTCTTTGTCTTGGATATAAAGCAGTTTCATTAAAACTGTATCCTTATATAGATATGTTTCTTTTTATTTATCCTACTTGGGATATGTTGTGATTCCGATATCTACTGTTTATCTTTCAGCAATTTTGGAAAATTTTCATACATTTTCTTTTTTTTTTTTTTTTTCAAATTTTATCCTATTATTTTATCTCTTTTCACCATGGGACCCTATTACATCTGTATTAGGTCATCTCATTCTGTTTTCTATGCTTTCACTTCTTTTTCTCTTCATGCTTCATTCAAGCAGCTCTAACTTCCATTTTACTAATACAAATTAGTATATTTGGCTCTCTCTTTAGCTGTGTCTAATCTGGTATTTCACCCATCCTTCACATTTTACATTTTAAAAAATATATATTTTTCAATACAAAAGATACTACTTAGCTTTTATTCAAAATGTACCTGTTCATTTTGTTTATATTTTAAAACTATTTGCTCATGTTTTTAATTGAATTTCGTTTTCTTAAATGTCTTATGTGGAACAACTTTATATTATGTATCTGAAAATTCCCACATCTGAAATAGTTGATAGCCAAACATGTTATTTCTGCTTTCCCATATGTCCTTTTGTTTATTTGTTTGTTTGATGGTCTTTGACCATCATACTTTAGTGGTAAGCAATGAATAATAAGGATAGATGCTATTCTGAGGGCAAATACCGATAAAAGTAATATGATCCAAAGAGTAAGAGCTTGATAGAGGAAGCTTCAAGATGGATGTGGATGTTGAGCTTTCCTCATTAAGCCAGGGACTCCAGTTATGAAGAGCCTTTGGATTCCAACAAGAAATAAAAATCTTCTCTGGAAGAATGCACACACTTTTTGAGCTAGCAATTTTTCAATACTATGTGTTAATATTAAATAAATAGAATCTCAAAATCAAAGACCATCAAACAAACAAATAAACAAAAGGACATATGGGAAAGCAGAAATAACATGTTTGGCTATCAACTATTTCAGATGTGGGAATTTTCAGATACATAATATAAAGTTGTTCCACATAAGACATTTAACAAAGAGCAGACATTCATGAAATAAAAACAAGACACAGAAAGAAGATAGTTGGTTCATTATAAAGACAAATGAAATAAACAGTATTTCAATGAATTTATCTTTAAAAAAAGAGGCATAAACAATATCAGAAATAAATTGAGACAGTACTGGAGAGAGACAGCTTAAAATCATTTTTAAAATGCTATGAAAATAATTTAAGCTAATAAATGTTACTAGTAAAAGAAATAGTAAAATATCTAGAAAAAAATAACTTTTCAAATGTATTTAAGAAGACATAAAAAAAATCTAATTTCCACTGAAGAAACTCCATAAATGGTTACCCTTCCACAAAGTAAATATGATGATAAGTAAATGCAGACGGTTTTCCACATGGGGCCTACCAACTGTTTAAATGTTGAAGGTATATATCATTTCAATAGCACATAAAATCTTCGAGACTTGGGAAAAAATAATACACCCTAACTCATTCTACAAGGTGAATGAAATCTTATAATCAAAATTAGAAAAATACACTAAAAGAATAGAAAATTACATACCATTTTCACCTTGAAAATGTTTGCACGAAATTAGTAAATGGAATCTAGCACTGTGTTGGGGATAGAGAAAGAAAAACCTTGTTGAATGTTGGTTTAGCATTAGAAAATCTATGCTGCAATAAACAAGGAAAAGCAACTGTTTCTTTATCATACTGATTTCAATTTCTTTCAATATATACCCAGTAGTGGGATAGCTATATCATATGGTAGTCTATTTTCAGCTTTTTGAGAAATATTCATTCTATTTTCCATAAAGGCTGTAGTAATTTACCAGCAAAATTGTACAACATAAGTATATATCAATGCATAAGTGGATAAAGAAAATGTGGTATATATACATAATAGAACACAATTCAGCCTTTAAAAAAAGAACATTCTGTCATTTGCAACAGCATGGATGAACATGCAGGATATTAAGCTAAGTGAAATAAGCCAGGCATAGAAGACACGATATCATTTACATGGAATCTAAAAAGTTGAACTCTGATAAGTAGAGAGAAGAATTGTGATTACCAGATGCTGAGGGAGTGTAGGCAGATATTGGAGGTAGGGAATGGGGAAATTAGTTGTCTAAAAGTACATAGTTGCAGTTAGACCAGAGGACAGTTAGACAGGAGAAATAAGTTTTTGAGATCTACTGCACAGCAGTGTGACTATAGTTATAATAATGTATTATAATACTAAGAAAATATATTTCAGATGTCTCATCAAAAAAAGAATGAGATAATAGTTATGTTAATTAGCTTGAATTAATCATTCCACATTGTCTACATATATCAAAACATTACATTGTACCCCAAAAATATATATAATTATGATTTGTCAATTAAAAATAATATTGATTTTAAAAATCTATGGAATTCACCAGATTAACCCATTTATACTGAAGTTTGTACTTTTTTGTGTGAAAAATCAGACCTTGGTGACCTTGAGCAGTAGGATATAAATAGCTTCCACAAGCTTAGCATTCCAATAATGGAACACTAGGCATAAATGGATTAACCCATTTATGGGTTAAATATCTGCAAAAAAAAAGCCTTAAGAAAATAAGACATATGCCATTTTCTAAAAAGACTCAGAAAACAAGGATAATAAATTTATCTGCTAAGAATCTATGGCAAATATTATTCTTGATGGTGAAACCTTAAAGTATTCCTTTTAAAATCCAGAAATTTCTCTTCATCATTCTATAAGAGGTTTTAATCTTGCAGTAAGACAAGAAAAGAGTTATAAGAATTAAAGAAGAGGAAATACATTGCCATAATTCACAAATAATATAATTGTTCACATAACAATCCAAAAGAATCTACAAGTGGACACTTGTAGATTTATAAGAATTAATTCAAATGATGAATCTGGTGGCTGCATTTAAAAATCAACAAGCCAAATAATCTGTTGCATTTCTATGGACCAGCATAATGAAACATTTACTTTAACAATAGGAAATAAAAGTCATTTTTTCCCCCCAAGTTGGCTAACTGGAGGTATTTTTAGCATGCCTCTCCAACCTGGAAAGACAAAATAGTGTGTGAAACTCATACTGTGAACTTTTTCCAAGAGGCAACACAGGAACTTGACAGAAAAATGGAAAGAAACCACAGACCCTTTGAAAGAAGCAGTGGGCAACAGCCTACGCCATGAACCAGATGGAAAATGGAGTCTCCCAAGTGTGAATAGGGGAGAGCCTGCCACTGTGACACAAACTCCCACAGGGGAGCCTGACAATCCAGGCCATGTGGGGAAGGCGTTAACCCTACCCACTGCTGCAGCTGATTAAGTGAGCAGTGGGGACTATATGAGAAGGACAGCATCAGTGTGTACTCCCACTCTTCAGCAGGGATGGAGGAAAGCCATTTCTGATTCTTCCTCATGGGGTACCTCACAGAAGTTGGCCAGCTAGCTCAGGCAGTGGTCACAGGTTGAGAGAAGCTCCCAGCTGAGGTTAGCAATATAATCTCAAGTGGGAACAAACCTCATTGACCAGACCCAAGAGGCAAGCAGGAAGTGTGTTTTCATCATGGGGGCAGGAGCTGGACACCTTTGTTCATGGGCAGACAGAAAAGGTTGTGTGGTCTGGAAGCCACTCTATCTCCATAGGGAAGTCTTATGGTCTGGAGCAGTTTTGAGTTCTGAGCACAAGCTGCCTGAAACCTAGTTAGCTCCTGTTAGCAGATCATTGTGGGTGTAAGACCTGTCTAGCCAAGAGTGTAGGAGCTGAATGGGGCTTACTGCCACCTCCCAGTGTAGATTCTTTTTTGTAGCAGAGGCAGCTGTGCTCCTCCCTGGAACATTACTCCAGCACCCAGGGAACTCCCTCTGCTTCCCTTTGGGGCTGCTTGTGCCTGCATGTAGGGAGCCAGAGCACAGACTTGCCTGACCCATCCCCAAACTGGCTTTGCCCCTCCATCTGCCCTGGTAGCATAACACAAAATACAAGGACATTTGGGAGTTCCATGGCCCCACCCATTGCCTGTGACACCAGAGTACCTCCCCTCGGTAACATAAGGCAAGCACAAACTCCACTGCTACCACCATAGCTGGTGTACTTTTCAAAGCACCATCTCCTGGCTGGTGTGCAACTGAACAGCCAGTTACAAAATCTGTAGGTCCAATAACAGATTGTGTCTTCTTCCTGACTCAGGAAGGAGTAAACTTTTGCATAACCTCAGCTGTCACCATTGCCTGTATCACCCTGGCTAACCAGGTCTTGAGTCTGTCCATGAGCCAATATATCACTACTACAGCTGACATTTGAGAAAGCCAACACACTAAGGCTACTTATAATGAAGGAAATCTCAGAGTCTATATTACTCCTCTTTCACCTCCATCAGAGCTGTCACTGGTACCTGTTACTGGAAAACTAGAGGACAAGCCACATCTCTTGACCCCTTGCACATTCCCCAGCACCAACCTGGGTTGTGACAGCCTCACTGGGCAGCTAGACCCAGACAAACAGCAGGATTCACAGTAGTGTGGCTTTCAGGGACTGCTACTTCTAAGGGGAAGGGGAATGCACCATATTAAGGGAACACCCCATAGGACAAAAGAAATCAGACTGGAGGCCATGAGTTCCTGAATTTTCCACCTGTGGGGATTTTCAGCAGAGGCATAGGTATAGTACAAAGTTCAGTGGGGGAAAATCTGTAGCTCTACCCCAACAGTCAGGCAGCCCTGGTGCTCATGAAGGGTCTTGAAGAAGGGGACTTCTCCCCCTCGCCATCTGTAGAGAGCCTTTCTGGAGTACTTCAGGGTGATGACATCCCCACAGGAGGAGCACCCTCCAGGTCCAGGCCTGCACAAGAGGTAGTGTCACAACCCCTCTCTAAATGGAACACTAGCATTCCTAAAAATGAAATGAGGTGTTTGTCTGATCTGAATAGCCAGAACACTGGGTCAGGAATGTGGCTGGGCAGTGGATCGCTTTGCAGCTGGCTTGCAAAGAGAATCATTGTGGCTCCCTCTCTGCCCCTTGAAAATACCAGTGCAGCTTCCCCAACCTGCTCTGTCAAGTCTCAGATGTCTGCCCCACATTGGGGTATTACATTTACTCACCTGCTTTAGCCACAGCCAGTTTTTACCCATGGACACCTCTTATTGGCCTGATGCATGAACTATTCAATCCAGTGAATAAAATATTGGGATAAAACACTTTTTAGGGCCAGCGTGGTGGCTCAAGCCTGTAATCCCAGCACTTTGGGAGGCTGAGGCTGGTGGATCACAAGGTCAGGAGTTCGAGACCAGTCTGGCCAATATAGTGAAACCACATCTCTACTAAAAAATTAGCCAGGTGTAGTGGTGTGCATCTGTAATCCCAGCTACTCAGGAGGCTGAGGCAAAAGAATCACGTGAACCCGGGAGGCAAAGGTTGCAGTGAGCCAAAATCATGTCATTGCACTCCAGCCCAGGTGACAGTGTGAGACTCTGTCTCAAAAACAAACAAAAAAACAAACAAAAAACACATTTAAAGTGCACACCTAATGGGGCAACAAGATAAGCTTCATGAGACCTCTTTCATTCCAGCCACACAGGAGACAGGGAACCTGCTCATAGACCCAGCACATCACTATTACAACCAGCATCTGAGAAGCCCATTGCATGAAGATTCTCTATAACCATGGAACTCATACTAAGTCTACCACTGAAAGCACCCAGAACCGAAGCTAGGTGACAATAAACTATGAATATTAAAGGCACATCCTCAAGAAGGAAAAATTAAATTCAAAAAAAAAAAATTTAAATCAAAAATAAATACAAAAGTAATTAAAAGAAATAGTCTACCCAAATGAGAAGGAACCAGAAAAATAATTCTGGCAGTATCAAGAATAGGGTTCTATACTACCTCCAAAATATCATACTAACTCTCCAGAAGTGTATGCAAACCAAAATGAAATATTTGAAACACCAGACAAAGCATCCAAAAGGTTGATTTTTATGTAACTCAAGGAGATACAATAGAAAGGTGAAAACCAACACAGGATGTTTTTAAAATTTAGAATATAAATAAAAAATATTCTAAAGAGATAAATATTTTAAATAAAAATGAATCCGAACTTCTGGAAATGAAAGATACATTTAGGAAACTAGAAAGTGCAGTGCAAAGTTTTAACAATAGACTAGAACAAGTAGAAGAGAGAATTTCAGAGCTCAAAGAAAAGGCTTTCAAATTAACCCAATCAGACAAATTAAAAAGAAGAAGAAGAATGAAAAGAAATGAACAAAGTCTCCAAGAAATATGAGATTATGTAAAATGTCAAAACCTAAGAATTATAGTGTCCCTAAGGGAGAAAAAAATCAAAAATTTTGTACAATCTATTTGAGGGAATAATTGAAGAAAACTTCCCTGGCAATTTGGACATTCAGATACAAGAAGCTCAAGGAACTCTTGATAAAATCATTGCAAAATGGATATCACCAAGGCCTATAATCATCAGGCTATCTAAAGTCAACATGAAGGAAAGAACCCCAGGGTCAATTCACTACTGAATTCGACCACATATTCAAAGAAGAATTAGTATTAATTCTACTGAAACTGTTACAAAAGATGGAGGGAATCCTCCTTAACTCATTATATAAAGCCAGTATTGCCCTGACACCAAAGCCAAGAAAGGACATACAGAACAATATCCCTGATGAATATAGATAGAAAAATCCTCAGCAAAATACTAGCAAACTGAAGTGTGTATCAAAAAATCAATTCACCATGATCAAGGAGGTTTAATGCTAAGGATGCAGGGATGGTTCAACATACACAAGTCAATAAATGTGATTCATCACATAAACAGAATTAAAAATAAGAACTATATGATCATCTCAATAGATGCAGAAAAAGAACTTGACAAAATCCAGCATCCCTTTATGATAAAAAAAAAATCCTCAACAAACTAGGCATAGAAAGAACATACCTCAAAATAATAAAAGTCATATATGACAAACCCACCACCACAAATATATTGAACAGGGAAAAGCTGAAAGCATTCTCCCTGAGAACAAGAACAAGACAAAGATGCCCACTTTTACCACTTCTATTCAACATATTACTTGAAGTCTTAGAGCAATCAGGCAAGAGAAAGAAATAAAGGGCACCCACATTGGAAAAGAGGAAGTCAAACTATCTCTGTTCACTGATGATATGATCATATACCTAGACCATCTTATAGACTCCTCCGAAAGACTCCTAGATCTGATAAATGAATTCAGTAAAGTCTTAGGTTACAAAATCAACATACACAAATCAGTAGCACTGGTGTACACCAAAATCGACCAAGCAGAATATCAAATCAAGAACTTAATCTCTTTTAAAACAGCTGCAAAAAATAAAATACCTAAGAATACACTTAAGTGAGGAGGTGAAAAATCACAACAGGGAGAAATATAAAACACTGCTGAAAGGAAGTAAAGATGAATAACTATGAAACAAACACAAACACATCCCAGGCTCATGGATTGGAAAAATCACTATCAATGAAAATGACCATATTGCCAAAGAGAATCTACAGATTCAATGCATTTCTATCAAAATATCAATATCATTTCTCAAAGAATTAGAAAACAACATTCTAAAATTCATATGGAACCAAAAAGGGGCCCAATAGCCAAGGCAATACTAAGCAAAAAGAATAAATCTGAAGGCAACACGTACCCAACTTCAAACTATACTACAAGGCTAAAATAACCAAAATGGTATGGTACTGGTACAAAACCAGGCACATAGACCAATGGAACAGAAGAGAAAACCCACAAATAAAGCTAAATACCTAGAACTAACTGATATTTGACAAAGCATGCAAAAACATAAATTGGAGAAAGGATACTCTGTTTAATAAATGGTGGTAGGAAGGTTGGATAGCCACATGTAGAAGAATGAAACTGGATCCCGATCTTTCACCTTATATAAAAATCAACTCAAAATGGATTAAAGACATAAATCTAAGACTTGAAACCATAAAAATTCTAGAAGAAAACCTGGGAAAAATTCTTCTTGATATTAACACAGGCAAAGAATTTATGGGAGATACAAGATGGCAGAATAGGAACAGCTCTAGTGTATAGTTCCCAGCATGAACACAGAAGGTGAGTGGTCATCCAATTGCCAAACAAGTTTTTACTGCCCACAGACCAGGAGACTCCCGGGCAGAAAAGTGCCAAGAGTCTCCAGCACGACTGTTTCAGCCACCTTAGCAGGTCTTCGCACAAAAACTCACACAAATCTGGGCAGCCATTTCAACTGGCACCTGGAACACCTGGGAGACAGAGTCACCCATTCAACTGAAAAAAATCGGGCTGAAACAGGGAGCCTGGTATTCTGGCTTGGCTGGTCCCACCCCCACAAAGACCAGCAATCTGAAACATTCTAGATTGAGAGTTTCACAGTAAGCAGAGATGGACCCGGGATGGTCTAGTTCTGTAGGTGGAAGGGCATCTGCCATTACTGAGGCAGTCCACCACTACCGAGGCAGTCTACCATTACTGAGACAGTTCACCATTACCAAGGCACTCCGCCATTACTAAGGCAATCTGCCATTACTGAGGCAGACCACCATTACCAAGGCAGTTCTAACTATACCTCTATAAACAAAACGGTAAGGAAGCTCACACAGCAGCTGGGCAGAGCCCACAGCAGCTCAGCAATGCCTCTGCTGGCATACTGTGACTAGGATACCTCCTATCTGGGCAGAGCATCTCTGAAAAAAGGCAGCAGCACGTCAATAACTTATAAATAAAGCCCCACATTCCCAGGTCAGAGTAACGGGGAAAAAAGGCAGGTATGAGTTCTGCTGCAGCAGATTTAAATGTACCTGCCCAGCAGCTCTGAATGGAACAATGGAACTCAGCTCAGCACTTGAGCTCCCATAAGGGACAGATAGTCTCCTCAAGCAGCTCCCTGACACCTGTATATCTAAAGAGATACCTCATAAAGGAGAGCTCAGACTGACATCTGGTGGGTATCCTTCCAGGACAAAGACAACAGAAAAAGAAACTGGAAGCAACCCTTACTGTTCTGCAGCTGCTGCAGGTGATTCACAGGCAAGCAGGGTCTGGAGGGGACCTCCAGCAGTCCTACAGCAGAGGGACCTGACTGTTAGAAGGAAAACTAAAAACAGAAATAACTTCATCATCAGCAAAAAGGTAGTCCACTTAGAGACCCCATCCAAAAGTCACCAACTACAAAGACCACAGGTAGATAAATCCACAAAGATGGGAAGAAACCATGTTTTCATCCAAAAAGGATGAAAACACCCAAAACCAGAACGCCTCTCCTCATCCAAGAGATCACAATTTCTCACCAGCAAGGGAACAAAGCTGGATGGAGAATGAGTCTGATGAATTCACAGAAACAGGCTTCACAAGGTGGGTAATAACAACCTTCTCTGAGCTAAAATAACATGTTCTAATCCAATGCACAGAAACTAAGAACCTTGAAAAAAGGTTTGATGAAATGCTAATGAGAATAAACAGCTTAGAGAAAAATATAAATCACCTGATGGAACTGAAAAGCACAACATGAGAACTTTGCGAAGCATACACAAGTTTCAATAGCCAAATCAACCAAGCAGAAGAAAGGGTATCAGAGATTGAAGATCAACTCAATGAAATAAAACAAGAAAGCAAGACTAGAGTGAAAAGAAATGAACAAAGCCTCCAGGAAATATGGGATTATGTGAAATGACCTAATCTACATTTGATCAGTGTATCTGAATGTGACGGGGAGGATGAATCCAAGCTGGAAAACACTCTTCAGGATATTATCTAGGAGAACTTCCCCAAACTAGCAAGGAAGGCCAATATTCAAGTCCAGTAAATACTGAACACACCACAAAGATATTCCTCGAGAAGAGCAACCCCAAGGCACATAATGATCAGATTCACCACGGCTGAAATGAAGGAAAAAATGCCAAGGACAGCCAGAGAGAAAGGTCAGGTTACCCACAAAGGGAAGCACATCAGACCCACAGTGGATCTCTCAGCAGAAACCCTACAAGCCAGAAGAGAGTGGGGGCCAATAGTCAACATCCTTAAAGAAAAGAACTTTCAACTTAGAATTTCATATCCAGCCAAACTAAGCTTCATAAGAGGAGAAATAAAACCCTTTCAGAACAAGCAATTGCTGAGAGCTTTCATCACCACCAGGCCTGCCTTACAAGAGCTCCTGAAAGAAGCACTAACCATAGAGACAAACAACCAGTACCAGCCACTCCAAAAATGTACCAAATGGTAAAGAGCATCAACACCATGAAGAAACTGCATCAACTAATGGGCAAAACAACCAGCTAGCATCAAAATGGCAGGATCAAATTCACACATAACAATATTAACCTTAAATGTAAATGGGCTAAATGCCCCAATCAAAAGACACAGACAGGCAAATTGGATAAAAATTCAAAACACATTGGTGTGCTGTATTGAGGAAACCCATCTCAAGTGCAAGGACGCACATAGGCTCAAACTAAAGGGATGGAGGAAAATTTATCAAGCAAATGGAGAGAAGAAAAAAAAAAGCAGGAGTTGAATCCTAGTCTCTGATTAAATAGACTTTAAACCAACAAAGATAAAAAGACCCAGATACATAAAGCAAGTACTTAATGGCCTACAAAGGGACTTAGACTCCCACACAATAATAATGGGAGACTTTAACACCCCACTGTCAATATTAGACAGATCAACAAGACAGAAAATTAACAAGGATATCCAGGATTTGAACTCATATGTGGACCAAGCAAACCTAATAGACATTTACAGAACTCTCCACCCTAAATCCACAGAATATACATTCTTCTCAGCACCACATAACACCTACTCTAAAATTGACCACATAATTGGAAGTAAATCACTCCTCAGAAAATGCAAAAGAATGGAAATCATAACAAACAGTCTATCATACCACAGTGCAATCAAATTAGAACTCAGGATTCAGAAACTAATTCAGAACTGCACAACTTCATGGAAACTGAACAACTGGCTCTCGAATGTTGACTGAATAAACAATGAAATGAAGGCAGAAATAAAATGTTCTTCGAAACCAACGAGTACAAAGACACAACATACCAGAATCTCCGGGACACATTTAAAGCAGTCTCTAGAGGAAAATATATAGCAATAAGTGCCCACATGAGAAGAAAGGAGAGATCTAAAATTGACACCCTATCATCAAAATTGAAAGAGCTAGAGGAGCAAGATCAAAAAAACTCAAAACCTAGCAGAAGACAAGAAATAACTAAGATCAAAGCAGAATTGAAGGAGATAGAGACACAAAAAACCCTTCAAAAAATCATAAATCCAGGAGCTTGTTTTTCGAAAAGATCAACAATATAGACAGACCGCTAGCCATATTAATAAAAAAGAAAAGAGAGAAGAATCAAATAGATTCAATAAAAAAGAATAAAGGAGATATCACCACAGATTTTACAGAAATACAAACTACCATCAGAGATTACTACAAACAACTCTATGCACATAAACCAGTAAACCTGGAAGAAATGGGTAAATTTCTAGACACTTGCACCCTCCCAAGACTAAACCAGGAAGAAATCAAAACCCTGAATAGACCAATAATAAGAGCTGAAGTTGAGGCAGCAATTAATAGCCTACCAACCAAAAAAGCCCAGGTCCAGATGGGTTCACAGCTGAGTTCTACCAGACATACAAACAAGAGCTTGTACCACCTGTTCTGAAACTATTCCAAACAATCCAAAAAGAGAAAATCCTTCCCAAATCATTTTATAAGACCAACATCATCCTGATACCAAAACCCGGCAGAGACTCAACAAGAAAAGAAAACTTCAGACCAATATCCATGATCAACATAGATGTAAAAGTCTTCAGTAACTGGCAAACTGATTCCAACAGCACATCAAAAAGCTTATCCATCACAATCAAGTAGGCTCTATCCTGGGATGCAAGGCTGGTTCAATGTATGCAAATCTATAAACATAATTCACCACATAAACAGAACCAAAGACAAAAACCACATGATTATCTCAATAGATGCACAGAAGGCCTTTGACAAAATTCAACAGCCCTTTATGCTAAAAATTCTCAATAAACTAGGTATCAATGGAACATATCTCAAAATAATAAAAGCTATTTATGACAAACCCACAGCCAATATCATGCTGAATGGGCAAAAATTGGAAGTATTCCCTTTGAAATCTGGCACTAAACAAGGATGCCCTCTCTCACCACTCCTATTCAGTATAGTATTGTAAGTTCTAGCCAGAGCAATCAGGCAAGAAAAAGAAATAAAGGGTATTTAATTGGGAAAGGAGGAAGTCAAATTGTCTCTATTTGCAGACGACATGATTGTATATTTAGAAGACACCATTGTCTCAGCCCAAAATCTCCTTAAATTGATAAGCAACTTCAGCAAAGTCTCAGGATACAAAATCAATGTGCAGAAATCACAAGCATTCCTTTACACAAATAACAGAATTAAGGAGAGCCACATCAAGAACAAACTGCCATTCAAAATTGCTACAAAGAAAATTAACTACCTAGGAAAACAACTAACAAGGGGCATGAAGGACCTTTTCAAGGAGAACTACAAACCACTGCTCAAGGAAATAGGAGAGGATACAAACAGATGGAAAAACATTCCATGCTTGTGGTTAGGAAGAATCAATATTGTGAAAATGGCCATAATGCCCAAAGTAATTTATAGATTCAAGGCTATCCCCATCAAGCTACCTATGACCCTCTTCACAGAAGTGGAAAAAACCACCTTAAACTTCATATGGAACCAAAAGAGAGCCCGCATAGCCAAGTCAATTCTAAGCAAAGAGAACAAAGCTGGAGGCATCACACTACCTGACTTCAAACTATACTAAACGGCTGCAGTAATCAAAACAGCATGGTACTGGTACCAAAACAGAGATAAAGACAAATGGAACAGAACAGAGACCTTGGAGGCAATGCCACACATCTACAACCACCTGATCTTTGACAAACCTGACAAAAACAAGCAATGGGGAAAGGATTCCCTGTTTAATAAATGGTGTTGGGAAAACTGGCTAGCCATGTGCAGAAAGCAGAAACTGGACCCCTTCCTGATACCTTACACTAAAATTAACTCCAGATGGATTAAGACTTAAACATAAGACCTAACACCATAAAAACCCTAGAAGAAAACCTAGGCAAAACCATTCAGGACATAGGCATAGGCAAGGACTTCATAACTAAAATACCAAAAGCATTGGCAACAAAAGCCAAAATAGACAAATGAGATCTAATTAAACTCCAGAGCTTCTGTACAGCAAAGGAAACAATCATTAGAGTGAACGGGCAACCAACAGAATGGGAAAAAATTTTTGCAATCTACCCATCTGACAAAGGGCTAATAACCAGAATCTACAAAGAACTAAAACAGATTTACAAGAAAAAAACAAACAAACCCATTCAAAAGTGGGCAAACAATATGAACAGATATTTTTCAAAAGAAGACATATATGAGGCCAACAAACATATGAAAAAATGCTCATCATCACTAGTCATTAGAGAAATGCAAATCAAAACCACATTGAAATATCATTTCACGCCAGTTAGAATGGAGACAACATTAAGAAATCTGGAGACAACAGATGCTGGAGAGGATTTGGAGAAATAGGAACACTTCTACAATGTCGGTGGGAGTGTAAATTAGCTCAACCATTGTGGAAGACAGTGTGGCGATTCCTCAAGGACCTAGAAATAGAAATTCCTTTTAACCCAGCAATCCCATTACTGGGTATATATCCAAAGGATTATAAATCATTCTATTACGAAGACACATGCACACAAATTCTCATTGTGTCACTGTTTACAACAGCAAAGACCTGGAACCAACCCAAATGCCTACTGATGATAAACTGGACAAGGAAAATGTGTCACATATACACCATGGAATACTATGCAGCCATAAAAAATGATGAGTTTGTGTCCTTTGTAGGGACATGGATAAATCTGGAAACCATCATTCTCAGCAAACTGACACAAAAACAGAAAATCAAACACTGCATGTTCTCACTCATAGGTGGGTATTGAACAGTGATAACACATGGACACAGGGAGGGGAGCATTACACATGGTGTCTGTTGTGGGGGACTAGGGGTGGGACAGCAGGGTTAGGGAGTTGGGGGGGTATAATATGGAGAGAAATGTCAGATATAGGTGACGGGGATGGAGGCAGCAAACCACATTGCCATGTATGTACCTATGCAACAAGCCTGCATGTTCTACACATGTACCCCAGAGCCTAAAGTACAATAAAATATATTTTTTAAAAAAGGAATTTATAATTAAGACCCCAAAAGCAGGTAAACCATAAATAAATAAATAAATAAATAAATAAATGGGACCTGATTAAATTAAAAAGCTTCTGCACAGTAAAAGAAATAATCATCAGAGTAAATAGACAACACAGAGTTGGAGAAAATATTTGTACACGATGCATCTGACAAAGGACTAATATACAGAATCTACAAGAAACTCAAACAAATCAGCAAGAAAACAAATAATCCCATTAAAAAGTGAGCAAAGGACATGAACAGACATTTCTCAAAGGAGATATACAATTGGCCAACAAACAAATGAAAAAATGCTCAACATTACTAATCATCAGGAAAATGCAAATTAAAACCACAATGAGATACCACCTTACCCCAACCAGAAAGGCCATTATTATAAAGTCAAAAAACAACAGATATTGGCATTGATGTGGTAAAAAAAGAAATGCTTATACACTGCTGATAAGAATGTAAGTTAGTATAACCTCTACGGAAAATAGTATGGAGATGAATCAAAGAACTAAAAATATATCTACCATTTGATCCAGTAATTCCACTACTGGGTATTTACCCAAAGAAAAAGTCACTATATAAAAATGACATCTGCACACATATGCTATCTCAGCACAATTCACAACTGCAAAAATACTTTGCTCAACTGATGAGTGAGCAAGAAAATGTGGTATGTATAGGCCATGGATTGCTATTCAGACACAAAAAAAAATGAAATAATGTCTTTTGTGGCAATTTGGATGGAACTGGAGGCATTATTCTAAATGAAGTTACTCAGGAATCAAAAACCAAATACTGCATGTTCTCACTTATAAATGGGAGCTAAGCTATAGCTATGCAAATTTTATATATGACATTGCAGATTCTAAGAAAAAGAGGAATTATTCAATGTATATTCAATGTATATGGTTTAGGGAGTTGGTTATTCAAATAAAAAGGATTATGAATGTAACTTCACAATGATTTCAAAGCAGTTGTTTATTTTGAGGGTTAGAAGAATTGGGGTTTTTGTTTTTGTGTATTTTTTTTTTTAAATCAGGTACAACTGATTTTTAAGAGTAATTCAATTTGGTGAGTTGAGAGAGGGAAGGAAAGACGTTAAAAAGTAATGTTTAGATGGAAACAAAAGGTATGAATGTGGTTATACAGTTCAAGTTTAACAAGGAAAATTTTTGGCTTTTTTTTTTAACTTATGTGTTCTATGGTTAACCACTAAGGGGTATTACAGGTTATTCCAGCTTTTCCGAATACTAATTATGTTGGTTTTAAGAAGACTCCATAATCAAAAGGTGGTTTTCTCCTTGTCTGTGCGAGTAGATGATGCAACCCACACAGTGATTTCGAACTTCTTTGATAGAATTTCCACCACTACTTTGTTGAACTTCTCATTGTAGTGTCTGTCTTACCAATTGTGAAATCATAATATAAGTTTATAAAAATTGCAAGACTACACATCATTTTGCATGAATAATACCCATTAGAGCTAAGGAGACTGACATGTTTTATAGCATTTCTGGGTAAATAAAAATTGTAAAGGCATTCACCATTTACTAGCTTTGTACAACATTATAAAGGTAGAAGCAAAACAGCAGCACATCGTGCTTGGCCTATAGGATTGCTTTAACACCATTACATTAAATAGACAGTGTGCATAGTGTAAATGCCAACTCTTGCAAATTTACAATACTTAAATGTACTTAACACTCTAATGTATTAAAAGTATAAAGAAAAAACTAAACAAGCACTTATAGCAATACTATGAAATTTCCAATAATTGTCTTGACTGTTGCCTTTGGCTCTTTAGTGCAATTTTTCTACATTGTAATTATTACATTGTACTGCTTTGTATTTCCCATTTGTTGTACATAACTTCAGAGTTAAGTACTAGTACACCAAATACTGGAATCATCTCTCACTTATTGTACATGCAATGTAACAACATACAGTTTTGGTGCTTAACAATATTCCTTTTTTCCTTAATAAAGGATATTTATTTGAATTTTTAAAAAAGGAACTAATAAAACTAGATCTCTATCTGATACAATATCAAAAAATTACCCCAATGGATTAGAGATTTAAATGTTAAAGGAAAAATTTTCAGATATTTACGAGACTGGGGAAAAAATGAGAAATCTGAAGATACTCAGTATTTATAAAGATATAATCAAAAGGAATGTTTATTGATAAATGTATAAATTGGTATAACTGCTTTAGAAAATAATTTGTTATATCATATAAATGTGAATATTAGGTCACTTAGTGGCACAGGCATCTGAATCCTAGGAATATACCCTAGCTCTTCCAGTGAAGTTCATGACACAAAACAGTGGAATCAGCCCAAATATACCTCAATGTGATATGGATATATAAATTATAGATGAAATATTATATAACAGTGAAAATGCATAAACTTCAACTACAGAATTCAAAAAGAAGCAAAAGTAATTTTTGTTTAGGAACACATATATATGTAACAAAACTATTTTTCAAAAGACAGAAGGAATTGGTAAATACAAAATTCACTCAATTGGCTACCTCATGGGGAAAAGCAGAGAGATGGAAAATGAACATAGACCACACAATAGTAGTGACAAAATTCTAACTTAAATCTAGTGGTGAATTCATGGCTATTCATTTTGTTATTTCCCTTTAAACTGGCATATAGGTGATTATGTATTATTTCTCATGCACAGCATTTGATATTTAGCAATTTGCAAATAAATATTAGTTCTTATTTTGTAAAATTTACAGCAGCAGAATGAAGTAACAGTGACAAGTGTAATAATGTATTAGAATAATTAATCAAAATTACTAAAATGTAAAATAAATGGAAATTAGCCTAAACATTATTTTAAATAACTCAATAAACAATTACATAAGCTAAACTTAATTAACAAAATAACTTACCTAATATGTTACAGCTCTCTTTAGATGAACAAATGTCTTCCCTTAAAATAAAAGATAGGTTTGAAGCATTTTTGGAAAATATTTTTGCAACAAGCTAAAATAAAATAAAGAAGCTTTAACTATGACATGACTACTACCACAAACTAACATTTAAAATCTAGTTCATATTAATGTCTCAAAAAGTCTAAACCTAGAGCAATGCACCATTTGTCCATATCAATAAGCAGTATGTACTGTATAATGAGTGTTGTAAATAGTTGAATCATTAACCAAGTTCAATGAAAAGCTAGTATATTTTTAATGTCTCTGCTTTTACTTACACAGTATATATAATATATAGTTTACCCTCATGATGATTCAACATCATCATGAGCTTCAGTTATCATTATCTTATGCAAAATAACGGAGTTCTCAGATGTTAACAAGTTGCTTAATTTTTTTTTTTTTTTTTTTTGCTTCTGCATTACTTAGTCAATGGCCATTCAATTTGACAGTTCTCATGTCTCTTTTCTAATCACCTCTTTCTCATAGCCCTTTCTTCCTCCAATATTTAATCTGCTAGCTCCAATCTCTGCTGCTTGGCTTCTAACTATAATCCAGAGCAGAACCATAGACAATATATAATATAATACTATGTATAAAATTTAATCAATTCTGCTTACTTTTCAAAAGAGATTAAAGTACAGTCATGCACTGCATAACATGATTCAGTCAACAATAGACTGCATATATGACATTGGTCCTATAAGATTATGATATCATATTTATACTGTACCTTTTCTATGTTTAGGTATGTTTAGATACACAAGTACATACCATTGTGTTACAAATGCCTACAGTATTCAGTACAATAACATGCTATACAGGCTTGTAGCCTAGGACCAACATGCTATACCATATTGCCTAGGTGTGTAGTAAGTAGGCTACACCACCTAGGTTTGCATAAGTACACTCTATGATACTTGCATAAAGACTAAATCACCTAATGGTTCATTTGTCAGACTGTGTCCCCATCATTAAGCAACACATGACTGTACATGAACCATATGTTAGCTATTTTACATTGGCTAAAGGTTTTAATTTCAGGATTCTAGAAAACTGAGATTTCTTTGAGTTTGATTCCCAAGTAAAGGATTTATTTAGTTAGACAACCAAATATCAAGCCTAGAATTTATATATTCTTGTAGTATTACTGTTGCTGAAACAAAGGTGTGAATTAACAATGTATAGTATTTCTTGTAAAATGAACAATAATTTTATAATAGCAGAAGCTGTTTTCATATAAATAAGTAGATTTGAGAACAATTCTAGCAAAGGCAGCATGGTAATTAAGGCATGCATTAAGCATCAAAACAAGGAACAGAAAAATAGATTTTTTTAAAGTACAGGGAGTCCAAAAAGTGAACAAATGAAAGAACAAAGTTATTTCCAAGCAACTGAAACATCAAGAGGGAATGAACAAAACCTGCTCTGAATTCCATAACTATGTTAATTTCTTAATTATCTCATTCTGTCACTAATATCATAAGGAAATTATTTTGTTAGATCAAATCACTACTCAGCAACCTGACATTGCTAATTTCCCAGAGAACTAACTAATATTCTGGTTTGAAAATATAGAAGAACGCTTTTATTCGATAGTGTCTTTTGTAATACAAGTTCTCATAGAACACTTCTGTGTATTATTAATGAAGAATGAAGATAATAAGAAGTATTAGTCATGCAGGAGGGGAAAAGTAAAAGATTGTATGAGAAAGGTTATTTCTATAATCATACCTAGTGATAAGAACAGCAGTGTCATGGTGGGAAGGGTGAACATCATCGAGGACATTCTGAGTTTTTTGCCATGAACAAAATTTGCTTAACGTGGCACCACCATCATAATTAATGACTGGTCCTTCCTATGCAAAATAAGCAATGCAATACTATGTCAAAATATTAATGTCCCCTTTTCCTTCCAACTTTATCAGCATCTGCACAATTTATCAAATCGCATTCTCACAGGCAAATGAGGGACTGACAGCATCTCTTCTTCATATATTAACTCTAACAAATTTTAGCAATATCAAAAACATTATGACCCAAACTGAATCTAATTAGATCTTCTTAATATAACCATCCAATATTTAGGAATAAAACATTTTTAAAAACTACTATATTTTAAATCCTCTGACATCAGGATTATAAAAATGAATACTAAGGTTTTTAATCTTTTATTCTTGGTTTATTCATTTTTGTTATTTCATTTGCTCAGTTAAACACTGTTGTCACTCTATTTTATTTCCATCACAACAAATAAGGGTAATCTCATTCCTTTTCAAATCAAGTTTTTAAAGTAAATTTTAAAAAACCTCATTTCTAATAAGAGTTCCATAATCTCTATGTACTCTCACTAAAAGCTTACTACAGCTAAGATTACTAATTTTAGACCGGTATCTTACCTGCTCATGGTGAATAATAACTAATTTAACCACTGCTATGTGTATAAAATTTCCAATACTTGGATCCTTGTAGATTGTTGCAACCTGCATACAAAAAAAAAGTAGGATTAGTTGTCTAAAATGAATATTTCTTCTTAAAAGTAAGTTGAAACCAGTCACAGAGTACCAATTCTCCAATTGCACTGCACATAGGAATCTTGGAATTTCTTAAAATGCTTTTACAAATCCTCATGTTCAGACCACGTCCCTTGACAATTAAATCAGAATCTGTAGGATTGAAACCCAGGCATCTTAAAGATTCAGAATTTGAGTATCTTAAACCTTGCTACTGAGACTAATCTATGGATCAGCAGCATCCACGTAACCTAGAGCTTATATGAATACACGAAATCTCAGACCCCACCCTAGATTAATGATTCAGAGTCTGCACTTTAACGAGATCGCAAGTGATCTGAACACATATTAGAGTTTGGAACTGTTGTTATGGATGATTCAGCAAGGAATTCACTTCATTCTGTGTCATAATCCACAATTTATATGACAACAATCTTCCATAAAAATATGTAAGTTTTACCTATTTTTTTCTAATAGTTCATCTACTCTTTCAGCTACGGTTGCATATTTCCAGCTCCAAATATGGTTGTTATTTTTAAAGTTTAGAATTACCAGAATCCATGGAGACAGATCCATCCAGAATCATATAAACAGCCCTAGAAGAGGTCATGAGTCACTATCTGGTTCTCAATTTTCCAGCACTGGAAAATGCTAGGCACTCTGCACAGGCTCTGCATGAGCTCATTTATCATTCATGATCAAGGTGCCATCCAATTCACTATTTATATTCTCTTCTTGTAGCCATTATAGAGGTTGCCACTGCAGTAGGAGTATCTTCCATGGCCAATACCTCTGCTTGGTACTTAATTAGAGACATAGCCCACTCTGGACCTGGGCTACCTGTGTAATGAAAACTGCTTCTGAATCCTAGATCACCTTCTAGTTGGTCACTGCCTAAATCAAGTCAGCCATTGCTCCAGGGGGTGCTACTTTGCTCATTTGTTTAATAAATAAATGTTCAGCATTTACTCCTTGCTTTGTTGGCTAGAGAAGCAGATACAGGTAAGAGGACAAAGGCCCTGACCTTGTGGAGCTTACAGTTTGTTAGAAGTATCACTACCAGAGTCCTCACTCTATCAGCCAAAACTGCTTCACCATAACATGTAACATGACTGCTGTCAATGTCTCTTGTGCCAAATGGACTACTACCAGAACTAGACCCAAAAGCATCTTTAGAGCTGCTGATACTGTAGGGTCAGCATGAGCATAAATACATAATCCAGCATCTTTACTACTGTTATAGCTGTGCAGCCTCAAAAACTTACAGGTTTGCCATCTGTACCTATAGTGATGACTTTGGCTCTGGTAGTAGCATGTTTTGGCAAGTGTGGAGGTGGCTCCAGAGATTTGACAGTAAGTTAAGACAGAGATAGTCACCTGATTGACAATTTCAAGCATGTCTGTTAGCAATGCAGTATTTCTCACTTTAAAATAGGAGCTGTGAATTTACAGTTGAATTTATAAATACCCATTTTACATGCAACATTTTAAAATGTATCTACCACAGGAAAAAAAAAAAAGCACACCTGTCTTTGTGATTTTAGAGTTACCCTTGATCCTGTGAGTTTAAAAGTGGATGCTTTTCTAAGTCACATTACAAGGTAAAAGATACACCTCAAAGGTATTTATAAATGTTCTTTTTCTCCCATAAATGAAAAACAGCTGTGAAGACTTCTGTGTCTCAGAAGAATATGCATACCCAGTAGTCCACAGAAAAAAGAGCATGTGCACTATGAGGTGTCTACACAGCTAATTACTATATTCATTGACCCAAGTATTTTGACTACCAATGACAATTTGGATATTACAATATCAAGTATAAAATATGTAACCACAAAAATATTTCCAGTTTCAGAAGGAAACAGATGCTGCTCCTTTATTGAAAAGTGACCAATCTTCAAGCTAGAATTTGGAAAAAAATTCCCAATATTCTGACAATATAATTTGAAATATATTACTACAGCAAAATAGCCTTAAATGTAAGACTAGGGAAAAGATAATGCAAACAACTGTTATGTAACAAATCCTATGATATAGGAAGTATTATAGTGTCAGTTTTACTGATAAGAACAGTAAGATACAGAGAAGTTATGTAACACACTGAAGATTAGGCAGCTGGTAGCAAACAGAACCCAATTTTCATCCTGTACAGTCTGGCTTTAGAGCACAGACTACTTTATCTGATCTTATTTCAGCATTCTACCCTCAAGTCATTCTCAGTTCTTGGCACAAAACATTTCAAAACCCGGCTGCAATTCATCCCCTAGCCACTGGTATTATCCTGTTATGTTCACTTGCCAGTGGCCTAGGAGAAGTCATAGGCAGTCAGCAAACATGGGCTTTACTTCTAGCTCTATTAGTAGCTACAAGCTAGTTGTTCAACCCCGGAAAATGCATTTATCTTTTTTTTTTTTTTTTGGTCTTAATGTCCTTAATATCCATGTTGAGGCACTGGGTACCCTTGAGTCACAATGTCTTTGCATAGTGGATTAATATTAACCAGGTGCTGTTGGGGAAGTGTTGTGAAGGACATTTGTTGTTGTTGTTTGACTGTTTTTTTTTTTGTTTTGTTTTGTTTTTTTGAGACAGTTTCGCTCTTGTTACCCAGGCTGAAGTGCAATGGCGCGATCTCGGCTTACCGCAACCTCCGCCTCCTGGGTTCAGGCAATTCTCCTGCCTCAGCCTCCTGAGTAGCTGGGATTACAGGCACACGCCACCGTGCCTAGCTAATTTTTTTCTATTTTTAGTAGAGACGGGGTTTCACCATGTTGACCAGGATGGTCTCAATCTCTTGACCTCGTGATCCACCCGCCTCGGCCTCCCAAAGTGCTGGGATTACAGGCGTGAGCCACCGCGCCCGGCCGACTTTGGTTTTAAAGAAAAAAATTATTCCACAGTTTGATAAATAAGCTAAAATAATTAGATATATTCATCGAATCTTGAATAGGCTAACACACACACATACACACACATTAAATCTATGAGACAGAGATATTATATACAGCATTTCATGTAACTATATAATCACAGTCCTTAGCCTTGGAGCATATCAAAGGACTAATATTCCATTCCATAAACTACATTTTAGGAAACACCAGACCAGATTTCTAACGTATCATCCTATTCTATACAGCCATATAATATTTTAATATATTATTGTAATCACTACATTTTAGAGTGCTATGTATTAGAATTTTTATTGATCTAACTAAAATGTATTTAATCTTTTATTCTTCAAATGTTAGTTTCCTTCATATAAGTAGTTCCTATTTCTTTATAGATTTCATAAAATAGTAAATATTATTATTTCATGGATATCTAATGAAAGGTAAAGAATAATGGGATGAATTGTATTGCTGAAATCTTTAAGAAAATTCTAGGCAAAATATACTTCATACAAAGCATGAAACAAATTGCTAGCACCATTAACTTACCAATCATTTTGAAAATAATTTCTAGATGGAGCTTTAGCAAATGTTCACATATGGTATGTTCATAAGCCACCTTCATTAAGAAGTACAAAATCATCTATAAAAACTGATTTTGACAAAGAAATTTTATATACAAAGATCATTACTCTTTACTTCTTCAGAAAGATCTTTGCATTTTTAAATTGAAAATTATGAAATTCCACATATATACAAAGAGAATATGCGCAAATAATTAAGAATATGCACCAAAGAGAAGAAAGAGAAAAGTAATATAAGTGGTTATATCCAAAGTATGAAACCATATCATTAGTTTTTATTTTAGTGTAGTTAAAAATCTTTCCCATCCTAATAACATCAGTAAAAGCAACCAACAGAATTGAAACTAATGGTATAAAGTCAATGTAATGCAAGTCAGGGTTTGTAGTTGATATATGCCTCTAATAATAGTAATCATGTTTTAATAAAAGGGTTAATTCTTGAGGATTATGTGATGCTCCTTAAATTTACATTATTAAATCTACAACAGGCTGAATATTATAAAGTTAAACTTTTATAACTATAATGAAGTGTGGAAGTCTTTAATACTTAGTAAATATTTAAGGTTTATTAAATAATAATTGAATACCAAAATAAATATACTGAAGAAAGGATTTCTCTAGTTTGCACACATTTTAGTAGCTTAATAATGTATATCTAAATGCCATTTTAACCTGATGTTGTCACCCAAATTCCCTAGGGATAAAGGTTTTAGAATAGTAGCTGAGTATCTCTGCTCATTTAACACAAACAGTATTTCAGTATATTGTACATCACAACTGTGTTCTACCCCACTAATTTTAATGTTAATTCCAGAAACCCTTTGAATTAGAAGGGTCTCTAGGCTATTCTGATAATGTTAAGTGCAACTAAAAAATGAATTACATCACATTCTTTATTTCTGTATCACTACACTGCATTTCATTAAATTGTTGAAAGCAAAGAAAAAGTTTAAGAAGACAGTACAATCTTTTATTTTGTGCAGGATGAGTAAGGATAGTTAGTTGCATATATAATCCATTTGCTCAATGCTGAAAGCATTCACTTATTTACCCCATTATGTCTAGAGCTCAACACACAAAAATTCTTTTTCATCACTTTGAACTTGTCTTTATCATATCTCAAGCCTATGTCACACTGTCTTCACCTTTTCCTAAATTACTGTGATCAGAATATCACCAATAATCCATGTGTGTGTTTGAATAAATGCAGTTAATGCCGTCTAAGAATTGGAAAAAAATATGCAAAACCTAAACAGCTCCTTCCTAAACTGGAAATGCCTGTGGACACTTATGTGCAGATAGCATTTCTCTTACGTCTTTAAATTGGTTTTTGAAATAGACTTAACAAGTAGCAATAAAACAAGTTGTACTAGATTTGATCTCTACAGTGTGATCAACTGTCCCAGTTTACTCAGGACTGAAGGGTTTCCAAGGACATGAGACTCAATACCAAAACTGAGCAAGTTCCAGGTAAAACAGGGAGAGTTTGTCACTCTTCCTCTTAAGTTCCCTTTCATCTTTAATATTTTGTTTGTCTGTTTTGTTTTTGAGAAGAAATCTTGCTCTGTCGCCAGGCTGGAGTGCACTGTCGCAATCTCGGCTCACTGCAACCTCCACTTCCCAGGTTCCAGTGATTTTCCTGCCTCGGCCTCCCGAGTAGCTGGGACTACAGGTGCCCGCCACCATGCCCAGCTAATAATTTTTGTATTTTTAGTAGAGATGGGGTTTCACCATGTTGGCCAAAATTGTTTCCATCTCTTGACCTCGTTATCTGCTTGCCTTGGCTTCCCAAAGTGCTGGGATTATAGGTGTGAGCCACTGTACCCAGCCCACCTTTAATATTTTTTCAATCATAAATATAGCTGTGATCACTGCTTTTTAATCAATAAAACAACAATTTATATACAGAACCATAGAGTCTACTAGTTTTCCTATGTCCACATTTAAATATTCTTTTAGTGAGAGAGAAGAAAAGCACTAAACCCAGGTAGCTTAGAAGTCATCTGAAATTTGGCTTCCAAGGAAGAAAGAAAGCATATACAAAAACCCAAAGTATCTCAAAAGAGAGACTTACCCTCCTTAATTTTTCCTCCTACCCCACTTATATTTGGAATGCATGCCTCTTCCTCAACTCTGCTCCACCTATCTCCCTGCGAACAAAACTTAACACAAACCAGATGACTGTGTCTATAAAAATTCTGTCTTCAACGAAAACCTATTCTCCTTCTAGTAGGCCTAAAAATCCAGAAAATGCTAAGTACATGCATTGGTATGTTGTTTCAGGCAATCTCAGATGCAGATTTGCTTTCCATGACATCAAAAGGTCTGTCTTCATTTCCTTCAATTAACTCTGGCTTTAAATCTTCCATGGACAACTTCAGTTATCTGAAGGTATGTCACAGCATCGTCTGACAGTGATGATACCAATTTTTATGTAAAATATAGTAACAGAATATTTCTGAGGATGATAATATCACCAAAAATGCAAGAAAGTATTCCAAAATTAGTCCTGTGTTCATTCCTTTATCCCTTTTAGTGAGTATACCCAAAGCACTGACAATAGTTATCTATCATTTACCATGTTTTAAAACCTATCAAATCTAATATTTTTCTTCAGTATTTTCCCTACCCAACTTTCTTAATTAATGCTATCTCTTTTAACTATTTTCTATTGCAAAGTATATCCCAGTGTTCCATATAATTGATATAATTTTGTACATTGACATCCTCCACACCATAATTTTCATTAGAATCCCTTCATAATTTAGAGTTTGCCACACCAACATTTAGATAATTATACATCTAGGTAATAATATATCTAGATAATTTTACTTCAATTCAGAAGTAATAAAAAAGTCATCAGGATAAATTTCTATCCATACTTCCATTGTCATTTAAAAAATTCAGTTAAAGTAAACAAAATAAAGGTCAATTTTACACAATTTCAAAAAATCATTTTTATATATCTCTGTTTTTTATCACAATGCACTGAATTCTGAAAAAAATCACTTTTATTAATATTTTAACCATGTTTTCATTCATTCTTTCAGTAACTATTTATTGAGTACTCACACTGTATCAGATACTGTGTTTAGGCAACAGAGACTATGGCATAACAGTAAGAATTTAAGGTAAAATGTCATATGTTAGAAAAATGATGGTATCTTATGATCTTCATGTCACAATAAACTGGGAATATCTAGCTAAGGGAAATTAACAATGTCCTATAGATGTGTCCTGGCTAAGTCTTCCAACCAAGTGGGCCTGAATTCCCTATCTGTGAATAGAAGTACTTCCAGCCATAAGATATGTTCCAAATACCCTGAATCTATAAACAGGTGGCCATATAATGTTTTTTTTTTTTCTTAGATGCAGTTTTGCTCTTGTTTCCCAGGCTGGAATGCAATGGCACGTCTCGGCTCACTGCAACCTCTCCGCCTCCTGGGTTCAAGTGATTCTCCTGCCAAAGCCTTCCGAGTAGCTGGGTGCAGGTGCCCACCATCATGCCCAGCTAAATTTTGTATTTTTAGTAGTGATGAAGTTTCACTATGTTTGCCAGGCTGGTCTTGAATTCCTCATCTCAGGTGATCCTCCCACCTCAGCCTCCCAAAGTGCTGGGATTACAGGCGTGAGCCACTGCGCCTGGCCAATATTTCATCAACTAAACTAGCATGAAAAAGGGTACCCTTAGTGATTACTCTAAAAAAACAGGCCTAATTCAGGAATGTCCCAGGGTAGTAGGGAAGGGAGGATACACACACACACACACACACACACACACACACACACACAAATATACATAAGGATGAAGGATGATGCCACTAACACAGAATTGACACCCTTCATTAGCTCTAGAATTCTCTTCTATGAATACTAGCATCACCACTGATTGACAAAGATATTAACATCAGATTAAGGACCCTTAGAGTTATTACGATCTTGTATTCCAAATTTGCTAGGACAGTTCTATTAGCAATAGCCTATCCCTTTATCCCCATAAATACATGTATAATTTAAAATATTATGTATCCAAATTTCAGATTTGGAGAATATAGCCATGATAAAAATAGTATCCCCTCTGTACACGAATAGGGTGATGAGGTTTTAAAATTCAGATTCAAAGAGCAAAAGATCAATGCAACCTGGATAGTTTCTGTCACTAGAGGGCAGAAGCCATTCATGTGATGAAGTAAAGAATAATTCAAGCATTTTCTATAAATGGTTTTGGGGATTTTTAAATGTTTTAAAAAGGTATCCAAGTAACAGAATAGTATACTTGCTATACCTCTATCTAAACTAAACTTCAGTGAAATCTTATTTTTGGCTCAAACCTACATACAAAATTACAACCAAATTTTGGAAAAAAAAATTTAATTAGACATTAAAAAATATTAAGCTAAACATTTTAGAAAACATAAAAGTCATATTCAGTTTACTTACAATTGACATTAGAGTCAGTATATAGTTTTGCAAATTCTGTTCATGAGCAGAAACCACTTTAGCATCAGCTGTAACCATAATTTCAATGTATCTTGGATATGATGTAAGACGTTTTTTCCTGGAATGTAACTGACTTCTTTTATTTTTCAATGGTACATTTTTTGATGGGTGTCCTAAAACTCTTTCTTTCATTATATTAAGATCTTCATTCATGTTGCTGTAGGTATGAAAGGGTAAACTGGTTTCCTTTATTTGACTTTCTAGGGAGAAAAAAAGAATATAATGCAGAGTCATTAAATTGGATGTGACTAAAAATATTGCAAAAAATAGAACGGCCAAAAATATTTAATACTTACCTATCTGTTCCCAATGTGAAAATATAAGGACAAAGAGAATTATTATTTAAAATAGTATTGTACAGCATTATCATGAACATTCCTATTTATAGTAATACAAAGTTTGCAAAAGTTCACATTTTCATAGATTTTACCAACAAGAAACTATATGTAAGTCATATTTGAAAAGGTATGACTATTCAAAAGCATTTATTAACTACCAAGTAAAAAATTAAAATATCAAAGACTCCTTATATTTTTCTCAGTATGTAAATTGTGTTTTCAAGTCTACAATGACGTGCCACAATGCCCAGCTAATTTTTGTATTTTTAGTAGAGACAGGTTTCACCATGTTGGCCAGGCTGGTCTCAAACTCCTGACCATGTGATCCGCTCACCTCAGCCTCCCAAAGTGCTGGGATTACAAGCGTGAGCCACCACGCCTGCCCTTTTTTGTTCTTTTTTTTCTTTTTTCTTTTTCTTTTTTTTTTTTTTACAGAGTAGTAACATTTACAGATTACTAACATTTTGTAGGGTGAAACTTTATAAAATATAGAAAAAACAAACTTTATACTATGTGTGAAAAGCACCAAGAACAACAGAAAATTAAGCCAACTAACAATAGGTGAGTGAACCTATTGAATCCAGAAAGGCAAACATTGCTATAAATTTTTTAATACTTGATTAATAAAATACCTGATTTGTTATGTTTGGTTGCATATAAATACTGCATAAAAATAATTGAACATTAAAGATTATTACAGTGAAGTAATATGCATTTAAGTCCTATGCACTTACAGAAACTTATATATTTATTTCTATGCACTTAAACCTTAATTCTGCTAGTGGTAAAAAAAAATCATAGGCTGCACAGGTGCTTGTCCTATTTCTCTCCCCTTCATTTTGTTCCTCTCTTTTCCTCCTTACTTCTTCCTCTGTTTCTCAGCTAATTTTTCTGCCAATTGTTTGGTGGTGGTTTTTTCAACAGAAAAGTGGACCAAAGGAGTCATGTGAGAAGAAATAAAAGTCCTAGATACTTTATAAACCAAATAATCAATACCAAAATAACTAATACTTGGTTGCATTATAGGAATTAGATATAAGAATATACTTCATTATTATAAAAATTCATTTTAAGTATGAATATAATCCTATGGCTGTAAGAAAGAAATGGAGGTCTTTAGATATTAAGTTTCCATAGATGAATTTTTTTAATTAATATAAAAAATTTTATTTGCCTTATTCTTTTTTTTCCTTTTAACTTTTAGGTTCAGGGATACATGTGCAGGTTTGTTCTGTAGGTAAACTCATGTCATGGGAGTTTGGTGCACAGATTATTACCCAGGTACTAGGCATTCTATCCAATAGTTGTTTTTTCTGATTCTCTCCCTCCTTCCACCCTCCACCCTCACATAGGCCTGAGTGTCTTTTACTTGTTGTGTCTATGTATTCCTGTTATTTAGCTCCCACTTACCAGTGAGAACATGCAGTATTTGGTTTTCTGTTCCTGCATTAGTTTGCTAAGGATAATGGTCTCTGGCTCCATCCATGTTGTTGAAAGAACATGATCTTATTCTTTTTATTACTACATAATATTCCATGGTATATATGTACCATTATTTTCTTTAACTAGTCTTCCACTGATGGGCATTTAGGTTGGTTCCATGTCTTTGTTACTGTAAATAGTGCTGCAGTGAACATACACGTGCATATGTTTTTATAGAACAATTTATATTCTTTTGGGTATATGCCCAATAATGGGATTGCTGGGATGAATGGTAATTCTATTTTTAGTTCTTTGAGGAATTGCCACACTGCTTTACGCAATGGCTGAACTCATTTACACTCCCACCAGCAGTGTGTAAGCATTCCCCTTTCTCCACAACCTTATCAGCATCTATTTTTTATTTATTTTTTAGTAATAGCTATTCTGACTGGTGAGAGATCGTATCTCATCATGGTTCTGATGTGCATTTCTCTAATGATTAGTGATGTTGGGCATTTCTTCATATGCTTATTGGTTACATGTATGTCTTCTTTTGAAAAGTGTCTATGAACTTCTGTTTCTAATTTCTAAAAACATCTAGCTTTTAATATTGATATGTTCCTAGGTTTTAAACTTTATCTCAGTGGGAAATTCTGGAAATTTGGCAAATTGGGCAGTCCTAAAACTTTTTCCTGCCATTTTTCTACCAAAGTGACTTGGCCACTAAAATATCCATGACCAATTACTGGACCCTAAAGGAGATCTCAGGTATGTCTGATATATAGACATCTCAATTAAGGTAAAGATAAATATTTATACTTTGATTTATTTGTTCATTTAAAAAATATTTTCTGTATGCATAATCTATCTCAGGAAACATTTAGATATTGAGGATCAAATAGTATCTCATAAAGCTTACACTCTAGTTGAAAGAGGCAAAAAAATAAATTAAAACATAGTAAAGATAAAATTTCAGGTATCTTTAGGGTCCTCAATAACAATTTAACCAAAAGACAAAAATAAATATGATTCTACCTACCAGAATGACTAAAATTACAAAGAGCAATAATACTCAGTGGTACAATCACTTTGGAAACCTATCTTGCAAATTCTAAATTAGACATGCATCTATCCTATGACACTGCAATTTCACTCCTAGGTATGTACAAGAGAAGGAAAACATATATTCACAATAAAACTGGTATCAGTTCATAGCAAAACAAATATATAGACTGATGAACTACAATAGAGACCCCAGATATAAACCCTTGTATATATGATCAAATGATTTTTGACAAGAGTGCCAAGACCACTCAATATACAAAGACTAACTCAAAATGAGTTACAAATCTAAAGACCCCAAATATTAAAACCCCTAGAAGAAAACATAGAGAAAGTGTTTTATAACATTGGACTTGGCAGCAATTTCTTGGATATGGCATCAAAACCACAGGAAACGAAAGCAAAAATAGACAAATGGGACTACATTCAACTTAAAAACTTATTGTTCAAAGGACACAATCAACAAAGCAAAAAAGCAAACTATGGATTAGGAGAAAATATTTACAAACTATATATCTGATAAGGAGTTAATATCTAGAATATTAAAAAATCCCTACAATTCAACAACAGAAAAACAAATAAACTGATTAAAAATGAATAAAGACTTGCATAAACATTTTCCCAAATATGTTATACAAATTATAAACACACATGGGAAAAGATGCTCAGAACAATTAATCATTTAAAAAATGCAAATAAAAACAACAATATCACTTCACACTCTTAAGAATGGCTGCTATTAAACACACACACACACACACACACACACACACAGAAACAGAGAGAGAATAACAAATGCTGACAAGTATGTGGAGAAATTGGAAACCTTATGCACTGTTGGTAGGGTTGTAAAATTTTATAACCACTATGGAAAACAATATCACATTCCTTAAGAAATTAAAAATAGAACTACCATATGATTCAGCAATCCTATTGGGGTAAATATCCAAAAGACAAGAAAGCAGGGTCTTGAAGAGCTGTTTGTACACCAATGTACATTGCAGTATTATTGACAATAGCTAAGAAGTGGAAGCAACCCAAATATCTATTGACAAAGGAATGAATAAACAAAATGTGGTATACATATACAGTGAGATATTATTCAGTATGAAAAAGGAAGGAAGGCAGGTGTGGTGCCATACACCTGTAGTTCCAGCCACTCTGGAGGCTGAGGTGGTAGGATCACTTGAGCCTCCAAGTTTGAGGCTTAGGTAAAAACGAGATTCTGCCTCTAAGACAAACAAACAAAAGCTTAGGTAAGAACGAGACTCTACCTCTAAAACAAACAAAAGCAAAAAAAGGAAGGACATGCTGTCAAATATGACAAGATGAATGAACCTGGAAGTCATTATGCTAAGTGAAACAAGCCATTTTTTTAAAAATCCTGTATGATGTTACCTAAACAAGATACTTAAAGTAGTAAAATTCATTGAAACAAAAAGTAGATTGGTGGTTACTAGGGGACAGAGAAAGGGCAAAATGGGGAGTTGTGAATGGATATAGTTTCAATTAGCAAGAAAGCCCTGGAGGTCTGTTATGTAACAATGTGAATATACTTAACACTACCAAATTGTACCCATAAAAAGGGTTAAGATGGCAAATTTTATGTTACCTTTTTTTTAACCACAATTAAAAAATGTTTCCAAGAATGTTTATAGTATTTTCATTCATAATACCCAAACCTAAAAACAACCCAAATGTCTGTCCACAGGAAAAAACTAAAAGAGACAAGAACTAAGCTTCACAAAGTAGAACAGTGGCTGTCACGAGCTGGGGAGTGAGGGAAATAAGGAAATGCTGGTCAACATACAAACTTTTAGTTACAGAATGAATAACTTCTAGGAATCGAATGTACAGCATAGTAAATATAATTAATAATGCTGTCTTATTTAATTGAAATTTGCTAAAAGGATAGCTTTTATGTGTTGGTACCACACACATACAAATTGGTTTCTGTGAGGTGATGGATGTGTTAATTAATTTGATTGTGGTAATCATTTCACATGTATACATATATCAATCATCATGACTATCTACAGTTTTCATCAATTAATTATAAATTAGTAAAGCTGAGGTGGGGGTAGTGAGAATGAACAAAGCTTTGGGAAGAGATGCTTTCCTTATCCATACGTAGCTCCTGTTCTGGGAAAGTCTGACTACTTTCCAAATTGCAAATCGTACGCAGTGCTGCTACATCAGCTAGCACTGGTTACGATTTGCAACGTGGGATTACAAGCAGCCCTCACCTAAGAAGAGAAAAGCCTTCTCTACACTCCTCAAAAGAAAGTGTCCCTCTTGTCAAGTAATTTACCACTTGTCTCTAGCAGGAAACCAAATCCCATCTCATCTTCTACTGCCTGTTAAAATCTCACTGCCTGAATAATCACCCAAAGTCTATCTAGCCTGAGTGTTAAGAAATTAAATATCTCACTGGCTAACAATAATAAGTTAAAAAATGGCATAATTCAATTAAGAAAGCACTATGGTTTGAAGAAATCAGACTGACAGAGACTAAACTAGAATAGATGGCTTCTGGGCAAACTAAAATAATGAAAGATTACCTACATTATTCATAATCCTAAATGCCCATCAATGACAGAATGGATAAAGAAAACATGGTATATATACACCTTGGAATTCTATGCAGCCATAAAAAAGAACGAGATGTCTTTTGAGAAACATAGATGGAGTTGGAGGCCATTATCCTTAACAATCTAATGCAAGAACAGAAAGCCAAATGCATGTTCTCACTTATAAGTGGAAGCTAAATGATGAGAACACAAGTTCACAAAGAATGGAACAGACACTGGGGTCTACTTGAGAGTGGTGGATGGTAAGAAGGAGAGGAGCCCAAAAAAAAAAAAAACTATTGGGTACTAGGCTTAGTACCTGCATGATGAAATAATCTGTACAACACACCCCTGTGACACAGGTTTACCTATGTCACATATACCCCAAACCTAAAATAAAAGTTAAAAAATAAAAATAAAACAATGAAAGGAACAGTTTCTATCTGGAATGAGAACACTGAAGGAGGTGCTAATTAGATCACAGAAAAAAGAAGTCTGCAATAAAAAACCATGAATTTTTAAAGACTATTATTATTATCATTGAAACATTTAAGATCACCATATAAGATAGGTGCTATTATTAATCTCATTTTACAGATGAGGAATCTACAACATATAGAGCTTAAGAAACTCACACACATAGTTGATAAGTAATGGAGGTAGAAATAAAAATAGATAAAAGGAACAAAACTAAATAGATCATTTATCATGATAAAAGTGAATAGGTTGAATTTGTCCATTAAAACACAAAAACTTTACAGAACTGAGTTAATAAACAAAATCTAACCATATGTTAACTAATCAGTAGCATGGCTGGGATTCAAATCCTGGGGATCTTGTTCAGAGCTTTTTTTTAAATTTGATTTTTTTATTATTTAAAAAATTGTGAGTACATAGTAGGTATATATATTTACGGAGTACATGAAATATTTTGATGGGGCATATAGTACACAATAATCACATCAGGGTAAATGGGGTATAGATCACCTCAAGCATTTATCCTTTCCTTGTGTTACAAACAATCCAATTATACTCTGAGTTGTTTAGAAATGTACAATAAATTACTGCTGACTATAGTCACCTTGTTGTGCTATCAAATACTAGAACTTATTCATTCTATCTAACTATATTTTCAAACACAAGAATTCTCCCCATTTTTCATTTACTCCCCCACTGCATTTCCCACCCTCTGGTAACCAACATTCTACTCTCTATCTTCATAGGTCAAATTGTTTTAATTTTTGACTCACATTAAAGAGTGAAGACATACAAAGTTTGTCTTTCTGTGCCTGGCTCATTTCACTTAACATAATGATCTGCAGTTCTATCTAAGTTGGTGCAAATGACAGGATCTTTTTTATGGCTAAATAGTACTCCATCATGTATATGTACCACATTTTAAGTTCCTGGGCACATGTGCAGGATGTGCAGGCTTGCTACACAGGTAAACATGTTGCATAGTGGTTTGCTGCACCTATCAACCCATCATCTAGGTATTAAGCCCAGCATGCATCGGTTATTTTCCCTGATGCTCTCCATCCCCCTGCCCTGACAGATCCCAGTATGTGTTGTTCCCCTCCCTGTGTCCACGTGTTCTCATTGTTCAACTCCCACTTATAAGTGAGAACATAAGGTGCTTGGTTTTCTCTTCCTGAGTTAGTTTACTGAGGATAATGGCCTCCAACTCTACCCATGTTCCTGCAAAGGACATGATCTCATTCCTTTTTATGGTTGCACAGTATTCCATGATGTGGAAAAGTACCACATTTTCTCTTTCCAGTCTATCATTGATTGGCATTTGTTGATTCCATGTCTTTGCTATTGGGAATAGTGTTGCAATGAACATAAGTGTGCATGTATCTTTATAACAGAAAAACACAAGGACTCTGCTTGACAATGAAGTTTAAAAACAAAAGGAAAGAGAACCAAAATTTAACAACAAATACAATGTTATCAACACAGATCCCAGGAGTTTAATTTCAATAGTAATGAAGTCAATCATAAGAGAACACTCTACGCAACTCTTTGGCAAAGTAATTGAACAATTTAGAAGAAATCTATAATTTCTTACTTGAATACACAACAGTGTTAATAAATCTTGTCACTATAAGTGAGGAAAGTGAGAAAATTAAATCCAACATAGTTTTAAAATATAGTTTTTCATTGTTCTCATTTTATTTTGTAAATGAAAGTCTTGTATAACTGAAAAACCCAGGAGACTAAATAAGAAACCAATTAAGACAATATTAAGACAATAATCCTCAATAGAGGAATCATTAAATAATTGAATGTTATGCAGTTGTTAAATGAATGAATTAAGTCTATACATTTTGATATGGAAGGATGTCCAGGATGCATTTTTAAGTAAAAAATGTAAGTGGTGTGTGTAGTTTAATCCTAGTTTTGTAAAAACAAACTCTTTTCCAAATATACAAATACTCATAAAATGTATATAATGAGCCAAAAAGGTATACACCCAGACATTTAACAAAAAGTGGGACAGAAAAGGGGGACAGTAAAACCATCAAATACTTTCTTTAACATCTTGGTGCCCTTTAAATTATTACAATGAGCTTATTTTATTATTGTAATTTTAAATTTAAATTATGATTTTTAAAAACAGCATCTGTTACCATTTTCTTGGCTAAACATCTAATAAATTTATACTTAAGTGGTATAACAAATGTTGATCAAATTACCTTTACAAATACCTTACATAAATGGCCACTATTCAAAGCACATACGCCAGTTCAATTACATCATTTCAATGTAATGCTCCCCTTTCTATTTAGGTCCCATTGAGTCAAATGTTAAAATGATATGTTGTCTTTTATTAATAACAAGTATATTATGACCCAAAACTAATTTAGATCAAACCAAAATACAAAATCACGCACATCATCAACAATGATAATCTGCCCACTAGAGCATAAAAAACTTGACAATTACATCACTGAATATCTCTTATAACGGCATGGTATATTCCAGAATGCAAGGGGGATGTTAAAATAATAGTAAGAATATAAATTACTAGGAAATTACTGTTAAATAATAATATAATTAGAAGTCCATAATTCTATTAATGTAAGAAATAGCCTCCCAATACCTATAACTCACATTCAAAACTGAACATTACCATTTAGCTCCTCCTATCCCTCCTTCACCCTTTGTATCTAGTCACCAAGTTTGGCCATTTCTCCTTCTAAATGCTCTTTGTATTACTTCTCTTGCAGGGTCCTTGCCTCCAAACTCATTCAGGTCCTTCCACCTCAGAACATTATTAGAATAATGAATGCAGAATTAGACACAGAGTCTCCCAAATGTTCCTGCCATCTTCAATTTTTCTCATCCCTCCCATTCATCCTTCAATTGTGTCCAAAAAGATTGATTTTTAGAAACATTCCTTTTATCTCATCCTTATTTAAGATGATATATAATGGATCCTCATTGCCCATAAGATAAAGTCTAAGCCTCTCGCCACTAGTCCACCCCTAAATATAATCACCACTACCAAACTATAAATTCCATAAAGACTGAGAACACTGTTAGGCAATATGTTCTGCCTTTTATAAGTGCTCAGTAAGTGTTCTTGGAGGAAGAAAAATGATTAGGATGAAGAAAGGAAGGATAATGGAGGAGGGAGATACAAAGAAGAAAGGGAATAAAAGAGGGAAATGAAAGAAAAGAATATATTGTAGAACAAGACAAAAGAGTCTATCAGGCCAGAACTTCAGGGTGGGAACAATACTAAGTGTGATATACAACAGGAACAATTCAGAGACAGATACATGATCTTTGACTTGCCTAATATTAAGTACAACATTCATTCTGATGTCTGTACACAAGCTAGAATTGATATAATGCTCTATTTGACCAGATGACAAAACACATTTGACACCTCTCCACTAGCATGCAAGCATCCACTTTGTACATGAGGACATAAAATGAAATTATGTTTATTCTAGACTCAACATCTCAAACAACTTGCTGAATGTGCAACAGATCAAATACTTGGGTGGCCTTTGAGATAAAGTGTGACCATATCAGATGTGTTGTAAAATCTCACGTTTTCTCATGATTTAAATTGTTTTCTGGATCTATTATATGCCCTATATTGCCACACTATTTAGTTTTTTTTATTAATACTAGTATCTACAAAAATAAAGACATAATACTGAGTGCTTATTACATATCAGGTACTAGTACACTTCATATATGTTATCTCCCTTAGTATTAACAAAAACCCTATGAGGTAAGTACTATTATTATTCACACTTTCTAATATGAGGAAAGTGAGAAACAAGAAGTTAAACTGCTATTGTAATACAACTAATAAAATATAAACCTGAAATATATTTATTTTAAAAATTAGTAGTATTTTATAACATAAAAGTATATGAAAATCTGCAGTTCTCTGTGATTTCTCAATATTATTAGAAATTTCAACCACTACTTTAGAATTATGGCTTGCAGCTTGTAAAATTCTATTTTATAGTAATTTATTTCAAAGAGTTTCACAAGCTAATCACTACAGGCTGCAAAAATAAATTTGCAGAAGATTATCAACTTGCCAGTGGTCAGCTGAAACTTGAAACAAATCATTACACCATCAGTCTTCCTTGCATCCCTGAATCACTTACTATTATTGTGTACATTTTAAAACACAGAGACATGTGGCACAGGTTAGGGGAAATTTCAACAGCCACCAACTGAATAAGTGGCATAGCAATGATATGAATTCAGATTTCTCAGTATCAATTATTACAGCTGAACTTCACATCACATGACTCTTTTAAGGTTGAATGTGGTAATATGTGAAGACTGTTGAGAATGTGGTTACCAGGGTCATGATGGTAAATGTTGATTCCTGGAAGACTGAAAGACTAGCTAATCATATTCATAAAAATATGCATTACAGAGGTCCTCCTTGCATTCCAGAAGCATAGAACTGAGCCAAGATTTGGATATAAAGGCTTTCAGCTCTACTTAGAATAAAAACCTGAGACAGATATGACACTGTCCTTTCATCTAGTGGCCTTGAAGGAAAAAATAAGGCACTAAAAACCCCCAAATTACACCCATTAATCCTACAGATACCAAAAAATTCTACCTCCTCCCACTATGTGTGCTAACAGGACAATGGAGCATACTGGTAGGAGTCACAGAGTAAATATTTTGTATTCTTCCACATTCTCAAGAAACCAATCCATGGGGCTTGTTCTAAAGAATTATAAGACAGACTTCCCTTAAAAGCTGCATCGAAGATTCCTGCACACATCAGGAACTGAAAACAGGCACAGATTCATTCACAAACTCAAAGGTTTTAAGATTTTTTTTTAATGGAAAGCAACATGTGCACCTGCTATCTCTCCAGCTTTTGGCATCTTAACCTCCACTCTTGAAGAGCATTAAAACAAGGAAAACATTTGCGTAGCTATCTGCATTTTTTTCACTATATTGACCAGGCTGGTCTTGAAATCCTGGGCTCAAGCAACCTTCCCGCCTCAGCCTCCCAAGAGATTAAAGGCATGAGCCCCATGCCTGGCCTCACCCTTTGCATTTTAAAAAATGCTTTTCCACATCTTCAAATGCTATTTACAAGAAATTCTGTATTTTTTACTTGATCTTATTCAACTGATAAATTTTAATTTTTTAAAATTTATTTATTATTATACTTTAACTTCTGGGGTACATGTGCAGATCATGCAGGTTTGTTACATAGGTATACAAGTGCCATGGTGGTGGTTTGCTGCATCCATCACCCTGTCATCTACATTAGGTATTTTTCCTAATGCTATCCCTCCCCAATCCTCCCAACCCCTACTATTTCTCTTCTAACCCCCCACCCCCAAGGCCCTGATATGTGATGTTCCCCTCTCTGTGTCCATATGTTCTCATTGTTCAACACACACTTATGAGTGAGAACATGTGGTGTTTGGTTTTCTGCTCTTGTGTCAGTTTGCTGAGAATGATGGTTTCTAGCTTCATCCATGTCCCTGCAAAGGACAAGAACTCATAGTTTTTTATGGCTGCATAGTATTCCATGGTGTATATGTGCCACATTTTCTTTATCCAGTCTATCATTGATGGGCATTTGGGTTGGTTCCAAGTCTTTGCTATTGTGAACAATGCCACAGTGAACCTACATGTGCATGTGTCTTTATAATAGAATGATTTATAATCCTCTGAGTATATAACCAGTAATGGGATTGCTGGGTCAATTGGTATTTCTAGTTCTAGATCCTTAAGGAATTGCCACACTGTCTTCCACAATGGTTGAATTAATTTACACTCCCACCAGTGTAAAAGTGTTCCTATTTCTCCACATCCTCTCCAGCATCTGTTGTCTCCAGATTTTTTAATGATCGCCATTCTAACTGGCATGAGATGGCATCTCAATGTAGTTTTGATTTGCATTTCTCTAACAACCAGTGATGATGAGCTTTTTTTCATATGTTTGTTGGCTGCATAACTGTCTTCTTTTGAAAAGTGTCTGTTCATAGAAATTCTAAGTGAAGAAGTAGGACTAAGATGAACCAATGGATGCTAATGACAGAATTTAGATGGATGATTATACATATAACAATGTGATATTCCAAACTCTTCCTCTATTATTTCTTGGAAAGATGTGCTTCTGAAAATCTTTTGTCAGTGAATTAAATATATACTCTAGCATTTGAACAATTAAATAAAATGTATCATTTTGTTCTTTAGAGAAAAATCATGTGTTCAGAATTCATGCTAAATACTGATATGTACTCAGTGGATCTTGTAAATGCGTGACGATGCTGAAATTAGAATATGGCAGAATGCTATTAAAATTGACAGGAATACACGATTCTACTACATTAATCTTTTCTCCCTATTTTCAGATGAGCCTTCATGGCACTCCATTTCCAAGCCATGTCCACTGACTATGATTTAACAGCAGACAATAAATAACTCCCTTTTGTTTTTCAGACTTTTACATGGGTTGTTCCTGAGCTAAATCAACCACATTATCTATCTGCTCCATGTACATAAAATAATTCTAGAAATATGTTGAGATAATTTTAAGTACTAAGAACTCTAAAATACTTTCCAAAATACAAAGTTAAAGTATTTATATTTTTAACTTCTCTACTTACTCAATCAATTCAAATATTGATATACTATTTTCAAACACCATTTCCAAATAACTTGATGAAATATTAGTATAAGCTTTTCGTTTTATGTTATTCACTCTGTAATTTATGATGAATATTTGTTTAAAAAAGTCATAAGTCAGATACCTAAGAAATAAGCTAAGTTTATACTTTAACTCATTCTTTATTCTAGTGCTACTCTTGCCATTTTTAAATAAAACTACATTTACTCCTCCTGGTTCTATAATTTCTGAAAGAGCTTTTGACTGAAAACAATAGAATTCTCATATGAAATGTTCACCTAACCTTTAATATTTTCTTAAAGATTTTGTGAAATAAAAAATATTGTTCTTCACATGTACCCCAAAATCTAAAATGCAATAAAATTTAAAAAATATATTAAAAATAATAAAAAATAAAAAAAATTAAAGTTATTTTCCAACATAAATCTAGCATTGAAAAACTTAGAGATCTAATTAAAAAATAGTCGCTAAATGAATTTTAAATGTTACAAACAAAAATTTTATGTGATATATTAATGGTAGTTAATATGCTTTTTATGGAAGCAGTTTTATTCACAGTGCTTTTGCCAGCGGCTACTAAGTTCACTATTTTTAGATGTTGACAAAAGTGGAAAAAATCAAACTTTAAAATTATTTATAGATTGAACACTTATTTTCAAGCAGGCATTTTATTTTATGCTACATCCCAGAATTTAATAATTCACCATTTTTCAAATGAATGTTTGTCAATCTTATTTAACACCAAGAAAAATCTAGTATCTGGATACAACTGAATACATGCAAAAGAAGTTGCAGACTGACAGATCAGAATGGGGAGGGAGTTTCCCCCTACTCCCTTCAGTTTTCTGTCTCTCTTTCAAGGGGGAAAACATTAGGCCTGAGGTCCAGTATTCTAGGATGCTCTCCACATGAAACAATATATTTGTTTCCTGCCCTGGTGATGGGTTCAACTCACTCCAACATTAATGATCTTTACAGTAAAGTACTGAACACATGCTGGAGCCAGCCAAAACCATGAACCATCCTCCTTTTGCAGTTTTCCCTTGCATTTTTACTCTCTGAAAGCAGCCCAGTGAGATGCTTCAATGTCTTTAAAAATAGGACTGCTTCTGAATGGTGCAATTCTGAATCAGATTCTAATTGCAAATAATTAGAATTATTGCTTCCTTTTCATAAGCAAAGCATCATGTGGCTAAGCAGCTCTCTACTAGAACCAAAGATTCAAATTGACTTCACTGAACATTTACAATTAAGTGTTTGGTAGACCAAAGGAAAACTATTAAAGGAGCTACATGGCTGATTAGTGATCTAATATTTTACATAGAAAAAGTTATATTACTTGCTCTACAAATCTATTTATTTTTGCTTATCTTCTATACCTGGTGAGTAAATCTAAATGAGTATCAACTGCATAAAACAAAAATTATGTCCTTACAGAGCTTATATCCTATGGTCCATTATTTTAATCATTCCCTTCAATAGTCCCTCATCATCCTTGCTCTTCTATCCAACACAAGAAAGTTACAAACCAAATTTACTCTTGAACATAGATGCAAAAATTCTAAAGATAATTTTATCAAACCAAGTCTGGCAAAAATACAAAGTAGACCTGACAGTTGAGAATCAATTAATCAAATTCATCACATTAACTTAATAAAATGAAATACAAATATTTATATATTTCTTATATATAAAATCATCTTGGTACATGCAGAAAAAAACTTTTGATAAAATTCAACATCCATTCATAATAAAAATTCTTAGTAAACTAGATATTTAGGAAAACTTCCTTAATCAGATAAAGGGCACCTAAGAAAAACCTACAACAAACATTGTATGTACTAGAAAAGGTTGAAAGTTTTCATTCTGAAACTTGCAATGAGGTAAGGATTTTCATTATTGCTATTTCTAAGGACAGTTCTAGAAAGTCTAGCCAATGTAATAAAACAAGAAAAATAAATAAAACGTTGAAAGATTGAAAAGGAAGAAATAAACTGTCTACATGATTATCAAGGTTCAGAATCCAAAAGAATCAACAAATAAACCACTAGAGTCCATAAATTTAGCAAGGTTGCTGAGTATAAGGCCAATATTTTTAAATGCCTGCATTTTTATATAGAATAAACATAGCAATTAGAAAATGAAATTTTTAAAATATCATTTATAATAGTGTCAGAAAACTCACCAAATACCCAAGAAGAAGACAAACAAAAGACATGCAAGATCTCTACAAAGAAATCTATTAAATATTATTTGGTAAAATAAAGAATAAAATGAGGATATAACATATTCATAAGTTAGAAAACACAATATTATAAAGATGTGATTTTGCCAACACACTGATCTGTTGACTTAATGAAGTACGATAAAAATCCCTTTTTTTTTCCTTTTGTGGAAACAAGTTGATTCTAAACTCTGTATGTAAATGTAAAGGGTCAAGAATGGCCAAGACAATCTTGAAGAAGAATAAAGTCAAAGGCTTCCTCCAACATATCAAGACTTATCACAGAGCTATAATATCTATAAGACAGTATGACACTGGCACAAATAGAGCAATGGAAGATAACACAACATGCAAAAAGATCTATAACACACTTTCTGAATAAATGTTAGATATGCTAAGCTTTAAAAATTCCTTTGAAATACTTCAATTATCTTTTACAAGATAAGGTTTTACTAACATTGCTATTAATAATTTTTTCCTGCTTTTTTTGAGTTTTCACAACAGAATCAAAGTTTGAAATTATTGATAAATTGAGCTTGTATTTTCAAACAGGCATTTAATTTCATTTTATTTAATCCTACATCCCAAAGTTCAATATGTCACCAATTTTTTTTTTTTTTTTTTGAGACGGAGTTTCGCTCTTGTTACCCAGGCTGGAGTGCAATGGCGCGATCTCGGCTCACTACAACCTCTGCCTCCTGGGTTCAGGCAATTCTCCTGCCTCAGCCTCCTGAGTAGCTGGGATTACAGGCACGTGCCACCATGCCCAGCTAATTTTTTGTGTTTTTAGTAGAGATGGGGTTTCACCATGTTGACCAGGATGGTCTCGATCTCTTGACCTCGTGATCCACCCACCTCGGCCTCCCAAAGTGCTGGGATTACAGGCTTGAGCGTCACCAATTTTTTTAAATGAAGGTTTTCACCACAATAGGATTAGTTTCCAATAAGCAAGAACTAAAGACATTTCATCTAACTCTTAATTCTCCTTTATGATACCTAAGTTTTATAAGTTTTACTTATGCAAATATTCTCAAACACATTCCAATTCGATTGTTAAGGTCACCAATCACCTACTTTGCAAAATCCAGTAATCAATTCTAAATCTTCATGTCTTTGAATTCTCAATACCATTTAGCCAACTAATTAGTCCTACCTTTTTGAAAATCTTTCCTCAAGTGGTTTTGGGGGCAAACATTCCTCAGTTCTCTTGGTATGTCCTTGACCTCACTTTTCAATCTTCCTAGTTGATTTCTCCTCATCTCCCTAACCACCAACTATTGGCATGCCCCATAGTTCAGTCTTTGGATTTTTTTTTTTCTGTCTCTCTATCTAGTCTATTCCCTAGACAAGCTCATTCAGCCTTATATCTTTTTATATCATTGGTATTCTGATTCCTAAATTCTTTTTTTTTTTTTTTTTTTTTTTTTTTTTTTTTTTTTGAGACGGAGTTTCGCTCTTGATACCCAGGCTGGAGCGCAATGGCGCGATCTCGGCTCACCGCAATCTCCGCCTCCTGGGTTCAGGCAATTCTCCTGCCTCAGCCTCCTGAGTAGCTGGGATTACAGGCACGCGCCACCGTGCCCAGCTAATTTTTTTTTTTGTATTAGTAGAGACGGGGTTTCACCATGTTGACCAGGATGGTCTCGATCTCTTGACCTCGTGATCCACCCGCCTCGGCCTCCCAAAGTGCTGGGATTACAGGCTTGAGCCACCGCGCCCGGCCTGATTCCTAAATTCTTATCTCAAGTCTAACCCTCTCTACTCATGCTCCAATTCACTTACTCTATTGCCTACCTCTCTCCCTTTGGATTTCTAACAGGCACCTCAAGTTCAAAATGCCTAAAATCTAATTGTTGATATTTCCTCCTGAACTTGTGTTTCCCACAGACTCCAGCATCTTAGTAAATGAGAACTCCATCCTTCCATTTGCTTAAAAAAAAAAAAAAAAGAAGAATGTGACAATTCTTTAACTCTCAGCCCTCACCTACAACTTACCTGTCAGGTTGAACATTAAAACACATACAATATCTGTACACCTCTTGCTATCTTCATAGTTACCACCCTAATTCAACACCTCACCACTTCTCAACACAATTATTGCAGTATATTGCAGTACCTTCTAATTGGTTTTCTTGCTTTTGCTTGTTCCCTAGTTTTGTTTTTTCTTTTTTTTCTACATAATCTGAATGAGCCCTTTAAAAAGTGGACTGATCCCTCTCAGTGGCCCGTCCTGCTACCAAAAATAAAAAAAAAATAAAAATAAAAAAAAAAGTGGACTGATTATATTACTCCTATGCTCTAAATCCAACAGTAGCTTCCAATGTTAGAGTTAAAGCCAGATTCAGTACTGTGACTCAAAATGTCCTAAGTGTAGAAGTGGATTCCCCATGAACCTAAAAAAGCTTAATCTTTAGGTCTCTAGAAATTATGTATTAATAATTTTCTATTAAAAAGCACTCCAACTGTTTAATTTTCAGGATCCCACAACCTGGAGTCACCCAGAACTACATGATCTGGCCTCCCACTGCCATTCTTTCTACTGATTTCCTACTACCCTCTTTCCTCCCTCACTGCACTTGTACTTGTACAGGATAGTCCTGCAACATGTCAAGCAGGTCCCAGCACATTTTTAGCTTCAGTGAGGAAGCTATTCAGTAAATAAGTTATGAATAAATGAACAAATAAATAAAACCCATGCTGGGGCAAGGTTGATACCTCATCTTGCAGAATTCTTATATGGAACAAGAACAGGAGTCTCCTCTTAGCAATCAACTTTTTTCTTCACATATTCAATGTCCAACTCCACTGTCATATTCTAATGTGGAGCAGGAAAAACCTGCATGTGTCTTGCCACTGCACTCTTCTGGCCTTCCTTCTCATTTTTTCTCCTGGCATATCCCTACCCCATGGTAAGAAACTTTTCATTTATTTACTCTATGCTATATTTTCTCTTTTCAGCTGAATGCTATGCACTGATTCCTACAGAGTTAGTAGTCAATATACAAAAGAGATAAAGAATTCAGAAATTTATCTTATTTGCTCTTGTACAACCAGATTTTGAAAGTCACAACCTTAATATCACCTTGATCTTTCGACTTGCAGTCTCCCCACCTCCCAAATAAGAAAATCTGAAGAGTTGTCATCAAGCAATCCCAATTTGCTAGAATATACACAAAATTATTAAATACCATGGCAATAAGAAATAATTTAACAGAAAACTGGGCAGCTTTGTACTATTTCTAGTTCTCATTCTTTTACTACAGCCTGTATTATATTTGCTAATACCTCAGTTAAAATTTCTTTAATGTAAAAAACAAATTAGCCACCCAAAAAAGTCTTCTTTTGGAGAATGTAGGTGAAGAGAGAGGTAAAAGAGAGAAAATGGCTTCAGGCTTTACTGTTTTGAATCTAAGATATTACTGGGACATCCAAGAAAACATACACATCTGGCAGTTTCTAGACCTGAGTTTTAATCTAAAAACAAGAGCTTAAGTTAAAAGTTTTAACATCATGTATCATTTAAATTAGTAGTTAAAATTAAGAAAGTAGAAAAAATGCATAATCTATATTAAAACATAGTCTAAAATGGTGGCCAAGAAGAACATTTTTTAAAAATGCTTAACTTAGACAATAGGAAACCAATAACAACTAGGAAGAGAAGTAGGAGGAAAGAAAGAAAAGAAGCAAAGTTCAAAGCAAAGTGTGCCAGTTAAGCCAAAGACTTAAGAAAATTCAGTTAGGATAAGTTGATGGATAGTATGACATGTTCCGCAAAACTGTAACAGTAAGACCAAGACAGAGTAATGCTTTTGGCAAGTAGAAGGTCATAAGCGATCTTTGAAAGAGTAGTTCCAGTAAAAGGTTGTAAAGGAGAATAATATCTCTATATTCATCTCTACATAGATTTAGAAGCTTAAGCTGACTCTTTAAAACACCATTAACAAGTTATAGTACATAATAATGGGCATAGTCATGGCCATATTTATAATCCTCTGTCCCTACATTAATTAATAGCACCTTCTTCTCTGCTCACAAATTTATAAAATGTTATAAATAATAAGGACTTCAAATATCAGATTGCAAACTGATGGCCAACTAAATTCAGCTCATGTTTCTTTTTTTTCTTCCACTTTAAAAAAAAAACCTAAATATTCATCTTCTTTATAAAGTACAAAAGAACCGGTAATACTGGCCTCGCATTCCCAATGAACCTTTTGTAAGAAGCATGTATATTACAGTGCCCTATGGAAAGCTCAGTTCCTTCATGATACCTCACCTTACTCCTTTCTGGTCCCTTTAGCTGTAAGCTACCTAAGTTAGAAACCCCTAAGCTTGACATTTAGTTGAATAGAAAACAGATTAAATTAATTAACTATTCATTACCTACTTTGGGTAAGACCCAGAGAGCTTTAGGTCTCAAAGCCAGTTAGTAGCGTAGCCAAAACTAGCTTACTGAGCAAACTCTGGCCTCTGCTGAAACTAAAAACACTGGATTTCCTCCAGACCAATGCTGCTTAAACCATTATCTTTAAAAGAAGGGGAAATAATCTGTACATAATTTTATTAAAAGGCAGTTCTCATGCATTCCCAGAAATATTTTCCAAATAGATTACTCACAAAAAAAATTATAAATGTCTCATCAAAGTTGAGAAAAATGCTTTCAGGAAACTATCTTCAATTTACTTCTTTACGTGCACTTTCTTTGTTTGACACTTAAATCCTTTGTTGATAAGATGGCTTTTTTCTTTAATTCAGTCTCCCTGCCTTCAGTCTCTTCTCATTCAAATCTAAAATTACATGTTTTTTAAAAGCTGCCACAGCAACAAATACAACTATTTTTTAAAAAGTAAATTATATAATATCTGTTTTAAAATATTTTTGATAATATATCTGCTTTAATTTTTTTTTATTTCCCCAATTCCCATGGGATAAGCAACAAAATCTTTAAAGTTACTTCATAACTAGTCTCTGTGTGCCTTGCTAGGCCTCCCTAGACTTCACACACACCTGCACCTTAGTCTCCTGATATAGTAAACGGGTTACTCTTTTCTACACACAGCAGGACTTAGAAGACACAAATGCCACATTCCCTCTTGTCTAGAGCCCTGTTGTAACCAATTTTTATATATTTTGTAACATTAGGCACTCAAAGACTATAAGAATTAATAAATTTAGAAAACTTTTAGGAAAAGCACAGAAATTTTAAGCTGGCTGACATCATCTTAAAACCCAGCTGTATTAGTCAGTTCTCATATTGCTATGAAGAAATACCTGAGGCTGGGTAATTTATAAAGGAAAGACGTTTAATTGACTCATAGTGCATCATGGCTGGGGAGGCCTCAGGAAACTTACAATCATGGCAGAAGGTAAAGTGGAAGCAAGGCACCTTATTCACAGGGAGGCAGGAAGGAAAAGTCCACACAGGAAATACCAGACACTTATAAAACCATCAGCTCTCATGAGACCCACTCTTACCATGAGAACAGCATAAGGGAAACCACTCCCATGATCCAGTTACCCCCACAAGATGTCAGAGGGTCCTGCCCTTGACATATAGCAATTATGGGGATTACAATCCAAGGTGAGATTTGGGAAGGGACACAGAGCCAAAGCACATCACAAGCTAAACAAATTTCATTTTCACTTCCATTCAGTCATCTGTTTTATTGCTCTACAAATCCTTTGCATCCTCTCCCATGACACTAAGATGAGAGGGACAGAGTGGGTGATAGAAAAAATGAAGTAAAATTCATGAGGTCTCCTGAGGAACACAGACCAGTTGTGATCTGCCCTTAGAGACAAGCCATAGCAGAACTACACTTAACAGAATTCAGAGGCTTTTCTTTGTTCCTGTCAGATGTATTTTTAGGGTCCGTCCTCACTTGGGTTTATTTATTTTGTATAATTATGTTTGATGGTGGTGTTTGTGAGATTTTTTTTGTTGGTGTTTATTCATTTTATATGTTTTTATTTGCTTGCTTTACCATTTCCACAGAATTTATTTAGAATATATTTGATATCTATTTGAGAGTCTGGCATCCACAGTGACTAGGTTTACCAAATATAAGTTGGATGACCTGAGGCATGCAGTGAACTTTGACCTTGGAAACAATTAAATTCAAGGCTAAAACCACTGTGAACTGTAACATTTCAGGGTCATAATGATTTAAAACTATCAACAGAAATACTGTATCAGAAAAAGATACCAGTTTTCCTTTTCCATTTAATCACTTTGTCTCATGTGCTAAATCTGTAGGCCCACCTATTTAAAGGATTCTCTGGGGAACCCTGAGGGTTCATCCATTAGAATATATAAGACCTTTGGTACTCAGAGTGTGAGAAGAGGAGAGACTGCCTCCAGGAAATATACTCCCACCAGAAAACCTGGGAATCCAAGCCACAGGGCAAGGCCTTAACCATACACAGAGCTGGAACTGATTTAAGTAAAGGAATACAAAAGTAGGAGCGGCAGTGGAAAGAGGCTTGCGGACATTCCCAGTCTCCATGCAGAACGGCGAGGCCATTGCTTATTTTGTCTCACAGAGGACCTCACGGAAATCTCCCAATTAACTCAGGCAGCGGTTGCAGGTTGAAAAAAGCTCGTGGGCCGGGCGCGGTGGCTCACGCCTGTAATCCCAGCACTTTGGGAGGCCGAGGGGGATGGATCACGAGGTCAAGAGATCGAGACCATCCTGGTCAACATGGTGAAACCCCATCTCTACTAAAAAAAATACAAAAAATTAGCTGGGCACGGTGGCGCGTGCCTGTAATCCCAGCTACTCAGGAGGCTGAGGCAGGAGAATTGCCTGAACCCAGGAGGCGGAGGTTGCGGTGAGCCGAGATCGCGCCATTGCACTCCAGCCTGGGTAACAAGAGCGAAACTCCGTCTCAAAAAAAAAAAAAAAGAAAAGAAAAAAGCTCGCAAATGAATTGTGTGATATATCGTCAAGTGGGGAACTCCCTTGGCCAGAACCAGGAGGGGACTGGGGGCAAGTGGAAAGTGTGCTGCAGCCACAAGTGCAGGAGTTGGGTACAACAGCTATGCAGGCAACCTGGCAGCAATGTAGCTTGAAAGACGCTGTTGTGTTCTGAGCTTAGATGGCCTAGAATTTAGCTTACTACTGCTAGCAGAAAAATTGTGGCTTTGAGATCTATGTTGCCAAGTGCACAGCAGCTGGGTGGGCCTACTGCTGCCTGCTACCCCCTACTCCCTGTGTGAACACCTCTGTGCATAAGAGTCAGCTATGCTCCCCTCTGGAACATGAGACCATCTCCCCGGTGACCAGAGACCTACCCCTTGACCCCCAGAGGGGTTGTTGCTTGTCCCACACACAGAAAGTCAGGGCAAGGACTTGCCTGACCCAGTCCCCAGCTGGCTTTGTCTCCCTCCATTCCCCCACTCCCACCCCTGCCACCCACCCTGGTAGCTTAATACAAAAAACAGACACTTTGGGGAGCTTTATGGCCCCATACATTGCCTGAGAAACCAGAGTACCTCCCCTGGGTTACATAAGGCAAGCACAAATCCCACCACTGCTACTGCAGCTGGTGCTCTTCTCTAAGCACCACCTCCTGGCTAGAGGCCACCTGACACAGTCCATTACAGCATCTCCAAGTAAACATTGTGTCCAAAAAGGAGTTAATTTGCACATGACTGCAGCAATCAACATAATCTGCAATACCTTGGCTAATCAGGAGGTCCTGAGCCTGTCCAATCAGTCCAGTAATTGTTGGGATCAGTTCATTACTACCAAAACTGGCTTTTGTTCATTAAGGCTATCGACAACCAAGGAATCTCACAGAATCTATGTCACTCCCTCGCCACTCCCATCAGAGCTGGTGCTGTTACCCACTGCTGGGAGACTTGAGGACAGGTGACATTGGATTCACTGCAGACGTTCCCCAGCACTAGTCAAGAGTGTGGCAGCCCCACTGGCAGCTAGACTCAAAGGTGCAACAGCATTCTCAGTAGATGGTTCTCAGGAATTCCTACTCTTAGGGAAAGAGGAAATGCACCACATCAAGGAAATACCCCATGGGACAAAAGAAGCCAGGTGGCAGGTCTTGAGTTCCAGACCTTTCTGCTGGTGGCAAGTTTATATCAGCAGAGGCATGGTTGCAGTGTTGGGCTCAACAGGGAAAGTCCGTAGCTCTACCTCACTCAGGTAGCCCTAGTGCTCATAAAGGGTCTTGAAGACAGAGATTTCTTTTCCCCCTTATCCACCACTGCAGACAAAACTGAGGTTTTTCCCACAGGAATTCAGCAGGAGTACACTTGTAACCAGCCTTTCTGGAAAACTTCAGGGTGGTTTGCATCCCCACAGGAAGAACATCCTCCAGGTGCAGGTTTGCAAGAGAGGTAGAGTCCAGATTCCTCTCTATTGGGAACATCAATATTCCTGCAGATTAAAAGAGCTGTCTGCCCAATCCAAACAGCTGGACCACTGGATCAGGATTGTGTCTGGGAAGTGGACAGCTTTTGTGCTGACCTGGCAGGAGATTTGAAGTGGCTCTGGCCCTTCTGTCTGATAAGAACTCAATGCATTTCACTGAGAACGTCCCCAGCCACATCTGTCAAGGCTGGGACCTCTGCCCACCATTGGATATTACATTTACTCACCTACTTTAGCCACAGCCAGTTTATACCTATGGGCCCTTCCCCTACTGGCCTGAACCATGAACTATTCAACCTAGTAAATAAAATTCTGGGAAAAAATAAATAAAGTACACACCATAGGGGAATGAGATAAGCTTCAAGAGACCTCTGCCATTCCAACCCTATAGGACACAGTGAACTTGCTCAAACACTGAGCACATTGCTACAATCAGCATTTGAGAAAGCTATCACTCTCTGTAATCAAGGAACTCACACAGAGGCTTCACTCCTGAAAGCATGAAGAGCCTAATTACACTACCGTAAACTATAAACATTAAAGTGACACCATTAAGATGGAAAAAAGGAAATTTTAAAAATGCAATCAAATCAAAAATAAATTCAAGAATAATTAGAAGAAATATTCTACCCAAATGAGAAACAACCAGAAAAATAATTCTGGTATTATGACAAAACAAGGCTCTATAAAACATGCAAGAGAACACACTAGCCATCCAGCAATGGATCCAGATGAAGATGAAATCTTTGAAATGACAGATAAAGAATTCAAAATGTTAACTAGGTACTCAGGAAGACATCAGAGAAAGGTGAAAACTAACATAAAGAAATTTAAAAAACAATTCAGGATAAGAATAGAAAAAAGTATAAAGAGAAAGATAGTAAAGAAAAACCAATCAGAATTTCTAGAAATGAAAGACATGCTTAGAAAATTACAAAACACAGTGGAAATTTTCAACACCAGACTAGAACAATTACAAGGAAGTATTTAAGAGCTTGAAGACAAGGCTTTCAAATTTCAAACCTAATCAGACAAAAATGAAGCAAAAAAATAATTAAAAGAAATGAACAAATCTTCTAAGATTATGTAAAACACAATCCAAGTCTGGGATTATGTAAAACAGCCAAATCTAAGAACAGCTGGTGTTCATGAGTGAGAAGAAAATGCAAAAACTTTGGAAATTTTATTTGAGGAAATAATTGAGAAAAACTTCCCAGGTCTTACTAGATATTTAGATTCCAAATACAAGAAGTTCAAAACACTCCTGGGAGACTTACTGCAAAAAGGTCAGCATCAGGGTGTATAGTCATCAGGCTATCTAAAGTAAACATGAAGGAAAGACTTTTAAGAGCTGTAAGACAAAAGCATCTGGGAACCTATAAAGGAAATCCTATCAGACTAACAGTAGACTTCTCAGCAGAAACCTTACAAGCAAAAAGGGATTTGGGGTTTTAGTTTTAGCCTCCTTAAACAGAACAACTGTCAGTTAAGAACTTGTATCCAGCAAAACTAAGTTTCATAAATGAAGAAGAAATAAAATCATTTTCAGACAAACAAATGATGAAGGAATTTGAAGACTATCTCTTTAAGAAATGCCAAAAGAGCTTCTAAATCTTGAAACAAAAGCTTAATATGCACCAAAACAGAACCTCCTGAAAGCATAATACTCACTAGGCCTATAAAATAATTATACCATGAAAAAAATAAATTACTTAAGTAACAATTAACATGATGAATGGAACAGTATCTCACATCTCAATACTAGGGCTGAATGTAAATGGCCTAACTTCTCCACTTAAAAGATATAGATGGGCAGAATTGATATTAAAAAATCATGAACCAAATATCTACTGTCTTCAAGAGACTCACCTAACACATAAGGATTCATATAAACTCAAAGTAAAGGGGTGGAAAAATACATTGCATGCAAATGGAAACCAAAAGTGAGCAGTAGTTAATCTCATATCAGATAAAACAGACTTTAAAGCAACAACAGTAATACAAGAAACAAAGTCAAAAAAGGCCATTATATAATGATAAAAGGATCAATGGAACAAGAAGAAATTACAATCCTAAATTATATGCACCTAACACTGGAGCTTCCAGACTCATAAAACAATTACTACTAGACCTGAGAAATGAGATAGACAGCAACATAATAATAATGGGGGAATTCAATACTCTACTGACAGCACTAGACAGATCATCAAGACAGCAAGTCAACAAAGAAACACTAGACTTAAACTACACTCTAGAACAAAGGAACCTAAGATATATGTACAGAATATTCTACCAAAAACTGCAGAATACACACTCTTCTCATCAGCACATGGAACTTTCTCTAAGATAGACCATATGGTAGGCCACAAAACAAATCTCAATAAATTTTTAAAAATAGGAATCATATCCAATATCTTTTCAAACCACAGTGAAGTAAAACAAGAAATCAGCTCCAAAAGAAACCCCCAAAACTACACAAATACATGGAAATTAAACAATCTGCTCCTGAATTATTTTTAGGTTAACAATGAAATCAAGATAGAAATTTAAAAACTATTTAAAATGAATGATAATACTGACACAAGTTATCAAAATCTTTGGAACAGAGCAAAAGTAGTGCTAAGAGGAATGTTTATAGCACTAAATTTATACATCAAAAAGTCTGAGAGATCACAAATTAACAATCTAATATTACACCTCAAGGAACTGGAGAAATACGAACAAACCAAATCTAAAGCTAGCAGAAGAAAATAAATAACAAAGATCAGAGCAGAATTGAATGAAATTGAAACCAAAAAAAAATACAAAAAAAAAAAATCAATGAAACAAAAGGCTGGTTCCTTGAAAAGATAAACAAAGTTGATAGACCATTAGTGAGATTAACCAAGAAAAGAAGAGATAAGATTCAAATAAGCTCAATTAGAAATGAAACTAGGGACACTAACTGACACCATAGAAATACAAAGATCATTCAAGATTACTATGAATACCTGTATGCACACAAACTAGAAAGCCCAAAGAAAACAGATAAATTCCTAGAACCATACAACCCTCTGAGAGTAAATCAGGAAGAAGTAGATATTCTACACAGACTAATAACAACCAGTAAGACTGAAGCAGTAATTTTAAAAATTGCAAACAACAATAAGCCCAGGGACAGACAGATTCACAGCTGAATTTTACCAGACATTCAAAGAAGAATTGGTACCAATCCTACTAAAACTATTTCAAAATATTGAGAAACAGGGACTCCTCCCTAATTCTCCTATGAAGACAGTATTATTCTGATACCAAAACCAGGAAATGACATAACAACAACAACAACAACAAAACTACAGACCAAGATCCCTGATAAAAATAGATGCAAAAATCCTCAACAAATTGGATTTAAATTAACCAAATCCAAAAGGACATCAAAAAGAAATTACACCATAATCAAGTGGGTTTCATTACAAGGATGCAAGCATGGTTTAACATACACAAGTCAATAAAGGTAATATATCACATAAACAGAATTAGAAGCAAAAACTATATGATCTCAATAGATGTAGAAAGAGCATCTGAAAAAAATCCAGCATCTCTTTATGATAAAATCCCTCAACAAACTAGGCATAGAAGGAACATACCTCAAAATAATAAACACCATATTTAACTAACTTACTGCAAACATCACACTGAATGGAAAAAAGTTGAAAGCATTCCACCCAAGAACTGGAACAAGGCAAGGATGCCATCTTTTACCACTTCTACTCAATATAATACCAGAAATCCTAGGCAGAACAATCAGGCAAGAGAAAGAAATAAAGGGAAACCAAATTGGAAAAGAGAAAGTAAAACAATCTCTGTTTACCAATGATATGAATGTATACCTAGAAAAGGCTAAATAGTACTCCAAAAGACTCCTAGATTTAATAAACAAATTAACTAAAGTCTGAGGTTACAAAATCAACATACACAAACCAGTAGCACTGCTATACACCAAAAACAATCAAACTGAGAGTCAATCAAGAATTTAACCCCTTTTACAATAGCTACAAAAAATAAAATAAAATACCTAGAAATACACTTAACCAAGGAAGTGAAAGATCTCAACAAGAACTACAAAACACTGCTGAAAGAAAGCATAGATGAATAACACACCAAACAAAGAGAAGTACATCCCATGCTCATGGGTTGGAAAATATCATGAAAATGACCATACTGCCAAAAACAATCTACAGATACAATGCAATTCCTATCAAAATACCAACATCATTTTTCAAAGAATTAGGAAAAAATCCTAAAATTCATATAAAACTAAAAAGGAGCTCAATAGCCAAGGCAATCCTAGGCAAAAAATAAATAAATAAATCTGGAGGCAACATACACCCAACTTCAAATTATACTACTAGGCTATATTAACCAAAACTGTATGGTACTGCTATAAAAGTAGGCACATAGACCAATGGAACAGAATAGAGAACCTACAAATAAAGTCAATCACTTACAACTAACTGATCTTTGACAAAGCATGCAACATATATTGGAGAAAGGATACCCTGCTTAATAAACAGTGGGAAAGTTAGTTGGCCACCTATAGAAAAATGAAACTGGATCTCTATCTCTCACCTTGTACAAAAATCAACTCATGATGGATTAAAGTCTTAAATCTAAGACCTGAAACAATAGAAATTCTGGAAGAAACCCTAGGAAAAACTCTTCTGGACATTGGCCTAGGCAAAGAATTTATGACTAAGACCCAAAAAGCAAACACAACAAAAACCAAAATAAATGGAACCTGATTAATTTCAAAAGCTTCTCCATAGCAAAAGAAATAATCATAAGAGTAAACAGACATCCCACAGAATGGGAGAAAATATTTGCAAACTATGCATCTGACAAAAGAATGGTATCCAGAATCTACAAGAAACTAAAATAAATCAGCAAGAAAAAAAAGCAAATAATTCCATCAAAAAAAGTGAGCAAAGGAAATGAACAGACAGTTCTCAAAAGAAGGTATACAAATGGAAAAACATGGGAAAAGTGCTCACATCACTAATCATCAAGGAAATGCAAATTAAAATCACAATGGGATACTACCCTGTTCCTGTATGAATGGCCATTATTAAAAAATAAAAAACAATAGATGTTGGCATGGATGTGGTAAAAGGGGAATGTTGATACACTTCTGGTGAGAATGTAAATTAGTACAACCTCTAGGAAAACCAGTATGGAGATTCCTTAAAGAACTAAAAGTAGATCCACCAATCAATCCAGCAAATATGACGACTGGACATCTACCCAATGGAAAAGAAATCATTACATGAAAAAGACACATGCACACATACATTTATTGCAGTCAAATTCACAGTTGCAAAGATATGAAGCCAACCTAAGTGCCCACTGACAAGCAAGTGGACAAAGAAAATGTGGTATATACACACACACACACACACACACACACACACACACGCACCATGGAATACTATTCGGTCATAAAAAGGAATGAAATAATGTCCTTTGCAGCAAGTTGGATGGAGCTGGGGACCATCATTCTAAGTGAAGTAATTCAGGAATGAAAAACCAAATACTGCATGTTCTCACATATAAGTGGGAGCTACACTATGAGTATGCAAAGGCATACAGAAAGATATAATAAACTGGAGATTCAGAAAGGGCAGGGTAGGAGGGGGGTATGGAATAAAAATCTATATATTGGGTACAAGGTACACTACTTGGGTGATGGGTGCACTAAAATCTCAGAATTCACCACTGTATAATTTATCCATGTAACCAAAAACCACTTTTACCCCAAAAGCTATTTAATTTTTTTAAAAGAATATATAAAACCTCCAAGTATTTCTAAACAACAATGTGTTAACTGAGGGAGGAAAAAAAATGCCTAAGATAATTTTAATTGCATTTGCAATGTTCCACTTTTACTAAAAAAATGATTATTTACTAGCTAACTTTTAGGTCATTAATTAATTGCCTTTATCAGTTATTAAAAATTTGTATGTTAATTGGAGGTGATTTAAGAATTGAAAAAGATACTACCTTTTGCATTTTAGTAGATATTGTAGAAAAAAAAAGTATTTTATGATTAAAAGGAAATGAAATCACATAGCTTTCCATTTGCTTTTTATTTGTAGCTTTCTAATAAATCTTTAGTATAAAATTGTTTAACAAAAAGCCCAGCTTTTCTTGAATTATATTCTTGCTTGTGAATGCAAAACCCTCCAAATTATGTGAAACATTTATGTATTCAGAATGTCTACTTTGTGGTTTTCTTCCTAAGAAGCTAAACAATTCATTAAACAAGCTGCTCTTGAATAGTAGATTAGAACAAGCATAAGCTGCCTTCTGTAGAATTCTATTGTGAAGCTGTACCCATTCGTGTTTTCTTTGAAGTCATAAAAATGAAACCCTTATGCTCATATTAAAAGCATAAGAAAGGCATCTATTATGTCAATAGATTTAAAACACGGCCTTAGACACAGTGAGAACCACTCCAAAGGTTAAGAAGTGCATTCCCAGGGAAAACCATCAAAGGCCTACATATCATTATATCCCAAAACAGATGGCATCACAGTGTTTGGAACTATAGTTTATGGACACCTACGATCTCAAATAAATCCTTGCTAATCCCACTCTTTTGTCTAGATTTTGTACTTTGATGGTAACTGCAGGTGCCTTTTCTCCATCATATCACTGCATGTCATTCTACGAATAGTGAAGATACATGTACATATATGGACACAACTCTTAATGCAACTTTTATACAATATGTAAGCATTTTACCAGCCATAGATATACTCTTTGTAGAAATCTATGCTTTCTAGATTCTAATCTATTATAAATCTTCAGTAGCCTGAATTTTCTAGGAAAAAAAAGATAAAAATATACCTCTCTCATAGATTGGTGAAACTGCAAAATTGATTTAAAAATCACTTTGTAAAACAATGTGGAATTATCTAGTATTTACGTGTATATCCTAGAGAAACTCTCATAAACAAAAGATGGGGACAAGAATATTCACAGCAGCATTGCTTCTAACAGCAAAAAACTGCAAACAGCCAAAAGCTCAACAGGAAAATTGATATATGAACTGTGATACCTCAAACGATGAAATGTTGTACAACAATGAAAATAAATGAATTGCTCCTACATGTACCAAAATAGGTGAACCCCAGAAACAATGCTGAGCAAAATGGATAAGTCACAGAAAACTATATACAATATGTTTCCATTTTGTATAAAGTTAAAACCATGCAAAATTGAGCAATGTATTATTGTTACTTAGGTCCAGAGATTTTTCATCTAAAATCCTGCTGAAAAATATTAAATAATACTAACATGACTAACAGATTAAAGTGAAAATTTTCTAGGATTATTTGCTACAAATCTCACATACTGAAAAACTTTTGGGATTTAAATTTAGTTTACTGCAAAAAAAAGCTATCTACAGACAGAAAATCTCTAATGCATCCATACATGGGAAAAGATTGTTTAAAAGATCATGTCCTTTGATATTTAAGAAATATTATATAATCTCATTTATATGTGGAATCTAAAAAAGTTGAACTCATAAATGTAAAGCGTGTAATGGTGGTTACCAGAGGCTGCAGTTGCAGGGGGGAAGGAAAGATGTTGGTCAAAGGGAATAAAATTTCAGTTAGATAAGAGGAATAGGCTACTGTACTGTACATGGTGACTTTAGTTAATAAGAATGTATTGTATTCTTGAAAACTACTAAGAGTAGATTTTAAGTGTTCTCATCACAAAAAAAGAAAAATAAGCATGTGAGTTAATGCATATGTTAATTAGTTTGATTAAGCCATTCCACAATGTATACATACTTCAAAACAACATGTACATTCTAAACATACACAATTTTGATTTCTGAATTTAAAAAAATTAATTAAAAATAAATAAATTATTGAAGGGAAATATACACATTATAACCTACAAAAAGATTTTAAATCATCACTATTTAGCTGAAAAGAGTTTTATTTCACAGTTTACCTGACACATCGCAATGCTTGAGAGACTCCAGAAAAGAGTTATTTAATTCTTGTCTGTATATAAGATGTGGCTTGTTGTAACTATCTTCATCTTCACTCCCATCTGCCTTCATTATAGGTTCTAAGAAATATTCACCATCATGTGCTTTAAATGTTCCCGTCTGAAAATAAAGGAAACAAAAATGAATTGTTTCTAACAGTCGTCAAGAAGAAAAAATACATAGCACCACAGGTTAAAAGAGCAGACAGAAGGAAAACACCAAGGACTCTGTTCACCTAAGAGCCATCAACTGATCATAAAACATTTCCTTTCCATGGCTCACTTTTCTCTCTTCACTCCTATGTATAAAGTCATGAAGACTGGATAGTATTCTAACAGGCCAAGCTAAGTGACAGGCATTCCAGGTACAAAGAACAGCATAGGCAAAAGCATCAAACTGGAAAAAGAGTTTAGAATAATCTATAAATAATAAAGCCTGTGTTGTTTTGATCTACGGGAAAATAGGTACTTTGATACATTAGTGTTGAAAATATAAATCAGTATAATCACTATGCAAAAAGCAATTTAGCAGTATCTAACACATTGACAATGTATTTGCCCTTTAACACAGAAATTCTCCTTCTGAGAATTTATCCTACATATACTATACATTTGTATGTGTGAAATTACCTACTTACAAATTTATTAACCATAACATTGTTTTTAATAGCAAAATATTGGAACCAATTCAAAAGTCCACTGATAAAGTCTGTTTACATAAACTTTGGCACAACTATGTTATGATATCCCTTGAGGTTATAAACAAACAAAAAAAGAAAAAAACGTTCTGTGTACTAATATAGAAAGAACTCCAATGCATATCATTATGCCAAAAAAAAAAATTACAAAACAGAATGTATACTTCACTACTATTTTTATAATAAAGGAAGAAACCCCAAAACTAAATATTTCTATTTGCCTGGTTACTACTGAAAAAACTCTAGAAGGATTATTAAAAACAGTGCCGAGAGAAGTGGAAGAAACTGGGTGTATGTTGGATGGACTAGACATGGCATCGTACTTCCTATATGCTGTCTCTCTACCTAAAATGTTTCCTTACTTCCCACCCTTCACCTCTACCTCTGCCTCATCACACTCAGTCTGGCTGGCTGGCTTCATTTCATCCTTTAAGTCTCAGCTCAACTTCTACTCAGAAAGTTTTTCCTTGACCAGTTATCTAGGCAACCACATACCCACCCCTACTCCTAAAAACACATTACATCTTCTTGACTTCTTTAGCACATTTATCATATGTTGCATTTATATATCTGTTTGCTATTTAAAACTATTCTTCCCCACTAGACAGAAGGCTTCAAATAAGCAGAGACCTATCCCTAAATTTCTACTGCTTAAAAGACTAACTGAGACCTAGGTACATGTGGTAAGCAGTAAATACTTGTTAAACCATGAAAGCTATTATTTCCTATCTTTGCAAGCTCAGTTTATGTTAAGCAAAAGTAGGGCATAAATTTGAAAATATAGGCTAGACCTAGCATATAAAGACTCTTACTTGCAGGGATTTTTGTCAGAAAAGTCCACAAACTTGGCAGAGAAAAAAATTATATCCTTATTATCATTAACCTAATTATAATTAATCTAAAACTCCTTCTTGAAAGAAATGCTAAATTTGAATGTAGGCTACAAATTCCAGTAAGATTGTCAATAGACAGCACAGATATTTTCATCACATGATGATGTCTGAAATATCTAAAAATATTGTTTATGCTTATCAACACTTCAAAATTAAGGTAGTTATTAGTCTGCCATTAGATCTTATTTAAGGTGCTAATAAAATATACATAAATATTTTGAATATCTTGATAACTATATTTCAATATAAATGGTTTATTTTATATTTTATTAATATTTTAGGTGCACTGAGATTCTAAGAATAGAGAATTTAAATAAAAGTGGGAGGAGGAGCAGAGTCAAAGCAATAACTTTCTAAGACTGAACAACTGTACAACTAAGGGAAGACTAGTGAAGGGAAGTGTTTAGCCATCAAGGTATGAAGTAACAAGGGCTTGTACTTTGTTGAAAAGATGCCCTTAAGTCAGGTGAGGGTAAGTCATCCAGGGGAGGCATTTATAATATTAATAGCTAATTCCAATACAGAGATCAGACACTATTCATTTATAGATATATATTCATTTATATATATATTTTATAGAAATACATAATTCATTTCAACCTAATAATTATTTAAAGTAAATTATATTATTATCACCACTTTACAGGGGAAACAAATGAGGAACGGAGAGGTTAAGTCACTTGTCCAAGGCTCACACCTAGTAAGTGGCAGGATCAAGATGTGGACCCAAATACTTTGGCTTCACAATTCATGCCTTAACCTATTACACCATGCAAATTATTATCAACTTTGATAAATTCTATGAACTAGTCAACTAATATTTAATGGGCACCTCCTATGTGCCAAGAATAGTTCTAGGAGCTAAAGATACAGAGATGAACATGACAAAATCCCTGCCTTCAAAGAATTTATACTCCTATGGAAAAAAAGGCAGACAATAAATAAAAAAAAAAAGAATATGCAATACATGCAATAAAAAATAAAATAAGGCAAGGAGAGAGGACAGTAAGGCTGAGGCAAGAATAATCAGGAGATAGCCATGGAAAATTCTGGGAAGATATTCCACATAGAAGTGAATATTGCAAACAGTGACTGAAAGACCTAGAGATGAAAAAGTCTTGGCATATAAAGTGACAGAGAGAACAGTGAGGCTGCAGCTGTGCCAGCTAGGAGATACAGAGTAGCAGATGACGTCAGACACGCAGAAGCCAGTGGCACTAATTATGCTTGACAGAAAAAGGCACTCTTCACACCTCAGAATCTCACAAATATATTTACCTACATTTAAAACTTTGCACTTTTCCACATAGAAAGGCATGTTTCTGTGAAGAACCAATTCACAAATGAATTACTGAATTATAGATAGTACAATAAACATAATTTTAGTGAATGAGACTTCATTTCCATTTCTTAATTACAAATATCTTAAAATAATGCAGAGATACCTTTGAAATTATTGTTTTAAATTCCATTGCAAATAAAAGCATATTTTATTTTATTTTTCATGTATTTATTTATTTTTCATCTATTTATTGTTACAAGGATGAAATGCAGTGGCACAATCTCAACTGAATCCAACCTCCACTTCCCAGGCTCAAGTGATCCTCCCACCTCAGCCTCCCATACCTGGTGAATTTTTTTTTTTTTTTTTTTTTTTGTAGTTTTGGTAGAGATGGGATTTCACCGTGTTGCCCAGGTTGGCCCTGAACTCCTGAGCTCAAGTGGTCTGCCCACCTAGCCTCCTAAAGTGCTGGGATTACAGGCATGAGCCACTATGCCCTGCCCTTATTTTTATTTTTAATTTTTGTGGGTACATACTAGGTGTATATATTTATGGGGTACATGAGATGTGTTGATATAGGCATACAATGTGAAATAAGCACATCATAGGGAATGGAATACCCATCTCCTGAAGCATTTATTTTCTGAGTTACAAACAATCCAATTATATTATTTAAGTTATTTTAAAATATACAATTAAATTATTATTACTATAGTCACCTGTTGTACTAGCAAATAGGTCTTAAACTATTTTTTTATATCTGTTAACCATCCCACCTCCCCTCACCCGTTCAACCCTCTCACTATCCCTCCCAGTCTCTGAATCCATCCCTTCTACTCTCTAGGTTCATGAGTTCAATTGTTTTGGGTTTTAATTCCTACAAATAACATGAAATGTACATCTTTATATGCCTGGCTTATTTCGTTTAACATAATGATCTCCAGTTCCATGTCATTAGAAATGACTGGATCTCATTTTTTTATGGCTGAATAGTACTCCATTGTGTATATGTATCACATTTTCTTTATCCATTCATCTGTTGATGAACACTTAGGTTGCTTCCAAATCTTGGCTATTGTAAATAGTGCTGCAACAAACATAGGAGTACAGATATTTCTTGAATATCCTGATTTCCTTTCTTTCCAATCCCAGCAGTCGGATTGCTGAATCATATGGCAGCTCTACTTTTAGTTTTCTGAGGACCCTCTAAACTATTCTCCAGAGTGGTTGCACTAATATACATTCCCATTACAGTGTACAAGGGTTCCCTTTTCTATACATTCTCACCAGCATTTGCTATTGCCTGTGTTTTGGATATAAGTCATTTTAACTGGGATGAGATAATATCTCATTGTAGTTTTGATTTGCATTTCTCTGATATCAGTGATGTTGAACATCTTTTCACATGCCTATTTGCCATTTGTGTGTCTTCTTTTAAGAAAGTTTGTTCAAATCTTTTGCTCATTTCTTGATCAAATTATTCAATTTTTTTCCTATAGAGTTGTTTGAACTGCTTATATATTCTGGTTATTAATTCTTTGGCAAATGGGTAGTTTGAAAATATTTCTCACATTCTGTGGGCTGTCTCTTCACTTTGTTGATTGTTTCCTTTGCTATGCAGAAGCTTTTTAACTTGATGTGATCTCATTTATCCATTTTTGCTTTGGTTGCCCGTGCTTGTGGGGTATTGCTCAAAAATTTTTTCCTAGGCCAATGTCCTGAACATTTTCCCCAGTGTTTTCTTGTAGTAGTTTCATAGTTTGAAATAATTTTAAATCACTATTTTAACTGAACAATCACTTAAAACCATTTAAATGATTATGGCAATTGTAACCATAAAGTTCTCTTTACACTGATACTTGTTATTACATTGGAATCTCCTTAAAGGTAAGAAAATCTTTACCATTTTAACAGGTCCAACATCTAAAACATTGCCTGAAACACAGCAAACACTCCATACATAGCTGCAGAAATGAACATTTTTGTAACAAACATGGTGAAGTACCTCCTTTTTTTCTTTTTCTATACCCTTTAGTAATTCTTTAATTTTTTAAATGAACATTCTTAAGTTATACTACTCTTGAGACATGTCTGAGATATAGTTATATGATGGTTTTCTTTCAATTCTTGAAAGTAAGATATTTAGACACCCTTATATAATATTCTAATATGTTAGGATTACACATTTTTAAATAGTTTAAAAATTAATGAAATTCCATCAGACATACTGACCATAAAGCACTGAAATTATAGTCTATAAAACAAAAGGCAAAGCTATATATATTAAGAATTCTTATCTATTTCTTGGATACATTTCTAGGCCCAATACTCTAACATATTTCACAAATCCTACCAGTGTATATTTTCCAAAGACAACTACAAATCACTTACTTTCAACAAACACCAATACTCCAGTATTCTCTGCCTTCCCAGAAAACTTACTTTGCCCTAACTTATAAGAAGTAACAAAGATGCTGTTTTTGAAACCTGAGTACATAGATCCATGGAAAATCCCTTTCTGCCTCTTTTAAAAAGCATGCTGAAGAGGGGAAATGTGATAGTGTCTTGACAAAAGATACTAATAGACATGAGGCAGCTTGTTTACTCTAAACTAAATGTACTTACAAAGCCACTTTAAATAGCATCACACTGTCTTCAAGCAATATTGAAAACACTAATATTAACCACAGATTGTTTAAATTATTATTATACTCTAAGTTCTGGGGTACATGTGCAGAACGTGCAGGTTTGTTACATAGGTATACACGTGCCATGATGGCTTGCTGCACCCATCAATCCATCATCTATATCAGGTATTTCTCCTAATGCTATACCTCCGCTAGTCTCCCACTCCATAATAGGCCCCGGTGTGTGATGTTCCCCTCCCTGTGTCCATGTGTTCTCATTGTTCAACATGGGTTGTTTGGTTGTCTATTCTTCTGTTAGTTTACTGAGAATGATGGTTTCCAGCTTCACCCATGTCCCTGCAAAGGACATGAACTCATTCTTTCTTATGGCTGCATAGTATTCCATGGTGTATATGTGCCACATTTTCTTTATCCAGTCTATCATTGATGGGCATTTGGGTTGGTTCCAAGTCTTTGCTACTGTGAATAGTGTTGCAATAAACTTATGTGTGCATGTGTCTTTATAGTAGAATGATTTATAATCCTTTGGGTATATACACAATAATGGGATTGCTGGGTCAATTGGTATTTCTGATTCTAGATCTTTCAGAAATCATCATACTGTCTTCCACAATGGTTTAACTAATTTACACTCCCACCAACAGTGTAAAAGTGTTCCTATTTCTCCACATCATCTCCAGCATCTGTTGTTTCCTGACTTTTTAATGATCACTGTTCTAACTGGCATGAGATGATATCTCACTGTGGTTTTGATTTGCATTTCTCTAATGATCAGTGATGATGAGCCTTTTTTCATATGTTTGTTGGCTGCATAAATGTCTTCTTTTGAGAAGTGTCTGTTCACCTCCTTCGCACACTTGTTGATGGGGTTGTTTTTTTCTTGTAAATTTAAGTTCTTTGTAGATTCTGGATATTAGCCCTTTGTCAGATAGATAGACTGCAAAAATTTTCTCCCATTCTGTAGGTTGCCTGTTCACTTTGATGATAGATTCTTTTGCTGTGCAGCTCTTTAGTTTAATTAGATCCCATTTGTCTATTTTGGCTTTTGTTGCAATTGCTTTTGGTGTTTTAGTCATGAAATCTTTGCCCATGCTATGTCCTGAATGGTATTGGCTAGGTTTTCCTCTAGGTTTTTTATGGTTTTAGGTCTTATGTTTAAGTCTTTAATCCATCTGAAGTTAATTTTTGTGTAAGGCATAAGGAAGGGGTCTAGTTTCAGTTTTCTGCATATGGTTAGCCAGTTTTCCCAACACCATTTATTAAATAGGAAATCCTTTCCCCATTGCTTGCTTTTGTCAGGTTTGTCAAAGATCAGATGGTTGTAGATGTATGATGTTATTTCAGAGGCCTCTGTTCTGTTCCATTGACCTATATATCTGTTTGGTACCAGTATCATGCTGTTTTGGTTACTGTATACTTGTAGTATAGTTTGAAATTAGGTAGCATGATGCCTCCAGCTTTGTTCTTTTTGCTTAGGATTGTCTTGGCTATGTGGGCTCTTTTTGGTTCCAAATAAAATTTAAAGTAGGTTTTTTCTAATTCTCTGAAGAAAGTCAATGGTAGCTTGATGGCGATAGCAATGAATCTATAAATTACTTTGGGAAGTATAGCCATTTTCAGAATATTGATTTTTCCTATCCATGAGCATGGAGTGTTTTTCTATTTGTTTGTATCCTCTCTTATTTTCTTGAGCAGTGGTTTATAGTTCTTCTTGAAGAGGTCCTTCACATCCCTTGTAAGTTGTATGACTAAGTATTTAATTCTCTTTGTAGCAATTGTGAATGGGAGTTCATTCATGATTTGGCTCTCTCTTTGTCTATTATTGGTGAATAGGACCACAGAATTTTGTTAACCTCCTTTTGGATCAAACTCTGACTAGGAGGTACTATTTTAACATGACAATAAAACTGCAATTGGTTCAAACTGTATTCCTATGTAAGAAGAAAATATAGTTCTATCTACAGGCCATAGCACCTCCTTTTAAGTTGTGCTAGAACACTCTAGCCTTTTAAAAAATTGCCTTTGTAACGTAAATGAAAAGCTTGTATGTTTGAAAACACTAAGTTCAAAAATAATGGCAAATATTTATCCTTTTTATTTATTAATGTAAGATTTAGAAGCATTTTGCTTCCATCAATTTTTATATAACCAACCCCACTGCAGTGGACTTTATGTTCAAATAATTAAAATATTAGGGCTTTGCCTAAAGGCGCCTAAGGAAGCACTCTAATTTTTTTTTAATTTGGAAAGAACCCAGCAAGGAATTGGAGGACTTAAAAAAACAGGTGGTTCATAGAAATGTATTTAGATCATGCCATATTTTTAGCAACATGCCTATCTGCAGATGGGCCCTGCAATTTGATTCATGATAAATGCCAATCAAATCCCAACATTTCTTTAAATGGCTATTAAAAGCAGTGAAACTAGTTTTCACTTGGGTAGGAGTTTCCTAATTACTTAATAATCTTTTATTTACCAAGCTGTTTTGAAAGGCAATTAAGTGACTATACAACTGGCTTCAATTTATTCCCATAGGCCAAAATTTTTATATGTTTAGAAGATTGTATATAATTTGTTTTCTAAAATGTTTTTTCAGTATCATGGCATTATCCATATTTTTTTTTTCAAAATACATAGCAAACACATGTACTTTTGCTACAGTCAATAAGGTACTCTCAGATTTCATTAAACGGTAATAACAACAAGTACAAAATACAAACCCTTTGAACTCTTTTCCCAAATCATTTATCGTTATCACATTAAACTCGGTCAACTGGAGAACATTTGGAAATAAGATACTACTGAAGTGTTGACTAAGATACTTGGTTTTTCCATCTTCAATCATAAATCATATCATAAGAATCAGCATGATAATATATAAGAAGAAAGCCTAGGTATGAGTTCTGTGTTAGTACTCATGGAATCTTAGGTAAGTTACTTTATATCTTTGACCCTCAGTTCCATCATCTGTAAAAAAAAAAATTGAAATAATTGTATCTACCCAATTTCCTAAAAGGTTAATATATAAGTGATATTAATAATAGGAGCTCAATAATTGTTTTGAAATTACATATATTTTGAAACAAGAAGAATAATTCTCCACTAAAAACACAAATTAACACCCACTGTTTTTACCACTGGCAGAGTATAAATGTTACCACAAATATAAACTCTGAGATTAATTTTTATTTGGGGATAAGTAAAAATGTAAAAAGCTTTCTCTCTCTTAGAGTTTCTGCTTGTAACACCATTAGTCATGCCTAGGAAATAGTGTATTATATGCAAACACACATTGAATAAATGAATGAATCAATGATACAAAGAAAACACAAGAATTATCTCCAGATACATAAAACAGAAAATTCATTGTAAGGTTTTTTTTTTTTCCTAAACATAAATTATTCTTCTCTTCTCTAGCAGTATTATTTACCTTCCACATTCTAAGGCAATTCCAGATCTTAGTATAAAAGTGAAACAATAAAAAAAGAAATAAATACATTGCTGGTACCTTACTTTTTAAAAAGGGACTGGTCTCTTACCAAGTCCTGGGCTGTTCAAATCAAGAAAATAAAACAAAGACTCTAGACTCATCTACCCAAGATTTACGTAGCTAAAAGACACAAGTTCAAAAAGTGTCCCCCAGCAGACTTGATAACATGGAATAAATTCTGTAATATTTCTCATTCTTATGGGCAATAAGGTGTTATGAAGGCATATGAACTAATTAAAAAGAGGAGAAAACTAACAAAGAAATGGCCATGTTATTGTGGGTCTGGGTAGTGGTCCTCAGACAGCCTCTCCCAACCTGTCACCAAAATATCCGTGAAAATATAAAATCAGACCACAGACTATCAGACCACAGCGCAGTCAGACTAGGACTCAGGATCAAGAAACACACGCAAACCCGCACAACCACTTGGAAACTGAACAACCTGTTTCTGAGTGGCGACTGGAAACTGTCTCAAAAAAAAAAAGAAATATTAGACTTCCATAGAATCAACCCAAATGCCCATCAATGATAGACTGGACAAAGAAAATGGGGTACATACGCACCATGCAATACTACACAGCCATAAAAAATGAGTTTGTGTCCTTTGTAGGGACTTGGATGAATCTGGAAACCATCATTCTCAGCAAACTAACACAAGAACAGAAAGCCAAACACCGTATGTTCTCACTCATAGGCGGGTGTTGAACAACGAGAACACGTGGACTCGGAGAGGAGCATCACACACTGGGGGCAGTTGAGGGGGGTAGGGGAGAGACAGCGGGGCATGGGGAGGGAGGGGAGGGTGGGGAGGGATAACATGGGGAGAAATGCCAGATATAGTATGCACCTAAAGTAAATAAATTAATTAAAAAAAAAATTTTTTTTTTTAATCTTAGTTTCATAAACAAGATTATCTGAGTTTCAAAAGAACAGCACAAGAGAATTTTTGGCCTGGTATTTATGAACATAGATACAAAAAATACTGAAGCCATTCTGATCTTTCATAAGAAAGACATAAATAGAAAACCAAAAATTGTATGTTCTCATAAGTAGGAGCTAAATTATGAGGCTGCAAAAGCACAAAAGTGATAAATGGAATTTGTGGACTCACCAGGATGGAAGTGAGGGTGAGGGATAAGACTGAGTACAGTGTACACTGCTCAGATGATGGGTGCACCAAAATCTCAATTACCACTGCTTATCTATGTAACCAAAAACTATTGAAATAAATGAATATAACAAGGAAAAAAAAAGAAAATATAAAATCAAAAATCATAACAATGAGAAATTTAAAATAATCAGAAATCATTAAAAACTATTTTGTAGGTCTATAATGGAAACATGCATGTGATACAATGCCAAAATGTTCTAAAGCAATATTACTTTAAACAAACACAAAGATAAATAATATCTAGAGGGACATATGGCATACATATGCCAGACCACCTGTAATATTTGTAGCATATATTTTCCTAGTTTACTTTTAAACTTATTTACAATTATTTTTACATGGTACTCTTCAATTATTATTTGGGCAAAGCTATTTATCTTTTTTTTTCATTTGTTATATCTTCTTTTGTATTTTTTTCCCTATCTGAAAATTGCAATATATTGTCATTTTCTTTTACTTTAGTAAAGTTGGAATTTTATTTGGTTTACCAGTAAAATGAGAATTCAAAGTTTAGTTTTTCCTTGTAATAACTTCTTGGCATTCACAAATTTAAAATAAATGCCTTTTAGGCTTTGGCAACTGTCACAGAAAACTAACTTGAAGCAATTATCAAAACTTGATCTGCTATCAGAAGCCAATTAAGTTTTAGAAGGACTATACTGTCAAAGAAAATACTAGCCTGGACTGAAAAAGCCCTTGACTGAGTTCATTGTAAAATAACCTATAGGTTTTCAGAATTACTCCAGCATTCTTGAAGCTTTCTCAAGACAACATCCTCCTGAGACCCCATTTTAGATGTGACCATGGTGGAAGATGGACAAGAGCCTTTCAGAAGGCAGAACCAAGGATCTGGGCAATTGAGGTTCAAGGATCCCAGCCGAAACCAAGGGCTGGGCACTGTGGCTCATGCCTGTAATCCCAACACTTTGGGAGTCCGAGGCAGGAATAGTACTTGAGGCCAGGAGTTCAAGACCAGCCTGGTCAACATAAGGAGACACCGTCTCTACTAAAAATTAAAAAACAACAACAACAAAAACTAGTCAGGTGTGGTGGCTTGTGCCTGCAGTCTCCAGCCACTTGGGAGGCTGGATCGGAAGATGTGTTTAAGCCGAAGAGTTCAAGGCTGCAGTGAGTTATTATCATGCCATCATGCCAATGCACTCCATCCTAGGTAACAGAGCAAGAACTTGTCTCAAAGGAAAAAAAGAAAGAAAAGTAATCAAGGAGTTCCCCTCCTTCCAGGGTAGTGGGTATCCACAATTCCTCTTCAGGAGTCAAAAATCGTTAAATATCAGTGACTACTAGGTGTATCCTTTACTTGTTTCTATAGCAAGTTGAGGTTAGGGTTGTAGTCATGCTGGTCATGCTATATACCTGGCTGGTAGCTGAAAATAATTTATCTTTTTAATTCATATTTTTCCAAGCTACAAAGAGCCAAGTCTTGACTTTATGGAGAAGACAGCATTATCCAGAGATTCTGGACATTGAGCAAGAGGCAGTGCCCCTGTGGGAACTTTGAGTTTTCTCCTTATAGACAAGATGAGTATGTTTGATGTGTGATCTGTTTGGCAAACAGAAGGGCAGCCTGTGGTAAAGACTATTGGTGATCACCAATATGGATGTTCCTTCCTTTCTCCTACAAATAATCAATGCCTCTCATTTTCCAGCCTCTTTACATCTAGGTAGAACCAGGCAACTAGTTCTCCTCAATAGAATGTACGTAAAATTGGTTTGTATCACCTTTGGGCTGAGAAAGTCGAGAGCCAGTATACTTTCTCTATGCTCTTACTATAGTTATAAATTATTTATATAGCTCAAAAACATATTTGTAATTAATAAATATAATACTTTTCCAATAGAAAACACATAACTGTACCACCAAAACTTAATAGTGGCTGTTACATAATAAATGACTGATAAGTAATTGTTGAAATAAATGAATAATGTGTTTCTTCCTCTGCATATTAGTATGAGTTGGACAGCTTAAATATATTTCATAGAAACAGTAATTACAATAATTGCAACAGAAATAAAGCCACAAAAAACAAGGGTGTGATGTGAGCTCAAATGAATGAAGTAATAAATAGAACACAATTAACTTACGTATCACCTGAAAAGATTTCATCAACGCAAAATTTCTTAAATATGACCAAGTACTTTAACTAAAATTGCTAAAATAATTTCCCTGCATCAAATGACTGACATGCAGATGAGCTAGCTAAATATTTGGCATATATGAATAAATGTTAGCTGCTTATCTTATTCATAATGTATTGAGTAATTCTATATATTAGGTGCTAAAAGAAGTATGACTATAATTTCTACCTTCTAATTCTATAAATGAAATATAAATGCAGACAAATAACTTTAACATGTAATGAGAGTACACGTGCATAAAAAATCAACTGGTGCAACAAGGAAGGCCTGGTCAATTTTGCCCAGAGAAGATCAGGGAAAAAGGAAAGTGGCTTAAAATGGATCAGAAAGGATAGGTATAAGGTTGAGAGAAAGGACTTTCAACACAGAGAGAAGAGTAAATATAAATTCAAGCAATTATGAGGATTAGAGTGAATCTGTGATAGAATCAAACAAGTGTCTCCATAATAATTACCTTTCTTGTCACCTTTTCCTCTGTCATTGTCTTTTTTGGTTAATATCCACAAGATTACTCAGTCATTTAAGCCAGAGTCATTAATACCATTTTGGTCTCCTTCGCTAATGTTCCAAAATTCTAAGGAGTCTCCTGCAAGAATGTTCCACTTCAGCACTATGGACAGTTTGATAAATCTTTTTGTAGGGGGCTGTGTTGTGTATTGTGGGATGTTGCTGGACTCTACCCATGCTTTGCCAGTAGCATGCTCTCCTCAATAGACTCACAGTTTTGACAACTAAAATTGTCCCCAGACATTGCCAAATATCTTCTGGGAGACAAAACTGCTCCCAGTTGAGAAGCACTGATCTGCAGTAGCATACCTTCCACAGGTACCCACTCTTCTCCTTCCCTGCTGCAACCACATTAATTTAAGTAGCCTCTCTTCCTAGTAGACTACAACAGTGGTCTTCTCAGTGACTTACTGCCTCTTCTGTACGCTACACAATGTTGCATAAGAGGAGATGTGCCTCCTAACACATTGAACAAACCTACCACATACTGTTCAAGCCCTCACTCCTTTGCAATGCATTTCAGGACCTTTACAACCTAATTCCAACCTTGGCCTTAAACCCTCACTACTCAATCTACCCTATTTTTCAACTGCACAGATCCACAAGAAGCCCTTGAATTTTCATATCCACATGTTTATTCATCCCTCAAAGTCCAGTTGAGAAGTCTTGCCCAGCAGAGGTCTCACAAGTCTAATTACTCCTTCATTATCTGTTCCTCAAAATTTACATACCACTTTTTATGCTATGCACTTTAGCAAAGGCACTTTGAAATCCATCACAGTGTTCACACCCTGGCCATAACTCTCAAGGTCTACTCCCTGTCAGTAACTGAGTATGGCAGGGACACTATGGCAGGCCTATTCTTGAGAGGCATGGGACTCTTCTTCTGGACAAGTCTGGCTCAAGGACGGCTTTGCTCAGCCTTGCTTGGACTGCTCAGCACCCTACGATGCTACTACCCAATATTCTCATCCTTTTTTTTTTTTTCACCTGTTCTGGACATACATAGCTCTCCCAGCTCTCCTCTTAGTTTCTCTAACATAGACACTTCCCTTACATAAAATCTTATCTTTGCATCTGCTTCTTGAAGGACCTGGACACTAGAAAGTTAAAAGAACAGCATAGGAAATTTTCCGTACTGTTGTTTGATTAGTATTGGAGCAAGTACATGAATAACTAAAAGAGATTCTTATCAGTTTTCCCAATAAGAAAAAATATGAATACAGAATGGCATGTGTAATAATCCAAGGCTAGATTAGTTCTGGGAAAGTAGAAAGTTTAGAAGATAATAAAACTAAAATTTTGCTAGAATGCACCAAAAAAAAAAAAAAAAAAAAACAGTAAAAGCACTATTGATAGTTTCCATATTTTTATTTCCTGTCTCAACAAGAAGTTACTAGAGTAACTCAATAATCAGTCATCAAAGAGGCAGTGCTTGACATGTTGCAGAATGGTTCATGTGAGAAACTTCAAAAGTACACACAACCACTACAAGATACTCCGTGAGAATACTGTATAAGTCACATGCAATGTCTGGTTTTATGACATCTGGAAACTGTTTCCTTCAACCCAAAAGACTGCATTGCCTCAAATCCCACCAAGAAATAGTGAGATTAACTGTCTAGGCAGTTGAGTTAATCCCTGAGGGCCTTGGGAAGATGTGAACACCCTATGCAATATGATAAAAGGGCTACCAGAAGCACAAGGGATTATCAGAAATAGGCTGTGCAAAATTTGTACATTCTATCCTGACAAGTATATGCCAACTTATTAAATACTGATCTCTAAATACTTTGGCAAGAGTATTTATCAACATTATGAGTTGATAAATAATATGACCATAAAGAAGAAGTTTAGATTTGTATATAGGGATATTAAGGTCTGGTAACTATACATGCTGTGATAGCCTATCAATGAATTAAACACAAAGAGTTTAATTAGCCATTACATTACTTATAGATAATTTTATGAATCAGTTCCATTTTTATACCTTTTATAGATTTGGGAAATGAAAAATCTTTGTTCAGAAATGTTTGAATCATGGGATGAATAAATACACTTATGGAAAATAAAAATTATAGAGAAGATTAGAAAAGCAAGAATTATATACATGTTAAACAAAGAAAACCTCTGCCACATTCTTAGATTCTTCTGGTTTTTCAAAATACTTAGGAAAAAACTTAAACAATACTACTTATCATTCAGAGAAAAACACAAAAACACCAAAACTTCTAAAAGTGGGGGAAATTTAACCATATAGAAATTAAAAGAAAGTATTAGTTCACATGCTTGGGGTTAATTCAACACTAGCAACTAATCAAAATCAATAAATATGTTGGGGTGTCAACTTTAACAAATGGTTGTACAGAGATATTTTGAAAATATTCTTTTGATTTGTTTTTCATTCTTTTTCTCTAAAAGCCACATTTTCCAGCCGCCACCAGAGAAGGGAAGGGGAGAGTTTATTTCGGTTGGGAAGATGGCAAGGCCATAGGTCAATTAAACGAGATGTGAAAAGGGAACTCAGTAGATACTGGGGAATAAAGGGCAATGGAGGAAAAGAAAACAGATGGTAAGATGTATGCACATTAACTTCTCCACTGGGGGTTTAAAGAAGAATATCCCAGAAACAGAAGGCATATTACATTGTTTAAATACTGCCAAAAGGGGTGTTCCAAGATGCTGATTATGTGGGACTCAAGGAAGGAACCCTCTGAAAGGGTTCCCTACACACAAATTTAGAGGCGTAGAAGAGTTTGACAAAGAGAGGAACTGAGTCCCTCTTGACCCTCAAATGCCAGAGAGGGCTTGAATGAAGCCTTTAGATGAGTCTGCAAGAATAGCAATAGCATCACCAAACCAGTTTACCTGGAGAGGGCAATGCAGTAGTACTTTGTATTTGAAAGTTGCACAATGAATCACTGAGACAAGAAATCAAGTGGATGTTACAGCCAGAATTCAGAGGGATATACAGCACTAGTGAGAGTCCAGAGGAGGATAAGTCAAGACCAATGAGCTCTCACTGAGCAATGAGAAAAAGGGCCATAAGATCTCAGGCCCAGAAATCAGCTTCTGGTAATAGAAAAATACAAAGAAACTATGGCACAAAGGACATCACCAGACACTTGAGGGACTGAAGGACTGTAAAATTTCTTCATCCCTCTCTCAAACAATTCAAAGACCTCATAACACGTTACGACCCTGCATATAGTCAGTTTCCATCAATGGTCAATGTATTTTTAAATCCACCAATGTATAAAACAATACCCATTCGCAGAAAAAAAAATGAGATTGCATGCTCATTTCAATATATTCAAGAAAAGCATTTAATAAAATATGACATCCATTCTTGATTAAAAGTAAAACTAAAGTAAAGCAAAAATCAACTAGAAAATGAAGAGAACATCTCTAAATTAATAAGACTGGCTCTGAGAATCCTTCAGCAAACTTCAACCTTAATGTTTAATGGGCTGACAGAGGCCAAAGCCAGATGTCAAGTACACAAGGTGACAAAGATAAATTAGGAAGCAAGTAAGAGCAGGGTCATAAGGTTAGCATTATTGAATTCCCAAGCTTTGTATCAACATTCATCTGCAAAAACTCAGCTTGTCCAGGCTTCAGATACTACAATTTTCTAGATGTAAAGACTAAAGGCTGATCTGAGACTAAAAGAGGAATCTGGTATAATTACAAATGGATTCTAAAATCTACCAGGTTCTATTGTTTAATGAAACTACTAATCCAAACAAATTTAATCTTAGAGTCAGGATAAAAATAAATATATATAATCATAAATAGGTAGCTAACATCTGTTCTAGTGTTACCATAAAAAATGAGAAATTTTAACAAGTCCCTAATCTCTTCACTAATTTAGACTTACAATTAGTTATGATCATACTACTGAAAAAAATGTAGATCTTGGTCTTCTAGTTATTGGCAATGTTACTGGAAAATTTCTGTCTCTACAATGATTGTTGTACTCAATTTAGCCTTATACAAATACAAAGAAATTATGTAAAATAAAGCTGAGTTATGGAGATATGAAAATAAGTATTTAAATGTTAAATCAACAACTGCTGATAATATCGATAAATTAATCAAAAGCAAAGTACATAAATATTTCAGATTAATAATGCATGATAATGGGATTATTTACTTGCCATTGAAAGTGTGACTCCTATAGGGGATTTTTCCTCTATAAAAATTTAGTAAAAGAACATTCAGAACAAATCATTTTATTTGTAATTTCTAGTAATCCCTCAACTAAATTAATTTTGTTCTGAAGGTTTTATTATAAAATTTATATAACATAAATGATTGATTTCATATTTGATTAATAAGTACATTGCTAAAGAAGATAAACATTGCTGATTAACTTATACATAATATATTGTATAATACATTAAATTACCCACATAAATGAGGAAATAAATCTTCACACCTAACATTATAAAAATATTACTCAATATTAATTTTAAGATATGTTAATAAAATGAACTAGGTAATAAAACAAAAAAAATATGCATGATCATGACTTAGGCAATGGTACCCAAACTGACACAGTGACTAGAAAGGATGAACTCCAGTTATGACTCAAAAATGTTTTTAACTGCTTTCTGAATTCAAAAAAAATTAATCATAAATATATGTATCTACTATGTACCCACAAAAAATTAAAAATTTTTTTAAAAAGCATGCTGAATAATAATTTGAACTACATCAACATTATGAATCAAAATGAGCATAAGCATCATTCCCAATAATGTCTACCCATCTGGAATGCTTTCACATGAGAAAACATATTGGCCATGACAAAGTTGTGATAGCAAATCTAGAATTTTCCAGACAAACCAAACATTATTTTAGAAAGGTTTTAGAGAATATTTTTGTCCTTTGAAGTATAAGTAGCTATGTAAATTTTAGAGTGTGATTCTGCCATTGTGATGTTGCAAATATTTTACATGGACGAAAGAAAGGAAATAGTTCTAGGTATTTCATGTAAAAAACAACTCAAGATAATTGCTTGCAAAAGAGCTCACATCCAGGAAGACATCTTAAATCAATTAAGCCAAAGGGGTATTACATTTGAACTGGAGAGAAATGTTATCAACTTTTTATTTAATCAAAGAATAAACAGTGTTGATGCTCTAAAAATATCTTTGAACACCTTTCTAAAGGTGTCTTTTGTATAACTGTGTATCTGCTAAACAAAAGCTAGATACTTAGGAACTGTAAAATCCTGTAACCAAATTCCTAGTTCTTGTTTTTTCCTGAATATGAATTTGTCAGAGGAGTTACCAGAGAAGTGAGGCTATATATGTTTTAAAACAACTGTCTTTACCCTGGGTTCCATGAACTTGTATGGCAAAAAGTTACATCTTTATTTTCACTAACCTCCGATACTGAACATTTCCTTCAAGTATGATTGTATCATTTCCACAGATATTGTGGCTTTGTTATCAATAAAATGATACTATATCACATTATAGTTGGTGTAGTTATCTGGATTGAATATACCCATTATCAACACAAAAGTATAACAGACAAAACCAATAGATCTTTGTGGATAGACAGTTTCCAATTTGATGCATTTTAAACAGATTCAACTTCTTCCCTACTCTACTTCACAGGCCATCCCCATACCATCAACAAAACAAACTTTGCCTATTCAGACTTTGTCAGTGGGAGCCTTTTCATTTTATATATATTCATTATCCTTTCCTTCTATCAAATTTCATAAACAAAGTTATACAAGTAAATCCAGGAGATTGTGCCTCAATAGGACCATGAAAGGGTACATCTGAGTTAAACAGCCTGCCCTCCAGTTGTAAACCACACTCCGCTTTTAACAGTGGTCCCACAGGCCAATCCCTGATCACCACTCCAGTGTCTGACACTTTCAAGAAAGATGCTCTTTCAGCATTGCACAGAGGGTCGGTTTTGCCCAGCAGGCAGAGACCTGCTCATCCTGGTAGAGAGGCTTCCGAAGGAGTTGCCTCTGGCTTGGCGTTAATCCCTCTGGTGGCCCACCCTGAACTCTAGGGTCATCAACCACCAACTTCAAAACCCGAGGTCATGTTCCCTAAATGCAGTCCTTGCCTGGATCCCGAGAAAATGCCAAAGGAACCAAGGACGCTTACCAGGCCTCCGCATAAGCTGACGACGGCCTTGAGATCCTCCTGAAAGTTGACCTGGCCGCTGTAGAAGCAATGGCGCAGGTCTGAGGACCCTGCGCCGCTCTCCCAGGCCCCGCGCTCCGGGGCTCCCAAGTGCACCTCGGTGTAGCCGGCGGCCAGAAAGGATGCATCCGCTGTCAGGTTCAGCTGGAAGAGGTGCCCGTAGGCAGTGAGGCGATAGTGGGTCCTGAAAGGCGTGGGTTCCAGCGCCTCGGAGCTGCGTTTCTTCCGGCTGAAGTGGTGGCTCTGAGGGAACACTTCTCCAAACTCATTGACCCTCTCAGGGATCACTACTTCGTAGGAGGCCAGTGTTCTCACCAGGGCTTCTGCAACCACAGCGACAGGACCAGTGAGCTCCCACGCGTTCCTCATTGCCCATCCCCAAACTTCTTCCACCAAACGTCCCCGCTAAAGGTCCCAGGTCCCAGTACAGCTAGGGGCATGACAAATGCACACATGCTGGTGCGCACGCACACACACACACACGTGCACTGGGACTATTCGTGTTCTGCTTTCCCACACCTCCTACTTGCCCTACCCTCCCCAAGCAAAGATCCTACCACTAACGGCCCTAAGCAACCCACCTCCTTCCCCAGTACCTCCTCACCTCGCCAGCCGCCGTCTCGTTCCCTCCGGGTGCACGCGCCCCCTGTCCCACACGCCCCCGCCGCGTGGTCCCGGGAGTGCGATGCGTCCCAGGAGCGCGCGATTCCTCGAAACCCGGCGCAGTCGCGACCTCTCGGGCTGACCGGTCTGAGAGTCCCGGGAGCTCCTACAGGGCCAGCGTTCCCAAACGGGCTGAGCCTCTCGTCCCCTCTGCCCTCATGTCCCACTCGGACCCCGCGCCCACACGTCGCCGCTGAAGGCGTCCAGCGGTGACTTTACCTTGTCTGGGGTGGAAGTGAACTTCCCAAGACCTGGTGATGAAGAGCGAGACATGGTAGAGCAGCCCCGCCAGCCACTTGGCCACCCGCATGGTTCCACCCAGGGGACTCCGATGGGGGAGGCCCACCGGAGCCGCCGGCCGCTGAGCTGGCTTCCCTCACGCTCGGATCCCTCTTCTCCCTCTCGCCCGCCGCTCTCCGCGCCTCAGCAGCCTGGGAAACAGCAGCGAGGGCCCCGGGCCGGCTCGTCTAGCCAAACCGCCTGTCTTCGCTCGCTGAGCCGCTGCTTCATTGCACTGTAGCCTCGCTCCCTTTCTGCGCCCGCACCGCCCTCAGAAGCTCTCTCCTCAGGTTCAGCTCGGCGCGGGGAAGCTACTCGACCTAAGCAGGAACGGTGCCAATGTAAAAGCCCACCCCGGGCCGGCGAGAGCCGGCGAGAGCCGGGGAGAGCCCGCCCCTAGGGGCTGAACGCAACCAATCAGCTGGAGGCGCGGCCACCGCTCGCCCTCCCGCGCTCATCCACCTCCCTTCCCCACCCAGCCTCAGACAGAGTGCGGTTCCCTCCCGCTGCCCCAGTGGGCGCGCAACTTGCTGAGGAGCCCCGAGGCCCGGTGGGGTGCCAACCCCGAACCTATGAAACCCAGAGTACTGCAAGCACCCGCGTACGTGAAAGGTGCCTTAGGATTTGGAGCTCTTAGATGAAATGACAAGCATCAGATAGTAAGTTTGTATTTTGTTTCATGGTACTGTTAGGCTTCTCAAACAAAATAAAATCAGCTAAAACGGAAGTTCTTGTAGGCAGAGGATACCACCAGTGAAGCTGTGTCCCAGCCTCATTTGCAAGGGCCCCTGTGTGTGCTGGGAGTTGCTGGGAGTTGAGGAGTGACATAGGTGGGCGAGGAAGCCGAGTTTGCACGCAAGCACTTGTGGCAATTGCTGAAAGAAATTTAGGTAAAGGATCTGAGTCTCCAAAGTTTTAGTAACTTATTGTGGTTGATTTTTTTTTTCTTTCTAATATTCATTTTTGTACTTAATTTTGTATCAAGAGCCCTCCAAAATTATGTGAACGTCAAGACCCACAAAACTTGGATCCGCCCTGCCTGTGGGAGATTTTGCTGTTAGTTCCACAGTATTCATATATCCTTTGTTTATAATATGCAAATAACCCCATGTGTCCACAATTATCCTCCTAAACAATTATTGTGGCTCTGAATCCAGTTGTCCCCAGGTGTCTGTTAAATTAAATACACCTCAGTGGTAGCTGAAAGCAATTATTTTAGTACTACTTCTCGTTTCCCAAATCCACCTGTTTGATTTGCAGGTTACATAATTACTTTTCTCTATACCCAGTATGAAAGTAAAGGGGACTAGTCAGATTGTCTTGAAATCCAACCAGGGGAGAGAAAGAATATTAGAAAAAAAAGGAAAGGAATACATGAGTAAATCTTCACAACCACAGTGGAAAACACTTTTAATTTGGTTCCTGATTGCCTTTCCTCTTCTGAGTTCTCAACAATGGAAATTCTGCACTCTTTGAATTGACCTCTGATGGCATGCCTCTTCACTTTTATGTCATATACTTGGCCATCTGTTGTTCACCACCAATGTGGAACAATCTTGTTCAAGGAAAGAGAGTTTAATATTATATCTCCCAAGGAAATCACCCAGCTTGGTGATAGTAATTCTTCCACAATCACTCCCCACAAGTGACATTTCATTCATCAGAGAATTAAAGACTTCTGGTGGGATTTTTTTCCTAAGCTAAGTATACTGTTATTCTCAACAAAACAAAAATGGACTTTACCCACACCTGTCTATTTAGTGGTTACCTTCAGTACATTACAATTGAGTCATTTTAATTACATTGCAGCTCTGAATGCGTCTTCACATTAGGAGCCATACCTTATCTCCTACAAATAACAGACAAGAGAACTGCATCTGTTTAATTGGTGATCTCATTGCTGACTACAGGGAAAATTTGATATTTCATTTCCATCACTGAATGTTTGTCACTCAGGGCAGTATTTACAATCAAACATTTGATTTTCAGCTTCCTCTAACTTTTGGAATTACTTTGTTAAGAATGGGGCTGGGGATTTTTTTCATTTTTTAAATAAATGACATGGTGTGTGGGAAGTGTATTCTATATCATTATTATCTTTACAATGTTCAGTTAAAAGTATCATTTTCCTCATTTCATAGAAGATAGATGCTATGTTGTCATACAGTATCTAATAACTAAGCTGGATTTCTACAAATCCTTTCTGACTCCAAATGTCTTTTTGTTACACTGAGCTATAAATGTTATGATATTCACATTATCTCTCTTCTTTCTTCCTACTCTGCTAATGAAAATGTCATGAATAAGCTAATCTATGCCATTTAATTCAAACTATTTCCTCACATTGATAATTAGAGCTATCACTTATGGAATTCTTTAGAAAGCATGAAATATGAAACCAAAGGGATTTTAGTCTTACTTGATGCTAATCCAGAGTGAATTATGTAATTTCTCTGAGCTTCACAGAGGTAATAGGTAAGTTAAATGGTATGTCAGAGAAATTTCATAAGTGGTCCCTGATCCCAGTGCTTTGATGGGCAAAGGTAGGAAAATCACATAGGCAGGAGTTTGAGACCAGCTTGGGCAACACAGTGAGACCCCTGTTTCTACCAAAAAAAAAAAATTAATTAGACATATTGGCACTTGCCTGTGGAACTAGCTACTTGGGAGACTGAGGCAGGAGGATCATTCCTGACCCCAGGAGCCCAAGGTTACAGTGAGCTTTGATCATGCTACCACTCCAGTCTAAGCAACAGAGTGAGATCCTGTCTCTAAAAATAATAACAGTAATAATCATTAATAAAATTTTGTCTGATTTGTAATTGAGGCATTAATCATTATAAATACAAGCCATGCAACCAGCTTTTGGCACAGTGTGGAGAAAATACATTCAATCCTGCAAAACAGAAATATTCTCACTATACTTAGAGGTCAATAGACCTTGTTTTATAATTCTAATTCTACTGTAAGCAGCTGTATAATGTTGAAAATTTAGGTAATGTAAGCCTACCTTTTCTCAGTTGTAAAATGAAGTTAATAATAGTAATCTCATGCAATTGGTAAGATGATTAAAAGAGACAATACAGGTAACATACTTGACATAATACTGGACAAAGTATGTTCTCAAAGCATATTCATGCTGATTATGAAATACTGAATGTTCATACTAAAAGGAATAAACTCTTTGAATACAGACCGCTTTTCTAATATTAGTAGGTAGGAATTAGGGTGGTCAACCTTCATAATTTACCTGAAACTGGGGAGTTTCCTAAGATGCCAGATTTTCAGTGCTGAATCCTGGGAAGTTTTTTGAAAACTAGGATTAGTTGGCCACTGAAGTTCAAGATTTCTTAATCAAGGCACCATTGACTTTTGGGACTGGATAATTATTTGTTATGAGGTGGGGCTATGCTGTGCTTTGTAATATGTTCAGCAGTATTCCTGGCCTCCACCCACTAGATGCCAGTAGTACCCCACCCCTGTTGTACAACCAAAAATATTTCCATATATTGCCAAATCTCCCTTGAGGGCAAAATTGGCCCCAGTTGAAAAACCTCTGATCTAGTACAGGAAGAAAACTGAGAAATAGTAAATACAAAGAAATGGGTTTTGTAGAAGACTCTATAGATACTGCTTCATTTGTAATTATAAATGACCGACTGCTTAGTAGTAACTCTTTATATATTCTAATAGGTATGAAAAATATCCAGCAGTGTAATTAAAGCAGTACAAGGCGTGCTCATTTTGTTAATAATTTTAAAACATTGTCATTGTTTCCAGGTATGCAGAGAAAAATCAGACTCCTCTGCTCAGCCATTTGTTACACTTTGTGTTAATTATATATTAACTTATCTGCATTTAATACTAAACTATGTGTCATATGTATCACCAGCACCAAGTTCTGTTCCCCCTATGAAATAGAAATAAATATTTATTAAATGAATAAATGCAAATACTGAAATGCATATAACCTAGGGATAATTGGGCATACTATTAGCCAATCTTACCATCTCTGTGTTTTAATTGGGACATTTATACTATTTATATTTAATGTAATACTTTATATAGTTACATTAAAGTCTATCATCTTGCTATTTGTTTTCTATCTGTCCTATTATTCTTTGTTCCTTTTTTTAAGTCATCTGTCTTCTTTTGGGTTAAATTAATATGTTTTATGATTCTATTTAATCTCCTTTACTAGTTTTAGTCCTTGTTTTCTTACGTAAGTGGTTACTTCAGGATTTGTGGTATATATATTTAGCTTATCTCCGTCTATCTTCAAATAATAGTATGTCAATTCAATTTCTTTCTTCCAATCTTTTTACTTTTTACTTTTTCATGTGTTATAAATCCCATATTGCATGTTGCGACTTCTATTTAAACAGTTGCTGTCATTTAACACCAATATTCTTTTATCTGAAAAGCTTCCTTTAGCATTTCTTATAGTGTAAGTATGCTGATAATGAATTCTCAGTTTTTGTATGTCTGAAAAAGTATTGATTTCATCTTTATTTTTTAAGCCTTTTTTGGGGTATGGAATTCTATGTTGAAAGTTGTAGGTTTTCTCTTAGTATTTTCAAGACATTGATTAATTGTCCTCTTGCTTCTTTCTAGATTTTTTTTCTAACAAAAGAAATCTGTCATGAATGAAAAATCTGTTATATTCATCTTCTGCAATAGGGTAACTTTTTGTTGTGAACCCTTTTAAGGTTTTTCTCTCTGTCACTAATTTTGTGCAAATTCATTCAAGTAAGACTTGATGTGATTTTCTTAATGTTTCTTGTGTTTGGAGTTCATTGAATTATTTGGGAACTGTGGGTTCTTAAATTGATTTTCGTCAGATTTGATTATTTGAAGTTATTATTTTTTCAAAACTTTTTCTTTTTTAAGAGAATTTCTGCATACCTTTAATCTTGTGTTCTCTAATGTTCACATATTACATATATAACTATAGTACAAGTATTATTATTTTGACTTTTTTTACTTCCATAGGTTATTGTGGAACAGGTGGTGGTTGGTTATGTGAATAAGTTCTTTGGTGGTGATTTGTGAGATTGTGGTGCACCCATCACCCAAGGAGTATCCACTGCACCCTCTTTGTAGTCTTTTCTCCCTCAACCCTTTCCCCCGAATCCGCAAAATCCATTTTCTCATTCTTATGCCCTGCATCCTCATAGCTTAGCTCCCACTCTGAGTGAGAACATACGATGTTTGGTTTTCCATTCCTGAGTTACTTCACTTAAAATAATAGTCTCCAATTATATCCAAGTTGCTGTGAGTGCCATTAATTCGTTTCCTTATGGCTGAGTAGTATTCATCATACATATACACACCACAGTTTCTTTATCCACTAATTGATTGATAGGCATTTGAGTTGGTTCTATGTTTTTGCAATTGCAAATTGTGCTGCTATAAACATATGTGTGCAAGAATCTTTTTTGTATAATGACTTCTTTTCCTCTGGATAGATACACAATAGTGGAATTGCTGGATCATATGGTAGTTATACTTTTAGATCTTTAAAGAATCTCCACACTGTTTTCCAACAGTGGTTGTAGTAGTTTACATTCCCATCAGCAGTGTAGAAGTGTTCCCTGTTCACCGCATCCATGCCAACATCTATTATTTTTTAATTTTTTGATGACGGCCATTCTTACAGGAATAAGGTGGTATCACATTGTGGTTTTCTGATTGTTGGTGCTATTGAGCATTTTTTTTATATGTTTGTTGGCCATTTGTATATCTTCTTTTGAGAACTGTCTATTCATGTCTTCACCCACTTTTTCATAGGATTGTTTGGTTTTTTTTCTTGCTGTTTTGTTTGAATTCATTGTAGATTCTGGATATCAGTCCTTTGTCAGATGTATAGATGTGAAGATTTTCTCCCACTCTGTAGGTTGTCTGTTTACTCTGCTGACTGTTTCTTTTGCTCTGCAAAAGCTCTTTAATTAAATCCCAGCTATTTATTTTTCTTTTTATTGCATTTGATTCGGGGTTCTTGGTCATGAAATACTTACTGACTAAGCCAACGTCTAGAAGGGTTTTTCCAGTGTTATCTGCTAGAATTTTTATGGTTTCAGGTCTTAGATTTAAGTCCTTAATACATCTTGAGTTGATTTTTGTATAAAGAGAGAGATGAGGATCCAGTTTCATTCTCCTATATGTGACTAGCCAATTATCCCAGCACCATTTGTTGAAAAGGGTGTCCTTTCCCAAATTTATTTTTGTTTCTTTTGTTGAAGATCAGTTGACTGTAAGTATTTGGGTTTATTTCTGGCTTCACTATTCTGTTCCACTAGTCTATGTGCCTATTTTTATACCAGTACCATGCTGTTTTGGTGACTATGGCCTTATAGTATAGTTTGAAATCAGGTAATGTGATGCCTCCAGATTTGTTCTTTTTGCTTAGTCTTGCTTTGGCTATGCGGCTCTTTTTAGGTTCCATACCAATTTTAGAATTGTTTTTTCTAATTCTGTGAAGAATGATGGTGGCATTTTGATGGGAATTGCACTGAATTTGTAGATTGTTTATGGCAGTATGGTCATTTTCACAATATTGATTCTACCCATCCATGAGCACGGGATGTGTTTCCATTTGTTTGTGTTGTCTATGATTTCTTCAATCAGTGTTTTTTTTTTTTGTTTTTTTTTTGAGATGGAGTTTCACTCTTGTTACCCAGGCTGGAGTGCAATGGCGCGATCTCGGCTCACCGCAACCTCCGCCTCCTGAGTTCAGGCAATTCTCCTGCCTCAGCCTCCTGAGTAGCTGGGATTACAGGCACGCGCCACCATGCCCAGCTAATTTTTTGTATTTTCAGTAGAGACGGGGTTTCACCACATTGACCAGGATGGTCTCGATCTCTTGATCTCGTGATCCACCTGCCTTGGCCTCCCAAAGTGCTGGGATTACAGGCGTGAGCCACCGCACCTGGCCCCAATCAGTGTTTTGTAGTTTTCCTTGTAGAGATCTTTTGCATCCTTGGTTAGGTATATTTTTAAGTTTTGGGGGTTTTGTTTTTGTTTTTGTTTTTTGCAACTATTGTAAAGGGAGTTCAGTTCTTGATTTGATTCCCAGCTTGGTCGCTCTTGGTATATAGAGAGCTACTGATTTGTGTTCATTACCTTTGTATTTGGTAACTTTGCTGAATTTTTTCATCAGTTCTAGGAGCTTTCTGGAAGAATCTTTAAGGTCAAAGACATTTTCCATTTCCTCTCTCTCTTTTCTTTCAAGGACTCAGGTTAAACATATATCAGCTTGTCTAAAGTCCCACAACTCTCTGAAGCTCTGTTTACCTTTTAAAATTATCTTTCTATTTTTCATTTTTTATAATTTTATTGGCATATCTTCAAGTTCACTAATCTTTTCTTCTTCCTTGGCTATTCTACCATTAATCTTATTCAATGTACCTTTCATTTCACATATTGTTATTTCTATCTCTAGAACTTTGAGTCTTATTTTGTATCTTACATGCCTCTACTTAACTTTTTGAACATATGAAATGCAGCTACAATTCATTTAATGTCCATTCTAACATAAGGCTCAGTGAATTTAGGTGAAATGATTTTTCCCTCATTATTGGTCATATATTCCTGCTTCTTGAATACCTGATATTTTTTGTTGGATGTCATAAATTGTTAATGTTACATTTTGGGGTGCTGGATATTTGTGAATTCCTGTAATTATTCTTGAGCTTTTTTTCTGGATGCAGTTAGGTTTCTTGGAAACAAGTTGTCTCTGGTCTTGCTTTTAAGGGTTGTTAAGCAAGAATAAAGCAGGGCTCAGTCTAGGGCTAATTATCTTCTACTAGTAAGGCAAGAACCCCTGTGTACTCTATCCAGTGCCCATTAATCAAAAGGCTTCCCAATGTAGTTAGCAAAAATGGACTCTTCCTGGGTTTGTAAGAGCCAGAGGCACTGTTGCCTCTAATTCTTCTGGGTGGTTCTTTGCCTTTTCTTGCACAGTTACTTCATATGCATGTGCACTATTTTTTAAAACTGTAATGCTTCATATAGTTGAAATATAAAGAAATTAATTTAAAAGATGAATATTGCTATATTTATCAGGATAGTTCACTTTTACCTCCTGGAAATTTTTTTTAAGAAGAGGAATAACTTCCAGATTACATAACAGTTACCATAAATAAATGAGGTAGAAGCCATATGGAGGAACTAAACTATCCAGAGAGGAGTAAGGAGGCTTAGCAGGTGCAGATGTCAAGTTACACCAGAAAAAAAAAATGTGTTTGCTGAAGGTGAGTGTTAACCTTGTTTTGTGAAAGCTATATTCCATCTGTGGAATATCAGAAATGAGTTTATGAGCAGCCTGTCAGCAGAAGTCCTCTTGGACCAAGTTTTGTCCAGAGAAGCAAAGGAAGTGAGCTATGTAAATAATAATAAAGAGGAGCCAGAGCTGGAAGAAACAATCTGTCTCTGTAACAGTAAAGGACTACAGAGGCTAGAAGGCTAGTCTACACCTCTCAACTATAATAAATAGCTAGTCCAAGAAAATTCAGTTAATTCAAGGATGTTTTATTTTATTTTATAAATTATTTTCTTTGTTTCATGATGATTTAGAGGGACTATCTTCAATCCAGTACAAATGTTTCATAAATAATATCCAGCTGTTTTCTAACCAATTGAGTAATTTATTGCACAATAAGCCACCTCACATCTTTCAGCATACCAACCACCTCCATTTAGCAAAAATTGCAAGCATTATAAGGAAATGTAGGAAAGAATACACTAGTAGTAGGAGTTTTTGATTCACACCTACCAGTTCATGACAGGGTAAAAGGGAAAGGACATAAATGAGAATGTAAATAACCTTTATAGCATTACTAATAAAATAGTTGTGTCTGGACTTTTTGTTTAACATTCATAAATTCTAAAAAGTAGAACTAGTTTAGCTACCATTCTCTGATTACAGTGTAATAAACTAAAAAAAAAAACAAAGCAGAAAAACTAAAAGTGTTCTACAGAGGGAGTTTTAAAACAACTCAAGTAGAAAATGCAAACATTTCTACTTGCCTTTTTTCTATGTGCATGTTTATATGCATATATTGAACATTGTTACAGAAAATCAGCAATAGGCCAGGCACAGTGGCTCATACCTGTAATCCCAGCACTTTAGGAGGCTGAGGTACATGGATTGCTTGTGTCAGGAGTTCGAGACCACCTTAGCCAACATGGTGAAACCCCGTCTCTACTAAAAACACAAAAATTAGCCGGGCGTGGTAGCCCACGCCTATATAAGACCAGCTACTCAGGAGGCTGAGGCAGGAGAATCACTTGAACTCAGAAGACAGTTGCAGTGAGCCTAGATGGTGCCATTGTACATTGTACTCCAGCCTGGGCAACAAGAGAAAAATTCCATCTCAAAGGAAAAAAAAAGAAAAAGAAAAAGAAAAAAGAAAATCAACTATAATGAAAAGCTATACATCAGAACAAATGGGACAGAGATACAACAGGACTCAGAAGAAAATTTATTAGCTTGAATTTTTTAATTATTTTTTAAAAGGAATGAAAAATTAATTCAGCCAATAACAAAAATGTTGGTTAAAAAATTCATGTAAAACAGAATTCAAGAATTAATAAAGATACAAGCAAAAAAAATGAAAGAGAAAACAAACTACAGGCCCTCATGTTTCTAAAAATAATGTATTTAACTGACTTGGATGAGAAAGTTTGCCATAGGAGAAAGAAATCTCAAAAGTCTGCCAGAAAAGTTTGCTTGTAGTATGTGAAACAGGCTGGGTGCAGTGGCTCATATCTGTAGTCTCAGCTCTTTGGGAGGCCGAGGCAGATGGATCACCTGATTTCAGGAGTTCAAGACCAGCCTGGCCAACATGGAAAAAAAACCATCTCTAGTAAAAATACAAAAATTAACTGGGCATGGTGGCAGGTGCCTATAATCCCAGCTACTCACTGAGGCTGAGGCAGAAGAATAGCTTGAACCCAGGAGGTGGAGGTTGCTGTGAGCCGAGCTCACACCACTGCACTCCAGCACAATGGGACTCTGTCTCAAAAAAAAAAACCAAATGTGAAACATAAAATAAAAAGGCATTCACATTACCTTAGGGCCACTTTGTTTTGTTTCATTTTTTTTTTTATCATGGACCATGAGGTGAGGTTTCAAGAAAAAGAATTAGACTTGTTAGTCTTAGTTTACATAACTGAGAGAAAGAAAAAATAAAGAATATCTTTTACATCAATACCATTATGTAACTAAACTAAAAAGTAACAATAGTAGCAATGTGTGGAAATATACAACTCACAGTGTCAGAGTGATAGTTTTTGGGTGGTAAAACGTAAGTAATCTCTATTTTCTGCTTTCTCTACAATGAATATGTATTCTTTATGTAATAAAAATTAAAATATAATTCTCTACCTCACAGCAAAACCAGAAATGAATTCCAAATGGATTGCAGATTTATATGTGAAAGATGAAGCAAGAAAGCTTTTAAAGAAACCGTAAGATAACATGTGGGCCTTGGGAGTAGGCAATAATTTATTTAGAAAGATTCAAAACTGTCAACCAAAAATGATAAACTGGATTACAGTAAAATTAAGAAACTCTGTGCATCAAAAGATACCATTAGGAGAGAGAGAAGTATGTGGGAGAAATTATTTGTAGTTATATAAAATGACAAGGGACTGATTTCTAAATAGAGAAACAAATCAAAAAATAAGACATGGGATTTCTAAAGGAAAAATAATACATGGGATTATAGGAAATTTAAGAACTATTTAAGTTACTATCAAGAGAGTAATAAGTGTGGGAGAAACATTTATTTAACAAAGATTTGTATCCAGAACATATTAGTAAAGGCTCCTCTACATTAAATAAAAGACCAACCAAACAATAAATATAGTCAAAAGACTTTAAAAGACGTTTCACAAAACAGGGTATAAAAATAGCAAATAAACATTGAAAAATTTACTCAAAATCATTAATCAAGAAAATGTAAATAAAAAAGCACACACCCACAGATTGGCTAAGTTTAAAAGATGGATAATGTCAAATGGTGGCAACGACATGGTGCAACTGGAGCTCTCAGACAGTGCTGACTGGGGATGCAAATTGCTACAAGCACAGTTTTTAGGTTTAGCCTAAACCTACAAACTACCCAAAAGCCAATCATCAGTAAAAAAGATCAACAAATTACGGGATATGTGCACGATAGAATACTAGACAGAATGAGAATGTAAAATCTGCAGTTATATGCAGCAATATAAATGAATGTCACAAAAAAAATTGTTTAGAGAGAGACCCAAACCCCACAGAAAAGTATGCATATTGCGTGATTCCATATCTATACAATATGCAAGAACAGAGAAAAATATTCTATGTCATTAGAAGTTCAGGTACTGGCTAATCCTTGGGATGGAAAGAATAGAGATTAGAGTGAAGTAGAGAGAGTTTCTAAGGTGGTAGAAGCATTCTGTCTCGATCTAGATTTTAGTTGTACAGGTGGATTGTTTTGTGAAAGTTTATACATCTACACTCTTATGTTCATTGTTCTACATGTGAATATATAATACTGTGTTTTTATTTAATATGTTAATATTGAAAACACTTTTTTTTTAACTATATGGAAAAAGCTTAAAAGAACCTCAGGTAATTAAACAAAATAATCCTTAAGGGTAAATATTTATTTTCAGACAAAATTTAATACAAATTGGAACCTATAACTAGAATCTCACATGTCAAAAATAGGAAAATTCTGAAAAAAATATGATCTATTGCTATTTATGAGTCACTTAACAATGTATTCCATTTTTCTTTATATTTCCTCCAAAGACCATATTTGCATTTAACTAAAATACATTGTCAACTACATGGCATTTATGAAACTCATGAGTTAAAAAAAAATTTAAAAATACAAAGAAAAAAGGAAATTAATAACTTTCCCTTGATTTTGAGGGATTCATGAATCATTCATTAGTTTTCTTTTAAAATATGTAGTGCTGCTAAGTTTACTTAAGAGAACGTAGAATCCTGATGGGTCTAATCAGCATTTTCTTTCTTATTTGAAACTTCTTGACCTTTTACACCATTTTGCATATTAAGGTCTATATCCTGTTGTACAGTATTATGGGATTATTTAGTAGAACTATTTTTTTCTGACACAATGGATTCACACGAAATACATCAATTGACTTCTATACACAGTGATGTTTCTAGTCCACGAAAAATGAAATATAAGTGGAAGAGTCAACTGCTTTAAAAGGAAATACATTTTTCTAAACAATTATACAATTCTTTCTGTTTAAATGGTCTTTTTTTTTTTTTTTTTTTTTAGACGGAGTTTCGCTCTTGTTACCCAGGCTGGAGTGCAATGGTGCGATCTCGGCTCACCGCAACCTCCGCCTCCTGGGTTCAGGCAATTCTCCTGCCTCAGCCTCTTGAGTAGCTGGGATTACAGGCACGCGCCACCGTGCCCAGCTAATTTTTTTGTATTTTTAGTAGAGACGGGGTTTCACCATGTTGACCAGGATGGTCTTGATCTCTTGACCTCGTGATCCACCCGCCTCGGCCTCCCAAAGTGCTGGGATTACAGGCTTGAGCCACCGCGCCCGGCCTTTAAATGGTCTTTATATTGGAATTGTACAAAGCATAATGCACTGATGTATCTTGCTCCTGAAAATTGGCCTTTTGGCAAAATGTTCTGGAAAATAAGTTCTTGACATCTAAGGGCCATATAAGTAAAGTACTTCCTTCTATACAAAGTATTAAAGTAGTATATGCTGCATTTCAATCTGCTAATGAGATAAAATGTTAGCAATCTGTTAGGGGTTAAAAAGTTTAAAAGAGTTATTGCCACCAAGATTTTTTTTTAATTCTACACTAAGGAAAAGATATATTGTAATGAGAAAAAGCAAAAATAATTGTATTTTAAGGAACTGGTAAACTAAAAATAGAAACTGTGGCATTTAACTAGCAGAGGTTTTTTGCTAGAAAAAAAAAAAAATGGCAGAAGATCAGAGAACACAGGAGCCAGTCTTGGAGTTTGCCCCAGTGACCTGACCAAATGCCAAATAAGGTGGAATACCACCACAGGGTGAAAAAAGGGCGAGGAGCTTTTAGCAAGCCAATGAAGGAAGGGAGGGCATTGTTCCAAGGATAGAAAGAGAAAGGAACTGCTGCTTCCCTATCCAGTTTAAATTACAAAACTCTGGAAGCAATGGGAGGAGCTAAAATTACAACTCTGTTCTAGCTGGGGAGATCCTGGAAATCCATCAAGCTAACATGATGATGACTGAATGGTTTAAATATAAGACTCTCTGATATGTTTGCAAAGCGCAAAGTAGATGCCTGCACTCAGGAGCAGGCATTTGCTGACACTGAGCAGAAATTCATACAGGCTTTTTCATTCCAGTATACTTTGCCACATTTTTCAAAAATAATAACGATTTATAACCAATATGGCCTAGTCAGAGTGATGCTCAAGACATTGTCACACCAAAGAACTGTATGTCAAACCTCTTCTCCTTTTAAGATCTCTGTTTTCTTACCTGTGAAACGAGCAGATTGGACTGGATAACTTCTATGACCATTTACACACCTAACATTTTACTTTTCTGTAATTTTCTGATTTGGAATAAAGTATAAAATATACAAGACCACCTGGGAATGGAAGAGATTGCAGACTAAAAAAGAACAATATGAACATTGAATCTTCATTATGAAGGGAGGGTAGCAAAAAATAGATGTTGCTCCTTGGAATATTGTATAGGAGCTTCAAGAAGTACCTTGTTCTTCAAGAAACAAAATAAAGTGGAAATAAAAAGCTGAAATCAATATTTTGGTATCCAAAAGAGGTATACTAAGCTCAAATGAATTACATGTAGTCAATAAACTTTCACAGACAGCTTAGAAAGAAAAGGGTGCATTACATCGTTTCTTTTGAGAAATTGTATAGATTATGCACATTGACTTCTTTTGTTCCAACATTTTACACTGCATACAGATATAGAAACTTAAGTATGAGTCATTTAAAAAAACTGAAATGAACTTATCAAACTGCAGAATCTCTATTACTGCATAGTCTCACCCACAAAAATCGAGACCAAAATTATATTTTATGTAAAGGTATGTACTTTTCACAGAAAATTAAAATAAGATAAATTCCAATAAATAAATTAAGATAAATAAATTCCAATTCACAGGAATTACTTTGAAAATATATCAGCCAAAGGGATGCCTTACATAGTATTTCTTTACTTTCATGGTTTTGTATAAATAAGTTCTATTGTAACTTTCCTTGACCTTCGAGATGATGCTGAGAATAATACACAAAGATTGTTTGTATACAAAATAGAAATATTGCTTCAGCACAGACCAGATATTATCATCTCTCAACATCATCTTTTTTTTTATTCTTCCAGAAGAAAACAAGTTTTCACACACACACTGAACTTGTGCCATATAAAGTTGTAAACGTTGAAAATACCTAGATTCCCATTTCCTTGAGTAAATACAAGATAAGGAGTGGTGGGCTCAGTCATCTATTTTAGAGTGGTTCATCATGATTCTGGATCAGGCCTCACCACATCACAGTATTTATTGATTATTCTTATTTGTGCTTTTTCCCATCTAATGTAAGCTATAGTGAAGGTAGGAGGAGCAGAGTAGAGAACCCAAACCACATCTCACCACTAACGTGAGAACTATCAGGCATGATTCTGCAATCACGATTCTGATTTTGTTACAAAGTCCCAAATATGAATTTACTTAAATCCTCTCTTTCTTACTGTGTCTCTATTTTGATTTAATACAGTACTCAGGGTTTTGTGGGTTTTTGTTTTCCAGAGTAGCTTCTAAATGAAGCATATTGAGGATATCTATGTGTCATCCCTACTTCCCCTCTTTCTCCTTGTTTCTCTCTGTGTGTTTTTAATATGGGAGCACATATAAGGGTATGCCCACCTCTGTGGGATTGTTTTATCACACTGGAATATGGAAAAAATTCTTCCAGCTTGTTCCATTAAAGCTGCAGGGATGGTTCATTTTAAGATGCTATCTTTTAAAAAATGAGGAAAAAGTTAAAATATGAGTTAAAATTAGATTACTTAAGAGCCAGAATATTTCTGGAAGGACAACCTTAGTCAACTAAGAATGGGGAAGAGGTAAAATAAAATGAAGAGTGATAATATCTACTGCATTTCACAAAAAGAGAATCATCAATGACGTTAGTGGAGCCATTAGAGGGAAATGAGTAGATGGAGCACCGGGAGGCAAGGCAGGTGGAGACAAGGAGCACAGACTCATATTTCAGTAACTGAGTTATGGCAAAGGCACAGTCTCTGAGAGACATGGTTGAAGAACTTTTTCTTATTATTATACTTTTTAAGTTCTGGGGTACATGTGCAGAACGTGCAGGTTTCTTACATTGGTATACACATGCCATGGTGGTTTGTTGCATCCATCACCTCGTCATCTACATTAGGTATTTCTCCTAATGCTATCCCTCCCCCATCCCCCCAACCCCTGCTATATCCCTCCCCTAGTCCCCCATCCCCTGACAGGCCCCAGTGTGTGATGTTCCCCTCCTTGTGTCCATGTGTTCTCATTGTTTAACTCCCACTTATGAGTGAGAATGTGCAGTGTTTGGTTTTCTGTTGTTGTGTTAGTTTGTTGAGAATGATGGTTTCCCACTTCACCCACATCCCTGCAAAGGACATGAACTCATCTTTATTATTATTATTATTATTATTATTTTTTTTTTTTTTTTTTTTGAGACGGAGTTTCGCTCTTGATACCCAGGCTGGAGCGCAATGGCGCGATCTCGGCTCACCGCAATCTCCGCCTCCTGGGTTCAGGCAATTCTCCTGCCTCAGCCTCCTGAGTAGCTGGGATTACAGGCACACGCCACCGTGCCCAGCTAATTTTTTTTTTGTATTAGTAGAGACGGGGTTTCACCATGTTGACCAGGATGGTCTCGATCTCTTGACCTCGTGATCCACCCGCCTCGGCCTCCCAAAGTGCTGGGATTACAGGCTTGAGCCACCGCGCCCGGCCTATTATTATTATTTTTTTCTTTGAAATGGAGTTTTGCTCTTGTTGCCCAGGCTGAAGTGCAATGGTGCAATCTCGGCTCACTGCAACCTCCGCCTCCCGGTTTCATGCAATTTTCCTGCCACAGCCTCCTGAGTAGCTGGGATTTCAGGTATGTGCCACCATGCTTGGCTAATTTTTTACTTTTTTTTTTTTTGTAGGGATACAGTTTCTCCATATTGGTCAAGCTGGTCTTGAACTCTTGACCTCAGGTGATCTGCCCACCTCAGCCTCCCAAAGTGCTTAGTCACTGTGCCTGGCCAAACTCATCCTTTTTTATGGCTGCATAGTATTCCATGGGGTATATGTGCCAGATTTTCTTTATCCAGTCTATCATTGCTGGGCATTTAGATCAGCTCAAAGTCTTTGCTATTGTCAACAGTGTCTCAGTAAACATATGTGTGCATGTGTCTTTATAATAGAATGATTTATACTCCTTTGGGTATATGCATATGTGTGCCTGTGTCTTTATACTCCTTTGGGTATATACATATGTGTGCATGTGTCTTTATAATAGAATGATTTATACTTCTTTGGGTATATACCCAGTAATGGGATTGCTGGATCAAATGGTATTTCTAGTTCTAGATCCTTGAGCAATAGCCACACTGTCTTCCACAATGGTTGAATGAATTTACACTCCCACCAACAGTAAAAGTGTTACTTTTTCTCCACATCCTCTCCAGCATATGTTGTTTCCTGATTTTTTAATGATTGCCGTTCTAACTGGCGTGAGATTGTATCTCATTGTGGTTTTGATTTGCATTTCTCTAATGACCAGTGATGAAGAACTTTTTAAAGATAAAAGTGCCTTAAGAATAGTTAAAAGCCAATGAAATAGAACCAGTAGAGAGGGAGCCATTGAAGATTCATGGAGGAAACAGGAGTCAGGATAATATCCTAAGAAGTGGTAGATGGATTGGTCTTGGGCAAAAAGAGAGACATCCAGTCAGTAAAAGGATGGTTTATTTCATGTAACATAATGACCTCCAGTTCTATCAATGTTGTTGCAAATAACTGGTTCTCATTCTTTTTTATGGCTGAATAGTACTCCCTCATGTATAAGTACAACATTTTCTTTAACTATTTATCTGTTGATGGACACAGGTTGCTTCCAAATCTTGGCCATTGTGAATAACGCTGCAATATACATGAGAGTGCAGATATCACTTAAGTAAAGGATATATTTTTAACTCAGATATTCGAGAGAAATTCTTATTTCTTAATATTCTTCATTATTCTCCAGTATAATAATATGAAAGGAATAAGAAGCAAACACCACCACACACGAGTAACTTTAGAGAATACTAAACCCAGAAAAAATAATGGTAGCTAAATATTACTATGTGGCAAGCAATCACTAAGTTTCTTATGAGATTCAATAATCTTTTCCTTTTATTCACTTTCGAAAGAAGTTCCTTCTAAGGGAATTTGCAGGATGCATCGTCAGTGATAGAGAGCAAAGGGGAATCTTTGGATAGATTGGTTGAAAAATTCAGATGGCATCTCATTCTCTAGCTGGATGCTTCCTAAGCTACATAAACTATTTGGATCATGCAAGACTAATTGAAGAATAAAGCATGATAGTCTTTGAGAGAACCTAATAAATCCCTGGAGTTTGGAGAGCAGAGGGTCTAGGTATGAGCCTCTCACATGGAACAGTCTGAGGGTGGCACATAGTTGCAGTTGCCTTTGGTTGCTAAGTGAGTAAAGAGGAAAGAGAAGTAGTGGGAGTGGCCAACTTGCATTTCCAGAGTTTCTCAGGACTAATCTGCCTGAATTCCGTGGGACCAAATGAATGTCATTGAAATAAGCCTGACTCTGGCCTGAGAGAATTGTCTGCCTAACACTTGCCTAAGAGAATTGTCTATGGGGAATGGGAGACCAGGAAAAAAAGGTTGTGTAGAGTCTACTTCCAAGACAGAAGCCTGAAAAACTGAAGGTTGCCCTGCAAAGTAAGCTGAGAGAGTATCACATATGACAGAGAATGGTAATGTAGAGGTCCCTGCAGCCTTTGGATGTGGGTCTCAGAGGTAGTTAGAAAAGAGCCTGCATCAAAGAAAGAGCAGCATTTGGACATCTTCTCTATAGAAGGCCCCAGCAGCCAGATAACGACAGCAGCTTCAGTCAAACAGCAGGCTTTTTCCTCCTACTGACCTCCAAAATTATTTTCTGATCAGCTCTCTTTGAATTCAGCCTGTTTAACCAACTGCTCTCCTCTTAATCTGCAGTAGTTTCTTGGCTGGTCTCCTTATCCCCAGTCTAGCTGTTCTTTATCCAACATTTTCATTGCTGTCAACAATATTTTTTTAGAAAATATTGCCTCCAAGCCATGCACAGTAACTCATGTCTGTAATCCCAGCATTTTTAGATGCCAAGGTGGGCAGGAGTTGAAAGCAGGAGTTTGAGACCAGTCTGGGCAACATAGTAAAAACCCATCTGTACAAAAATACAAAGACAATTAGCCAAGCATGGTGGCATATGCTGGTAGTCCCAGCTACTTGGGAGGCTGAGGTAGGAGAATCCCTGAGCCCAGGAACTCGAGGCTGCAGTGGGTTGTGATCATGCCACTGCACTTCGGCCTGGGTGATGAAAGTGAGACCCCATCTCAAGAAAACAAAACAAAACAAAAAAACCCAGAAAAGAAAATATTGCTTCCTTGCTAAGATACCTGGCCCCTCCTAATTAAAACTGTTTTCATATATGGGATTCAATAATCTTCAGTATTCGTATATGGGATTCAATAATCTTTTCCTTTTATTCACTTTCCAACAAATATGCATTCTGAATAGTATTCACTATATACTATTCAGAAAGTGACTATTCATTCAAAGTGACTAAAGGAGTCACTTTGAAGAGGAACATTTTAAAGGATCTTTAGTAATATATTTTGTTCCTGCAAAGTTCTGTGACCATGCAATTTTATTTCCCCAAACTGGCCACAGATGTCACAATTCTCTGTCTATGCCAATCTCTCAATCTAAAGTGCTTTCATGCCCCCAGTCAAAATCCACCCACCCATCAAAGCTCAGCTCAAATATCACCTCTTCTTAAAATTGTTACCTGATTCCTACAGTTGGAATGAGTTAGTCCTTAACCTGCAATCCCTTGACCTTTTCTGTATTCTTTTGGTTTTGATCTTATTTCATTCTGTTTTATATTATAGTCATGCAGCATGGGCAACAGACAAAGCCCAAATTGTACATCCACTGTAAATTTCCAACATATCAAGGAATAAAAGAAAAGAACTTGGAAGATTCTAGTTGCATGCAAACTCAAAGAGCCCACTTGAAAGAAGTTTCTGAGACCCTTGAACAAACACAGGGTCAAACAAACCTCCAACTCTGTAGGGAGTGAGGTCTTGAGATGGACCTGAGTGAGCTGTGTTTAAGAACCAGGACTGTCCTGGGGCACTAGCAGAAGTATGTCAGGGATGAATTCAAGGAATCAAACATTAGTGAAAATACCAGCACCCAACAATGGATTTAGAAGCCTCCGGTGAAGAATTTTTAAAAACTGAGCCTAATGAAGTGTTTCTATCTCTAGAAAACTGCAAGGGATATGATTTGGGAGTCAGTTAGGAGTTACTTCATTGGAGAGAAGAAAGCTATTTCTTACCTAAGCTGAAGATGAAAGTGATGGAAAAGCGAAAGTATTGACAAGCATGAGAATGTGGGCATGATACCAAAGAGAAGATGACAAATCCAGGTCGTAGCAGAGAACCTGTATGAGTGTGGTGAGGGACCGAGCAATAGTGTGGGGTCAGGGTGTGTACAGGCAGAGGAAGTGGGACCAACAGGGCAGTTGTGACCATGTTGTTGTGGTGGCAGCAGCAGGGCCCATGAATGAATTAGAGAATTCAGAATTACAGAAACGACCACATGTGGCTGCAGTGGGACATTCTACAAGTCACAAGAAGCATTCATAAACCACTCCATCAGGGGAAGGGGTTTGAATTTAAGTTTTAGCTACTGCTCACTCTTTTATCACAACACAGAAGAAACTGTACACAAAAGGTTATAATTGTAGACAATAAATATCAATTGAATAAATAATAAACATACTGTCATTGTCTGCTGGAAATTCTATGACCAGTTCTTGGAAAACAGCATATCTGGCAATTCTCATTTTCTCACTATATCCTTTATTTTCCATATAGTGGCCATCTACATTTTTATCTGCTGAATATGCCTTTCTCCTTTCTCTAGTAAATCCAACTCCCTTCTTTTGGGGAACTGGTTCTTCCCTGCTCCAACTGTTTGACACTAGTGAGGTGGCAGTTGTGGGCACAAGAACAACCCTCACAACCTCAACAGTATCTTGTGTTAGCAACAGGGATTGGTGTCAAGGATAGGTACAAGACTCAGATGTGGTTCATCAGAATTATTCCATAGGAGAATTATATTTGGAATGAAGCAAAGAGAAGCCCTGTCTTTGCTCAGAGTCATGAAATTGTCATGTTTACAACCTCGGAGAGGCTGCTATCAGTTGTGTTCTCTGTCATGTGGGGAAAGCCTGTTTGAAGGAAGGGAGAATGAAGACCTGCAAAGACAGTCTTAGGGATGAGTGTGTATGGGTGTGTGTAGGGGTGTGTGTGTGTGTGTCTGTGTGTTCGTGTAAGAGAGAGATCAAGAGAGGGAGAAAGGGAGGGAGAAAGACAGAGAGAGAGAAAGAAAATAAAAGTTTTATTAGGAAAGTAGTAACTTGAACATTTTTCTGTTTACATTCTCTTTATTAACAGTTTCATGCTGTTTAAGCAAAAATTTTTTAACTAAAAATGAAGAACAAGCATATAATAAAGCACATATTGGTAAGACACATTTGAAAGTTTATCATCATTTGGCTGATCCGGCCTCATCTGGCTTGCCTGTTTTAAACTGTTTATTTTCACTCTATCACCATATGTGACACCAATGAAGAGTCTAGCTTCATTGTCCATATGCTAGAAGCTGCATTGTTTTCGGTAACACACTGGAGTCCCACTATAAATATTTAAAGCATGTCAAGCTTGTTATCTACAAAAGAGATTATGGGCAAGAATAGAGCTTTAAAACTCTCTTAGAACATTGAGTGGGATAACAGAGTCATTATAAAACCATAAAGCCTTGTAAAATTCAAGCTGACTTTTTCTTATTTTAGATTTGGCATGGTTTCTTTTTTCTTATCTTTCTTTTCTATCTCATTTCTGACTAGATAGTCTTGCTTAATATTTCTAAAGTAGATCATCCTACTAATTCTTAAAAATCAAAAAAACTTAAGGCAGAGGGTAAAAAGCCAAAAATGTTGGGATGAAAACTAGCCAGGGAATATAATGTCGAATAAAAGTTACTTGAAATTGTCTTGAACCACCAACAGATTTAACAGTTGAATTATTCAAGGCAGCACGTTTTCTGTTTTCCAGCTCTGTGCAGCAAGAATTGGAAACAGAAAATATCAGCATTATTGCATTTTTCACTGCCAGCCTTTTGCTGCCACCACAAAGCACCCCAGTCTCTGTCCTATTGCTAGTGGGAAAGAACCTTGCATAGAAAATAACAAGCAGAATCCCTGGTTCTGTTTTTAAGTGATAAGGACACACCTTTAGACTTCTACAAAGAAATTTCTCCATCCAAAACTTTCCCTAATTAATTTGCCTAATAAGGTATCAAGTAAGATTTGCCTTTATCTTTTTTTTTCACAGTTAGACACAGCTGCAAACATAAACACTGGATGTAAGAAAGCAGATAGCTTTTGGGAAATTCATGCGATTCCCATAATTTCTCTCCAATTTGTAATCTTTAAGTTGACATTGTCCACAATTACCCTAAAATCACATAAACGATAGACTGTCTCTAATTTTATTACAAAATTTCATGCCTTCTAACTCCATAGTTTTTTTAATAATTGGGACTGCCACAAAACACTAAATTCAGTTTGTTTCTTCTTTACTCTCTTTCAAACAAACTCTATTTTTTTCTCTTTGAAATTTTCTACCCTTCACTTCATCAGGATGATCCATGGGATTTTTTTTTTCTTACATGATGGCAGGATCAGTCTGTCTGTTATTTGAGAATCCCTGAGGAGATGCCTTGCCCACATTTTTTTTTTCTCTCCCAAGACTACTTTATATTAAATTTCACATCTCTAGAAAGCTCCTTCCCAGTTCTCCATATAGCAGAGAATGAGATCAATGTAGGATGCCACTTAAGACCCTCCAAAACACACACATGTTCACATTTCCAACACTAATTTGTATGTAAGCTAACTCAGTACTATGCTTGCAGCAGACTTGTTCTAGACAATGCATGTCTAATGAAATAAGTTTGGAAAGACTAAAAGTTCCCACTATATCTCTCACCTAAAATTACATACAGATGCTGCTCAGTGCTTGTATTAACTTGTAACTGTGAACAAATTATAAGGTTTTAAGATCACAGAAAAGTTTTTGAAGTTGAAAATAACCACCATTACGGACAAAAGAACCTGTCACTTACCTTTTTGAGTTCAAGGATATAAAATGTTGGTAAGAAAACAAAACATTCTGGCTTTGTGCCAGAACATAACCATTCTCTCACACACTTCTAAAGTGCTTAAGTGTCAGCAAGTGGCTGTTAAGTCCATGTCCCTTAAAAATATTTAAGATCTTTTTAATTGACAATATGGAGTGTCTGCTATATGTGAATATGTGTTAACTTTGTTCTAAAGGCAATAGTATCCAAACCTTTATTTCAACTGAATCAAATTTATATTAATTGCAAAACTCATCTGCAAACCAAGAAAAGAAAAATATTTGATATGTTTAATAAAGTGACAGCTATATGCATTTTAATTTTGCAATGTGTTTATTTTCCTGGTTTTTGTCATTTGAAAAAAAATACACAGAGTTTAGAATGTATGCATAACTTAAAATTTCTGTCTTTGGATACTTTATCTTATAAAAGTAAGATGTAAGTTCAGAAAACCTACATTGCATTATTATTATAATAATGTAAGTTCAGAAAAAAATGAGGTCCAATAATAATTTTGAATATCAGCTTAATCGTAAAGAATAAATAACTGATATGAAATTAAAAGGGAAGTTGCTTTCACCAACTCTCTTCCCAGAAAATATGCATTATAGCTCTCAAAGGTGAGAAAACCAGTTCTCTTGAGATTTCCCATCTGCAGCTGTATTCCACAGAGGTTGAAAAACCATTGAAATGAATTGCCCCAAGGTTCAACTCAAGGTTTTACTTTGAAGGGCACACTGAGGGTAAATTTTTGAACCTAATTATTATGCCACTTCAAATACACTCCTTCAGCTGATGGGGGGAACATAGCCATCTACACATAGGTTCAGCATCTCAAACATGTACCCTTCTGACCCTTCTGTGTTCCTCTTCCTGGATGCCAAGCCATGCTGGCTTTTATTTATTTTTTTTTTATTACATCTTTCCTGTTCTCAATGAGGAAAAACTAATACAAAAGAGACAGAACCATGGTACCAAGTCCTTGGGCACGTAGATAGGCAGATAAAATTTATCATACATAGATTCTAAACCCTCTGTATTTTTTTGAATAATAAAAATCATGAAAATGATTTGTAACATTCACTAGCAATTTAGGGTCCATTACAATATGTCAAATATGCCAGAAAATTTAAAGTCTGAGACTCCCTTCTGAAGAGTGGAACTGATGTATTATGCCATTTAACATAAGAACTACAAGTTAGTTTTGCTTTTGCATTAATAGATATTAATGCCTTGGGTTATTTTGGAATTGTTTTAATTGATCTAAAGATCATGAGTTCCAGATCCTACTCTGCCCTTAAAACTCTGGGTAACCTTAAGTAACCCATGTAAGTTGCTTGTAAGTTACAAGTTACTCGAATAACTTGTTTCCTTATCTATAAAGTAAGGAAGTTTGGCCAAATCCATTTCTAACCCATGAGTCAAGAACCCTTTCAGAGCCATGAGGTTACTGAAAGAGATAAGGTAAATCAAATGTACAACTGAATAAATGCTACTATCACACAGGTAGTAGAATACAAGTGTCATCAAATATGCATATGCTATTGCTGTTAGTAAAATATAAGTTCACTTAAAAGTCTTACTGAATTCAGAACAGCGTTTTGTTACTTTGCATTTCCACTAACTATTCAATACTAAAATTACAACTGATATTAAGTGAGAGAGCTGAAGAAAAAAAAAATGTCATTAAAGAGAGTCCCCATAGGCTGCTCTACAGAAGAGCTACAGGAACTTTGAAATAGAGTAAATGGGTATCTTTTTGTCCTGTAGCCTGTTTTCCACTCGACTAGCCAATGATGGCCTTTATCGAGTATAGGAGTTATGGATTCTAAACTAGAATCCCTCAGACTCCAACTTAAACTAGGAACACCAAATGTCTTCAAACATGTCTATTTCTCTTTCTCAGAGTTACCCGTGAAAATAATCATGCCTGAAATCATTGCAACATTTTTCTTTGAACAGAAAGTTTAAGCTACAATATTCCATGTTAGAAAATAGTTTTGAGACTTGATATAAGAAGTTCGTGGTAATTCTTCTAGAATAAAAAACTAAAATTGAGGAGATAATACAATTCTATAGAGTTTTAACCAGGGAGAAAAACTATTTTCTGTATCAATTTTGATTCTTTAGGCATGGTAGGTTTTCTTTTTGTTTCTCTTTTTTTTTTCTATCATCTTATGTTAAAACATATCTTTCTAAAATCAGAAGTGGAATAAAGACCTTACTGGGGACACCAGTCAATCAATTATCAAGACAATTATAACAAATCCTTTTTTCTTTGGATGATACTTCCATTGTCTATACATCCTCACAATCCCTTCAATGGAGTTTTCTCACCACCTGCAAATCTCAGAGCTCCCAGATTCCTCTCATCAGCTTAGAGAATGCTGATGTTTACCCTCAATCCACGCTGATTTCTTTCAGTTCGAATTCATGTTGTCCCATTAAAACAACCCAGTCCTCATCTGTGACTGACTCTAGGTCACTCCCTACTCAAATACATCCTACACTCCATTAGAGCTATTTTTCTAGAACAGTTTACTTCTATTAACAGCTGCGCTCAAATTTTGTTTAAATCTTCCAACTGCTCCACCCTACTTAACGTAGCCTGCAAAATTTCACAACCTAGTTGTGCACCTACTTCTTTAGCCTCACCTCCAGCCAATGTAGTCTTACTGTATTACTTGAATATACCATGGGTCTTGGTTTTTTTTTTTTTTTGCAATTCTTTGTCTTTCCTTCTGCTACTTACTATGTCTAGATTATTTTCTTCCTCAAGCCTCTCCACTTCTGCACCCCTTTTATTTAGTCTCCAAGATCCAGATATTTTCTTCCTGTATTTAGCTTTCTCTTACTCCCTTCTCCATAGCAGAATTAATTGAATCTCACATGTAACACTAACTGAACATTTGCTGTGTCTAATAGCATAACGTGCTATTAGATACTGAGGGTACAAATATGACAAGACTAGTTCTTACTGTCCAAGAACTTTCAGACTAATAAAGAAGACAGTCCTGTATAGAAATAAAGGCCATTGAGTTATGTTAGCTTTATGACAGAAGTCTGTACCACAAAGAAGGAGGTGGTCAGTTCTACCAGAAAAAGAGGGAAGGGAACGAGAAAGGCATCAAAAAAGAAATAATAATTGAACTGAATCTTGAAAGATCAATAGATATACAATGAGTAAATAAATAATCATCAAAAGAAAAGGGAAAGCCTATTCGGTCATTCAGTTATTCATTCCACCAACATTTATTGAGTGACCATCATATGCCAGGCACTGCAACAAGTGCTGAGAACATAAAGATAAATAAATTATATTCTTTGTCCAATAAAAGGCAAACAAGTACATAAATAATTATATACAATGGATACATTAGACAACTCCCAGTAATATGGAATCTGACCAATTTCATTTTTGATGTTTGACTATTGACAGCTTTTCATGCCCTACCCTATCCCTTTCCCTTTTGTCCCACATAAGGGGAAGATAAAAAGAAAGCCTTAGAGCTCCATTCCTTGGTGCTGGTGGAGAAGGGCAAACCATTCAAACCCAGTTCCCTGGCAACACTCACTACAGCCCCACCCTCTCACCACAACAGAAACCAAAGCCATTGGCTTCCCTTTTCACTGAAGACATTCCAGACTAGCTTTTATGCCTGCCCAGCTTTTTAAAGAAAGTATCATTATGTGAGCAATAAATCTTTTCCTACCACTTAGATGGAGGGATGGAAGCATCATCAGTCTCACAGTCTCATCATCCTAACCAATTATGGATGAGTGTTTATTGCCCTTCACAAAGCAACCACAGAACACTCCAATGGTCCCTGTCTCCTGGTATTCATGCCCTCATATGATGCTCTCCACTTGCGTGTGGGCTAAGTCTAGTAACTAGTTTCAAACAAATAGAATACAACAAAAGTAATGGGATGTCTTTTCCAAATTGGATGTCAAAAAGACTCTTAGTTTTTCTCTTGTTCAACTTATATTGCTCTCTTGCTTGCTCTGATGGAAACCAGTTACGTATGAACAGGTCTACATCATAAGTAACTGAGGGAGGCCTGTGGTCAGTAGCCTGGAAGGAACTGAAGCCATCAGTACATGTAGAGCTGAATTCTGCCTGTGACAATGTCAATGAGCTTTGAAGTGGATCTTTCTCCAGTTGAGCCTGTATATGAGACCATTGCTCCAACCAACACCTCTGATTGTAGCCTTTCAGGAGACCCTGGATAGAGGACTCAGTTAAGCCATGCCTGGATTTCTGATCCACAGAAACTGTTACAATAAGTGTTCACTGTTTTAAGCCACTAAGTTTTTGGGGAACTTGTTAAACATCAATAGAGAACTAATACAGTGGAGTAGTGTAGTAGTGGTGAAAATATACAGAGATATTGACACTTTGGGGTGATGGTTAGGGAAGGAAGGGTGGCTAACTCAATTTTGGACAGGATGAGTAAAGCATGGAGACTGAGAAGCCTGGTGAATCAGTGAAATGTAGGTGCTTACAATAATCCAATGTGGCTGGACGAGGGAAACCACAGAGAGTTTGTGTAGGGCAGAGTCTGGAGCTATATACTGAAGCAGGATGTGAGAGTGCCTTGTAAAGTCATGTAAAGTAAGGAGTTATTAAAGAATTCTAAACAGCACAACAACATGATCATGTTTGTGTAACTTGAGCCTGAGCTGTTTTTTACCTCAGATTCAGACGTGTCCAGACAGGTTTTGAGGGCTAGTAGCCCAGGCCCTTAGTAATCTGTTTGCATGTGTAGTCAAGAGTTCCAATAACTTTTGGAGTAAGTGACAAAGGAGCAGTGGTTCTAAGCTTAGGAATGCAATGTCTGTTCCTCTGATTGTCCTTCTTCCCAGTCCCCATGGATTGATGCCTCAGCCTCATAGAGGAGGAATTGCATTAACAAGCAAGGAAACAACTGTTTCACAAGGCACCCATGAGAATCGCAGATCCTAAGACAATATCATCAAGTCAGCAGTAGTGGAGTTAGTAGATTTTGCAGGAATCAAGGTACTACTGGCTGCTTTAAAAGGACATTGATGCCTTAAACGTTGGACACCAACATTGACATCAGTGCGGTGGTAAGGACTCCAACAGAAGGCATTATTCTCTTTTTTCTTTGAAAGAACAAGACAGAAAAAAGAGTGGACAATAAGACTATTTCAGAGCACACATTAAATGTCACTAGCCACCCAAGATCCTGTATTTGGATAAAAAATTTGAGGGATCTAGAGCTTCCCAGAGAGGAAGGGAGGATTTGGGAAAGAGAGAGAGAGAGAAGCAGAGAAAGAGAAACTATTTTTTATTAATAGGCTATTTTTTAGTACAGTTTAGATTTACAGAAAAATCAAACAGATAGTACAGAGTTTCCACATGCCCACCCCCCTGCACAGTTTCCCCTATTATTAACATCTTATATTTATATGCTAGATTTATTACAACTAACAAACCAATATTGATACCTGAGTATTAACCAACATTCATGGTTTAGTCATATTTTCTTAGTTTTCTTAGGATCCCATTTTCTTAAGATCCCATCCAGGATACCACATGACAACTTGTTGTCATATCTCCTTAGGCCCCTCTTAGTGGTAATGTTTTCTCAGACTTTTTGTTTTTGATGACTTCGATGGTTGTGAGGAGTACTGACAAGATATTGCAGAACCCTCCTCTCTTTAAATTTACCTGATGTTTTCCCCTTGATGGGTCTGGGGTTATAAGTTTTGGGAGGAGAAGTACTATTTTGATATTGATGTTGTGTCCCTTATTACCTCCACACTGCTTTGGCCTGAGAAATAGAGTGTATTGCATTTGTATTTTGAAAGGATCACGATTGTGGCAAAAATATGAAGGGGAAAGAAACCAAGCAGTATGACCAACTTGAAAACTATTGCAACAAGTGCCAGAGCCAAAGGAAAAGATGTAGTAATTTAAATAATGATGTATTGTTTAAATGATGTAGTAATTTTAATAAATGAGGACCAAGCAAACTTTGGACTTGGAAATTAATAGAATTATTAGTCAGCATTATTGGGAAGGGCTGGAAAGTGAATTAGATGTAAGGAAATAGAAGTAGTATGCATTAATGTTTCTAAGCATTCAGAATATAAAGGAAAGGAGAATGATGAGGGTCATAGCTAGAGATATATAGAATTGAGGGGCTTTAATGATATATGAGACAGGAGCAAACTTTAATGATATATGAGACAGGCTCAAGTGCTGTAATCCCAGCACTTTGGGAAGCTGAGGCAGGTGGATCACAAGTTCAGGAGTTCAAGACCAGCCTAGCCAACATGGCAAAACCCCGTCTCTACTAAAAATACAAAAATTAGCTGGACTTGGTGGTGTGTACCTGTAATCTCAGCTACTCGGGAGGCTGAGGCAGGAGAATCGCTTGAACCAGGGACATGGAGGTTGCAGTGAGCTGAGATTTTGCCACTGCACTCCAGCCTGGGTGACAGAGCGAGACTCTATCTCAAAAAATATGTAAATAGATAAATAATAAAAATAAAAGTAAATATTTGTAGGATGACTGGAAGAATAACTGAGTATAGATAAGGCCAGAAGCTGATGGAGGTCATACTTTATAGTGCTGACTACATCACCATCAATGAACGTGTACCATGTTTTTCATGAACAGTATAGCACTTGTTTTATTATATTACAATTCTGTGTTTCACCTGTGTCTCCTCACCTATCTGAATCCCACTCCCTCAGCCAGGAGATTGGTTGAGGGTAATCTATTTGGCCTGATTTTTATAGGCCAGAACTGGAAAAGACTTTAGGAATTGTCAGAAGCAAGGAAAAAACAAAGCTCAATGAAAAGGTGAAATCCAATAAGCTGAAAATCAAAGATCCCCAAATACATGGAAGGAGTAGAAGCAGGTTTGTAATTCAAGAGTCTGGAACCCAGAATTTGAAATCATGGGAGGCAAGAGCCAGGAGAGGACTGGAAAAATGATCTCAACAGATTTAGCCTTCTGAGTCTTATTTTTATCTGTCAGTCACAGTGATGAACGGCCAAACTGGCTACTTTAAAAGGTTGCAAGGGGTCAGATACCTCTAGGTAGAAAACATCCTGGGGGAAAGGGGTATGTCTTTTTTTAAAAACCTGTAATTATGTCCCTAGTATCTAATACAGTGCCTGGCATAGAGAATGTATTAAAAAAAAGACTGAATAGAATGAATGGAACACTAATCATCTATGGGTTTGAGTTAAATATTTTGGGGGAGTGATTAATAACTATCTCAAGTTATAAGATATCTGAATTTAAACTTAATGATCTGAACTTGATAATGTAAATTTAAGCTACAATGTCACTTGAATTTGCATCTCACAGAACATCCCTGGCTTATCATTCAATGTTATTGACACATGTCATATATAATCCTACTTAAGATGATAAAATAATTACCCTTCCAAGGGAGTAATAAATAGAACCATGATTCAGATACTTATTAATCCTTCTTTCTAATTGTAGACAGCCACAGTGTTCCAAAACATTTTTACCAAATATATAACCAACCAACCCAGATGCATCTATCTGGTCTTTACCAAGTGTATCAGTTAGAATTTGATCAGTGAAATAGAAACACTATAATTGCTATGGAATGAGGGATTTATTATAGAGATTAGGCCTTAGGAAATTGTGGGAACTAATAAAGAAGTTTATGGAATCACATTGTCTCTGCCTCCAGTGATGGGCCTGAAGTCACTACAAGACAATAGGACTGAGACTCTGGATTATGAACTGAAGTTGTCTCAGGACAAACGAGAACACACAATAGTAAGAAACAGTCTCTCACTCTTTTTAATCCTGAAATGAAGGTGACATGCAAAACGGATTCATTCACTTCTCTGTGGAGCTGCACATGTGCATGGCTCAGTACCCCAAGAAGCTGAAGGAAGACATGAGGGAAACAGGAGAAACTGCAGGCCAGCTACAGCCCTTCACCAAAAAATTGGGCCAGTAGGTCAGCAATGAGGTGCACAAGCTTCAACCATGCCTGGCACCTTTCATGGATTTTCAAAGCATAGTTACTACTGTTTTCCTTCTGCCTTCCAAATATCACACAAATCTCTGCTGAGGTCAATTCTAATCTGGAACTACATAGTAAAGGGGTTCTGGGAAATGTTGTTTCAATTTGGCTGAGTAGACACAATATAAAAGCACCATACTAAGTCATGTCTATATGCTCTGCAAATTTGTGTTGGCCCCTCAGTCAGGGCCAGTCCCAGTTCAGGTGCTTTACAGACCACTTCCCTTTGTCTCCCAGGTATTTTGTCAGGTTGTTAAACACAGATCATCCTATTTCTACTCAAGGGTGGGCACAGCTAAGTCTCTGCTGAAATGTTTGATAGCCTGGAATAATGGAAATATGACATAGCTCTAAAATTGACTAAGGCCAATGAACCTCCTTTTACTTCTATCCACCAAAAGGAAACTTAATCGGTGTACCTTCAGCTCCCGTATTAACCACCCATAGAATTTGAAAAAAGAGACAGATTTCAAATTCCAAGCACCAAACCCCAGTTTCCATATCTGCCTCTGCCTCCTTTCCGTCAAAGCCTTTCCTCCATTGGGCATGACAATGGGAACACACTTTCTTTCCTTCAGGGAGAAAATACTCTCTTGTACCTATCAAGTGTGGTTTGGCCCGCATAACCCAGAAAAGGAAAAACAATGGTAACCCAGTGAATTTCGTAAATTAATCTTAAATAATACCCTTTGTGGGATGCCAAAGTGACGTTAAGTTAGTATGTGAAATGTGACCTGGCTCCTTTTTTGGCCTTTGTTGGTATAAGATGAAGAAATCATGTCTGCATTTCTTTTCTGCTGTGATCTAGTCCTGTGACTACCTAATAAGAAAGTTTGAGCAAAGAAAACTCTTCCTCAGCATGCAAACACATACCTTTCAAGAATACTAATGCTGTTGGGCATTTGGCAGCTTAAGACTAGACTCGATAAAAGAGAGGAGAGAATTCTGTCTCCAGCATGAAATGGTCCTCCTAAAAATGTACCAGATATTTTTATTCAATAGAAGCTTTAACATCCCATATGAAACATTGGCTATCAAGTTCATGGTTGCTTTATGGTTTTCTCCAAGAATAATGGGTCGATATTTGTCTTAGATTTGTATAACTAAAGCACTACATCTAGTGATTCCCACAGCCTCCACTGCCAAATCAAAGTGTGTTCCAAGGTAAACTGACATCTCTACCTCTAGAAACAGAAACCTGTTGGCAACTTTTTTTTTTTTTTTTTTTTTTGAAATGGAGTTTTGCTCTTGTTACCCAGGCTGGAGTGCAATGGCACGATCTTGGCTCACCGCAAACTCCACCTCCTGGGTTCAGGCAATTCTCCTGCCTCAGCCTCCTGAGTAGCTGGGATTACAGGCACGCGCCACCATGCCCAGCTAATTTTTTGTATTTTTAGTAGAGACGGGGTTTCACCAGGTTGACAAGGATGGTGTCGATCTCTTGACCTCGTGATCCAGCTGCCTCGGCCTCCCAAAGTGCTGGGATTATGTTGGCAACTTTTAAAGATTCTTCTCTAATTAAAAAAATTTAAAGACTCAACCAGCCATGCTATGGCCTATCTAATGCACCTCCCCGCAGAGATTCCTTCAGATATCTGAGCATCAGTTTGTGAAATGGGGTCAATACCTTCTTTGAAGAGGTATCATAAGAAATAAATGAGATTTGGTATAATATTTTTATGGCACAAACTTAACATGTTACATACTTGTCTTAGTCTATTTGGGTGGCTATCAGAAAATGCCATAAACTGAGTAGTTTATAAACAATAGAAATTTATTTATCACAGTTCTAGAGACTGGGAAGTCCTAGATCAAAGTACTGGCAGTTCAATGTCTGGTGAGAGTCTACTTTCTGGTTCAGAGATGGCTCCTTCTAGCTGTGTCCTCACATGGTAGAAGGGAGAAGGCAAGTCTCTGGCTTCTTTTACAAGGGCACTAATCCCATTCATGAAGGCTCTGCCTTCATGGTCTAATGGCCTCCTAAAAGGTCACAGGTCCTAATATCATAACCATGGGGTTAGGATTTCCCATAGGAATTTTGGAGAAACAAACATTTAAACCACAGCCATACTCAAATAGATAGAAGCCATTATTATTCTATATCACATATAATACTCATTTCACACATGTATGTGTACAAACATATGGATGTGTGTGTATAAATGCATATCCTTATATGCTATCTATTACATATACCAGAAAAATAATTTGTATTTCCATATTGTGCACATATGTGAAAGAGAAAGAAACTCATCTGTATAAGGAGAAGGACATAAAGTGAAAGAAGTAATGAGTGAGGAAAAGTTTGGTGAAATAAAACAGTAACTATCAATTAACTGTAGTGAAATCTCACTTATGTTCCAATTTATAACCACCATGTACCCAATACTCTCTGAATAATTATTGAGATTCATTTGTGTACGAGGCATCTTTCTAGACCTTGGAGAAGCAGGAAAAGGTATCAGTTTCTGACTCTAATAAATTATTAAGTTTACTACAGGATATTCAATAACTATACAATGTGACCTAAGATAAATGCAAAATACTATGTGATGAGAAAGAAAGGAATAAATAGTCTGTAGGGGACAAACGGAAAGTTAAAAAATATGTTACCACTGAGGCAATATTTTAACTGGTTATTGGTAGATAAATAAGAGTGGCTTAAACAGAAATGATAGAAGAGGGTTTTAAGCAGAGGAAATAGCTTGAGCTGTGGTAGGGAGAACTGAAAGACCATGAAGCTTCCTGAGTTAAGGGAAGCGATGCTCCAAGAAAGGAACTTTTCAAATCAGAAAGAAACAAACACAGCAGGGAAATTTGAAAAGGCAGCCTAGGATGCAAGTGGAAGACTTTTGACTTCGTTCTATCAGCACAGACCCTTCATAGATTTATTTTCAAAATAGTGACTTAGCTCAAATATTCAAAAAGTAAAAATCAAAATGGAACGGAATTGCTATTTTTCTGTATATTTCCTCTCCATTTTAACCTGGACATTATAATATTTTACTAGGTTTCCATATATTCAAAAGGCCTGCTGATGGACTATCTAACAAGCCTCAAAGTGAAGAAATTTTAACTAATGCAAGTCTTGGAATAAATTCAGAATAGAATACAGCTTTCAGTTTTTATTTTAAGGTTCTGTATCATTACACTGTGAGATTTGGTGGAGGGCCTAAAATATTGAGGAGTCTTTTTCTTCTAACTTACCTGTCAGTAGTGACTGTAAATTATTTGTAAGACAAGGTTTTTAATAATCCATTAACATATAAGAATAATTTATTTCTTGGTGGGGGGAAGGGATATCATAAGAAGGGTAGAATAACAAACTAGGGATTTTAAAGATGCCTGAAACTGATTTATCAGATATGATACAATGTCTTTGAAAAAATAACAAGTAATTCCAAGCAATATTTAAAACAATCCCAGAAGCTAACACTCTCCTTCTGAAAAAAAGCTAAAACATTGATAGAAAGAATGCAAAACTGAAATGGACTGATTTTCAGAGTGTCACCTAACCAGGGAAGAAGAGCAGGCCAAACACATATTTTTAAAACTGCAATTTCAGAATTTCCAAGAGTTAAGATTTATATTTTATTAACTTTAATTCTATAGAAAAAAGTTAAATACATTTCAAATTGGAGCCATTTACATCCATTGACTGGTATCAATTGATATAGGTATGTTTTACACAGCTGTTATTAGACTGTACACTTACATTTTTATTTTTATTGACTATTTCTCTAAATACATATATTCATGCACAGGAATTTCTAATTACTACAATATATTATAATTAGGAGTTCTAGTTATCTCAACAATGTAGGTAAGAAGAAATTTCTACACTCTCCAAATAAAAAATCACTACCATTCATAATTGACTTGCACGTGAAAGCAAAGTAGGCCAGGAATTAAGAGGCCATCTTTTAGTCCCAGATGTATGTAGAGTTAATATCCCAAGTAACTTTACTGCAAACTATATAACCTTCTTCAAACTTCCTTTCCCAACTTACAATAGAATGTCTGAAAGGAAGAGTTAGGTCTTCTAGGTCCCAGATGCTGAGATCCAGAGAAGTCACATTCATTCATTAATTCATTTACTCATTTATTTATCCATTCAACTAACATTTACCAGGTATCACGTCTGTGCCAGGTTCTGGGATACAGTTCCTGGGGATACAGCAGTGGACAAGACCATCAGAAATCCCTGCTCTCTGAAGTTTATACATTCATCATGGGAAGTAAACCATAAGCCAACAAATAAATTAGGTAATTTCAGATAGTTATAAATGCTAGGAATATAATAAATAAAATCCAATAAGGAGCAAGGATATGTTTTGGGTACCTGTGTACAAATTGACATACAATGCAGAATATAGTTTGTCTTATAGTGCTTCATCTTTGAGAAGTATGTCTTGCAATTAAATTACTCATGGTACAATTAGTAAAAACAAGTTGCTTATAGACATTTGATTTTGTTCTTTATAGATTAGCTGCCCAACACTGTCAAAATTCCTTTAAAAATATAATTATAACCCAGAGCATATAGACAGAATATTAACATGGAAGTGAAATATATTTAAGTGAGAAAGATGAGAAAAGGGTCATTCATTTGCTCCTTCTTGGGGCACCATGTTGGATCAAAAAGGGGGTAATATTTGCTATGTTCAGAAAGGCAAGGTGGAGTCAAGAAGACTATGAATCCCAGGTTTTCTTTTGTAATTTCCCTTAGACTATAAATGTCTATGTTTCAATGTTTTTCTTTTATTAAATGACAAAACTATTGTCCCATTTTATTTCATGTAGAGGACATAAAGACAAATATATAATCTCCCTAAATATGAGATGATTTTTTGCTACCATGCACACATTGCTTTTACAGAATCTATATTCATCTCTAAAAATATAAAAATCCAACTGCATAATGTCACTAAAGAGTGATTATAATTTTTACAAATAAAAGGCAGGTGCATGTTTTAGATCACAAACTCAAGAAATCCCTAAGACCATTTTTTTTTTTTTTTTTTTGAGACAGAGTCTGTCGTCCAGGCTGGAGTGTAGTGGCATGATCTCAGCTCACTACAACCTCTGCCTAAGGCTATTTTTGCCATAACTGGTTTAGTAAACAAGTTCTGCATCTTCTCAACACGTATAAGATGCTTCAAATAGTACTATGCAAAATGAACTAGAATTATTACAAAATGAAAAATAGTTCAACCTCTAGGTGATGGAGGATGTCCACTCTGTTGATACATCTACTTTGTTGATACATTTATTCACGTAGGATTTTTGGAAAATAATATTAACTATACCCCATTCTCTTAGAATTTTAGCAAGGAAAGGATCTTCCATTTATTTACACATCAAATGTAAAAACAAAAACAAAAAACCTTTATTTAACAGGCCAAATTATACCTCCTTAAAACATGGGGTCGGGTGTGGTGGCTCATGTCTGTAATCACAGCACTTTGGGAAACCGAAGCAGAAAGATCATTTGAGCCCAGGAGTTCAAGACCAGCCTGGGCAACACAGTGACACCTCATCTCTACAGAAAGTTTTAAAATGAGGCAGGAGGATCACTTGGGTCCAAGAGGTCAAGACTGCAATGAGTCATGACCATGTGACTGCACTCCTACCTGGGTGAAAGAGCAAGACTCTGCCTCAAAAATAAATAAAATAAAACATGGATGACTTGGGCCCCAGAATGCTAATCACACCACCTTATAGCAGAACAGCTGCTTCCTAATTGAAGAGCTCTGGTCAGTACAACAGGACAGAGAAGAATAAATTTATCTCAGCCTAATTGCCTGTTACAATGTTACTGAAGATAATATAATCCACACAATTTTCAAAAGTAACAGAACTACTCTGAGAAAGTACCTCAAAGTCAGTGCTAAAGATAATACCACTAGTTTTTTAGATCTAAAATTTATCTTCCATAGCATAGAAACAAAATATACATATGTAAATCATTTTAGATAACTTCGTGCAGAAAATTGTGAGTTCAAGACACTATTGTATTCATTTATCAATCTATTTGCAACCATAAATAATGACCCATTTTGCATTGAGGAAACTATTAAATAATTTTTAAAACAATTTTTTGGTAGTTATAGATATTCTGAAAGTAAAAGATGATTTGTTTTAAGACAAAAGCCTCTATTTAAATAGAGGCTTTTTATATTCAACTTTTATATTCAACACAGATATAAAATGAAAACTTATCCTAGCTATTTAAAAAATGTGACAGTTGGAAGTGTTATACTGGCTATGTTATAAAGAACACAGACTATCATCCTCCATGCCATTGTCCACATGGGCCCCGTGACAGATTTTGGTGCAATTGTGTATGTTTTTGCTTTTCAATTTTTTTTTTTTTAAGTTTTAGCTTCGGGAGCACACATGCAGTTTTTCACATGGGTGTATTGGATCATATTGTGGTTTGGGTTTCCAGTGACCCCATCACCCAAATAGTAAACATAGTACCCCAAGGTAGTTTTTCAATTCTTGCCCCCCTCCCCTCTTTTGGAGCCTCCAGTGACTATTATTTCCATCTTTATCTTCATGCGTGTCCATTGTTTAGCTCTTTACTTATAAGTGAGAGGATGGGGCGTTTGATTTTCTGTTTCTGTGTTATTTAACTTAGGAGAATGGCCTCCAGCAGCATCCATGTTGCTGCAAAGGACATGATTTCATTCTTTTTTATGGTTGTGTAGTATTCCATGGATGTGTACCGCATTTTCTTTATCCAACCCACTGTTGATAGACATTGAGGCTGATTCTACGACTTTGCTATTGTGAATAATGCAGGCTTAAAGAGGACATTTAGGAGCAAGCATTTATCTTTTCTTTCAGTTCTTTGCTCTTTGCTAAAGGTAAACAGCCACAGTGAACTGTCCTAGCATGGGAAAAACTGAAGACAGGGTCAAATGGCCTAAATGACTTTCAAAATGGCTATGCTGCTACCAAAGATTGTAATGAGCTGTCCACTCACAGAATTTGTGAATTGACTATGCTTTTCCACCTTGAATCCCAAATTAATTTGTACCTCATTTCTTTCTATTAAATATAGAGCTTGGAGTTATTCAGTGGGTACTTTTTACTTTTCCTTTCAATTTAAGAGAGTACATCTTGCTCTCATTGTCCTAAGATCTTCCACAAATTGATATGGCTGTAATTTTGTACATGACAATGATTTTCAATATTTGGAGGTAAGTAAAAGACTACAGTTTTTTCTTTCCCAAATTGTGGAAGTAAAACAAATTAATAATATGTCTTCTAATCTTGTTTTTCTAGCATGCTTCCGTGACAATAGCAGAGACCTACCCTCTAATATTGTATTAAATTTGCAGAGCAAATATTACACTTAAAATATTTCCAAGATATGTGAAATTTTTCTTAACCCTTAAGTTAGCCAAATAATAGGTGATAGTTAACATAATTCACCTTTATTTAGTCCTTTTTCTTTTAATTTGCGTCTACTTCTCTCCCATTCTCCATTATTTTCTTCTTTTGAATTATTCTAAACAAACTGCTCACATGGATCTAATACTGACTCAGTTTGTTTCAGTCATTAACAGTCCCTAAAAACAGTATAATTGCTTTTAACTCACAGGTATCTTCATAACTTTGGTTGCTATCATTGCTCAAAAATATGGGCTGGTAACATGTTATAAATGCTATATGTACTTGAAATATGTTTGTTACATTTTTTGGAAGACAGAAGCACCAATGGGGAATGTAAGAAGAGAGAATAAGTCCATGTGCTTGGTGGAGAATGTCAGGTATGTGGAGGTTTATATTTGGCTTATCTGATTGCTGCTTTGACTCCTGCTGCAGAGGTGTTGTAAAGGCTGATGAGATAGCAGCCCATACATGGCACCAAGCTGGAGTCAGAGACAAATGAGGCCCACCCTGCCTAGACCTTACAGCTTTGATTTTGTTGTTTCTAGTCATATTGCTACATATACTTATAGGAATTGAGTAACTTAGTGATAATTCAATAATATATTAATTTTTAAAAAATCAAAGTAAGGGGGTACAGGCTATATGAATGTAAAAATGTTAATGTTTTATAATTAAAAGTAAAAAAAACTCCATACACATCAACTGTACATTTTTCTCCAAGTATCCCATTAATATTGTATTCACCAGATTTCAGCCTTTAATCCTCATTAATCCTCAACCTCACACTGTCCATGAGGACAGCTTTTGTTCTCATGATTCCAGTTACATCAATAGATTCATAATCCCCAAATTTATATCTTCAACTGGTCTACTCATTTGAGCTCCAGCGCATGTATGTGACTGCTAAATATCTTGCATCTTTCCTACTTTACATTTCCAAACCTGAATGAATTCCACCTCAACTACCCACAGTGTTCTTTATCTTTATACACTGTCAGTGAATGCCGTCACCATTCAGGTAATTATCAAAAGAAGCACTGGAGATCTTGGCTTCTTCCTTCTCCTTCGTCACCTCAATGCCATCAATTCTAGTCTTCTTAATCTTTTCTTATCTAGATCTCAAAGCAGCCTATCCTCCTGGACAATTCCTTGTGTCTATATATATATATACAATGATAGCCCAAGATCCTAGAAGAGTAGTTTAGACTCTTAATTATGCTTTCAATAAATATTTGTTAATTGCTTGATCACCCAATTCACCAAATATAATACATGTAATAGATCTAATGTGGATTTTAATCATTTTGTGTGTCATCTGTTTAGCAAATTTCTCACATACTCATGAGTCTAGATTTTTGATAAGACACTGCGTCATAAAATGATGCTGAAGCAAATCTATAGGAAATATTTCTGCTCTATTTAGCATAAGCCAGAGATGTACTATATCAGAGTTCCATTGGCCCATGGATTTTATCTTCTTTTGAGTACTCAAGCTGAGCAAAGATTACTAAAGAGTGCAAGGGAATAAAAGAAGTTGGAAAGAAGAGAGGATTTGCGCTTATTTAACCTTATTTTTCCTGCCTTCTAAAGTCAGATTTATCTACATTCAGTATAGTTTTAGACCTAACACTTGGTATTTGATCTTGACAAATCAGAAAAGAAGAAAGAATGTGTCAACATATTTGGTTCTATCTTTACTCAACTTTCATTGTTGGAGTGATCCTTTTGTGTATCATCTATTTCTTGAACATTCTAAATATAAGAGGTATGTTCCTTGTGTTAGCATTGATACAATCCTAGAATTGTTAATTCTACATTTTGACAAAACCTTTGTTATCCATGATATGTCCTAAACCACCTAAGATATTGAGCCTACCCCCAATCATAGCTGATGACCTTTTTCTTTTTAAAAAAATTTATTAATTATAGTTTAAGGTCTGGGGTACATGTACAGGTCGTGCAGGTTTGTTATACAGATATAAACGTGCCATGGTGGTGGTTTGCTGCATCCATCACCCCTTAATCTACATTAGGTATTTCTCCTAATGCTATCCCTCCCCAATCCCCCCACCCTCTGCTATTCCTCCCCTGGCCTCCCACCCCCCAGGCCCCGGTGCATAATGTTCCCCTCCCTGTGTATGTGTGTTCTCATTGTTCAACACCCACTTATGAGTGAGAACATGCGGTGTTTGGTTTTCTGTTCTTGTGTCAGTTTTCTGAGAATCATAGTTTCCAGTTTCATCTATGTCCCTGCAAAAGACATGAGCTCAGCTGATGACCTTTTTCTTTGGACTATCTTTGACCCTCACCTTTGGTAATGATGAGTGACTGGAGAAAATAACTTGGGGGAAAGTACATTAGCTTCACATTCTTTATATTTAATCTCAAAAGAATGTCAGATTATATATTCCCTAAAGAAGCAGACCAGCTCCTAGGCCTACAAAAGATGAAGGTAATTTCATTAAATGTACTAACTTATTGATACTCAATGTATGGTTTACAAACCAGTGATACTGACATAACTGCTAGCTTGTTAGGAACACAGTATCTAGGGCTCCATCTCAGATATACTGTATTATAATTTTTTATAAGATCCCCAGGTGATTCTAATGCATATTAAAGTTTGAGATGAGCTGTATTAAATCATCTCAAACAATAATGTATCAAACTGAAGGAATATTGATCAATTATGAACACTATTTTTAAAATGCTAGCCCCAGAAGAAAATGATCAGAGTCTATTCAAGTAGAGTTGAGGGGAAAAGAAGTCAGTCTTAAAGTATTTGCTCTGGTGAAGTCATTCCTACTGTGAGCTCATCGTCTATAAGCATTTCTCCAAAAGTAATACATCCCTAGCATTTATACGTGTCTTTAAGAGGTGGAGGAATGAGGAATCACAAGCCCATTATGATCAAAGACACTCCTGGATTAGATATGAGCACCTTAGAGCAATAGTTAAAGCTCATGAGCTCCTTATTCATCCTATATGGTTATTCTTATTATAACAAAAATCCTTATTCCTAATTTTTTATTCTTCTTATGGATTCAGCAGAGAGCCTTATTTAATATCTAATAAAACTGTTCCAGCTCTGAACTCTTCATCAGTTTGAACAAATCTCATGTGGCTCTATTTGCCCTTAAATTTTGTCACCGTGTTTATATCTAAGTTTGGAAAAACTCAAACCTATAACAATTAATGACAATTAGATATTCAGTGCCTTGGTTTGTCACTCTCTTTCTTCCTTTTTTTTATTATAGTCTTTATTCTTTTATTTTTTCATTCTTCTTTCTTTCCTTTCTTCCCCATCCCTCTCCTTCTTTTCCTCCCATTATTCCTTGCTTTCTTCCCTACTTCCTTCCTATTACTTCTAAGCCATTAATACAGTATCCCATAAATTCCTCTCTGTTTAATCCATTGTGCAATCTACATACTTAGGAAATATAATATAAGACTTTCCCGTGTACATTCTTCTGGATTGGAAACCAGTATCCTCAGAAAACATGACTGCAATTTTCTGTATTGAATGAGATTAGGAAGTAAGGAATGCCAAAGGGTTAAGATCAAGGGATAAAATATCCCTTTGCCAAAATCATTGCAGAGGTTTTAAATAAGGCAAATCTTTGTGTCGGGGCCAGGGTCTGTTGATAAGAAACAGTAGACCTTCTCTTTTGATAATTTAATGATGGAAATTCCCTGCATCCTGGCAAGCAGTGAAGAAATGTTGCTTCAAGCAGGATTACTGATGCCTTTAAATCATACCATGTAAGGCTGCCTATGTAAAGAACTAGTTCAGATTTTAAAAAGGAAAAACCATGTATCTTGAGAGCAAATGAGTATGACAAAAAAAGCATTAAATTATAAGCTAGTGATGCAGAGAGTTAGTTCTAGGTTCTGCTATTATCTGGCAATCACTGAGGAGTTATTTCAAGTCTTGGTCCTCATGTATTCGACTGTAAAATGATAAATCAGATCTTTCCAGTCCCTTCCAACTTTAATATTCTTTTTTCAATGATTCATCATAAAAACGATGTCAAAAGTAGTAGTAAGGTTTAAATGAAATAAATGAAGAGAAAAAGGGGAAATATAAAAGAGGGTGGGTTGAAGTATGGAATGAAATAGTTCCGTACTGCTAGAATAAATATGCAGCTGTATGAATGAATAAATATTCAGCTATTTATTTATGAACAAATAAAATCCATTTGACCGACAAATTCTTGTCATGCTTGTGGTCTGTAGATGTTCTAAATGTGAGGCAGTCTTTGCTCACTGGCAGGTCAGAACTTTGTCTGGTCACTAGGCTAAATTTCAGCAGTGAGCTTGAGATCACACAGAACATGAAGAGGGTGTTTTCAGGAGATGATATAGACTCCTAGGGACCATTACTACAGAGGAAAGGGTTCTCTGTTCTGTTTCACAGATTCGGCTTGACAGCAAATCCACAAGCATTGAGTATATCCTTGGTTTTTCCTATGCTTTCTATGTGAATAAAAGGGATCAAAAAAGAAGAAAGTATCAGTAAGAGTTCTCAAAATAACTCCAAAATAGATTCTGACAGTTTGATAGAAAATCAAGTTTTTGATTTCATTATTTATTTATTTACTTTTGAGATGGAGTTTCGCTCTTGTTCCAGTGCAGCGGAGCAAGCTTGACTCACTGCAACCTCCACCTTCCGGGTTCAGGTGATTCTCCCACCTCAGCCTCCTCGGGAGCTGGGATTACAGGCGTCTGCCTACCATGCCCAGCTAATTTTTGTATTTTCTGTGGAGATGGGGTTTCACCATGTTAGCCAGGCTGATTGAAACTCCTGGCCTTATGATCCGCCCACCTTGGACTCCCAAAGTGCTGGGATTACAGGTGTGAGCCACTGAGCTCAGCCTAATTTCATAATTTCATTCTTTTAGTCTCAGAAGACTAACACTCTCCTCCCTCTTTTTCTTTCTCTTTCTTTCTTCCTTCCTTCCTTCTTTTTCTTTCTTTCTTTCTTTCTCTTTCCTTCTTCTTTTATTTTTTTTTTTTGATGAAGTCCCACTCTTTCACCCCAGGCTGGAGGGAGTGGCACAGTCTCTGCTCACTGCAACCTTCACCTCCTGGGTTCTAACGATTCTCTGCCTCAGCCCCACAAGTAGCTGGGATTACAAGCATGCACCACCATGCCAGAGTAATTTTTTTTTTTTTTTTTTTTTTTTTTTGGTATTAGTAGAGATGGGGTTTCACCATGTTAGCCAGGCTGATTGAACTCCTGGCCTCCTGATCCGCCTGCCTCGGCCTCCCAAAGTGCTGGGATTACAGGTGTGAGCAACTGAGCCCAGCCTAATTTCATAATTTCATTCTTTGAGTCTCAGAAGACTAACACTCTCCTCCTTTTCTTTCTTTCTCTTTCTTTCTTTCTTCTTCCTTCCTTCCGTCTTTCTTTCTCTTTCTTCCTTTCTTTCTCTTTCCTTCTTCTTTTTGTTTTTAGTTTTTGATGAAGTCCCACTCTTTCACCCCAGGCTGGAGAGAGTGGCACAGTCTCGGCTCACTGCAACCTTCACCTCCTGGGTTCTAACGATTCTCTGCCTCAGCCCCACAAGTAGCTGGGATTACAAGCATGCTCCACCATGCCAGGGTAATTTTTTTTTTTTTTTTTTTTTTGGTATTAGTAGAGATGGGGTTTCACCATTTTAGCCAGGCTGATTGAACGCCTGGCCTCGTGATCCGCCCGCCTCAGCCTCCCAAAGTGCTGGGATTGCAGGTGTGAGTCACTGCACCCAGCTTAATTTCATAATTTCATTCTTTGAGTCTCAGAAAACTAAGACTCTCCTCCCTCTTTTTCTTTTTCTTTCTTTCTTTCTCTTTTTCTTTCTTCCTTCCTTTTTTTTTTTTTTTTGAGACGGAGTCTTGCTCTATCGCCAGGCGGCTCACTGCAACCTCTGCCTCCTGGGTTCAAGCGATTCTTCCGCCTCAGCCTCCTGAGTAGCTGGGATTACTGGCGTGCGCCACCATGCCCGGCTATTTTTTGTATTTTTAGTAGAGACGGGGTTTCACCGTGTTGACCAGGATGATCTCGATCTCTTGACCTCGTGATCCGCCCGCCTCGGCCTCCCAAAGTGCTGGGATTACAGGCGTGAGCCACCACGCCCGGCCCCTTTCTTTCTCTTTTTCTTTCTTTTCTTTCTCTATCCTTTTTTTTTTTTTTTTTTTTTTTTCATGAAGTCTCACTATTTCACCCCAGGCTGGAGGGCAGTAGCACAGTCTCAGCTCACTGCAACCTTCACCTCCTGGGTTCTAACTATTCTCTGTCTCAGCCTCCTGAGTAGCTGGGATTACAGGCATGCACCACCATGCCAGGGTAATTTTTTTTTTTTTTTTTTTTTTTTTGTATTTTTAGTAGAGATGGGGTTACACCATGTTGGCCAGACTGGTCTTGAACCCCTAACCTCAGGTGATCCACCCATCTCCCAAAATGCTGGGATTACAGGTGTGAGCCACCATGCTCGGCCCCTCTTTTTCTTTCAATGTGTTTATTTTGGGAAAATTATTTTGAAATGCTGATTTTAAAACTTTCCCACTTAACTACTCTATGATTTCTGCAGAGCCTGAGTAACTCCCAAAGTTCAAAGATCACAGTTCTTTACAAGGCCACTCAGTATAACATGCTTGTGTTCACACAGAAAAATGAACTGTAGTATTACATGCTCATTCAGAGTGTTAACTGTTGGCAGGACAAACCTGTTGGTAATCCTTTCCCCAGTTGCAAAATAACCTCTGTGTATCACATCACTAGATCTAATGGCAATTAAAATGCACAATAACTTAACAAATCTACATTTAATTATTAAGACTCAAAAAATTAAGAACCAAAGTTTCACATGCAGACATCAAATGATCTTATTTATAGAAGGTACATAATAAATTTGTTACATGAAATTTACATTAAATTTAACTAACTTCATTTGACAGTGGTTTATTTAGCTAGGATGCACAGTAGTATATATGTGCCAGGAAGATTGCTGTTTAATAAGCGGAAAAAAATTGAACTCATAAATGTTTGTGGAGGCCTAGAATATTCTACACTAAGATTAAATTTCACTGATGTATTATTTTTAAATTATAACAACAGTTTGGGATGTCATGTGTCTGATGTACTGTGTACTATGAAACTATATACAAATATCCTCTATTTTGAGGCAAATCTAGTAGTTTTAGTCTTTCCACTGCCACCCAGAGGAGGTAAAAATCAACAAATGAAAGGAAAAAAAACTTCTCTCCAGTCAGCGACTATAAATCAACACGAGGAGCATATTATTCTGTTCAAGGATTTCTTCAGAAATTTGTATATGGAAACTATCAGCCAAAGCAGAAAAAAGAAAAAATTAGAGAAAACTTTTAAGTGACAAAGAAATCCTCAGGTGGAGTTTATACATAGCAAGTGTGCTAGGGACAGAGTGTCAGGTAGCAGTATAACACATCCTTTCTTGGTGTAAGGCAGGAAATAGAGCATCTAGAAGCATATCCCATTACTTAAATGCATGAAAAAGTAGTCACTGGAACAGCTGGGTTTTTTTCAAAGCTTTTACCCTTCATTTAGTCTGGATAAAGTATCTTATTTTAAAGCTAATTGTAGGTTGCTCTTAAATACAGTGTGAGGGGTCTCCAATTTATGATTCTCCTTTTCTTTATGGCAAAGATAAAAGTACTGTGTGCGCATGTAAGTGTATGTGAGTGTGTTTTAGTTGAAAGACTTTAATATGTTTATTTCCTAGTGTGTACTAATGGTCTTGGCAGAGAGATATTTTTGTTCTGTTGATATGTTTCTGGGTAACTCTTTATTCTTTCTTCATTTTAATATATGTTTTATGCTTTTCACTCTTCTACACAATTCTCAATAGAGTTTGATCAGAAAAGGTGTTTTCACTATTTTACAGTCTAATAAAAGATATTTTTCATACAATAAGCATTAAAAGTTTATTGATGTCACTGTACAAGGCCAGTGGGAGATATAAATGCAAAAGCTGTGGTCCTTAACTTTACAAATTAGTGTTTTATGATCTGGTTATATTTTATGTTTCAAGGGCAAAAGTATGTTTTCCTATTACTTAGTGTAGAACCATCAGAAATGTACACCTATATTGCTTTATTTTATAACTATATTAAGATATGTGAGGTCAATAAAATTCCTACATTTAAATTTTATAATTTAATCATCTTTGACATAAGTATACATATGTGAGACTTTCACCACAATCAAGAAAAACATTTCCATCAACTCATGTGCCCCTTTGTAATCCATCCCTCCCTTAACCTGTCTCCCCAATTATTGATCTGTTTTTTGTTCCAGTAGATTAGTTTATATTTTCTAGAATTTTACAGAAATGGAATCATAGAATACATACTCTATTTTCTCCAGCTTTTTCATTCAGCATAATGATTTTGTGCTTCACCCATGTGATTGTTTGTATTCATTTGTCTTTTTTCAGCTGAAGAGTAGTATCCATTTTATGTTTATACAACAATTTGTTGACCCATTCTTCTTTTGATTGGCTTTTGGGTATTTACCAGTTTAAGGCTTCTACAAATAAAGCTGCTATAAAGTATCATGAACTAATCTTAGACTTTTTTATTGACTATCTTCCTGGGAATTAAAAGGTCGAGTCGTATAGTATATGTATGTTCATTTAAGAAAATACAGACTCTTCCAAAGTGGTTCTATCATTTTATATCCCCTTCAGCAGTAATGAGAATTTCAGTTGATACACATCCTTACCAACACTTAATATGATCACTTAAAAAATTTTTAGACATTTTAGTATCTGGGTTTTGGTACCTCCTTGTGATTTTAATTTGCATTTTCCTGATAACTAGTAACTTTGATCATCTTCCCATCTTCCATTAGGTTGCTTGTTTATCATTTACTTGGTATATAAGTCTTTTGTTTGATATGTGTGCTGCAAATAATTTTTACCAGTTTGCAGCTTGCCTTTTGATTTGCTTAATTGTGTGTTTTGAAGAGCAAAGTTTTTAATTTTGATAAAAACAAACTCTGTAGCCCAGGGTGGAGTGCAGCGTCGCTAGCACTGCAACCTTGACCTCCTGGGCTCATGCAGTCCACCCACCTGAGCCTCCTTGAGTAGCTGAGACTATGGGTCCATACCACAATGTCTGGCTTTTTATTTTTTATTTTTTTTATTTTTTTTTTTTTTGAGACGGAGTTTCGCTGTTGTTACCCAGGCTGGAGTGCAATGGCGCGATCTCGGCTCACCGCAACCTCCGCCTCCTGGGTTCAGGCAATTCTCCTGCCTCAGCCTCCTGAGTAGCTGGCATGACAGGCACGCGCCACCGTGCCCAGCTAATTTTTTGTATTTTTAGTAGAGATGGGGTTTCACCATGTTGACCAGGATGGTCTCGATCTCTTGACCTCGTGATCCACCCGCCTCGGCCTCCCAAAGTGCTGGGATTACAGGCGTGAGCCACCGCGCCCGGCCAATTTTGTTTTTTGAGACAAAATCTTACTCTATCACCCAGGCTAGAGTGCAGTGACGCCATATTGGCTCACTGCAACCTCTGCCTCTGGGTTCAAGCGATTCTTGTGCCTTAGCCTCCCAAGTAGCTAGGATTACAGGCATGTGCCTCCACAACCGGCTAATTTTTGTATTTTTAGTAGAGACAGGGTTTCACCGCATTGGCAAGGCTGGTCTCCAACTCTTAGCCTCAAATGATCCACCTACCTCGGCCTCTCAAAGTGCTGGGATTACAAATGTAAGCCACCATGTATGGCCTGATAAATTTTTCCAAAACACTTTTTTTCTTTCATTTCTTTTACTGTTCTAATAAGGAAATCTTTCCCTAGCCCAAGGTCACAGATATTTTCTCATGTTTCTTCTAGAAATTTTATAATTAATAATTTAATTTTTTTAATTTTTGTGGGTATATAGTAGATGTATATATTTATGGGGTATGTGAGATGTTATGATACAAGCATGTAATGTGAAATAAGCACATTGTGAAGAATGAGGTATCCATCTCTTCAAGCATTTATCCATTGAGTTGCAAACAATCCAGGTACACTCTTTCAGTTATTTTAAAATGTGCAGTTATTATTGACTACAGTCACCTTGTTTTATCAGCAAATAGTAGGTCTTATTTATTCTTTCTATTTTTTATACCCATTAACTATCCCCTTCTCCCCTCCAACCCCTCACTACGCTGCCCAGACTCTGGTAACCATCTTTCTACTATGTTCATGAGTTCAGTGGTTTTAATTTTTTGATCCCACATATAATTGAGAACGTGTGATGTTTGACTTTCTGTGTCTGGCTTATTTTGCCTAACATAATGATCTCCAGTTCCATCCATGTTGTTGCAAATGAATGAGTCTCATTCTTTTTTATGGATGAATAGTACTCCATTGTGTATATGTACCACATTTTCTTTCTTTATCCATCCGTCTGTTGATGGATACTTAGATTGCATTCAAATTGTGAACAGTGCTCCAACAAACATAGGAGTGCAGATCTCTACTATATACTGATTTCCTTTCTTTTGTGTATATACCCAGGAGTGGGATTTCTGGATCACATGGTAGCTCTACTTTAAGTTTTTTGAGGAACCGCCGAACTGTTCTCCATAGTGGTTGTACTAATTTACATCCTTACCAACAGTGTACACCTTTTTACATATTCTTGCCAACATTTGTTATTGCTTGTCTTTTGGATATAAGCCATTTTAACTGGGGTGAGATGATATCTCATTGTAGATTTGATTTGCATTTCTCTGAGGATCAATGATGTTGAGCATCTTTTCATATATCCATTTGCCATTTTTATGTCTTCAGTTGAAAAATGTCTATTCAAAATTTTTGCTCATTTTTTGATTGGATTATTAGATTTTTTTCTATAGAGTTGTTTGAACTCCTTATATATCCTGGTTATTAATCCTTTGTCAGATGGGCAGTTTGCATATGTTTTTTCCCATTCTATGGGTTATCTCTTCATTTTGTTGATTGTATCCTTTGCTGTGCAGAAGTTTTAACTTAATGTGATCCCATTTGTCCATTTTTGTTTTGGTTGCCTGTGCTTGTGGGGTATTACTCAAGAAATACCCCACATGTCTTTTTCTTAGTCTGGTTAAGAAACTTTGCCAATTTTGTTTAACTGTTCAAAAAAAAAAAACAATGGTTTGTTTCATTGATCTTTTGTATTGTTTTTTCATTTCGATTTCATTTATTTCTGCTCTGATCTTATTTATTTTCTTCTACTGATTTTGGGTTTGGTTTGCTCTTGCTTTTCTAGTTTTTTAAGATGCATCATTACATTGTTTATTTGAATTTTTTCTTCTTTCTTGATGTAGGTGCTTATAGCTATAAATTTTCCTCTTAGTACTTAGATTTTCCTATGTTGTGTTTTCATTATTATTTGTTCAATAAATTTTTCAATTTCCTATTTAATTTCTTCATTGTCCCACTAGTCATTCAGGAGCATATTGTTTAATCTCTGTGTGTTTATATAGTTTCTAAAATTCCTCATTATTCATTTCTAGTTTTATTCCACTGTGGCCAGAGAAGATACCTGATATTATCTCAGTTTTTTTGAGTATTTTAAGACTTGTTTTGTGACCTAACATATGATGTATCCTTGAAAATGACTCTTCCTTCCACTTTTCTCATGTGGAAGGAGTCTCACCCTGTTCCACCACAGCTGGGAATGTGCTGAGTCTCACCTGAAGCCAGCAAGTTGCAGAGGCTTATCTAAGACCTTCAATGTAGTACCTGGGTATTACTGCTGGTTATTCAGTGCCCAGAGGCTCTTCAGTTAGCAGATGATGAATGGTGGTAGGATAGGGTCCTTTCTTTCAAAGTAACAGGTTCCCTTCTGGCCCAGTGTGTCTAGAAATGTCATCTGGGAGCTAGGGCCTGGAATGCAGTCCTCATGACTCCAACCAGTGCCCTACCCTGCTGTGGCTGAGCTGGTATCAAAGATCCAAACAAAGTCCTCCCACTCTTCCCTCTTCTCTTCTCAACCAGGAGAATGTATCTTTTAGAGCCCTGAGTTGAGCAGCCTGGACTTAGGGAATGGGTAATGCCAGCATTCCCTTGGCTGCCCCAGCTAGTGTCTCAGTATGTCACGTGCAGCCCCAATCCACTGGGCTTAGTGCCCTAGGACTTGCTTAAGAGCTGCAGTCCTTACAGCCTAGACTGCCTTTCAAGTCTACTTAGAGATCGAGAGCACTTTGGCCCTCAGTGGCGAGGTTTGTGGGCACTGAAGTTCAGACTGTTGGGATTTGAGATTGTTCTCTGATTAGGGCTGGTTTAATGGTCTCTCTGTGGGTGGGCACCAGCTGAGTTTGGTCCAGTATTTCTTTCTGCTCTAACAGGACAGCACTGAGTTCACTGCCTCACGATTGCTGTGTTCTCCCTCCTGCAATGCACAGGGAAGCTCTCCACACTGGGCAGCTGCTGCCCAAGATGTCGGTGTGGTTGTTTGGCTGTTTAGGATTTTTTTTATCTCTTCGGTGCCTCTTTCACAGATAAAAAGTTAAATCTAACCAGTACAATGAGGACTTACCTGATTTTTGGTCCTTATGAAGGTGTTTTTTTCTCTGTAGATGGTTGTTAATTTGGTGTCCTTGCAGGTGGGACGATGGGTGGAGCTTTCTATTCCACATCTTGCCTACATTTATGATTGTTTTTGAGCTAATGTTTATCCATGATGCTCAGTAAGGATTATTTATTTCCATTCTGTCAATCTAGTACCATTTATTGAAAAGATGTGTCCCATTGAATTGCCTTGGCACTTTTGTTATAAATCAACTGGCCATATATGTGTAGTACCATTACTGGGCTCTCTGTTTAGTTCTGCTAATCTGTATGTCTCTATTATGAATACCAAATTATAGGGTAAGTCCTCCAACTTTCTTCTTTAAAACAAAGATGTTGTGTTTACTCTAGTTCCTTTGCATTTCCATGGAAGTTTTAGGAAATGTTTGTCAATTTCTATTAAACAACATGGTGGAATTTTGTTTGGGATTACATTGATTCTATAGATAAATTTGGGGACTTTAAGAATATTAGTTGGCTTAAGAATATTGAGCCTTAACTTCTCTTTAAATATGTAGCATTTCTTTGATTTCTATCAGCTATGTTTGCAGTTTCCAGTGCAGAGATCTTGGACATCCTTTGCTAGTGTCATTCCTCAGTATTTCATGTTTTGACTTGTTTTTTTTGTGTTACTTGGTAAGAATTTTTTTTCAATTGTTTGATGTAAGTATATAAGACTATAACTAACTTTTTTATATGATCCTTGTATCCCACGACAATGCTAAATCCATTAGATAATTTAGTAATTATTTTTTCAATTACCTGAGATTTTTCTTTGTAAACAATTACAGATCTGCAGATAGAAACAGTTTAATTTTCTTTTTTTCTGTGTTTTAAGCTTTTATTTCTGTATTTTGCCTTTTTTCAATGTCTAAGACCTTAGACCAATGTTGAATAGAAGTACTAAAACAGGCAGTATTGGTTTGCTCCCAGTGAATTGGGGAAACAATTCAGTTTTTCATCATTAAATATGATAGCTATTGGCTGGTACCTTTTATTTCTTTCAGAAAGTTCCCTACCATTTCTAGTTTGTGGATACTCTCACAAATATATGCAGAGTTTTGTTAAAGGCTTCTTCTGCATTTATTGAAAAGATTATGTGGGGATTTTTCTTTATTTTATGAATATGGCAAACTTTACCATTTAACATTTTTTGAATGTTAACCTTATATTCAGGGGATAAGTTCCATTTTATTAGAATGTCTTGCCCTTTTTAAGTGTTGTTAAAATTAATTTACAAACATTGTGTTAAGGATTTTTGCATTTTAATTCATGAAGGATATTGGTCTATAAATTTCTCTTGTGTGTGTAACATTTGTCTGTTTGTCATATTAAGGTAATCGCTGCCCATTAGTCAGTGATCCCTCCTCCTTTGTTTCCTTAAAATATGTGAGTAATATTGGTCTTCTTTCCTCCTTTACTTTTAATAAGATTTTCTGGTGATAATCTATGGGCTTGGAATTTTGTTTCTCAGAAGATTTTAGATAAACTAATTAAACTTCTTTCATTGACATGGTCGTTGAAATTCTTGTTACTTTTACAGCAAATTTTGGTATTTTTAAATAAATGTTTGTTTCATCTGAGCTTTCAAATTTGTTGGCATACATTTGATTATAGTATTCTCTTATTCTCCTTTGGCTGTCTATGTGATCTGTGCTAACAATCCCTTTTTCATTTCTGATTCTTTTCCCCTTGATTACTCTAGCTAGACATTTGTCAATTTTATCCATCCTTTCATAGAATCTGCATTTGCTTTCCTTTTTTGTCTCTATTATTGGTCTGTTTTCTATTTCTTAGATTTCTGCTCTTCATTACTTCCTTTTTGCTATTTAATTTGGGTTTACTTTGCTCTTCTTATTCTAGATTTTTAAGGTGGAACCATAGATCATTAATTCTAGATCTTTCTTCTTGTTCAATAAAAGTATTAGAAGCTAAAACTTTCTCCCAAAATACTTCTTTAGCATGTTTTACTTTGACATAATATTTTCATTGTCATTTTGTTCAGAATATTTTTTACATTTCTCTTTGACCTGTAATTAATTTTGTCTTTGACCTGTAATTAATTTATAAACTGATTTTTACATATTTGAGAATTTTTCTAAATACTTTTTATTAATTTCTAAGTTAATTATGTTTTGACAAAAGAATATACTTTGTATGATTTTTGATCTCTTTATATTATTGAGGCTTGTTTTATTCTCTAATTTATAGTCTATTTTGGTAAATCCACTATACATACTTGAAAATAATGTCAAATCTGCAATTATTAGATGTGGTATTCTATAAATGTCAATTAGATCAAAGCAATTGAAAATATTGAGATTTTCTATGTCTTTATTATATTTTCTTTTGTCTCCTTGCTTTGTCAATTGCTGAAATAGTTGTTTCTAAATTTTCTACTATACTTGTGTAGGAGTGTACTACTGCTTGCCTTTTAATTTTGTCAATTTGACTTCATATATTTGTGGATTTGTTTTGGGGCATACATACTTATGTATCTTCCTGATGAATTATCTGTTTTCAAGCAAGATCATTTTATCATTATTATTATTATGATGTACAAATTTATGGGGTACATGTGAAATTTTGTTACATGTATATAATGCACAGTGATCGAGTCACTATGATCACAGGTTATATACGGTATCCATCGCTTGAGTACATTTTTGTAAACTCAATCACCCTGCTCTACTGTCAAACATTGGATTTATTTATTTTAACTATGTTTGTATCTGTTAACCTACTTCTCTTTCTCCTCCTCACTTCCCCCATACTCACTTTCTCCAGTCTCTGTTATTTATATTTCCACTCTATACCTCCATGTGATCAAGTTTTTTAGCTTCCACATATAAGCCAGAACATGTATTATTTGTCTTCTTGTGCCTGGCTTATCTCTCACTTAATGACCTTCAGTTCCATCTAGGTTGCTGCAAATGACATTATTTATTTCCTTTTCATGGCCAAATAGTATTCCATTGCATATCTACACCATTTTTCTTTATCCATTCATCTGTTGATGGACACCTACCCTGATTCTATTATCTTTGCTATTGCAAATAGTGCTGCAATAACCATGTAAGTGCAGATACTGCTTTGATATATTGATTTATTTTCTTTTGGGTAGATACCCAGCAAAGGAATTGCTGAATTGCAGGAGAAATTTTTTGAGACATCTCCCTAATGTTTTACGTATTGAGTATACTAGTTTACATTCCCACCAGCAGTGGATAAAGGTTTTCTTTTCTCCACATCTTCACCAGCATCTGTAATAATCATTCTTACTGGGATAAGATGACATCTCATTGTGATTTTCATCTGCATTTCTCTGATGATTAGCGATGTTCAGCAATTATTCATACACTTATTGGCAATTTATGTGTCTTTTTTTGAGAAATATCTATTCATTTCCTTTGCCCACTTTTTAAAAATTATTATACATTAAGTACTGGAGTGTATGTGCAGATTGTGCAGGATTGTTACATGCCGTGGTGGTCTGCTGCATCCGTCCCCCCATCACCTACATTAGGTATTTCCCCTAATGTTATCCCTCCCCAATTCCCCATCCCATGCGATCCCTCCCCTAGCTCCCCCACCCACCAACAGGCCCCAGTGTGTGATGTTCTCCTCCCTGTGTCCATGTGTTCTCATTGTTCAACATGCACTTATGAGTGAGAACATGTGGTGTTTGATTTTCTGTTCTTGTGTCAGTTTGCTGAGAATGATGGTTTCCAGTTTCATCCATGTCCCTGCAAAGGACACGAACTCATCCTTTTTTATGGCTGCATAATATTCCATGGCATATATGTGCCATATTTTCTTTATCCAGTCTATCATTGATGGGCATTTGGGTTGGTTCCAAGTATTTGCTCTTTGCATCTGCGAATAGTGCCACAATGAACATATGTGTGCATGTGTCTTTATAATAGAATGACTTATAATCCTTTGGGTGTATACCCAGTAATGGGCTTGCTGAGTCAAATGGAATTTCTATTTCTAGGTCCTTGAGGAATTGCCACACTGTCTTACACAATGTTTTAACTAATTTACACTCCTACCAATAGGGTAAAAGCATTCCTATTTCTCCACATCCTCTCCAGCATCTCTTGTTTCCAGATTTTTTCATGGTCACCATTCTAACTGGCGTGAGATGGTATCTTAATGTGGTTTTGATTTGCATTTTTGTAATGACCAGTGATGACGAGCATTTTTTCATATGTTTGTTGGATGCATAATTGTCTTCTTTAGAAAAGTGTTTGTTCATATCCTCCACCCACTTTTTGATGGGGTTATTTGCTTTTTTCTTGTAAATTTGTTTAAGTTCTTTGTAGATTCTGGATATTAGCCCTTTGTCAGATGGGGAGATTGCAAAAAAATTTTTCCATTCTGTTGGTTGCCTGTTCACTCCAATGATTGTTTCTTTTGCTGTGCAGAAGCTCTTGAGTTTAATTAGATCCCATTTATCTATTTTGGCTTTTGTTGACATTGCTTTTGGTGTTTTAGTCATGAAATGCTTGCCCATGCCTATGTCCTGAATGGTATTGCCTAGGTTTTCTTTTAGGGTTTTTTATGGTGTTAGGTCTTATGTTTAAACTTTAATACATCTGGAGTTAATTTTTGTATAAGGTGTAAGGAAGGGATCCAGTTTCAGCTTTTTGCACATGGCTAGCCAGTTTTCCCAACACCATTTATTAAACAGGAAATCCTTTCCCCGTTGCTTGTTTTTGTCGGGTTTGTCAAAGATCAGATGGTTGTAGATGTGTGGCATTACTTTCGAGGCCTCTGTTATGTTCCATTGGTCTGTATATCTGTTTTGGTACTGGGACCATGCTGTTTTGGTTACTGTAGCCTTGTAGTATAGTTTGAAGTCAGGTATTGTGATGCCTCCAGCTTTGTTTTTTTTTTTTTGCTCAGGATTGTCTTGGCTATGCAGGCTCTTTTTTGGTTCTATATGAAGCTTAAGGTGTTTTTTCCAGTTCTGTGAAGAAGGTCAGTGGTAGCTTGATGGAGATAGCATTGAATCTATAAATTACTTTGGGCATAATGGCCATTTTCATAGTATTGATTCTTCCTATCCTTCAGCATGGAATGTTTTTCCATCTGTTTGTGTCGTCTCTTGTTTCCTTGAGCAGTGGTTTGTAGTTCTCCTTGAAAAGGTTCTTCAGGTCCCTTGTTAGTTGTATTCCTAGGTATTTTGTTCTCTTTGTATGGGAGTTTGCTCAAGATTTGGCTCTCTGTCTGTTATTGGTATATAGGAATGCTTGTGATTTTTGCACATTGATTTTGTATCCTGAGACTTTGCTGAAGTTTTGGGCTGAGACAATGGGATCTTCTAAATATACAATCATGTTGTCTGAAAATAGAGACAATTTGGCTTTCTCTTTTCCTAATTGAATACTCTTTATTTCTTTTTCTTGCCTGATTGCTTGGGCCAGAACTTCCAGTACTGTGTTGAATAGGAGTGGTAAGAGAGGGTATCCATGTCTATTGCCAATTTTCAAAGGGAGTGCTTCCAGTTTTTGCCCATTCAGCCAGATATTGCCTATGGGTTTGTCATAAATAGCTTTTATTATTTTGAGATATGTTCCATTGATACCTAGTTTATTGAGACTTTTTGTTTTTTCTTGGTAAGTTATTTGAGTTCTTCATATATTCTGAATATCAGTCCCCTGTCTAATGAATAATTTGCACATATTTTCTCTCATTCTGCAAATTGACTCTTGACTCTCTGTTTGTTTGTTGTTTTTGCCATGCAGAAGCTTTTTAGTTTAATTAAGTCTCATTTGTCTGTTTTTGTTTTTGTTGCATTTGCTTTTGGAGTCTCAGTCATGAATTCATTGTCTAGGCAAATGTCCACAAAATTTTTTTCTAGGTTTTCCTTTAGTATTTTTTTAGCTTCACGTCTTACATTTAAGTCTTTAATCCATTTTAAGTTGATTTTGTATATAGTGAGTGATAGAGTCCAATCTCATTCTTACATATATGGATATCCAAGTTTCCCAGCATCACTTATTGAAGAGAGTGTTCAATAAGTGGTGGCTTAGGGTGCAGTTAATAGTGGAGGCTGTGCTGTTGTTTGCTGGTGATTAGGATGCCAGCTTGGCCAGTCTTTGGACCCTAGTGTGGCAGGAATGGACTGAGCATGCCTTTAGGGCAACCCAGAGAAGCTTACAATGGCACCAGTATTATGGGTTCCAGCAGGGCTGATTCTTGGGGCTTCAGGTGGCTTGCTCAGATGCTGACAGAGGCAGTAGGAGTCAGGCATGTGGGCAGGTTTTCCGGCCCCTGGGCAGCTTATTTGGTGTAGACAAAGGAAGTAGAGCCAACCGCTGGAACCCAAATGGTCTGTGCTGGTGTTAGCAGTGGCTGTGACAGGTTGGTTGGGCCAGAGGACCCCTGGGATCATGTGTAGATGTGTGCTGGCTGTGGTGGTATTGGAAGATTGAATCAGCCCAACCTCAGACCCTGGGAAGAGTGCTCAGGTGTTTACAGTAGTAGACTTGGTTGGGAAGTTTCCACACTTCTGGATGGCATGCTCTACTGGGTAGAGGGGCCCAGTATGGAAACCTGGGATCATGTGTAGGTGTGTGCTGGCTGTGGTGGTATTGGAAAGTTGAATCAGCCCAACCTCAGACTCTGGGAAGAATGCTCAGATGTTAACAGTAGTAGGTTTGGCTGGGAAGTTTCCACGCTTCTGGATGGCATGCTCAAATACTGGGTAGAGGGGCCCAGTCTGGAAGACTTGTCCTCAGGCCCCCTGGTATTGTGTTCAGGTGTTGGTTGTGTTAAGCAAAGGCTAGTGGTCCCCAGACCGTGGCAGAATGCCAGGTGTGGGCAGCAGTGTCTACGCTGCATACCTGCCACCAGGGAAGGTGGGTCCCTTCTCACTGGAGCAGTATAAGCAGGTAGCTGTGGGGAGAGCAGTTTAGTCATGCCCAGCCTACAGCAGCAGCAGTGGGATTTGTACTAGGTGTATGTAGGTGTGCCTATCCTTCCTTATTCCTCCTCGGCCCAGCAGTGGCAGTGGCATTGGCAGTCCAGGCACCATTGCAACATATAAACCTTTGAAGGCTAGGTTCTCAGAATAGTTCTGGCTGTGGGCTTACTGCCAGTGGGGACCCCTCTTGGCTGGAGCAAAAGGCAAGTAGCTATGGGGAGTGGAATTTGTTTTCACCTTGGTCCCACAGCAGCCTACAACAGCACAGTGGGATTTGTCTTGGGGTGCATGGGAGTCCCCAGCCTCCCTTCTCCCTCTTTATCATGGTGGCAAAAGCTGTGACATTGTTCCCAAGGCAAGACGCAGTTCTCTGGGGATTTGACTCTGAGGATGGTGACAAAATGCAGCTGCTCAGGGCTTGGATACCTGTGAGGTATTGCATAAGTTCCCTCATTCTAGCAATGCCTCTGTGCAATCTCTAGGCCATTCCCTATGTTAGTTTCAAAATTTGTATGGGTTGAGACATTCTGCCATAGCTAGCATTCTAAAAGACAATGGTGTAAGTATGGAGCCCTGGGGGTCTCTCTCTTACCCTTTCCCTGCACCCAGAAGCTTCTTCTGTATCCCATCCAATCCCACCCAAGCAGGGACTCACTCTCCCCTTACCTGCTTTTGGTGCTTCTCATCCCTTCTCTGTTGAATCCCAGTGTTATCTCCTAGATGATCTATTTGAAATGTGAATATCCAGTTGTCATTTTGGTTCTTCTTAGCGGGAGAGGTTCATACTAGCTGCATCTAGTCAGCAATTTTGAAACAGCATCCAGGTTTGTTTGTTTTTTCTTAAGACAGGAAATGCTTGAATATACTTGCAGAGTAACGTAAAGGAATTTAAAAAGGAAAGAAGTGACATTTTGAGATACAGATTGAGAGAGAGGATCACTGGAGAAGCAGGGAAGAAAAGGAATCTAGAAGTCAGGTGGAAGGATCAGCCATAGAAAGGAGGAGGGAACTGTGAATTGGCATTTCAATCATTGTAAAATATTTCTCTCTGGTAATACCATTTGTCTTAACGTCTATTTTATCTGATACTAAAGTTTTCACTTTAGCTTTTGTATGCATACTGCTTGTATGGTATATCTTTTTCCATCCATGTGAATATCTTTTTCCATCTATGTGTGCCTGTATATTTGAGGTTTATTTCAAAGTATAGTTGAGTTTTGCCTTTTTATATGCTCTATCAATCTCTATCTTTAATTGGTGTATTTAGAACATGACCATTTAATATAATTATTGATATGGTTTGGTTTAGGTCTACCGTTTTATTGTTTCTTTTTTATATGTTCCCACTGATTTTATTCCTTTGTTCTCCTTTTCCTGCATTATTTGGGATTTTGAATATCTTTAGTGTTCCATTTTAACTTATTTGTTGACATTTTATCTATAAACTTTGTTTGATATAATATAATCTACAGTTGCTCAAAACCACAGCAGATGGTGGTGGTGTTTTTGCTTTAAAGAGTTATACATATTTTAAAGAATTTAAGAGTTAAAAGAAATCTTTTCTATTTAGTCAGATATATTTACCACTTCTGTTGTTGTTTCTTCATGCCTGATAACACACATTTCCCTCTGATATTATGCCTCTTCTCCCTAAAGAAATTTTTAAAAATTTTCTTATACATTATGCTAACAACAAATTATCTTAATTTACCTTTATTTGAGTATATCTTTATCAGTTTTAAAATTTATAACTACTTTAATCTATAGTTTTGTAACACAAACATTATCTCTAAATATTGTAGTCTCAATTTATTTTAAACTTAAATAAATAGAATCATACGTGTTAAATTTTTGGCGTCTTTCACTCAATATTATGTTTCTTATATTTATCCAGTTGTTCATTTTATCATCTAGCATTCCATCAATAAATATATAGCATTTATTAATTCATTCACTATCGACAGATTAATTAGAGTTCTTTCCAATTTGAGGCTATTATGAATAATACTGCTTTGAACATTTTTGTACACATTTATTGGTGCTCATATATATGTATTTATGTTGGGTATATACCTATGAGTGGAATTTCTGGATCATAAGGTATGCATATTTTGAACACTAGTATCTATTAATTATCTAAAGCATTTATACTAATTTACATTCCCACCAGCAATGTAGAGAATTTGGATTACTTCATATTCTCAACATTCTCAGTAACATATTCTCAATAACACTTGATATTGTCACCCTAGATTCAGCTTATTTCAGTAGGTATGAAGTGTTATCTCGTTTGTTTTCATTAATAAAATTTAGTTCTTAGAGCAGTTTTAGGTTCACAGTAAAATTGAGTGGAAAGAACATCTAGTTCTTATATACTTCCTGTCCCTACATATGCACAACTCCCCCTTCACTACCAACATAGAGCATTGAATGAATGCATATATTAGAAAAGAAGTTTCTTCTGCTGTATTTAATGCTATAAATTTCTCTCTCAGCACCTCATCCCACAAACTTTGATAATTTGTGTTTTTATTTTCATTTAATTAAAAATATTTTGAAATTTCTCTCCAGATTTATTTGTGTTCCATTCTTATCCAGTTGATTGATGGTGCTATTGAGTTCAATCATGTTTTTGCTGATTTTCTTCCTGCTAGATCTGTGCATTTCTATTACAGTATGAAAGTCTCCAAATATAATGGTAGTTTTATCAATTTCTCTTACATATCTATCAGTTTTGCCTCATGTATTTTGATGTTCTGTTGTTGAGCACATACCCATTAAGGATTGTTATGTCTTCTCAGAGTATTAACCCCCTTATCATTATCTGTTGCCTCTCTTTTTCTTTTGTAATTTTTTCTGCTCCAAATTAGCATAGCTACTCTCACTTTATTTTTGTTAGTGTTACTATGGTAAATATTTCTCCAGTCTTTTATTTTAATGTGCCTATGTCTTCACATTTGAAATGAGTTTTTCATAAATAACATATAGCGGATCCCTCCTTTTTTTATCCACTCTAGGAATCTTTATTGGTATCTTTGTTCCTATGTTTTCTTCTGTACTTTTTCATCTTTTTATGATTTTCATTGAGCATTTTAGATGATTCCATTTTCTTGCTTTTCTTAATATATCAATTATACTTACTTTTATACTTTCTTTAGTGGTTTCCTTAGAGTTTGCAATAAATATTTACAACTAATTCAAGTCACTTTCAAATAAAATTATATCACTTCACAGGTAGTACAGGTATCTTATACTAGCAAAATATTTCTAATTTCTCTCTCTCATTGCTTGTATAATTGCTGTCATTCATTTTACTTATACATAAACATAAATGTGTTCACATATATATGTGTGTGTGTGTTTGTGTGTTTGTGTGTGGGTATGTGTTTGTCTGCCTATATAACTTGCAACAAATTCCTTCAATTTTCGTTTGTCTGAGAAAGTCCTTATTTGTCCTTCAACTTAAAGGAAAGTTTCACAGGGTACGTAATTCCAGATTGGTGAGATTTTTTTTCTCTGAACATTTTAAATATTTTACTCTAATCTCTTCTTGCTTGCATAACTTCTGAGGGTAAGTTGAATGTAATTCTTATCTTTGCTCTCCTCAGACTTTTTACAATATTTTTTCGTTATCTTCGATTTTTCTATAGTTTGAATATTACATGCCCAGGTGTATTTATTTTTGGAGAGTGGGGTATGGGTGCTTATCCTGCTTGATATTTTCTGAGCTTCCTAGATCTATTGTTTTGTGTCTGGCATTAATTTTGGAAAATTCTCAGTCATTATTATGTTAAATATTGCTTCTGTTCTTTTCTCTCTTTCTTGTCTTTCTAATATACTCATTATTCATATAGTAAACCTTTTTTGTTGTCACACAGTTTTTGGATATTCTAGGGGTTTTTTTCTGTCTCTTTTCTCTTTGCTTTTCAGTTTGGGAAGTTCTATTATCATATTCTCAAGCTCAGCAATTTTTTCCTCAGCCATATTCCACCTACTAATCAGCTCATCAAAAGGAATTTTTAATTTCTGCTACTGTTTTTTATCTCTACCATTTCTTTTTTATTTTTTTCTTAGAATTTCCATCTCTCTGTTACCCAAGCTAAAGTACAGTGGTGCAATCTCAGCTCACTGCAACCTCTGCCTTCCAATTTCAAGTGATTCTCATGCCTCAGCTTCCTGAATAGCTGGGATTACAGGCACATGCCACCACACCTAGCTAATTTTTGTATTTTTAGTAGAGACAAAGTTTTGCCATGTTAGCCAGGCTGGTCTTGAATGGGCCTCAAATGATCCACCCACCTCAGCCTCTCAAAGTGCTGAGATTACAGGTATGAGCCACCGTGCCCATTCTCTCTGCTCACATTATTTATCTATTATTGCATATTGTTATTAAGTTCTTAGCATATTAATTACAGATATTTTAAAATTTTGGTCAGATAATGTCAACATTCCTGCTATGTCTAACTCTGATTCTGATGCTTATTCCATCTCTTTAAACTCTGTTGCGGGGGTACTTTTTAGTGTGCATTATAATCTTTTGTTGAAAGGTAGACATGATATACTAGGTGAAAGGAACTCTGGTAAATAGGCCTTTAGTAATATGTTGGTAACACATATTGGGAGGGGAAGTGTATTCATCTGTTCTCACACTGCTAATAAAGACATACCCAAGACTGGGTAATTTATAAAGGAAAGAGGTTTAATAGATTCACAGTTCCACATGGCTGAGGAGGCCTCACAATCATGGCAGAAGGCAAAGGAAAGGCAAAGTCATCTCTTACATGACAGCAGGCAAGAGAGCTTGTGCAGGGGAACTCCCATTTATAAAACCATTAGATCTTGAGAGACTTACTCACTACCATGAGAACAGTATGAGGGAAACCGCCCTCATGATTCAATAATCTCCACATGGCCCTGCCCTTGACATGTGGGGATTATTATAATTCAAGGTGAGATTTGGGTGGAGACATAGCCAAACCATATCAGGAAGCATTTGATAGTCTACAATAAGGTGTCAGTCTTTTGGTAAGCCTGTGCCCCTGGATTGTAAGCTTCATCAGTGCTTCACAGTTTTTACCCTGCTAGATGAGATATGATGGCTAGAAGAAGCCTGACTTGGGTATTTTCCTTCTCCCATGTGTAAAGCTAAAGGGAGTTGAAGTTGGGTATTTCCTTTCCCTGCATGGAAGGCTATGGCTGGCTGGAGCTGGGTATTTTCCTTACCGAAGGGAGGTTTAGGCTCTGAAGAAAACACAGCAGAGCAGGCTGTGGTAAAATAATTTCTCCTGAGGACAAGTTTTGCTAAAACCAGAATGCTCAAGTATATTTCAAAATGGTTTCTTTTCTCCTCCTTTAATTAGAAGTAAGAGAGGATTTTTCTCCAATATTTACTGTAAGGACCTGGTAGAGTTCCTGGAGGTACAACTCACAAAATCATGAAGGCCTCCTTATAACTGGGTCCCCTGGAGTTCTCAACTCAGACTTGTTCACAGTGAGCCTCCAAGCAATTCATGAAATACAATTCAAGTTTTCATATCCTAGCACTGGTTCCCTCAGAGATTTCTGCTCATGGGTTTCTACTCCAGTAAATTGTGATTATAGATATTTACCTGTCTGTCTCTCCAGTTTGGGAAGCAGCATTTTTCTGTGTCCTCACTTCCCTGATATCTAAGAAATGTTGTTGATTTTTCCATTTGTTTAGCTTTTACTTGTCAGAATGAAGCTGGAATAGATACCAGAAGTTTCCTATTTTACCAGTATCATTGAAGGATATTTTCACTGGCTGTAAAAGTCTAGGTTGGCTGTTCTTTTCTTTCAGCACTTTAAAGATGCTATCCTACTGTCTTCTGATCTCCCAGATTTTAATGAGCAACCTGCCATCATTCAAATCATTGCTCTTTGTATGTATGAAATTTATCCTTTAAGGAAAAAAAGGATACTTATAAGATTAAAAGAAAATATTTAGTTTCCTACATTTTTAGTATTATTTGTTTAAATTTGATTTTTTAATTTATCTTGTTTATTGGTCTGCTGAGCTTCTTACGTATGTACATTTTCATCTTTCACAAATTTGGAAAACTCCAAGCCATTGTTTTTCAAATATCTTTTTACTATCCCATTCTCTGTCTCCTCTGTTTCTGAAATTCATACTGCATGTACATTAGACCTTTTTATGCTGTCACACGTGTTTATTATTTTCTCTCTGTTCTTCAGATTTGATCAAATTACCTGTCTTTAAGTTACTTTGTCATCTACATTTTGCCATTGAGTACATTCAGTGAATTTTTTGTTTTTAGGGCAATTCCTTTTTTAATTCTAATCTTCCCATTTAGTTAATTTTAAAGTTTCTTTTCTGTGATGGCAAATTATCTTAATTCATTTCAAATATGTTTTTCTTTCTTCATAAAACCTACTTGTAATAACTATTAAAATCTTTGATAATTCCAGCATCTGGGTTATCTAGGACATCTGTTGTTTTTTCTCTGTTGATAATTGTCCATGTTTTCCTGGTTTTATGCTGAATAATTTTGAATCGTATCCTGGACATTATGAATGTCATGTTGTGTAGACTCTAGGTTCTGTTATAATCCTCTGGAGAATGTTGTATTCTATTTAACAGGCAATCAACATGGCTAGGTTCAGATCACAAATTCTGTCTCACTTTCTTTTTGTAGTGGTTAAAATCTCAGCTCAGTTCCAAAAACACTTAGTCCACTTGTTTGAGCTTGTCTCTTGCATCCATAAATAATAACTGAGCCTGAATCATCTGCAGGTTTTACACAGAATCAGGGGATTGTCTTTTCTAGTTCTCTATTCTCTGAGATTCTCTCTTCTCTCCAGTCCCCAGAACATTCTTTGTTGGTTTCTCTGGTTGTAAAGATGAGCTGCCTATTGAAGTTGTAACCTATTATGCATCCACTGCTGATATGCTGCTCTGTGACTGTGGCTCACCCTTGAAGCAAAACGTAAGAGAAAAAATGGAAAATATACCTTATGCATTTACTTTGACTCTTTTTCTCCTACTTTTGTTTGCTTTTGTTGCAGTCCTCAAGTAGTTTCTTTTGTTTTTGTCAAGATATTTTTGTTATAATTAGTTGGAAATCTGGGTTCTAGTGGGCTCTTGTCATTATTCTGGACATAGAATATTCTTCCTTAATGTTTAAGTCACTGTTTCTCAAACTGTGGATCATGATCATTTGCAGGTCATCAAGTTAGTTCTGTGGGTTATTGATTCACATTTTTAGAATCAAGTACATTTGAGACTAGTCTAGATTAGATCTTATTGCATCACGTGTAAGAAAAGTAAGTTATAAAATATAAAATTTTGACTTTTTTTTTTAACAACTATATGTTGAATACCTGCTCTGTTAAAGACTGTTAGGTTGTGAGAAATATAGCAGTGAAAATAATATGCAAACATGCACACTTTTAAAAAAATGAGTTGGAAAATAAAAAAAAAATGTTTAAATTAGTACAACATATAGTATGTTGGAATAATAAGAGGAAAATAGTACTCCAAACCTGTCTAGTCTCATGAAGAGGGATTCTGTGGGAAATATTGGGATGCGATAGTAAAGAAAAGTGTTACCTCCCAAAATTCTTTACTCTATCGATGTCCACATGGTGATAGTTGTACTATACAAAAATAAACAGAAATCTAAGTTTTCTAGGCAGTGATTAGCAGCAATATAAATGGTAGACCAAATTAGAACAAGAGCAAACAGAAAATTAGCTACAGTGAGGGTTGTCTCCAGAGCTTCCATAAACAAACCTCTTTTTTTTTTTTTTTAACAAACCTCTTTCCCCCAAAATGTGATGAAGGTGATGGTTTTATACTGTGACGATGAAGATGGAGAAGGTTTTTGTCACAGCATAGAATGGAGAGTTAGAATCATTATTGTTAAAAATTCTACCACCCCACAGTCAGGAATTCTCTACTGAGCACATTTATTTTTAGGATGCAGGCTCCTGACATAGTGTCTAGCCTATCTTTTCCCCCTCTCTCTTCTCTTTTCTGCTATTCTCTATCCTCACATTCCTGTTTATTTATACAAGACAGTGTCAGTTTTCATTTCTTCAACTCTTGCCCCAGAGTTAATGGTACATCAACATGAGAACCCCTTCTATAGCCACCTATCATTCTATTCTCCCTTAGTAACAAAGCCTATTTGTTCCTTTATATTTGGGGACAGGTAAAATTTGTGGTCTTGGTCTGCCACTGAGATTTCTCCTATATAACTCCTGCATTTGGGAAAGGAGTAAAGCTAGGTCCTATGTCCTGATATCCAGGTAGCAGCCAGTAGTTAAGGCAGGAGGTATGAGGGCATGTTTTTCTCTCTTCAAATGCCTCTGACTACTTATTGGACAGCTAATATCTAAGTAGATCAAAGAATTATACATAGACATACATAAAAATATATATAGTCACACATGCTTTTTGCCTATTATGTATTTTGTTACTGACATGCTTTTTTTTTAAGAGAAATGCTACTTATTTAGTTCTGATATGACATTAGTATTGAGATGGAAGCTACAGCACAGATTCCCATTCCATGCATATAGCTGAGATCACCAACTATACAGCTAACTGCAACACTCTACCCCCACCTTCAAAATCTTTCTCAACACAGTCCTAAGGAAGCCACAATCAGTATTGAAACAGGAAAGAAATTGTGTATGTCCTCTCTACTTCTGGTTAATAGATAAAACTTTCCCAGAAAGCTGTGTTTTTACCAATTTTTACAAATAAATTTACATTCCTAGAAGATAATAGCTGAGTAAGAAAGCAATAGAACATTGAGGCACTTTTCTACAGCGATGTCAATCCTAACTCTTTAAGAGTTTTCTAGGTACCATTTTAAGCCGTAGAGAAAATTAACTGAACATATGTAGCTAAAGAAAAGGTACATTTTTACAAAAACAAAGACTCTTTTTAAAGAGCAAATATTTCTTTCTAATTTGCTTATTTTTAAAATGCAGATTTGGAAGCAATTTAGTAAATCTACTGCATGTAAATTATAATTAACTTTAGACAGAAATCAGTTGTTTTCTTTGAAAGAGGCAGATAAACTCAAGGGCAAGGAGATAGGTTCAAATCTTAATCCCAGAGTTAAGTGAGGCAGAAATAGACCCCATATGTGATGCCAACTATAAATATGTGCTACGTTGTTTAAATTGCCAACCACAGTGCAACATTGCTATTTTGCGGTAACAAAATCTTACACATTTATTTATGGTTTTGACTACACAGAGATTTTTCTGAATATAATCATTTTAATTCAATCTGCCTGTTATATAAAATTAAGGTAAGTTAGAATTTATACACCACAAGCACCAAGCCTGATAACTGTAGTTTCATATTCAATCAAAGTTTGTTCAAATATGAGTGTTAGTGAAAGTTCTTAAATAAAATAATATCACTACGGAGTACAATGAATGGATTGAAGCAGAAATTAAAATTCTGATTACAAGAGAAATGGTTGTCTTCTGGAATGTCTACCCTACTTACACTTCTTGAAGGGATATTCTGCTGGTCACAACTTCTGCTGAGTGAATAATGGACCTTATGCTTCTACATCTCTAGCCTATAGATTGTCAAAGAGGCCATTCTGAACCATGAGTAAGATAAGTAATCAAGGGAAAATGTTGAGAGAGAGAGAGAGAGGGAGTGAGAGAAAGAGAACAGAAGCATAGAGAAAAGCAGAGATGACTGAGCAGTATCTAAAATAGAAAGAGTAGTTGTATCTCTCTGCCCATCAGGGAATCTGAGGTCATTGAATTTTTTCTGGGGACATTCCTCAAGGATAAGGTTTCAAAATTATGCCTGTGCAAAAGCAGACCTCTGTTTGCCAGTGAACCAAGTTCAAGCATTTCTTGTCATTGGGGACTAGAATGGACACATCAGACTAGGTGTTAAATGCTGCAAAAAGATATATAAGGTAGCTGGTCAGAAGAAGGGACATATGTCAAAAGTTATTCCTTTCTCCTGTTCTGGATTCTAATCACCTGTGGCCCCTTAGACATTGCTTCATCAGATGTGCATCTCCCCACTCAATGTTTTCATTCAGCCTAAATATATCACTAAATCTCTCCCATCTTAACTCTCTCAGCACTTCATCTTCTTGTAGCTAAAATATAAGACCTTATTTTTTTTTTCTTTCCCTCCTCAGTTAAGCATTTGGAAAGACTACAGATGTATCTGTATTTTCTTTTTTTTTTTTTTTTTTGAGACTGAGTCTCACTCTCACCCAGGCACAATCTGCAACCTCAGCCTCCTGGCTTCAAGCAATTCATCTGCCTCAGCCTCCCGATTATCTGGGACTACAGGCTTGAGCCACCATGCCTGGCTAAGTGTTTGTATTATTAGTAGGGATGGGGTTTCACCGTGTTAGCCAGGATGGTCTCGATCTCCTGACCTCATGATCCACTCGGCTCGGCCTCCTAAAGTGCTGGGATTACAGGTGTGAGCAACTGTGCCCAGCCGATATATCTGTATTTTCACAACTCTCATTTGTCCCTCTGTCTGCTGCAATGTGGCTTCTACCCTCATTCCACCATGTTCCTTTCACCCTACCCTCGATCATCAAATTGCAAAGTACAATATCTTTTAAAACCTGAACAGAATATTCTCCACTTACCCTACCAGGTCTTCTCTCTACTCTTTTCCACTCTGCTTCTTGATCAGAGAAGCTGACCTAAATAAATTACATCAATAACTTTTTTCCTCTGACATCCAGTTGGATTTTGTCAATGGGAGGCACCATAAGAGACCAGAGTATGAAAGGTATTCACCCAGCTCCCTTCCTGCCATCCCATGGTTTGGCTGCAACTATATTTTTCTACTCATGATCACATCCTATGTCAGGAGGTTCTTGGCTCTCTTCTACAGCACTCTCTCTCTCTCTCTCTGTCTCTCTCATTCTCTCCTTAATTGCCCCATTTGAGGGGCCAGATATTTCCTGACAGAACCCTTCCTAATTCCAGTCTTTATCTTAATTTTCTTACAATAATATTTGATACTGTTAAACATCTCCTTCTTGCTAGTCTTCAATTTCTCAGATTCTTCACTTTTTGATTGACCATTCCCAGTCTACTTTATCGGTTCCTCTTTCTCTGTCATTTTTTTTTTAATATTGGTGTTTCCCAGAGCCTGGGTCATATTTTCTTCATGTTTTCATTAGGGTATCTCAATGCAGTCTTCTAGCTTGAATGTTCACCAAAAGCATAATTCTTGGGATCTAGTAGTCCTCAATAAATGTTTGCTGTAAAAGGGAGTGAATATGTATGCTGATGACTACCAAATCTTAATCTCTACCACATCTCCTCTGATCTGCCTATATGTATTTCTTACTTTCCACTAAACAGCTCTACTTTGATGCCTCACAAATATCTCAAACTTGGTGTGTTCAAAACTGGGTGAGTTATCTTTATCCCAAAATCTTGATTATTGTATTCCTATATTATTTAATACCAATGCTATCCAGCCAGTACACAATTCAGAAATCTAGGAGTCATGCTTAACAACCACCTAATTCCACACATTGCTCACTAAATCTTGTCAACTCTATCATATGCATTTCTCTGTTTTCTATACCTTGCTCTCCATTTGCTACTCTTGTCATTAAGGCCCTCTTGGTCTCTCATATTACTAGTGCCATGTCTTCTTACCTGGGCATGACTCTTGCTTTATTCCTTCCCAAGGTACTCTTATAATAGCCTTCTGGGTACTTTTTATAATCACTTCTCTACTTAAAATAATTTAGTGGATCTTATTTGCACGACCTTCTTGATAAGCTCCATACCTAACTTTCAAGCTTTTCATCTTTTACTTGCAACATGCGCTTCATACTAAGAACTTGACATTACTGAGAATAAACCTTACTATTCCCTCTGTTAGAATTTGCTTTCCAACTTAATATCCCAAGCTTGTTTACATCATCCAAGACTTAACCTAAAAGTGATCTCCTCACTGATGCCTTTTCTTATTTTTTAACTTTCCGCACATTCTATTCTTAGATGGCACTTTGTAAATATTTAAATTATACTTCTAAATGAATTGTGTTGTAATTAGTTACTTACTTATCTGCCTCATCCAAGAGACTTTAAAACCCTTGAAGGTATATGTATCTTATCTTTACTTAGTTTGTTACCTTTAATGTCTAGCACCATGTCTGGTGTATAAGTGGAATTCAATAAATGATTAATAAATGAGTTTATCTTTTAGTTCTTGCTATTGTTAGCCAGGATTACCATAGACATTGTTTTATGAGTTAAATTGTGTACTCCTACCCTAAATTTATAGACTGAAGTTTGATTCTCCGGTACCTAAAATGTGAAATTATTTGGAAATTGAGTCTTTACAGAAATAATCAAATTGAAATGGGGTCATCAGGGTACAATGTAATCCAATAAGACTGGTGTCCTCATAAAAAGAGGAAATTTGGGCACAGAGAGGCATGCATAGAGGGAAGATGATGTGAAGAAATATAGAAATAAGACAGTCCTCTACAAGCCAAGGAGTGAGGTTTGGAACAAATCCTTCCCTCACAGTCCTCATAAGGAACCAAATCTGCCAACATCTTGATTTCAGATTTCTAGTCTCTAGGCCTGTAAGACAACACATTTCTGTTGTTTAAGCCACACAGAAATATTTTGTGATACTTTATTATGGCAGCCCTAACAAAAAAAAATACACATTGCAATTTAGCAATAATTTTTTTTTTTTTTTTTTTTTTTTTTTGAGACGGAGTTTCGCTCTTGATACCCAGGCTGGAGCGCAATGGCGCGATCTCGGCTCACCGCAATCTCCGCCTCCTGGGTTCAGGCAATTCTCCTGCCTCAGCCTCCTGAGTAGCTGGGATTACAGGCACGCGCCACCGTGCCCAGCTAATTTTTTTGTATTAGTAGAGACGGGGTTTCACCATGTTGACCAGGACGGTCTCGATCTCTTGACCTCGTGATCCACCCGCCTCGGCCTCCCAAAGTGCTGGGATTACAGGCTTGAGCCACCGCGCCCGGCCAGCAATAATTTTTTACATTACAAAAAATTTGTCATTTTCATTCAATCTTTATTTAAATCACTCATCTGGACTCTGGGTAACTAGCAATAGGCCTTGTGTTGGCAATATTTTACCATTAAATTTATTTCTCCTAATATCTTTCAAGTTTAGTGAGTCAAAATACGACCACCGATGTACTTTTGTCATATTCTGTTAATACTTTCAGTGGATCTTGAAAATATCTCATTAAATTAAAATTTGCAATTATGCTACTAGGCATTTATTTTGCATTTACTCTGGCTCTACTAATTTTTTTACCACATATTTCCTCTTTTCCTCTTAAATATTTCCTCTCCAGTTAAGTTAGTCAATTAATGAACCCTATAAACTTTTTCTGTCTGAAGTTTTAAACCTTATCATTCATTCATTTCTCAGACATTGACTGAGAACCTATAGAGTTCAACACGTTGTCTTAAATACTGAGGGTGGTAAAGGATGTGGCCATCAAATAGTCTCTGATCACAAGACGTGTGTAATCCAGAATAAAGGATAAAATGTGTATAGGTCTTGAAATTATGACACACGAGTCCAAAGACGTTTGTCACCAAATACCTGCATATAATTTATCACTGACCTCATTGCTAAAGGGGATGTAATAATGCAAGCGTCATGGGATATTTTGACAACTAAATGAAATAATGTATCACAGAGAGTAGCACTGAGGACTGAGTGTTCTTTAGCTCTGTGTGTTTGTTTAGCCTTTCTTGCCTGCTCTGTGATTTATGTTCACACACCAGTCTTGCAAAACTCACAATTCAGATGATACCTCAGCAAAATATTACATGCCATGGACTTTTAAGTCTGCTTCAAAACCCTCAGATGACAGGGTTTATTCTATACAGATGGATATCATTTAAGCAGGTTTTAGAGAAAGGGCAAAACATATCTGCTTGAATTAGAACACACTGTGTAAAAAAAAAAAATTAATAGCCTGTGCTCTCTCAATAGAAAAACAAAGCCTGGATGACAGCACATCTGTTTATAGCATGATTTACTGGATATTTTAAGCCCACTGTTGAGAAGGGCTCAGAAAAATTCCTTTCAAACTAGTACTGCTCGTTGACAAATGCACCTGGTTACTTAAGAGCTCTGATGGAGACTTTCAAGGAGATGGATGTTGTTTTCATGCCTGCTAACACAACACCTATTCTACAGCCCATGGATCAATGACTCATTTTGATTTTCAAGTCTTATTATTTAAGAAATACATTTTAAAAGGCTAGAGGTGCCGTAGATAGTGATTCCTCTGATGGATCTAGCAAAGTCAGTTGAACCTGCTGGAAAGGATTCACCATTCTAGATGTCATTTAAAACATTTGTAATTCATAGGAGAAGGTCAAAATATCAATATTAACAGGAATTTGAAAGAAGTGTATTCAACCTTCATAAATAACTTAGAGGGGTTCAAGACTTCAGTGGAAAAAGTAACTGTATATGTGGTGGAAATAGTAAGAGAACTAGAATTAGAAGTGGAGCCTAAAGATGTAACTAAATTGCTGCAATCTCACAATAAAATTTTAACAGATGAAGAGTTGCTTCTTATAGATGAGCAAAGAAAGTGGTTTCTTGAGATGGAATCTACTCCTGTTGAACATGCTGTGAACATTATTTAAATGACAACAAAGAATTTAGAATATTACATAAAACTGATAAAGCAGTGGCAAGGTTTGGGAGGAATGACTCAGATTCTGAACGTTCTCCTGTGAGTAAAATGCTATCAACCAGCATCACATGCTACAGAGAAATCTTTCATGATGCAGCAAACTTCATCATTGTCTTATTTTAAGAAATTGCCTCAGCCACCCCAGCCTTCAGCAACCACCACCAGATCAGCCAGCAGCCACCAACATCAAGGCAAGACCCTTCACCTGCCAAAAGATTACAACCTGCTAAAGACTCAGAAGATTGTTAGTATTTTTTAACAATAAAATATTTTTAACTGAGGTATATAAGTGTTTTGATATAATGTTATTGCACACTTAAGAGAATACAGTATAGTGTAAACATAACTTTTATATGTACTGGGAAACCAAAACATTTGTGTGGCTGGCTTTATTGCAATATTCACTTTATTGCAGTGATCTGGAACCAAACTTACAATATCCCTGAAGTACGCCTGTATGTATCTTTACATACTTAAATAACTTTTCTGGGAGAGAGAACTTCTGCAGATTCCCAGAAGGCCTAACAACAATTGATCTGTGGTAACATCATTTCTGTAGGCATATTGTGGCTTGATATAATGCAATGTCAAGATATGACAAGTAGCGCTGGATAAGAAATTGGCTGTCTTATGAGGTGCCTGGCTTCCTGAAAAGAGTTTTCTAAGAAAAAAAATGCCAAAATGTGAACATTATGTTATTAGATATGTTTGCATTGAAAGATAGTCAGATTAGAAACTGCTAAAATCTTTTCAATCTCAAGTTCTAGGTTCAGGTTTAATAGTATTATATCTTTAGAAATATGTTTTACATTTAAGCCAAAATTAAGAAATTAAGTCAGGGACTTCAGGGAGTAAAATACATATTTTATAAGTTCCATTTAATTTTAGTGATATGTTTAAGCAGAATGAAGTATTAATTAGTTTTTTTAAGATAACTGGTTTCTAAAAGAATGTTTTGTGTTTTTAAAAAATCATTTCTGATTCCTTAAAGAATGAAAAATGTTAATGACTGAGGTTTGTTCAATGGATTTGGAGGAAATCCACTCGTGATACATTTAAATCAATTTGGAGGAGGTTGACTAATGTTTTCATACCATCTGTTTAGCCTAGAAGCTTAAAAAGCATACCTGTGACTCTCCAAGCCTCTGATAAATCATGTCTGGTAAGACAATCTTGTAGGAAGAATAAAAAACTCATCACCCACAATACCCACAAGTATGAATCTGGAGCCTAGGGATGCTGAGAGTTGTCATTGTGTTAGGATCCCAAGTGATATTTACACATGGCTCCAATGGATCTTCCAAAGAGCTTTTTGCCTTTGTGTTAGTGCAGAATGTATATTTCAGGAGAAGGCTCAAGGAGGGGTAATTGTGGGAATGAAAAAAAGTGTGAACCATCTGTTAGTGTCCCTTACATAAAGTCTCACCACCCTTCTTCATAACTCATTTCCAGGGGCCCTGATTCTTTTTCTTCTTCCCTGCCACTCCACCGATGCTTGAGGTTCTGTCACTCTCCTAGTTTAACATTTGAAAAAGACTGGTATTCAAGCTGTAATACTGACTTTATTCACTGTGCTTTAAACTAAAATGCAGTACAGCTCTTTTAAATGATCTCATTGGGCAGATAAAGACCTTTATTGAAAAACTCTCTGTTCTGTGTTTGCCAAAATATAGAAATTAATAAAATAATCCTTCAAGTAATTAAAAATGTTGGTAGTCATCTTTAAATTTTGGCTTTTAGCAGTTAAAAGATTTTATCAAAGAAATTGTACTGGCTTTCCCCAGTTCATAAAACAAAAGCAGAGCATCTCTGTTTAAAATAGCCCTAAAACTGAATCTTACCCACTTCACCTCCGCAGAGATCTGCCTTTAAATCACCCATTAGTTCCAGAGGCAACTCTGTGACTAATAGATGAGAAAGGCATGCAAATAACTAATATAATAGAAAGCAGAAATCAAGAATATAGACAAAGAAAATATTTAGTTCTATTATGGTATTACATCAGACATCACAGAAGAATTAGCATTTACATTGTACACTGAAAAATCAGCAGGGTTTTGACAAAAAATATAGAAGAAAAAGAGGGGAAGAGTGTAAGTAAAGAAAAAGCTGGAACAGAATTCACAGAATCTTGGAAGTCGAGGTGTATTTTCAGAACAAGTCACAAAAAGTGGACTCTTGGTCTTTGTTTCCTTAGAAGTCATTGTTTATCCTTCACTCTGGAGTGATTGTTTGGCTATGAATGATGTAGCACTGCACAGAGTAGGTTCACAGACTGTAGAGAAGGCATTATCTCTACTTTAAATAAGCTTGCTGGCCAAATAGGAAGATGAAACAAGGATATTATATATAGATAATGTTAATATAAATTCACCAGCCTTTCTTACTGAATTGCAAATCATTCAGAGGTAAAGTTATATTGGATCCCTTATTTGTGTTGACCATTTCTTTTTTTTTTCCTTAGTATTTCTTTTGTTATAGTCACTGAAATTTTCCCAAATTAATAGATCAAGGAAAACAAAAGACATTGTCAGTTCACAAACCATTCTGGAGCTTTTGGCCTATACTAGAAAATAAAGGAGTTGGATAAGAAGCCCATGAATGTCCTTTCAAGTTATAACATGTTTTGATTGTATATATATAAATATAATCAGCACATAAGCTCTGTTTCTTTTTCTCTCCTTTCTTCCCTCCCCATTGTCGTCTCTTTCTCTGTCTCTCTCTTTTTCTCTCTTATACATATACAATAAAAATAATATATACATTTTTAGCAACAAAAAATTACTTAATCCTCAGGTTAGACTGACATTTTTATACAGAGGCATTTTGTGTTTAAGTGAATATTCTTATATTTGCATACATCATCTAATAAATATAAAACTATATGGCATGAACATATATGTGTTATCATTATACATATATGCTGAAGTAATGAAGAGTTGTTAATATAAAATAGTTAATGCCAAATGTGGGTCGGCGTCACTCTTCTACTTGGAAAGCGTATCAGAGAGTGCTCAAAGAGAGAGAGTTCGAATATGTTATTTATTTCGGTAAGATTCCTAAAGCTCATCAGAACTCTCCTTGCCTCCAGGATTTAAGGTCAAAGCAGCAGTTAGGTCAAATCTAGGGACTTCATGCTAATGGACATTGATCACCCCTTAACACTTCCTCAGTCCTCACAGAAGAATGAGATCAATTCTTACCTCTCTTGAAGAAGTTCATCTGTAATGATCCTGAACCCAGAGTCCTTGAAGGCTCTGTAGGACTTTCCAGACTGATTTCCGGGAAACTGAGGATGTTTTTTCTTTCTCCTTTTTTTAAAATTATATTTTAAATTTTGGGATACATGTGCAGAGCATGCAGGTTTGTTACATAGGTATACATGTGCCATGGTGGTTTACTGCACCCATCAACCCGTCATCTACATTAGATATTTCTCCTAATGCTATCCCGCTCCTTGCCCCACACCCCCCAACAGGTCCCAGTGTGTGATGTTCCCCTCCCTGGGTCCATACGTTCTCATTGTTCAACTCCAATTTATGAGTGAGAACATGCAGTGTTTGGTTTTCTGTTCCTGGGTTAGTTTGCTGAGAATGATGGTTTCCAGCTTCATCCATGTCCCTGCAAAGTACATTAACTCATCCTTTTTTGTGGCTGCATAGTATTCCATGGTGTATATATGCCACATTTTCTTTTTCCAGTCTATAATTGATGGGCATTTGGGATGGTTCCAAGTCTTTGCTACTGTTAATAGTGCCACAATAAACATACATGTGCATGTGTCTTTATAGTAGAATGATTTATAATCCTTTGGGTACATACCCAGTAATAGGATTGCTGGGTCAAATTGTATTTCTGGTTCTAGATCTTTGAAGAATCACCACACTGTCTCCACAATGGTTGAACTAATTTACACTCCCAGCAACAGTGTAAAAGCATTTCTATTTCTCCATATCCTCTCCAGCATGTTATTTCCTGACTTTTAAATGATCACCATTCTAACTGGCATGAGATGGTATCTCACTGTAGTTTTGATTTGCCTTTCTCTAATGACCAATGATGATGAGCATTTTTTCATATGTTTGTTGGCTGCATAAATGTATTCTTTTGAGAAGTGTCTATTCATATCCTTCACCCTCTTTTTGATGGTGTCATTTGCTTTTTTCTTGTAAATTTGTTTAAGTTTTTTTTTTTATTGCATTTTAGGTTTTGGGGTAAATGTGAAGAACATGCAAGATTGTTGCATAGGTGCATACGTGGCAGTGTGATTTGCTGCCTTCCTCCCCTTCACCTATATCTGGCATTTCTCCCCATGCTATCTCTCCCCAACTCCCCACCCCCTGCTGTCCCTCCCCTATTTCCCCCCAACAGACCCCAGTGTGTAGTGTTCCCCTCCCTGTTTCCATGTGTTCTCATTGTTCAACACCCGCCTATGAGTGAGAACATGTGGTGTTTGATTTTGTGTTCTTGTGTCAGTTTGCTGAGAATGATGGTTTCCAGGTTCATCCATGTCCCTACAAAGGACGCGAACTCATCGTTTTTGATGGCTGCATAATATTCCATGGTGTATATGTTCCACATTTTCCCTGTCCAGTCTATCATCGATGGGCATTTGGGTTGGTTCTAGGTCTTTGCTATTGTAAACTGTGCTGCAGATTCTGGATATTAGCCCTTTGTCAGATGGATAGGTTGCAAAGATGTTCTCCCCCTCTGTAGGTAGCCTGTTCACTCTGATGACAGATTATTTTGCTGTGCAGAAGTTCTTTAGTTTCATTAGATTGCATTTGTCAATTTTAGCTTTTGTTGCAATCGCTTTTTGGTGTTTTAGTCATGAAGTCTTTGCCCATTGCTATGTCCTGAATGGTATTGACTAGGTTTTCTTCTAGGGTTTTTATGGTTTTAGCCTTTAATGCATCTTGAGTTAATTTTTATATAAGGTATAAGGAAAGGGTCCAGTTTCACTTTTCTGCCTCTGGCTGGCCAGTTTTCCCAACACCATTTATTAAATAGGAAATCCTTTCCCCATTGCTTGTTTTTGTCAGGTTTGTCGAAAATCAGATGGTTGTAGATGTGTGATGTTATTTCAGAGGCCTCTGTTCTGTTCCATTGATCTATATATCTGTTTGGTACCAGTACCATCCTGTTTTGGTTACTGTAGCCTTGTAGTATAGTGTGAAGTCAGGTAGCATGATGCTTCTTGAAGCTGAGGACTTTTAGAACTAGTATTAACTCAGGCTTCAGGCAGACCCTAAAAAACAACTTCCACTTAGAACTCTGTCAGTCCTAATACTCACTCTCCTACTTGACTAGACTCCCAGGACTCAGCAGAAAGTTCTGTTACATATTGATCCTTAATGCTGAATGTTTGAAAGGAAGGTAAGAGCTGAACTATGCAGAAGTATGTGGAAATGCTGATCTAGCCCATGAATCAGACTATAGAAAGTCCTGAAAAACTGGCAAAGCACAGGGAATAATCAGTTTAATCCATACAAAAGAATCTCAAATAATTTTTAATTGCATATAAGGATATTTATCTTCTCTCAAACATTAATTCATTACAACTATGTGGATAGTAATAATAATAAATAAATAATTTTGGCTAAATTAATAGCAGCTGACTATTATACGATGAGTCCTTACAGAAAGACACAGGACAATGTTTATAGAAAATTTCATAAACTTCAAAACAACTTATTTTAACAACTACACTTCAGAAGAGGAGAAATCATATGGAAATATTCAACTCAGTAAATCTTGGTAGTCAAAATACTTGCAGATATCTTAAATGTTCTGATATTTTTGACAGTTTTAACAAACTTTGCCTTGTGTTCTGTCATCTAACACATTGGTAATAATATATTTTCCTGGATAAATATTTAATTGCACTAGAGCAAAACAAAGAGAGCCTTTCTAATGAAACAAGCCACACTATAAACATACTCTTTAAATTAAACTAAGAAATTTTATAGAATTGTTGGATTAAACTAGCCTTTAATTATATCAGAACTATTAGTTCTGGGATGATTAAATTATAAGTTGTCAACATTTCCTTTTAAAAACTTACATTTAGTAATTAATAATTTGATGAGAAAATTTTACTTTCAGCTAAGGCTGAAATATGGATTGGATATCATTTAATTATGAAACTAGCAATAACAACCTCAACTAAGACACAGAGAGCCAAATATTATTATGCAAGAATTCAGCTTTTATAACTTTTTTAAAGATATCTATTTCAAATTTGTATTTGTTGATTTTAGGTTGTTAGTTACTTGATATAGGCCATTTTCATGTGTCATTCCTATAAAATCAAGTTTAATATAACTTCAAAAATAAAATTTTCATGTTTCCTTTAATAGTTTGTACATAGAACTCATGAGTTAGAGAGGAAAAATGTATTACATATACAGTGATTTTAGAAAGAGACATGTTAATTTGTTATTTCAAAGCCACAACTGATGAACTGTATATTTGATGAACAAATTGGCTCTGTAGCTTTTGTTTAAAAAAAAACTACCATTTTAAGAAGTCAAATTGATATTTGGAAAGATTAAATTTTAAAGCAGACCAGTTTTAAACTTTAAATTGCATAATTATTTTAAACTTGTGGCTTTCTAGGAAATATATTTTTAATTGCTTGTGAATATATGAACAAATTAAATATTCTTCTAGGGAACAATTAGAGTGAAGTGTTAACTGCATGTTTTAAACTTGTTTTAATAAGAATTTAGATCAAATATTGAATAACAGCAGAATAGAACTATGCCCAAGGCAACGAAAATTATTTTCCATCTTCTCTTCTTTATTGGCACCATGATAGAGAATCTTATAGTATTGTCAAGCAGTGTCTTATACAAATATTAACTGTCTTACAGCAATATTTTACTATCTTACAGTATTAAGAGAGTAACTTAAATATCCAAATCTTATAAATTTCATGGTTAATTTTTTTTACATCCAAGTATGATATGTAGTGAAATCTTGTAGCTAAGTTTAAAATAAGGCTGCTAAAAGTTCTGAAATTATAAAATTAATTCAGACAATTGAGTGAACTGCCCCAAATCATCATAGTCTGCTCCCTATATATGGAAATGAGATATAAATGAAGTTTGGGTCCTCTTCCCAAGGTTTCCCCAATGTTTTTTTTGATCATGTAGTTCAACTACTTAGCAATTTGGGGGATTAATTAAAGATAGTTAAGAGAAAGTGCCAGGAAGATATTATAAAATATCCCATGCTAAAAAGATTACGTGGTTTAGGCTTGACAAATGTGAAGTGTCATCTGCTGGGCTCTTTTGTAGAAAGGGATAAAGGGATTGGTTCATCAAGAAAAAAGAGGATTCTTACCAGGAGCCAGTGAGAGAAACAACACATCTTCTAAAAAGGAGCAGGGCTAAGCAAATGATTCACAAGGCTGAGCTCACAGTAGATGAAAGGCCATGTTTTTAATTCATTTTCTGTAGACCACAGATAAGGAATCCTCTAGATCAAAGCCTGGCAACACAATGGGAGCTAGCAAAATGCAACTAGGTCTAAAAACAGCTGTCAAGGTTTAATGTGCACAAATGAAATACTTTGGCTGTACTAGATGATCTTTAAAGACTTTCACAGTTCTATTGTATAATATTAAATATGAACTAACAGGACCTGTATATCTTCGAGTTGGTACTTTCTAATGTGGAAAATAAAAAAAGAGTACTTCACCTAGCAATGAAAAACTGGCCTACAGCAAATGGCTGAGGTCTAAGTATTTTAAGTTGTATGAGAATTTTCAATGCTATATCATTTTTAGGCAAGATTCCATGAGTTTTAATGTTTAAAGGTGATAATTTTTGGAGAAAATGTACACTATTTTATTAATTAGGTTAAAGGTTATTGACTACATTTTAAGTACCAGGCTCCTATCTTCATAGTATTTTCCTCATTGTGTTCTAATTGTGTTCTCACCTGTGTAGCAAGTAATTAATAGGGTCACACAGGAGAAAATAGATTTATAACTTTATTTGGTGAAGACTCATTTGAGTGATCTTCTATAGTGATGGAAGTGTTAGGTTTATGGGTTCCATTATTCCAAGTAGAAGATAAGTAACTTTAAAGAGATAGATCTTCCTTGTTTTGTGAAACTCATATTACCGCTCTTAGGTATATGGATGTTCAGCTAGCCATGCCATTTTTGTTTTGATAATTTTTTTTGAAAAGCTGTCTCACTCAAGTATAGAAAAATTTGGCCACCTGAGAATATCTAGCCTTTAAGGAGTCCCTAAGAATGCTTTTACAACTAGAGCATTTCTGGACAGTATTTGGGAGGAACTGGAGTCTTGGAGATGGATAGACTGTACCTTTGGACTTTCAGCATAAAAGTCTTAAACACTGCAGCCTGGGGATTGATGAAGAAGGGTTTTTATAGTGCCTGAGAGGCAGAGTAGGAGTTACAAACTCATGAGTCTACAGATGCTAGACAGGAATGGGCACTGCAGGGCTTGCCATATCCTAAAGGGACAGTCGCTTCATGGCTCCCATTCACGACACGGACTTTTGCCATGAATAAATGTTTTGTCCAGAATTGCCAGATGTTCTGATTTTTGTTTTGTTTTGTTTTTTGAGATGGAGTCTCTCTCTGTTGCCAGGCTGGAGTGCAGTGACGTGATGTCAGCTTACCGCAACCTTCGCCTCCTGAGTTCAAGCAATTTCCCTGCCTCAGCCTCCAGAGTAGCTGGGACTACAGGCACATGCCACTATGTCCAGCTAATTTTTGTATTTTTAGTATAGACAGAATTTCATCATGTTGGCCAGGATGGTTTCGATCTCTTCACTTTGTGATCCACTCTCCTCAGCCTCCCAAAGTGCTGGGATTACAGGCATGAGCCACTGCACCCAGCCGATTTTCTGATTTTTTAAGACAACCAAGAAATCCAAATTTTCATGCAAAAACTTTTTAAGTGAAGCCAATGAATCTACGATTTTATTAAAACACTATGAAGATTATACAAAACAAATCTAGTGGGGTGGATTTAGCTCAGAGTGACTCTCCAGTATAAGGGACATACAACTAGAATGTAAGCTCCTGGAGGAAGGACCTTGTCTTCAATACCCCTAATGATATCTGGTACATAGAAGGTGCTTAACATAGAGTTTCAATTCATATGATATATTGATATCTCTAAGCTGCTCACTGATAGGAGAATTGCAGAAGAGTGCTTGGCAGAAGAAAGCCTCTGGTTTCAATTTTCAGAGCCCACAAGAGCCTACATTTTGTTTACTTACTTGGGATCCTGGATTCAGGTTCAAGTTCCCTCCCTCAGCCAGAGTTTCCTTCTCACCCCATCTCTGTCCTTACCTTATCAAATTCATTCATACTCTCTCCACAGTTGTGAGAGATGATGGGTTCTAGAGTTTTTGGATAACAAATTAGGGAGCCTGAAGAGGGGGCAGTCACATGCATTGGGTGAACCCCCTTCCTTAGCTTTCATTGGATTCTAAATTATAGTTAAAAAATCTTTCTCAAATGCTATTCCAGCTAAGTAATCCATGCTTAGTCCATGCTTAGAAGTCTGAATGTCAAGTGCTACTTCACCATCTAGCTCAGGATTAGGCAGAAAAAGTGAGCAGGGAAATACCTGGCCAATATCTTACATGGCATCTGTGAAGATTCCCACTCATATACTGTTACACCCTGTCCAAAGGAGGCTAAGCTTACACAAGCCATAATTAAGAATCATGTTTTCGGCCAGGCATGGTGGCTCAAGCCTGTAATCCCAGCAATTTTGGATCCCGAGGCGGGCAGATTATGAGGTCAAGCGATTGAGATCATCCTGGCCAACATGATGAAACCTGTCTCTACTAAAATTTTTTTTTAAATTAGCTAGGTGTGGTGGTGCACGCCTATAGTCCGTACTCAGGAGGCTGAGGCAGGGGAATCGCTTGAACCTAGGAGGCGGAGGTTGCAGTGAGCCCATATTGCGCCACTGCACTCCAACCTGGCCACAGAGCGTTACTCCGTCTCAAACAAACAAACAAAAATCTTGTTTTCTGGCTCACTGAAAGTGGACTTCACGTTTAATATATGACTATTGACAAAATTCTGAAATACATTTTCCATTAAATAAGAATGACTATAAAGATCGTTTAGCTGCATTGAGAATTTCCTGTTAAAATAGTATATAATAAAATGAAAAGGAGAAATCCATTAACTCAGTATTATTACATCTCTTATCATCTCAGAAGTCTGTCCTTGGCTTTTTTTTAACCTATCACACTATGCACTCTCCCTAAGTCATATTCTTCACTATTTTGGCTTCAATTATTTTCTATACACTCAGGACAACCATATACTTCAGCTTCCATGCCATAGATCAAACACTTACTAGATCACTCTTAACCCATCACCTGTTCACATGGCTCACTTTTGTTCACTCTTCAGAATACAGTTTACTAGCACTTTCTCTGAGGAAACCTCTGGCCTTCTACGACCAGTTGCATTTTGCCCTTTATTTGCTCCTAACAGAGAATTTATCCCATCCTGTGTTTATTTAATTAGTCAGTAATTGAATGCTAGGTGCTTGGAGTGTAAAAATATGTAAATACAGGCAAATTCTGAGCATGTAGTAGATGCTCAATAAATATGTTAACTCCAGGCTAACATCAGTATCAAAATGGATACCTGATGATGAGTGAGTCCCAGTAGAATTCTACTATTCTTCTCTAGGACAGTGCTCAGAGAAGTGCGATCTGGCCAGGCATGGTGGCTCATGCCTGTAATTCTAGCCTTTTTGGAGGCTGAGGCAGGTGGATCACTTGAGGCCAGGAGCTCAAGACCAGCCTGGCCAGCATGGCTATGCCCGGTCTCTACTAAAAAATACAAAAATTAGCTAGCTGTGGTGGTGCATGCTGTAATCCCAGCTACCTGGGAAGCTCAGGCAGGAGAATCACTTGAACCCTGGAGTGCAGAGATCACGCCACTGCACCCTAGCCTGGGTGGCAAAGCAAGACTCAAAAAAAAAAAAAAATGTGAGCTATAGACCACCTTCTGAGCTCAACCCCAGATCTACCGAATCAGAAATTCTGTAGGTGAAATATGAAGATATGTATTTTTAGAAGCTCCTCCAAATGGTATTTAATTACCCTGATATTTGAGAGTCATTTGTCTAACCCAAGACAATGGCAATGCCAGGCATTTCATTTGAATCATGATCTTAGCCAACAGCAGGAAATCCAGATAGATAACAGGTTCAGTTGCCTCACAAAGGTAGAGAAGGATATCACCAGAGTCCCAACTATGTGTGATGCAGATTCATGGCAGAGTCCAATATCAAACAACAAAACAACAAACTGTGATGAACTATAGAAATGGTCACATGCACAGGAATGTTCATTGCAGCATAGTTTACAATAGTAAAGACCTGGAACCAACCCAAATGCCCATAGATGATAGACTGGACAGGGAAAATATGGCACATATACACCATGGAATATTATGCAGCCATCAAAAACGATGAGTTCGTGTTCTTTGTAGGGACATGGATGAATCTGGAAACCATCATTCTCAGCAAACTGACACAAGAACACAAAATCAAACACCGCATGTTCTCACTCATAGGCGGGTGTTGAACAATGAGAACACATGGACACAGGGAGGGGAACACTACACACTGGGGTCTTTTGGGGGGAAATAGGGGAGGGACAGAGTGGGTGGGGAGTTGGGGAGAGATAGCATGGGGAGAAATGCCAGATATAGGTGAAGGAGAGGAAGGCAGCAAATCACACTGCCACGTATGCACCTATGCAACAATCTTGCATGTTCTTCACATGTACCCCAAAACCTAAAATGCAATAAAAAAGTAAAAATAAAAAATAAAAAAAAGAAATGGTCCCTTAACTTCATAAATAAATAAAGAAGCAGAGTAACTTCATTTATGAGCCTGTGCTGTCTGCCACTCTGCAATGCTTATTCAATACAGCTGTTTTCCTTATGGAAAGTTAAAAGTTTTGCTTCCCAGAATGCTAACCATTTGATAAATAGTATAACATAATTAGAAATTTCTTCCAGAAACATAATAATGATTAGTGATGTCCTAAATGATCCTGTGGGTCTCAGAAAGGTAACTTGATACCCACTCTCCCAGACTGGATATTCTGGAGTCCTATGACATTAGTCATTCTTTAAAGACCAGAGAAGGTAAAAGAGTAAGCCAAAATGACATCAAATGCCCAGTAGTGTCAGAGGCATTTGAACCAGAGAAATTCCATCTTGAATAGGGGCTGGGTAAAATGAGGCTGAGACCTACTGGGCTGCATTCCCAGATGTTATGGTGTTAGAAGTCACAGGATGAGACAGGAGGTCAACACAAGATACAGGTCATAAAATTCTTGCTGATAAAACAGGTTGTGGTAAAGAAGCCAGGTGAAACACACCAAAACCAAGATGGCCACAAGAGTGACGTCTGGTCATCCTCACTGCCACATTCCTACCAGCACATGACAGTATACAAATGCCATGGCAATGTCATGAAGTTACCCTATATGGTCTAAAAAGGGAGGCATGAATAATCCACCCTTTGTTTAGCATAGCATCAAGAAGTAACCATAAATATGGGCAACCAGCAGCCCTTGGGGCTGTTCTATGAAGTAGACAATCTTTTATTCCTTTACTTTCTTTTTTCTTTTTTTTTGAAAGAAAGAAAGAGAAAGAGAAAGAGGGAGAGAGAACAGGAGTCTTGCTCTATTGCCCAGGCTGGAATGCAGTCTAAAAACAGGTGTTAAAAACCTCTTTTTTGCCGATAATTGTGCTTAACAGCGGAGACAGGAAGGAATAAGGAAGAAAATAACAAACAAACAGCCAACCAATATTTCATTTAAGTCTGTGAAATGCTATGCAAATACTGAAGAGTGATTTACTTCCAATTATATAGTCACTTTCAAAATAGGTGTAATGTGATACTGAGAAAAATGTATGTTCTGTGGACCTGGGGTGAAGAATTCTATAAATATTCACTGAGTTTACTTGTTCCAGGTCTGAGTTCAAATCATAGATGTCCTTGTTAATTTTCTATCTCGTTGATCTGTCGAATATTAACAATATGGTGTCAAAGTCTCCCGTTATTATTGTGTGGGAGTCCAAGTCTCCTTATGTCATTAAAAACTTGTCTTATGTATCTGGGTGTTCCTATATTGGGTGCATATATATTTATTATCATTGACTCCTGTTGTTGCATTGATCCTTTTACCATTATGTAATGTCCTTCTTTGTTTCTTTTAGTCTTTGTTACCGTTAAAGTCTATTTTGTCAGAGACGAAAGTTACAACTCCTGTTTTTTTTTTGGGGGGGTTTTTTTTTTTTTTGCTCTCCATTTGATTGTTAAGTCTTCCACCAACCCTTTGTTTTGAGTCTTTGTGTGTCCTTGCTTATGAGATGGATCTGGATACAGCATACCGATGGGTTTTGACTTTTTATTCATTTTGCCTGTCTGTGTCTTTGATTGGGGCATTTAATCCATTTAAATTTAGGATTAATCTTGATATTTGTGAGTTTAATATTGTCATTTAATGCTAGCTGGCTATTTTGCCCATTAGTTGTTGTAGATTCTTCATTATGGAGATACTCTTTACCTTATGGTAAGTTTTTGGGATGACTGATACTGGTTGTTCCTTTCTGTGTATAGTGCTTCTTTCAGAAACTCTTATAAAGCAGGCCTGGTGGTGATTAAATCTCTGAGTGCTTGCTTGTTTGCGAAAAATTTTATTTTTCCTTCATTTATGAAGCTTAGTTTGGCTGGATATGAGATTCTGGGTTTAAAATTCTTTTCTTTGAGAATATTGAATATTGATCCCCACTCTCTTCTCGTTTGTAGGGTTTCTGCTGAGAGATCTGCTGTGAGTCTGATAGGCTTCCCTTTATGGGTGACCTGACCTTTCTCTCTAGCTGCCCTTAGAATTTTCTCCTTTATTTCAACCCTGGTGAATCTAACGATTATGTGTCTTGGGGTTGCTCTACTTGAGGAATATCTTTGTGGTGTTCTCTGTATTACCTGGAGTTGAGTATTGTCCTGCCTTACTAGGTTAAGGAAGTTTTCCTGAATAATAGCCTGAAGAATATTTTCCAGCTTGGATTCATTCTCTTCATGACATTCAGGTACACCTATCAAATGTAAATTAGGTCTTTTCACATAGTCCCATATTTCTTGGAGACTTTGCTCATTCCTTTTTACTCATTCTTCTCTAATTTTGCCTTCTCGTTTCATTTCGTTAAGTTGTTCTTCGATCTCTGATATCCTTTCTTCTACTTGATCAATTCGACTGTTAAAACCTGTGCATACTTCGCAGAGTTCTCGTATTGTATTCTTCAGTTCCATTAATTCACTTATATTTCTCTCTAAATTGTCTATTCGCATTAGGATTTCGTCAAACCTTTTTTCAAGGTTCTTAGTTTCTTTACATTGGGCTAGGACATGTTCTTCTAACTCACAGAAGTTTCTTATTATCCACTTTCTGAAGCCTAACTCTGTTATTGGAACGCACTCATTCTCCATCAGGCCTTGATCCCTTGTTGATGAGGAACTGTGATCCCCTGTAGAGGGAGAGGCATTCTGATTTTGGGTATTCTCAGCCTTTTTATGCTGGTTTCTTCCCATCATTGTGAATTTATCCACTGTCATCTTTGTAATTACTGACTTTCAAATTAGGTCTCTGAGTGGACGTCCAACTTGTTGATTCCCAGCACTGGACTCTGAGCAACCCACTGTGCCGGCTAAAACAGCGGCATTAAGATTGATGGTGCTTTTCTGCCTGGGAATCTCTGGTCTGGCTTCCTTCTTGAGTCCCTTTTTCAATCAGCTGAATAGGCTACTCTGCCTTCCTGGAGCTCCAAACGTCAACCAAAAGGGGACCCAGTCCTGTTTACTCTGCACCAAGAACCACCACACCAGGGCGCCGGCAAAACCACCGCGCCGGCCACAAGAGTCGCGCTGGCGACCTGTGGGGCTCCTCCGCTGGGAATCTCCTGGTCCGTGAACAAAAAATATTCATCTGGAAGTGTGGCGTCCTCTCATTCTCTGCACTTTCACTGGGAGCTACAATCCTGAGCTGCTAGTAATTGACCATCTTGGATCTCTCTCCCATTCCTTTACTTTCTTAATACACTTGTTTCACACACACACACACACACAAAAAAAAATGACAAGCTGTGACTGCTCTCATTAACAGTGAATATCTACTGAGGTTATACAGTAGTCCAGGCTCTAGGCTTAATGTTTTATATATACTATGTGCACTTAAACTGCACAACAACCTCATAACAATACATTTTTATTATTCCCAAATAACAGATATGAAAACTGAGTTACAGAATCATTCACTAAGCTACCAAAGACTGCACAATTAGCAAGATAGAGTTCATATAAATCCAGGCAATCTGCCTCCAGCTGCAATCAGGAAGAACTTTTCACTTGTAGAGTAAGCTCTGCCTGGCAAAGTGAAAACCAGCAAAACAGACTATCCTAGAACAGTAGAATCTCCTGGCCATGCTTGCATTACTGGACAGTGAGCCATTGAAGCTCAGCTTTCAGACTGAGAAGGGTGGATAAGCATGAAGTGTCTAGCTTATTGAAAGTTCTCATGGCTTCCCATAGTGGGCCCTCTTTGGAGATGTCACCCTTTCACTGCCCAATGCTGGTTCTCAATGACCTCAGTGTGGCAGGTATCCAAAAGCTGGCTCCTCCAGGGTCCTTACCACTGAACAGTTCTCTGAAGTAGAAAATCAGCTGTCCACCAAAGGAATATTGTTTGCAGCCTTTTGCTGCTGAGGTTCTTTGTCCAGTTTAGATATCAGCAACACAGGCCAAAACCAGATCTCCTCTGTGAGAAACGCACATATTCTTGCAAAGCCAAAAAGTGAGAGAGAGGGCATCATGCTGCTGTGAGCCTCATATCTCTCTCCAATTCTTCCCTCCCCTGTTCATGTAGTGCAGACTCAAATCAGCAAAACTGCTGATAAGCTGATTTCCACATGGGGAACAAGATTCCCATCTCCCTTTGCAGCACTGTCAATCTTGTGTAAGTGATTATTCTAAAACAACCCTCCTTGATACTGAGGCTTGAAAACAGCTCCCTCCCTCTCGCCTCTCTGCATAGACACCACTATCTCCAAAAGACTATTGATGGCCCTTCTTTCACGTGGGCTTGAGGAAGAGGGGTGAAAGTGGTTGTTGGTGATAGGGTTAGCTATGTAATTAATTAAGACCTATAGGATGATAGCTAACCTTACTTCTGGAACCTCCTTCAATGTAGAATATACAGAGCTTAGAAACTTTTGTTTCAGATCTTAGAAACTTTTGTTTCAGTTTTTTACCTTAGCAGAAATTTGAAGAAAATAGAAAAAACATCACTTGGCATTCCGTTACAAGAGTTTATCTTGTAAAAACAACTCTCCATCTTATTCTATTCTTCATCAATCCATAGATTTCTGGAATTTTATGGTACAGTTTAGATAACTGTACAGTCATTGTTTTTTCCCCTCTGTATTTTAGCTTTATTTCATAAATATCAATCCAACTATGATGATAGACATGTGTTATTGGAGAAAAGTTGAACCAAATCTGTTACTGCCAGGAAATGGCTCTAATTCAAAGCTGCTGTGAGTTTAAGTAATAGGCCACTTGATTGGGTTATCTTCACTCTCATTAAACAACAGGGAGAAAGAAAGCTCAAACAAAATCAGGTCAGAATAAATGAAATCAAAGATGGGTTGTTATAGACATTTAGATTCCTCTTCAAGGAGGAAGGGCTTATTTCCCAGCTACTGGGAATGTGGCCTGAAAACAGCCCTCAATCATCAGCCTTCTTTAGCTGGAATTTCATGGCTCTAGAAAACTGCTTCCCCCAAGGTCATGTCTCCCTCCAAGGTCAGTCCATATCCAACAATTAATTTACATGGGGTATACAGTCCAGCCCACAGCCACAACTCAGAATAATTGGAAGGACCATTTTAGATCCAGAGCGCCCTATGGGTTGGCTGAGACCTTCACTGGGGTCACATCACAGCTCCACTTCTCCCTGTGCCCAATCTTGTTTCTATCACATCCCTTCCTCTGTGTCGATCCCAAGAATACTTCCTAATAAACATTCCACATGGGTTCCTGAGGTTCCTGAGACATAGGCACAGGTCAGAATCACAGCATTTCACCAGTTTCATTTTTTTTTTAACTTAAATTATGGAGAAAATATTATTTAAGGAAATATTTCATTATGTAAGATAAGATTACAATTTTAGAAGTTAATTTTAGAGTCTGAAGAACATTTGATTTAGATTTAAACAATCTCAAAGAGAATTATGGAAAGTTGAATAATTAGATTATTTTTAATGACAGCATTCTGTATGATTTCTATAATCTATTTTTTATGAAAATACTTGTGTGACTATTAAAAGAAGATAATACATAGATATATTCAATCAAATAAATTAGGGGATTATTTCCTGGCATACAAACCAGAAGAGCATCTAATGCTGGCTCAGAAGAGAGAACTGATATGGTAAAAAGAGTTGCAGTGGTATGCTAAGGCCAAGGTCCATACACAAAACCCTAAGAAGATAATTATCTATCTACCTACTCAGTGTCTCTTTTATGAATATTTTTCCACAGTCCAGCTCTTTGGCAGATGGTAGGCTTTAGTAAACAAATTCTGTGTTCCTTCAAAAGTTCTCCACTTTACAACCTTTCTCCTCCAGTGATGGGTTCTACTTTCCTTTTGCTCCAAGTGCAGAGTCATAAAATTCAACCTCTATTTTGCTGCAAAGTGGACAGCTCAATACACCATGCCGTAACGAGCATTTTGAATATAATTGATTTTGAAGTAGATGAACTCTACTTAGTTCCTTTTAAATATTTTTCTCTAATGTGATCAAACACACAGTTAGAAAACCTTGCAGATAAATTGGAATAACTTCTTTTTCTAGCAGCATTTTGCAGGAGTTGTCTAGGAAGTAAAACACGCTGTATTAACACTTCTCTATCTATCAAAAATTTTCATTAAGTCTTGCCAAATAGATCAAATACAGCTATTTCAGTGGCATGATTAAAAGAAGAATTCTAATTAAAAGCATTGGAATAACAATATATAGGTTAAACTTTCAGAGGCTACATTATAATATAGGTTAAACTTTCAGAGGCTACGTTATAAATTTGGCCTTATACCATAGGGCAATTTTGCCCAATATCCCAAGAAAAGGAAGGAATTTGCCTAGCTTACCTACTTATTTCTAATCATTTATAATGTTTAAAATAGACTTATAATTGTCCATAGTTTGAATTTATTTTTAACCAGAATTATAGGAAAAACTGTTAATTAAGCAACTGAAATATAGTTTTCTGAAATAGCTCAGGTATGTTCTTGCATCCTGGAATTTTACATGGCCTTTAATCAGATGGCATTTTCTTCAGGCACTGCCTAAAAATACTTTCTTTGAAGGGAATTGAACTCAACTGTCTACTAATTGTGTTTAAATTTATTGATTGATTTTTCGAATCAGCTTTCCAAAGTTTTAAAAATTCATAGCTCTCACAAACACATAAATAACTTCATGTAATGTGAAATTTTGATTATAATACACATGTTAAAATGCACAATGGTCTTAACCTTAAGATTTTATCAATTTAATATTAATTTTAATTTTAATGCTAATCGTGCACTTGTTTTTAATGAAAATAGTTCTACTAAAATATGTCATGAACAGATATGATCTTATACTTTAAGAGCAGTAAAGCCATGGTTTTATTAAAATGTGGTGAGTATATTGAAGTCACTTGCATTGTTTGCATACTTGTAATGTTTGTGAATGATTAATTTCAAAAGAGATCAAATAGTTGGTTATACAACTTGAAAGATAGAGAATACCAAAGCCATAACAAAATGGAATCCACAACGCAGTTAACTTTGCCAAGTGATTCTATTTACGTTGAATACACCATCCCTTAAAAGAGAAAAGAGCTAATGTATCACATAGAAAACATGCATTTCACTACATAATAGCTCTCTGAACGTGGGCAACTTACCTAAATTCTAAGTTTCTGCTTCTTTAAATAGGGGTGATAATTCACAATGTAATTGTGAGAATAATTGAGGTAATGTAAGTAAAGCACATGTAAAGTGTAAAGTCCCTCACACATAGGTAGGATTCAAAAAATCAAAACAATCATAAATATTTGCCATCAATGCGTCTGCATTTCTGTTTCTGTCTCTAGCTATGAATCCTGGGCAAGTCATCAAGATCCTCTGACTTACATTTTCCTCGTAAGTAATATAAGGCATTAATAGGACTTGAATGGCCTTCTGTACAGAGTTGTTTTGAGGATTAAATGAGATAGTATATGTGAAGATGAAATGTTCATCATTATAGTCCTAACTTTTCAGATGAGAAAATTAAAGGCTAATAGTTGAAAGCAAACTATTCAAGGTCATGTTACTAGCAAGCAGCACAGCCAGGATTTAAAAATCAAATCTTCAATTCCTGAACCCAGGACTCGTTTCATTTTATCACGCAGCTGCCTCTCATAAAGTTTTAAGAACTTCCTTTGCATAGTCCAGGATTAGTCCCAGGGCATGGGATAGGATTAAGTTTTTGAAAGAAGCAAAAGAACCTCAGCTGCTAGGGTGAAAGGTCATGGAAGTGGAGGCTTAAAACACCAACCATACTATTTCTAATAATAGGCCTCCCTAGCTACTGAATTCAGTAGTATTCCAGAAGTCAATCTTCGACTTTTCCTCCGTCACCCTCAGCTGCTTTTCCAAGTCCCACTCTTTCTCCCCTTAAAATATTTCCATTATCCACACTTTTCTCCACATTTTCACTAACACTCCAGCAAAGCCTTTATTGCTGTATGCCTGGTACGGCAAATAATCTTAGGCTGTTATCTCCTATTACCCTCAACAATATTGCTACATGGCTCTCCCAGAGATACCACTTTTCAGATTTACAGTGCCTGGGATTATCCACTGGTGTGCTAGACCTGGCTCTCATCAGCTGGAAAAGGTGTAACAGTCCACACCTCTTCTCAAACACCGCCTTCATCAAAGTCATGCTGATAACTGAAATTGTCCATTGTGGGTGCATTTATACCATAATCATCAGTAAACACTATGAGTCAGGGCTTATTTTCCCTCAGGGAGCCCATTGTTAAGCATTTGGCAGCATTGATTACATCTGACATAATCACTACTTACAGGTACTGTGGCACAGTGTCTGACGCACAGTAGTACTCAATATACATTTGCTCAATAAATTACAGATACTCACCCCCACACAAATCTATATGTTTTGTCTACACAATTCATAATCCAACTCTGCTGCCTAGCTTTCTAGACCTGCCTTATTTGGTCCTTCACTAGGAAGTCAATGTTTTTATTATTTTATAAGACTGAGTTCTGGGCTGGGCGCGATGGCTCACACCTGTAATCCCAGCACTTTGGGAGGCCGAGGCAGATGGATCACTTGAGGCCAGGAGCTCAAGACCACCCTGGCCAACATGGTGAGACCCTGTTTCTACTAAAAATATAGAAATTAGCTAGGTGTGGTAGTGCATGCCTGTAATCCCAGCTACCTGGGAGGCTGAGGCACTCCACTGCACTCCAGCCTGGGAGACAGAGCGAGACTCTCATAAAAAAACAAATAAATAAAAATAAGACTGAGTTCCACTTAAGCTACTGGGACCACCACTGGTGCTGGCATAGCCTATGACTAATCCTTCCTCTAGACTTCAGCTCCTTCTCTTTCTCCCACCTGGAACGCTCTCTCTTCTACTTGTCAAAATCCTACTAGTTCTTTACCGTCCAGATCAGATTTCACATCTCCCCTGAAACTCCATCATTCTAAGACCTTCTCATCTCTACGTAGTTAGTTTACTTATTTAGCATTTGATTACTTTGTATTGTTTCATTCCTATTAATTTTAGTTCTGTAGCTATATCACGTATATATAGCTACAGAATAGTATATAAGTGATATAAGCTACACTTATATCACTCCTTTAAAGAAGCATTCACTTTTTTAAAATTTGTATTTCCACAAGTCAGGTAATACACATTAAGACTCAAGAAGTCCATCTGGCCCAGCTGTTTCCAAACACTTTTTGATGGTCTGATCTGAAACATTCTTCTCAGATAAATTCTGGGCTGCTCTTTTTGAGGCAATTGGTGCCCATGCACCTCCTACCCTCAAGCTCACAGTGCTCAGTATAAGGAGAACCCTTGAGCTTCCTAATCACAGACTGCTCTAGCGAGTCATCCAATCTGCAGCCAAAGTCATGACACAATCATTGCTTGGACTTTCAGTTTAATTTCCCCAGAATATTCCAAATGAAATAAAATAGGTTTTGTTTTCTATTTTTGACCCACACTTCTATGTATTGAAAATAGTATTTTCTATTTTAAACTGTGAAAAAATAATATAGTATAGGAAACAGTTGGATGAATAAGCTCTGCTTTGTGATATATAATCAAATACAGATTTCCAAATTGATAACTATTCATGTAAATAGATGTATGTGGGAATGGTATAAAATAAGCCTTTATATTATAAATGTATACATTTTAATATTTTTGCTCTGTGAATGCATATGTGCATATGTATGCATGAATGTCTTATCTCATTAAGAACATCTGTTTTCTGCAATTGAGTCCCTCTATCTTTTTTGCTGGTAAAAATGACCTTTGTTTTATTAAGTAAGGGTGATAGTTGAATACAGTTAATTTAATAGCTTTATTTGGAAAACTAAGAAGTTGGTAATTCAATGATTTTTCTTCTATTCCAGTCTCGTCAAAACCTTAAATAGGTATATATCTATTACGTATCTATATATGTGTATGTATGCATATATGTATATTTGCCTTAGTTCATTTGGGTGCTATAACAAAATTATCATAGACTGAGTAATTTATAAAAATAGAAATTTATTGCTTACAGTTCTAGAGGCTGAGAAGTCTAATATCAAGGCACCAGTGACTCAGTGTTTGGTGAGGGCTTGCTGTGTACTTCAAAGTTGGCACCTATTATTGCATTCTCGCATGGCAGCTGCACAGAATGCTATGATCTCACATGGCAGGAGGGCCCAGGAAACTCCTTTTAAATTTCTTTTATAAGGGCACTAATCCCATTCATGAAGGTGGATACCTCATTACTTAATTACTTGCAAACAGGCCCCACCTCTTAATACCACCACAATGGGAATTAGGTTTCAACATAAATTTTGGAAGGATTAAATAAACTCAATATGTATAGATATATATGTATTTGCAGTAAAGGGTTAACTTGGGCTTGGGCTATTCAAATCCTGTGCATTCTGACTGTCTTCAAGGCTGGCCTTGACTGGCTCCTAAGAGATCATCCACAAGTTCTTGAAATATCCTGCCTAATAAACATGTCATTTTATACCTGAGCTTCGGGTCATGCCAGAAGCGTTTCTGCTAACAATGTGAGTATGGTGAAAGCATGTTTTTGTTCACCTGGAACCTAGGGCCATTCTACATCAGTTTGACCTCTGGGAGGGACTAGAGACTGAGTAGCTAAGGTCAGTCACGAGAGCACTTTATGCCTACATGACTAACTCCCAATGACAAACCCCCAATACTAAGTCTTGATCCCAAAAATGCTGGAGTGAGTTTTCCTGGTTGCCCGCACATGCTCTCACACCTTGTGACTGAGAGAATTAAGCACTGTCTGCTGTTTCTGCAACTTCACTTGAAGAAGTTACCTGAAACCATGTGCCTTATCTCTAGATTTCACCCTCTGTTTGTTTTTCCTTTGATGATTTTAATCTGTATCTTTTCTGCTGTAATAATCTGCAACCATGGATATAACAGCTTTCTGAGTTCTGTGAAACCTTCCAGTGAATCATCAAATCTAAGGATGGTCTTGGGGACCCACAGTACAACATATATGGGTATATGTGCTTCACTGGTTATGAAACTCAAAACCTTGGTAACCACTGACCTAAGTTCATCCTCCATTTCCACCTCCAGCATACCTCAACTTTACCCTGCCTCTCCCACATCCCTATTCCTGCCTCCTTGGCTCCATTTATAAATGAGTAAACATAGGCCCAGGGAGGTTAAGTAATTTTCAATATAATATAATATTTAACATTCTGTAATGTAATTATTTAGTGATCACAAAGATCCCAGGAGGTTGGAACCAAAATATTTATTTATAAGTGAGAACTCTGAAGGCTTGAGAAATATACTTGTCAGAAGTCATCAACTAGTTAAGGTATGGAGTTGGGATTTGAGTCAGATATTCTGACTCTAGTCTCCAGCTCCTAACCTCTGAGTTCTAGTGTCTCAATAAATTAAGGTATGAATTAATTAATCACTGTAATTAACCCCATCAAACCTTCTGTTCACTTTCTTGGGAATACTAGCACACATTGTCTACAATGAAGCAATCATTCATCATTAATAACTTTGACCAAAGAATACTGGCTTACATAGCAAAGCCAATGCAGTTAGCTATATAGATAGGTTGTGCCATTTGCCCTGTGTGCCCTATGAGTGGCACCTCCTAGAGGTATGCAACGTAGGGGCCTAACATTGAGCCTAACTGCTGGACAATTAGGCAATCTGAGAAGTAAAAAGCCTAATTCAGGGGCAATACAAGGTTTTTAACTGGGATTATTCATCTATCTGCAAATAAGATTCCCTTTGAAGTACAATGATTAAATGCTTATGTTTGTAGTTTGCTAAGAAATTCAGGATACAAAAATAGATTAGATATTGTTTCTGCCCTCATATTTCTTAATATTTAATTAGGGAGAAAGCACAGTGGTTCACTCACAAATTTTAATTTGAACAACTTACTATAAAGACTGAAATTCACCAGGCCATCATTTTTTTTTTCTTACAGCAATGCAGTCAACTCATCACCACTTAATGAGAGGCAGAATAACTCGACAGTTAAGAACACAGATTAGAGAGTTTGAATCCCAGCTTCATTGACAGAAGTTTTGTGAATTTGGCCATGTTACTCAACCTCTCAAGGCCTATGTTTCTTCCTACATAAAATGTGAGTGATAACAGTAGTATCTATCTTCTCTGGGTATTAGAAGTTCAAAATGAACTAATGTTTGCAAATGTTTACCACAAGGTCTAGCACGTGGTAAATGTTGGATAAGTATGTATTAAGTGTTATGCTTACAGATAACTTCAGATCTTTTTCTTTCATTCTCACTCATTTATCATTTCTAACATGTCTCATACATTTAGAAGACTTTACTTAGTTTATGTTGTTTGGGCACATTTAAGGATAAGATGAAAGAAAAATAGAGGAGGGGAAATAATCTATATTAATATCATTGCTTTTCCTTGCCATCAGTAGAATGAAAATCTATTCAGGATGCACAGTTTCTGGCTCTGGGAAAACTGTTAAACACACTGGAATTATTTCATATCACAGAAACACACACAAACATTTTATGAACTCTTAACCAACAAGTGAAGGAATTAAAGCCAAGCTTAAAGTCTTGATGAAAAAACGCTCAAATTACAATCCAAATTTGCCTCAACTGAAATGAATGACTTCAGGAAAAAAACTGGAAATTTCAGGGGCTCCAAAACAAAACGAATTCAAAGTTTTTGTTTACCTCATAATTGTCTTTTGCAGTCCAAGCAGACTGACAGAATGAATCAAACTTCTGAGATGTGTTGACATTTAGTTATCCTGCTAGGTACAAATATTTTTAGAAATTTGCCTAGAGTCTAACAGGAAAAAGTATTAAAAGAAAAATTTCTATATTTGCTGCATTGTCCTTATACTAACTTAATAACGAAAATAAGAATCAAGGAACACAACAATTATGTACCCACCTCTGAAATGTTTAAAGGAGTAATTGACCTTTTACAGGTTGAGGTAGTTACATACATTTTATTCCATAATTATTTAGTTTGGAAATAACATAGTAGCTATTTAACTTCCTTTCTCTTTCTTTTTACCCCATTGATTTGAGGCAGAACTTTTCTGAAAAGGAAACAAGATCTTAATAACTCATTGGCAACAATGAAACTTAATCATAATCACCTCTCACCTACAAGAGGGATCAAAAGTTAAATCTGCATATTTTATTTCCATCATGACTTTCTAAATTTTGAAATTATCTTTTTCAAATATATTCAAATAACAACATTCACTAATTTCACTTGAAGATACTAGAAAATACTGTGGCAAACTGTCCAAAGTAACTTCCTAGAAATTCTGAGCAAATTGGACTGCTTTATTTTTCCAATACCTATTAAAAATACGAGAACAAGAAAAAGCAATTAAAATCACCAAGTATAAGGTGAGTACAATTTCTCATTATTTTGCTTCTTACATATTAAGATTCAAAAAAATGAAATTATAACTATTACTTGATTAATACTAAGGAAAAAAGAAAAAGAAGGAAAAGGGAATATAGGACATAATAAATAAATAATAGTTTTAAGCTAAGTGTATTAATAAGTTATCTTAGCATAAAATAACTATATACCTCAGTGAAAACTCAAATATTAGTAAAGTGGATTAAATAATAATTATATTCTTGCAAATGACACATCACGTAGATAAAGATACACCATGCAGGCCGGGCACAGTGGCTCACGCCTGTAATCCCAGCACTTTGGGAGGCCAAGGAGGGTGGATCACCTGAGGTCAGGAGTTCGAGGCCAGCCTGACCAACATGGAGAAACCCTGTCTCTACTAAAAATACAAAATTAGCCGGGCATGGTGGCATTCCAGCTACTCAGGAGGTGAAGGCAGGAGAATCGCTTGAACCTGGGAAGCAGAGGTTGCCGTGAGCCAAGATCGCGCTGTTGCACTACAGCCTGGGCAACAAGAGTGAAACTCCGTCTCCAAAAAAAAAAAAGATACACCATGAAAAGGTTAACCATAAGAAAGCAAGCATAGCTATACTTACATAGCAGTATTAAACAGAGTAAACTTTAAGGTAAAAGCTTTACAATAGATAAAGATAGACATTTCATTATTTCTGTCTTTCTCAATCCACTAAGAAAATATAAAACTCAAATTTGTATGCACATAGTAATATAACCTCAAAGTATATAAAGCAACATTTGAAAAAACTAAAAGGAGAAATTAAAAATATATAATTAGATTGGAATATTTTAACACACTTTTCTCAATAATTGATAGAACAAGGATACGCACACACACACACACACTGAGGACATTAACAATTTGAATAACACATTATCAAAAGTAACCTAATTGACATATGTAGAGTACTACATCTCAAACTTCACAATGTATATTATTTTATTATTTTAAGTGTATATAAACTATTTACCAAAATTAGCAATGTACTAAGTAATAAAGCAAATAACAAATAGAAAAATATTCAAATCATAGAAAGAAGTTCTGTTACCACAGTAGGAATAAGTTGGAAATTATTACCAAAAGTATCATTTATGGGTGACACAAACAAATGGAAAAGCATTCCATGCTAATAGATTAGAAGAATCAATATTGTTAAAATGGCCATACTGCCCAAAGCAATCTACAGATTCAGTGATATCCCTATCAAACTACCAATATCATTTTTCACAGAATTGGAAAAAACCATTCTAAAATTCAAATAGAACCAAAAAAGAGCACAAATAGCCAAAGCAACCCTAAGCAAAAAGAACAAAGCTGGAAGCATCACATCACATAATCTCAAACTAGAAGGCCACAGTAACCAAAACGGTTTGATACTGGTACAAAAACAGACACACAGACCAATGGAAGGGGCTAAAGAATCCAGAAATAAAGCGGCACACCTACAGACATCCAATCTTCAACAAAGCCAACAAAAATAAGCAATAGTGCTGGGATAGCTGGCCAGCCATATGCAGAACATTTAAACTGGACTTCTCTCCTTTACCATATATAAGAATTAACTCAAGATGCAGTAAAAATTTAAATATAAGACCTCAAACTATAAGAATCATAGACGAAAATCTAGAAAACATCATTCTGGACATAGGCCTTGGGAAAGAATTTATGACTAAGTCCTCAAAAGCAATTGTAACAAAACCAAAAATTGCCAAGTGGGGGGTGATTAAACTAAAAAGCTTCTGCACAGCAAAAGAAACTATCAACAGAGTGAACAGACAACCTACAGAATGGGAGAAAATACTTGCAAACTGTGCATCTGACAAAGGTCTAATATCCAATAAGGAACTTAAACAAATTAACAACCAAAAAACAACCCCATTAAAAATGGGCAAAGAGAAATGCAAGCTAAAACCACAATGAGAGATCATCTCACACCAGTCAGTATGGCCATTATTAAAGAGCCAAAAAACAACAGATGCAGGTGGTAAGGCTGTAGAGAAAAGAGAATTCTTATGCACTGTTGGTGGAAATACAAATTCATTCAAGCTACTGTGGAAAGCTGTTTGGAGATTTCAAAAAGAACTTAAAACAGAACAACAATTTGACCCAGCAATCCCATTATTGGGAATACACCCAAAAGAAAATAAATTATTCTACCAAAAAGACACATGTACGTGTATGTTCATCCCAGCACTGTTCACAATAGCAAAGACCTAGGTGCCCATCAATGGTGGATTGGATAAAGAAAATATAGTACATATACAACATGGAACACTATGCAGCCACACAAAATAATGGAATCATGTCCTTTGCAGCAATATGGATGCAACTGGAGGCCATTATCCTAAGAAAATTAACAAATTAACACAGGAACAGAAAACCAAATGCTTCATGTTCTCACTCATAAGACAGATAAATATTGAGTACCCATGGACATAAAGGTGGCAACAACTAACAGTGAGGACTACTAGGGTGTGAGAGGGTGGGACAAGGGTTGAAAACTAGCTGTTGGGTATTACGCTCAGTACCTGGGTGATGGGATCATTTGTACTGCAAACCTCAGCATCATATAATATACCCAGGTAACAAACCTGTAAATGTACCCTTGAATCTAAAATAAAAGTTGAAAAAATAAGTAAATAAATAAATAAAATAAAAGTTAAAACCCTTAAACATTTTGAAACTTAATACACATCTAAATAACCATGAGTCAATATTCAATATTATAAATGAATTTAATAACAATAAAAATCTTCCTACAAATAAAAATCTAATCACAGTAGCTAGCTATTTGTGAATTCTACTAAATATTTAAGAAATGCTTTTTCACAACGAGTTTGCAACCAGAACAGAGGTGTCGTGAAAACTATCCCTAAAAACCAAAATCGGAAAGGAAAAGACGCATAGCAACATTGTCATCATTGGATATGTATATTTGGGCAAGTCCACCACTACTGGCCATGAGATCGACAAATGCAATGGCATCAACAAAAGAACCATTGAAAAATTTGAGAAGGAGGCTGCTAAGATGTGAAAGGACTCCTTCAGGTGTGCCCAGGTCTTGGATAAACTGAAAGCTGAGCGTGAATGTGGTATCACCATTGATATTTATCCTGAACCACCCAGGCCAAATCAGTGCTGGCTATGACCCTGTGCTGGATTGCCACACGCCTCACATTGCATGCAAGTTTGCTGAGCTAAAGAAAAAGATTGATGGCCCTTCTGGTAAAAAGCTGGAAGATGGTCCTACATTCCTGAAGTCTGATGATGCTGCCATTGTTGATATGGTTCCTGGAAAACCCATGTGTGTTGACAGCTTCTCAGACTACCCACCTCTAGGTTGCTTTGCTGTTCATGAGATGAGACAGACAGTTGCCATGTGTCATCAAAGTGATGGAGAAGAAGGCTGCTGGAGCTGGCAAGGTCACCAAAATCTGCCCAGAAAGCACAGACAGCTATGAATATTATCCCTAATACCTGCCACCCCAGTCTTAATCAGTGGTGGAAGAACAGTCTCAGAACTGTTTATTTCAATTGGCCATATAAGTTTAATAGTAAAAGACTAGTTAATAATAACAATGCATCATAAAACCTTCACAAGGAAAGGAGAATGTTTTGTGTTTTGTGAACCACTTTGGGGTTTTATTTTTGTTTTTGTTTCTGCTTGTGGCCATTTTAAGTCATTTGTTTTTTAAATCAGTACTTTTTAATGGAAACAACTTAACCAAAAATTTGTCACAGAATTTCGAGACTCATTAAAACGAAGTTTAATAAGAAATATATATATATACACACACATATATTTAAGAAACAATAGTAATCTCATCTAAGCTCTTCCCAAGGAAGAAACATGTCCCAACTGGTGAAATTTGGTGAGAAAGAATGATGTGAGTAGATTTTTTAAGTAGTTTAGGGGAGTACACACCATAAACTTTAGAAACAAATACAATTTTATAACTTTTAGAAATTCTTTTTATCATGTCCTGATTTTCAACACTATAAAGCTTAAAAAAGTTGCTTCTTAGCGTAGCTAAATTTTTCCTAATAGTAAAGAAACTCATGTATACAGTTTAATATCTCTCTTCTCCCTTCCTTTTAACTTCTCCTCTGCCAGTGCTTTCCCTCTGTGTATAAACATGCTCAATTGCCTTCCTTCCTCAAAACTCTCCTTTAGCCCTGTCATTTCCTCTGCCATCTACTCCCTACCTTAACCATCCAGACTTGAAAAATTAACCAGATCTTTTGTCTCTAATTTTTCACTTCCCATTTTCTCTTTTAGCCTCAGCAATCTGATTTCGGTAATTCTACTCTAAACGTTTTCTGAAAAGTCACAAATGAACCCCAAATTCCCAAAGGCAGCATGAGCTTTTTAGTCTTTGTTTTACTGGACCTTTTTGCTACATTTAACACTGTTAACGAGGAACTGCTTCTTGAAACTGTACTCCATTAACAACTTTGATAATAATATCTCTGGATTTCTAATCACTATGTTTCTGCCTCTTTGGGTCCTTCCTCTTTTGATTACTTTATCTCTTTCCTTCAGGGGCCCAAGAGGTGTGAAGACTATGTGAGTGGAGTTTCAAAAAGTAAACAGCCTTTCAGAAACATTTAAGGAATGCAAATTTACTGGTTATGTACATGAAGTAGAACTGCATGAATATATTTCTAAATAGGTGCTCTATTCAACTTTTTAACAGATGCAGTATTTTTATTTAGCAAATTTATGTATTTATAATTGCTGTGCTAAGGCTTTGAGGAAACATTTTATTAAATTGGTTAAATATTGCCTCCCATTTTCTGTGAATTTATTATGAAAAATGTAAATAGTCTGGAAAAAATATTTAATGCTATCTGAAATTCTAATTTAATTAATTTGCCTGAATCTAAGTTAATTAGAATTGCAGCCAACTCTACCTCTCACTGATTAAAACATTTTAAATGCATCATGATAAGTTGTATTACTATCCTTAAAATAAATAACAATATTCAGAAGAAAAATATTCAGCTACACATTTAAACTTCTGTCTTGCTCATCTTTTGAAACTTTAGGGATGACCCTTTTTGCTTTCAAGACAAATCAGAATTTTCAGCATTCAGAATGTAAGTGACAAGGTTGATAAGACATATATTACTATCTATGAAACCCTTAAAAGGCAAACTGGTTATTCACCAGCACAACTCCATACATAACACAGAGACCAAGATAAAGTCTTCCTAGAAGTATTTCACAATTGGCCCTTTCTACAAGTGAAATAAGAACATAATTGTAATCTCTACTTAATAGCCTGAAGCCTTTCCCTGGTAGTCACTTTAAACTGAATTATACTACACATATGAATATACAAGTCAACAATTAAAGGGAGACTGCAAAATATGGACCAAGAGCGTACTGACTGAGATGTTAGAAAATTATGACTTTTCAAAGTACCAGAAAGTATTTATATTAAGTTGCCCTTTTGCAAGAGGAAAAAAAACAGTTGAGAAGTAGTTTTATTGAACTCTTTTTTGAATCATCGAGGTGAATAGCACCTCGCTGTAACTGCTAGTACAGTTGAAAGTCTAAATGTGTCCTCAAAATAAGGAACACATGCAAATAATCATCTATGAACTTAATATATATGATTCTGATAAATTCTCTGAAAGCAGTATCTCAAGCTGGGCAAATTTACAAAATGGTAAAATATACGTTGAATACACCCAAACAATTTCAGCTATTTGTTTACAAATTACAGTCTCACTTTGGCAGTTGCTCAGTCATCTAATAAATTATAGCCTTCTGATTAACGATCTAGTCCACAGAATCAGAGAAAACCATACACCAAAATAGGATGTTTATTTTCAATTTTTAAATCTTTCTTAAAACAGTTTTAAAAAATTTTCTGACAAAAAATTCCTTATTCTTTAGTTTGACTTTAATTCTCATATAATCTTTCATTGAGTAAATATAAATAATTAAAAAATGGAAATTTTCTAAGAAGGAAAAACTCAATAAGAAGGAACTTGTGTAGAATGATTATTCTACTTGGAAAGGTGTAGCCAAGGTTTTTAAAGAAATTTTAATGTTTTAAAGAACATAAAGTTTTTAAGTTGAAACAGAATCTGCAACTCCATGTATTTCAGTTTGAGGTAAAATTTATTCACCAAACATGAGGCTATTTTCATAAAGAATTCTCTTTTCCTACATAAAATGCCTAGCTGCCTTTTGGGTCTCTGTGGATAAAGGGTGTGTGTAAAGCAAATGTGTCCATCAATATGTAACCCAGTCCTGAGAAGGAAATCATTAATTTCATTCTAGATGACTCTTCATAGGGTGGAGAATGTCTTCATAAACTGAAGCATATTGTAAAAATGCTGGAAGGGTCTTCACATTCATGGTATAAAGACCAAATAAAAGATACCATAGTGGTGCCTAACATATTTGAGATAAATTCGAGCATTTACAAGAGGTGTTTAGATGTCTGTTTCTCATTATTGACAGAACAAAGCAGCTACTGCCTATGTCCCCCACCCAACTCAGTTTGCCCCTGTCAATCTTAACTGCAGCAGATTTTTCCCTTAGCTGACATGAACAGAAGTGCTCCCCCATATCATATAACCCTAGCTTTTGGGAATGACTTCTTGAAAATCTAGCAGAACCAGAAAAAGATGAATGAGGCAAGAACGAAGACTGAATCAGAGTATGATTTTTGCTAACCCTGGCCTTCATTTGCTTCTATCCCAGGTTTCTCGTCTGGCCCTTACCACAGCAGAGAGTGGTCTAAATTTGTCTAGGGTTCCTTTTTTACCCGTCAATTCTCACACTCTCCTCTTGATCTAACTCTTAGGTCATAGCACCACAACCCCCTTCAAGGCAAATCCCTGTTTTCTATTAAAATCTACTTTCTCAGTTCTCAACCTCCAGCAACTTCTGCTTCTTCCAAAATGACTGAATTGAAGTAACAACTGTAATGAATTAATCCATTCTAATGGAAATGGGTAGAGAAGCCTAAAACCACTCCCTATTGCCCAAGAAAATTAGTACATTTTAGCAATAATCTCAAATAGTGAAAAATAATACTGCTGGCCCCCAAAAGGAAGACATTTAGAGATTAGATGAAAGCTGAATATCTCTCCTTTCTTTTTTCCACTCATGATATAACTTACTTTTTTGTTGACTCCTCCGATAGGCACACTGTCATAAAAAAAAGTCAGGTATCAGAGTTTGCAACCCTCTCTGCAACTTACTATGTGTATTTCCTAGGACAAGTCATTTAATATTCCTAAGTTTTATGCCCACCAATTATAGAGTTCATAAAAATATCTAACTCAAAGAGTCACTGCATGAATCACACTGACTTTTTATGAATATGAAAAGCATCGAAAAAATTTAAAATTCCCCATTTTTATTTAGTTAGTCTTATCAAAAATCCCACCACTTCTATTATCTGACTTTAACTTACTAGTTATGATGATACTTTCTTCTAGTTTTAATCAGTGAGCAGATTCTTTACTGCCACATTTTAAAATTGATCACAGCTTTAACTATATACAATTGATAACTTTTTCCTAATGAGCCACATGTGATACTTTATAATAAATTACCAAGCAAGATTAACTAAAAGCAAGACCCTGGCATGTGTCCAAACTGTCATCATCAAAGCTGGGTTTGGCTTGTTTGAAGAGAAGACTTGCATTTCAGATGCTCCAAGAGCAGAAATATATTGTCCATATGCCAAGCAGGCAGCAAAGAAATAAACATGTAGTGGTATAACTGTAACCTTTTGGCATAGCTGTGAGAAACAAGGAAGAAGTGAAATAAATCCACCAATTCCCAGAAATGCCATCACAAAAAACGGAGGTTAGCATTAAAGAAAGGGTCAGAAAGTCATGAAGCAGAAAAATAGAATCACTAGGAGTGACAAAATTTCCAAGTAGTCATAGCGGCCCATGGTTAACGTTGACTTGAGCTACTATGGAAAGACTGATGGTGGCAAGTTGACCTATACAGTGAGATTTACTGACAAAGTACAATCACACATTTTATTTTAAATCCTCCAAGAATCTTTTTATCTGAATAATGACTTCTCTGGCAATAAGAAAGTAAAATGGCTGAGTATCTCAAAACCACATGGTCCTAGAAAAACCTAAAATAGATTTCTTACAACCACTGTTCTTGTTGCTAAAAAAGAAAAAGAGAACTTTATCTCTGAAATGGCTCACTTATTTGGAACACATCCTTCACTTAATTTAAACATTGCAATCATGCTATATGTTGGCTTCCATCTTTTTTAAAAGTCTATTGTTAGAAAAATATTATTTCATTCAAATGTAAAAATAGATGAAAATTTATTTCTGAAACAAGGTCTCCTTCATCCTTCCTTATTTTCATGATAAAAATCACTTACCTTGAAGGATCATGAACTCTTTTTTTTTTCAATTTATAAACAACAGAAATTTATTGCTTACACTTCTCAGAGGCTAGGAAGTCTAAAATCAAGATGCCAGCAGATTCAACGTATGGTGAGGGTCTCTTCCCCATGGATAGTGCCTTCTATGGGTTCTCACATGGCAGAAGGAGCGAACAGGCTCCCTCAGGCCTTTGTTACAATAGTCCCAATTCATGAGAGTGAAACCCTCATATCCTGATCACCTCCTGAAGGCCACACCTCTTAATATCATTACCATGGCGGTTAAGTTTCAACATGTGAATTTGGGAGGACACAAACATTCAGTTCATAGCATGCCTCATCATCTGCTATGTGATTAGTTCTTATTTTATTGTTTTTAATTGACAAACAATAATCATATATATTTATGGGATGCAATGTGATGTTTCAACCCATGTATACATTGTAGAATGATCAAACCAGACCAGTTAGCATATCCATCACCTCAAATATTTATATTTCTTTGAAGTGAAAGCACTTAAAATGCTCATTTACATGAACTCTTTTTATAAAAATCACTCATAATGACTCATGTCCTTGTCTCTGACATATTATCTTTCTGAAAACATGCTACAAATAGGGTAATACACTGGCAGCATTGCTTTGACTATGAGGGATTATTTGAACTATTTTTAAAAGAATATAAAGTATGGATTTGTATTAATTAAAAAGGTATATGTGTGGAGGAGTTCTTATAGACTTTTTATAAATATAGGCTTGTTTAAATAATGTTATTTTATGATATATTTTATTCAACACTTTAATATTAAAAATTATTGGTTTCATTTTCTTTTTATTTTAGACTTCAGGTGGAACTTTCTTTTAACTAAGGTCCAAGGATCTCTTCAGCATTTATTTCTGCTCTTTGAGCTGTGAATAGTGTACTTGTCACAGAAAATAGTCATGTTCCTTCACTGCAGAATTTCAGATTAATGGTCCAGGATTCCATTAAAAAATTAATAATTTATTTAAAACAGTAATTTTCTCCCAATAAGTAAAAAGTACTTTTCTTCAAATCTTGAAAATGAATTTATAGATGTTTTAAGTAAAGAATGGAGCTGACCCAGGGGATAGAAAAAAAGTAGAGCATCCGTGAGAATAACAGTTGACAGTTTAAAAAAAAAAAATACCATTAAGTAATGTCAAGGAATGCCAACACCCATCAGAGGCTGGATGAGGCAAACTGAACAGAATCTTCCCTAGAGCCTCTGGAGGCAGCATGGCCCTGACCACACCTTGATTTCTGCCTGGTGAAACTCATTTCTGACCTAGAGCCTCCAGAACTGAAAATACATCTATGAAGTTTTAAGTCATCCAATTTGTGGTAACTTGTTACAACAGCCACAAGAAACGAATACCATTTGTCATTTATGAAATCCTTTTTAAAAAATACACAGAGACTAAAGACAAAGGCACAAAAGCCAAAATGTTGACAGCTATCACAGGATATGGATCATTATTAATCTCTTCCCTTTCTGAATTTTTCAAATTAAAAAAAAAAGGAAAATGACCAGAAATATCAGAACAAGGAGGATGCTAAAGAGATTCACTCTGAAAAACTGTGAGAAAAATCAACATTTACACAAATGACTTTGAGGTTAAGTTTCTCAGACAGGTATTAAATATAGAAAATTTATTTAAATGATATATACTCTCTAACATGGGTTAATGTCTCTAAAGCAAATGATCGTTGTCTTAGGTAAACTTGGTTGATACACAATTCCAATGCCTCTAGTATACCTTGAGGAAAATCTGTTCTCTGCAATACTCCTGGCATCTCTTTGTTGTTTCTAGATACTTTGCAATTGGCATTCCACCGACAATAGCTGAATTTCGCCCAGGGAATTTTATATCAAAGAAGGTCCTTAGTCTGTAATGGAAAACACAAGGCTTGGACTAGGATAGTAGTCACAAAGTGACATGTAACAGTTCATATCAGCAGTCTTCGAATTGGCTTATTCCCAGATATACACCCACATGGGACAAAACAAGGATATTTTTCAAGTAATAATTTCCTTAAGAACCCTGAAATGTCCCAAGATGCCGAATGAGAAAGTATCTTTGCTAAAAAAATAGGTTTTACTTTCCAATATCCCCTTTCATAGTAGTTATTTCCCCCCTTTCAAGGAAAGATGTCATTCACACCCATCCTGAACCTTACCACGATATATTCCCTTAGGACATACCCTAGCATTAACTAATACACATCTGTACATACAAACTAATTAGGGAAATTCGTTCCATCTCCATCTCATTAAGATCCACATTAGCAGTAAAAGTTTATTTTTAAATTTACCACCCATCAATCAAATGCATAACATATTCATGTTTTTGTTATTTGTATATTCATGATAATTATAATAATTTAAGTCAGACACTTTTTGTACTTAGAACTTTATGGTCATAGGTCATAAAAAGCTAAATATTAATTTATATGCCTATTTTTATGACAAATAAATATGAAAGAATGCTTGTCTTAGCCTAGCCTAAAGTGATAGTCTCAAGCTATCACCTTAGTGGAGGATGTGAACTGAGGACATCAGGAGAAAGGGAGAAGGAAAAAGAGGCAGGGAAGAAGGGCAAGCTAATATTAATACAAAGGAGGGCCAGATTTGTGTCCAATACAAAGGAGGCACAAACTGGGGAAGAGAAATTATTCAACAACCTTAACTATATCAAAGCAAATGTAAATGTGTACTGGCAAAGGGACTGAGTTTTTCCATTACCAAGAGTCATTGGGCCTGAGATTTTAGACATTCACTTCAATTTCCTATTACTTAAAAGACCAAATCCTCTGCTTTATCTATCTTATTTGATGTGTTTGCTATTCTAAAAAAAATTCCAAGAGAGGAAATATATATCCAGATTAATTTTACTGTTGCAAAACCATTTATCCTCCTACTGTCTTTAAAAGAGCAGAAAAATAAAATTTATGGTCTTATGGATGTTTAATTTAAACATTTTGGAATACAAACAGTTTCATTGATCCTAATCACTCCATTCAAGTATATAAACATCTTGAATGATGAAGGGCATTTTCGACAGGAAGACAGATGATTGCATTATCTTTAGTTTGGACATTTGATCAAAGGGCTTCCTGTCACTTTTGAACAGTAATTTCTATTAAGATTGCCAGTCAGATAGATGCTCTATCATCTTTTTAATCAAGATAAACAACTTTACAGCCACAGTTACAGTGCAACCAAAAGAAATATTGGAATGTACATTTTATAGATGGGGAACATGCAGATTATAAAAAGTCCAATTAGCTGTTTGCTCTTAGTTAAAGGATCCTCCCTGATTATTTTTAACAAAATCTCAAAACCACACTAAAATTTATTTCAGGTATGTTTTGCAAGCCTCTAACAATATGGTGCCAAGCTATAAGTCACAGCCTATATTAGATTATAAAGCTTCTCAAATACTCTTGTGTATTTATTGAACAATACACTCCTCACCCTCTTTGCCTTCTTGATTCTTTTTTCTGAAGTGCCACATCTAGGAAATTTTATGTTCAAAATCAAATTATGTGAGTTGTGTTTACTTCCTGGTTAAATTACAATTACTCTTTTAGCTTTTGCATTCCTAGACCATAGGAGTAACTATAAGAAAGACTCTTTCCACACTTGGAAATTGTCTCTAGCTTCACAGAAGCTGGACCTAGATTTAAGGAAGGAGTGTCATGGAGATGGAAAGGGATAGAATGAAGCTAGTTTTTGGTATTTCTAAATGTTTCAGAACTGTAGTGTCAAGAGATAAGCCAAGAGTCTCTGTTTCCCTACCATGTAACTCTTAGCTAACTATTTCTGCAAAAGAGTCTGTGACCTGCTTTTCACTGAAGGACTGTTTAAAAATCCCAACAAGAAGTGTTTTCTTTTTTAGATAAAATGCTTTAAATTGTTATTTAAATAAATACTGTTATTTTCCAAGTAAAATAAATGTTCAAGTGATTCTTATCTTTGAAAGGAATTTAATTATCAAAGACAGAAGCTCCCTCCTTTTGTTGAAAAGCTGAACAATTTTCTATTGCGTTTCCTTTTAAATGGAGGTCTCTCAATAATGCTCAATTCTCAATAAAAATATAAAACCTGTAGGGTGAAACCATCAGCTCTGAGTACATCATTTTTTTTTCAGAATGATTGGTGATTAACACATACATTATATCATCCACTTGCATTTATTAAGTTCCCAAATGAACATGAAGTTATGCTGCCTGTTGTATGAGGGAAGTTAAACGGACACAGTCCCTACCTTCTAGGAGGGAATTAATCATATTTATCAGATAGCAGTGTGATGTAATCCATGTAGCATTGAATGAGAGAAGATTTTACTCATAAGAGTATCACAAACTCATACGTATTACTTAGATATTCTCTAGAAAACACAATTGAGAACTGAAAGAATTATTTGTCTTTTGCGTATGTGATCTGATAGTGACTCTAATTATTTGCTTTATGTCACTAAGTAATCATTCAGCCATGATGAAATAAATTTTAGAGAAATTTTATTTATTCAGTTAATTAAGTTGATTATGATAGAGCTTCCCAAAGGGTAGTAAACTTATGCTTACCTAAAAATAATTTCAGGTGGCACATGCATGACATTTTTTACTTTAATATAATATATTTTAATGCATCGAAGACATTAATATCTTCTTAAATATATGATATAACATTTCTTTTTAGATAAATTTATGTTTATAAAGTGATGAGATTTTAAAAAAATATATTAAATGGCATGTAGATATGACAAGAACCATAAAGGTAAAAGGAAAATAATAAAGTTTAGAAAACATTTAGTTAGAATATGAACATGGCATGTAAGTAGTAACAAAGTAGTGATAAAATGAAATAGTTGGCTTTTCACATAGAATTGCCTTGGGTGACGTGGTAATGACATCTTTTTACATGGAATTACAACAGTTGAAATATTAGGTAAGAGACTGAATAAATGAACAAAACCTACCAAAACTGCTTGTTAAATAATTCGAAATGTATACACTAAAAACCAAAAAGCATTTCAAATAAATAGTCTAAAAATACAACAGTATAAAAAATACTTAGGAATAAAATTATTATTATTATTGTTATTATTATTTTGAGATAGAGTCTCTGTCTGTCGCCCAGGCTAGAGTACAGTGGCACAATCTCAGCTCACTGCAACCTCCACCTCCCGGGTTCAAGAGATTCCCCTGCCTCAGCTTCCCGAGTAGCTGGGACTACAGGTACAAGCCACCACACCCGGCTCATTTTTTATATTTTTAGTAGAGACGGGGTTTCACCATGTTGGCCAGGATGGTCTTGATCTCCTGACCTCGTGATCCACCCACCTCGGCCTCCCAAAGTGCTGGGATTACAGGCGTGAGCCACCACGCCCCACCAGGAATAAAATTATTTTTAAGTATTATTTATAAGTGTTGCCAGGGCCAGAAACTGAGAGGAAGGAGACCCACCAGATCAGGATGTGGGAGCTGGGTAGGCCCCACAGCTCCCTACTGGGCTGAAAACCCCAGGCCACCCCTCTTCCCCTGAGTAGGCTATGTGGCACAGGAAAACACTGATGAGACAGAATTAGAGACCTAAATAGAGGGTAGACATTCTTTGTACACGGATTGGAAAACTTAATGTTGTTCGGATGCAATACTCCCCAAATGGATCTACAGATGCAAGGCAATCCTTAGTAAAATCTCAATCGATTCTTTTGAAGAAATAGACAAGCTGATTCTAAAATTTATATAGAAATGCAAGGGACCCAGGTTAGCCAAAACAATCCTGGAAAAGAAAACCAAAGCTGGAAAACTCTCACTTCTTGATTTTAAAACTTATTACAAATCTACTGTAATCAAGACAGTGTGGTACTGGCATAAGGATAGACATAAAAATCGACTGAATAGAAATGAGTCCAGGAGATTAAACTGACTAGATGCGGCTGAGATGTGTCTTTTCCACAGAAAGGAACCAAAATATCAAGTAAACCTTCAAACAAATCTTTAGAGAGAAAACACTGAAATTTAATACGTATGTGAGAGGAAGGACCTAGCTGGGTGTTGCTAGGTCCAGGACCAATTCTTAGACCCAGACTGAACCCAAGGAAGGGACGAATGAAGGAAACCCCGGGTCCCACACTCCGACCGTGGGTCCCTGAGATCCTAGCTACAGGAGTTCCCATGACTCCTGCTGATCTTTGGAGTGGCAAAGAGAGCTGTCTGGAGAACACGCAGAGGCACCGCTCAAACCTGCATGGAGGCCTCAAGACTTCAGTGTGCTGGGCAGCTGTAGCAAAACATAACTCTAGGCACCCATCCCCTGAGGCTCTGGGTGATACCCTAAGTGGCTACAGCTCCTGCCATCTGTGGAGGCCAGGAGAGTTTGAGGCCTGGTGTTCTCATAGACCCAAGACAGAAGCCACCAACACAGTCACAGGACTGAGATGTATCATATCATGTGCCCCTCATGCCTGCTGCTCCCTCTCAAGACTGCCTGTCATTCCCATGGTGGGGTGAGTGGGCACCCACAGCACAGCCTCCATTGCCCTGCCTGGAGTGGTTTGTTGTAACCCAGAAGAAGTTCAACACCTCCATCACAGCCACTGCATGACCCTGAATGGCCAGAGGACAAATCTACTGGTCTAGTTCCAGTTCCCCAGGACATGAGCACACCGCCTAGGGGTATGAAGATGAGATTTGTGGCCTGATCTTTAGCAGGAGAGGAGCCCCCACTGTCAGAAAACAGAGAAAAGTTTCGTGCAGGTTTATGTCCTGGAACAGGAGTTGGGCACCCCTCCTTTCGCAAGACCTTCCTGAAAAGTGTCTGGCCTGACATCCTTACTTTCTGCCGCAGGGAATTTTATATTCTGGAATGCCTGGAACGGCTCAATGATCTGGGCATAGATCACTTGGAAGTAGCCTAACTGGTTGGACCTGTTGCCAGGGCCAGACACTGAGAGGAGGGAGACCCACCAGATCAGGGTTGGGAGCTGGGTAGGCCCCACAGCTTCCTGCTGAGCTGAAAACCCCAGGCCACCCCTTCCCCTGAGCAGGCTCTGTGGCACAGGAGAGATGCCTCTGCCCTTCCCCAGAGGGTTGTCCCAGTGGCCTGAGAGCTGCCCCAGAATTTCACCAAGGTCAGCACCTACACTTGCCCTAGAGAGCCTGGACCAGCCTGACCCAGCAGTGTCTAGTTTTGCTGCCTCTAGCTGCCTTGGCAGCAAAGTGTGGGGAGTGACCCCTGAGAGCCACACATCCCACTCATCACCAGGGACACTCCATTACTTCCCCCATTAACAAAGGCCAAGTAAAAATTTCACTACCGGCTGGACACAATGGCTCATGCCTGTAATCCCAGCACTGTGGGAGGCCAAGGCCAGTGGATCACCTGAGGTCAGGAGTTCAAGACCAGCCTGACCAATATGGTGAAACCCCCATCTTTACTAAAAATACAAAAATAAGCCAGGTGTGATGGCAGGTGCCTGTAATCCCAGCTACTCGGAGGCTGAGGCAGGAGAATTATTTGAACCCGGGAGGCAAGGGTTGCAGTGAGCTGAGATTTCACCACTGCACTCCATCCAGCCTGGGTGACAGAGCAAGACTCCATCTCAAAGAAAAGAAAAAGAAAATCCACTACCATCACCCTAACTTCCTCTTGCCTATAAGCACCATCTATTGGCTGGGAGGTTAAACCTCACTGTTCGTTACAACTTCTGACATTAGTGTAAGACGGCCAGCTGTCACTCACGAGCACCACCTACTGGTCTTGTGGTGAATTGCACAACCCAATGTAATTCCTGCTGACAGAGGTGCATAGTGCTGGAGAATAAAATATGGCTCTTTCTATTATTGTTGGAGACAGTGAGCCTGATCACACATACAGCACATTGCTACTATAACCTACAAACAACTAGCAGTTGAGAAAACCACTACACTAAGACTATCTATAACCAACTAGTTCATACAGAGCCTCGGCCCCCTAAAACCACATAGAAGCAAAGCCAAAGAACCCTACAAGCATATGGAACAGTCACACACTCAATGAGAGAAGAAAAGAAGCTCACTCAAATAAAAGTAAGTTCGAAAATAAAAAGTGACAGTTTCTACAGATGAGAAGGAACCAGCACAAGAACTCTAGCACCATGAGGAAATAAAATGTTGTGATACCCCCAAAAGACCACACTAGCTCTCTAGCAATAGGTCCTTACCAAAATGAAAACTTTGAAATGACAGATAAATAACTTAAGGTATGGGTTGTAAGCAAGTTCAGTTAGATCTAAGTAAAAGTTGAAAAATAACACAAAAAGACAGAAAAACAGATCAGGAGATGAAAGATGAGATAGTTCTGGTTTTTTTTTGAAAAATGGAACTTCTGGAAATATAAAATACACTGAAGGAATTTCACAATACAATTGAAAGTTATAACAAGACTAGACCAAGCAGAAGAAATAATTTCAGAGCTTGAAGACCTGTCTTTCAAATTAACACAGTCAGAAAAATAATAAGAAAATAAAATTTTAAAAAGTGAACAAAGTCTTTGAGAAATATGGGATTATGTAAAGTGATCAAACTTAAAATTCTTAGGCATTCCTAAGGGAAAAGAAGAAAAAGAGGTTTTGAAAACATATTTGAAAGAATAATTCAGGAACATTTCCCTGATCTGGCTACAGATGTAGACATCCAGGTTTAAGAAATGCAAAGAATATCTGCAAGATACTCTACATGATGAAACATGAAGGAATGTAGTCATTAGACTATTCAAGGTCAACATGAAGGAGCAAATTTTAAAGGCAGCTAGACAGAAGCATCAAATCACATATAAAGGCAATCCTATCAGACTAACAGCAGGCTTTTCAGCAGAAACCTTACAAATCAGAAAAGATTTTGGTGGTCTATCTTTAACCTCCTAAAAGAAAAAAAAACGCTAGTCAAGAATTTTATATCCTGCCAAATTAAGATTCATAAATGAAGAAGAAATGAAGTATTTTCCAGTTGAGCAAATGCTAAGGGATTTGTCATCACTAGACAGGTCCTACAAGAAATCCTCAAAGGAGTCCTAAACATAGAAATGAAAGGGTGATACTTGCCATAATAAAAGCACACATAAGTAGAAAGTTCACAATCCCATAAAGTAATTACACAATTGAGACTACAAGGCAACTAGCTAACAAAGCTATAACCAGAAGAATAAAACCTCACATATCAATATTAACCTTGAACATAAATGGCCTATGTACTCCACTGAAAAGATAAAGAGTGGCAAATTTGATTAAGAAAAACATGACCCTACAAGAGACCCCCCCGCCCCCAGATAACTAAAGATAGACTCAAAGAAGAGGAAAAAAGACATATAACACAAATGGAAAAAAAAAAAAACAAGCAAGCAGAGTAGCCATTTTTATACTGGATAAAACAGACTTTAAATCAACAACAGGAAAATAAAAGGGTTATTATATAATGATAAAAGTTTAAATAAAGCAAGATTTAACACAAGACAGATAATCAAGTCAGAAAGTCAACAAAGAAACTCTGGACTTAAATTGGATTCTTGACAAAATAGAACTGATAGATGTTTGCAGAACGTTCTATCTAACAGCCACAGAATATACATTTTTCTCATCTGAGCATGGAACAGTCTCCAGAATTGACCATATGCTTGGCCACAAAGCAAATCTCAATAAATATTAAAAAATCAAAATCCTATCAAGTACCTTCTTGGATCACGGTGGGATAAAATTCTAAATCAATATCAAGAGGACCTCTCAAAAATACACAAATACATGGAAATTAAACAACTTGATCCTGAATGATTTTTGAGTAAACAATGAAATCAGAAATCAAACATGTTTTTAAAATGAATGAAAACAGAGACATAACATACCAAAACCTCTTGGGTTTAACAAAAGCAGTGCGAAGAGAATTTTTATAGCATTAAACCCCTGTATTAAAAAGACAGAAAGACCTTAAATTAACAACCTAACATCATAACTCAAGGAACTAGAAATGCAAGAACAAACCAAACCCAAAGCTAGAAGAAGAAAATAAATAACAAATATCAAAGCAGAACTAAATGAAATTGAGACCAAAAAATCATACAAAGAATCAACAAAATTAAAAGATGGTTCTTTAAAAAGACAAATAAAATCAATGGACCAGTAGCTAGTTTAAGAAAAAAAGAGAAGATTCAAATAAGCACAATCCAAAATGATAAGGGTGCATTACAACTGATACCACAGAGATATAAAGAGATCATCAGAGATAACTATGAGCTCTATGTGCACAAACTAGAAACCCTAGACAAAATGAATAAATCCCTGGAAACATACTATCTCCCAAGATTGAACCAGTAAGAACCACAACTTACTCATCAATTCCTTGTTGTCAGAAATTGACATGGTTCATATCTTCTATATTAGAACAGTGAAGAAATGAGCCCCTTTATATATAAATCTTTGTACACTTGTCCAGTTATTTGTGGAACTGAAATTGCCGAGTTAAATGTTAGGCTTTTCATACATATTTCTAAATGGCCATTTATATTATTCCCCAATTTTTGAGTACCAAGCTCTGCCCCAGTTGTAAAGGTACTCAAGATTAACAAAAGGCTGATCCTCAGGTAATTTACCTTCTATTAGGATGGATAAATTTTGGATTAATAAATACATTCATGATTTGTGTTTCAGAAAGGGGAAACACAGGGCATTGTACTTGCCTAGCAGAAGTGCCTTTCTATTCAGTTCAGGCAATGCTTTACTAAGAGATATTTAAACTAGATCCTGCACAGTAGAGGTTACATAGGAAAAATGTGTTTCAAAAAGAGAGAAAACAGTATAATAGATGAACCAGGGATAAGATAGAATATGCCACTGGGGGAAAATAGGTAGAGTCCAGTTTGGCTAAAGCCATCTATATGACAGATAAAAAATTATTATCCTTACTATATGAAGAATTCTTACAAATCATAAGAAAAGTTTGAACATATCAGTGGGAACAGACAATTCACCAAAAAAGAAATATAAATATATAATAATTTTGAAAGTTCAATCCCATTACTAAAAAAATGCAATTAAAACATGAAAAACATATTTTAAATTCTTGCCTATGATACTAACAATGTTTTAAAATAATCAACATTCAAAATTGATAAGGGGCATTGTGAACAATAATACGTGGTGTTTAAAAGCTAGAATGGAGAGCTAGACTGCCTAGATTCAAAACCTGCCTGTTACTCAACACCATAAGGCAAGGCAAGAAAATTAAAAATTAAACATTTAAAAAAATCTGCCTGTTTCACTTACCACCTATATCATCTTTGGCAATATGCATAATCTCTCTATGTCTTAGTTTCCACATCTACAAAATAAGACTAATATGACCTCATAAGTTTACTGTGGAGATTAAGTAATATATGTCAAGTGATTACAGCAGCACCTGGAACACAGTGAGTAACCAGTAAATGCTGTTAATATGCAAATGTGCTCACTCACTTTCCATGCCACTGTATCCACACACTAAATCATAATAGATACTTTAACTTACTTTTCATTGTACCAACCTGACACTGGCGCAATACTAAATTGATTACATAATATGTGTTATTATAGAACATGTTCATTGCTGAAGTCTTACATATTAAAATATAGGTCCATGATAGGATACATTTCTTGGTTATTACTTTTTAAAACATTTTCTTAATATTTCTTCTGTATTTTTTCTAAATGCACTAGAAAATGTCTTTTTAAATTTTCAAATTCTAAAATAAAATATTCCAAAAACAAGACTTGGAATTACATTTAATTATAGATTAATACAGAGAAATTACACCTTACAGTTACAAATTAAAACATTGTAACAATAGTAATGATATCCAATATCCATGTTTATATTACTTCCCTTTATTTATTTTACTCTTGTATCTGCACACAAAAACAAATAGAACTACAACAGTAGATTTTGTAATTTTATGCATATTTTATAGTTTTACATATATAAGTCATGCAGAGGATAAAACTTTGTGCGTGAATGAATGTGTGTGCACATATATTCATATAGGCCACACAAGGGATAAAACACATATATGCATATTTACATTTTATTTATACATACATGCATACATATATTTGTGTATAAAACAAATTATGTGGGAAATTCCAAAACAAGTATTTCAGTAATACTGGAATAAATGCATAAGCATGTCACTTTTAAAAATGACTCCATTTTAAAGAAATATATCTATTTCAAAATATGAGTGTGTTTAGCTAAAGATGAAGCTCATTACTTTATAGTTAAACTATTTATTAGTAACCTGTAAATATAAAATGGTCAGGAATTTTTTTAAGTAGTAATACTTGCCCACTTTACTGATGAAATGATCATTTATATTCACATACACAAAAACATCCAACTTTCTATTTCCTAACTTAGCTTATAAAACATTCCTAGAAGTTGTAGCGTTATTGTCTTAGATATCATGGCATTTGGAATTTTACTTGAAATACTTTGTTTATAATGAATAATCAATATGCATAGGATAAATGGGCACCATCTAACATGATTCTTCACAGGGAAAATTTCTTCATTAATCATTCTCCTTCCAGATAAAGTCCATATTATCTCTTGCTAGAAAAAAAAAACAAAAGGGCAGCCTCCAGGTTCCTGCACGTAGGCTGAAATAGGCTGTACTGGAATCATGAGAAGTTGGGCTGCACTGCTCAACTTCTATTCTGTCATTTAACAAACCCAGTGCTTTGCCTAAGAAAGTCTAGTGAGTCAAAAGGGGAACCAGGTGAAGTATAACATAAATCAATGGCAAAAATCCCCACAAAATGTATTTGAACACTAGACCACATATGGACTCTCTGTGATGCTAAACATTTCAGGACCTCTCCTATGCATAGGCCACCATGTTTGCATGATCATTTTTGTAAGCTTCTAAAGATATTTTGTATTTTTATTCTTAAAAAGAAACTTTCTCTCTCCCATATTAAATAAATATCAGGCCTCATAAAACCTGAATCCACTCCTGCTCTTCACTCTTCTAACAATCACTTACCACCCTTAATTTTTTGAGATTTCTTACTAAATATAAAGAGAATGAACTCTCTTGGCATTGTCAGAATCTCCATAGCTGTTGGATATCTGCATCCCATCACCCTGGCAACCCAAAGGAAAGAAGGAGAATAACTTCCAACTCATTTAAAATTAATTAGAAAGAGAAAGGTTAGTTTGAATGAGGGTAGGAGAGGAATCTAATTTTATTGCACAGAATGTTAATAGCCAGAAGATAATATTTGTGTGCTACAAAATTTATGTCAACATTATTTTAAATTCCTGGCTATATTTGAAGAAGATACCAAGAAAGACCACTTTTGTGTTATCCTCCCTCCTTACTCTAAAACACAGTTGCTCTCAGATGCAAAGAAAGGAAAAGAGTGGGCAGTAGATGCCTCAAACTGTCTCTAAAGTTGTATTTTGGTTACAATTTTATAGCAGGTAGATGAAAAAATGCTAACATTAATGAGGAAATATAACTATTTAATAAATGACAATTGTTTGAATGTAACATTATTGGATTCAATCCTTTCAAGTGCAGAAGCTCTAAGAACACTAAGCTTTCCTTCACAAAGTAAGGTATAAATTCAATAAAGTGGTTTTTTTGTGGGGGGAAAGAGTAGCACACCTTTCATATCTTGCAAGTGCAGGTACAAAAAAGGAGAAAATTGTGAAAAACAAGTGATACAAATAATGAATTAAGAGACCACTAAGGTTGGAACATTCTTGAATTAATATTATTTTTAACTGGCATGAAATATGTTTCTAGATATTTCTTCGTCATTTTTAAAATTTATTCACATACAACAAGAAAATAATCAAGAAATCCAAAAGGCAACATGGTTATATTCAGCATTTATCACAAAGTTTTTGTTCTGCAACATTTGCATGTCTTCCTAATTCTTTTGGAGGCTGGGCCAACCAGCCCCCACCTTCTGTTAAATGATGCTTGTCAGGATTTCTAGTTCATTTCATTTGTTTCAGTTAAGTGTACTGTTCTTTTTTCCACACTCGAAGTGATGATATAGGAATATAAAACTACTGAAGTTCTATTTTATCAAGGAGTTTTATTTCAATTTCAGATAATTATGAACAATTCATACTTTATACCTGACCCACTTTGATAAATAGATTATTAGGGCATATGGATAATGTGTTATGTTTACTATTTACTTATTTTTCTGTCTCTTATTTCAAGTATATTTAATTTGCTAAGTTGACAAGGCACATGGCAGGTTATAAGATATGAACATATTGTGATTTTTATATATTAAAAAATTGCAATGACTACCTTGAGGTATTCTCCAATGACTTAGTATTTCTATTTTTATTTTCAGAGCATCTTTAACCTAAAGTAACTCTCACATGGTGCTACAGGCTCCTCATGGCCCCCAGTAGTTCTTCTTCTCCTTTTCCACAATAAAGAACCCTTGACTTTTTAGTTAGACCCATAGATACCCAGAATAAGAACTATATTTCCTAGCTTCCATTGTATCTTTAAGCAGCATGTGACTGGATTCTAGCAAGAACATATTAGCAAAATCTTACTGTAAAAGCAAGATTTTGCCCACATATTTTGCTCCTTTTTTGGTCAATTTTCCAGTGTGAATGGAGCAGTGAACTAGGACCATGAGTAGGGGCCCTGGGAATGGAAATCCATACATTGCCAAACAAAAAGGAGGAGGAATCTGTTTCCCAAGAACTTTGTGGAACAAATCTTTCCTACCAGCATTCTACTGCCTATTTTGGAATTTTACCTGAGATGTAAATAAATTACTCTCATTTAAGTCACTGGTATTTTGGGTTTCTTGTACTGGTAACTGAATATTGCCATATCCAGTACATGGTATTGTACCAGCTAATTTCCTTGGACATAAGCAACAAATATAAAGATCCCTCTCTAGCATGTAGGTCCTATTAAGATTTTCAGTATAGATAAACAGTTTTGCACGATATTTACAAGCTTTATAATGGCAATGAATTTATATTTGTGTCTGATATCAAATACTGAAAAGCTGAAGTTACTACTACTAGCTACAGAAAAAGCAGCAAACATATTCAAGGAAAAAACTACCTTGGAACTGTAGTCAAAAGTTAAACTCTGCACATGACATTCCAATTAGGTATGAGTTTTTAAATCACTTTGTTATCAATTGGCCAATAATTTAATTTCATCATAAGAGGAAATAAACTAGATATATATGAATAAATAAACTAATCAGGTTCAAAAATAAATAATGAAAAGCGAATAATGTGGCTAGTTAAACCATTCACTCATTTATTTAATGGGCATTTGTTAAAATTCTTTGTACTATTTCTTGTGCTAATTTATTCATACACATATAAATAAAACAGGTCCTAGGGTATTGCATTTTTATATTTAAAGAGAAACAGAATTCATAAGTGAAGGAGAAATAAGATACTTTTCAGACAAGCAAATGCTAAGAGAATTTGACTACCAAACCTGCCTTACAAGAGGTTCTGAAGAGAGTAATATGGAAAGGTAAGACCAATACTAACCTCCAAAAAAAGACACTTAAATACATACACCACTGATGCTATAAAGCAACCACACAAACAAATTTGCATAATAACCGGCTAACCACATGATAGCAGGATCAAATTCACACATGTCACTATTAACCTTGTATGTAAATAGGCTAAATGCCCCAATTAAAAGGCACAGAGTGATGAGTTGAATAAAGAAGCAAGACCCAACTGTATGCTGTCTTTAAGAGATCCATCTTACATGTAATGATACTCACAGGACCAAAATAAATGGATAGAGAAAAATATACTAAGCAAATGAAAAACATAAGAAAAGCAGGCATTGCTTTTCTAATTTGAAACAAAACAGACTACCCATCTGACAAAGAGCTAATATCCAGAATCTACAAAGAACTTAAATAAATTTACAAGAAAAAACAACCCCTTCAAAAAGTGGGTGAAGGATATGAACAAACACTTTTCAAAAGAAGACATTTATACTGCCAACAAACAAATGAAAAAGTGCTCATCATCACTGGTCATTAGAAAATGCAAATCAAAACCACATTGAGATACCACCTCATGCCAGTTAGAACGGTGATCATTAAAAAATATGGAGACAACACTTGCTGGAGAGGATGTAGAGAAATAGGAACTCTTTCACACTGTTGGTGGGAATGTAAATGAGTTCGACCATTGTGGAAGACAGTGTGGCGATTCCTCAAGGATCTAGAAATAGAAATACCATTTTACCCAGCAATCCCATTACTGGGTATATACCCAAAGGATTATAAATCATTCCATTATAAAGATACATGCACATGTTCATTGCAGCACTGTTTATGATAGCAAAGACTTGGAACCAACCCAAATGCCCATCAATGATAGACTGGATAAAGAAAATGTGGCACATATACAGCATGAAATACTATGCAGCCATAAAAATGGATGAGTTCATGTCCTTTACAGGGACATGGATGAAGCTGGAAACCATCATTCTCAGCAAACTGACACAAGAACAGAAAACCAAACACTGCATGTTCTCACTCATAGTGGTTGTTGAACAATGAGAACACATGCACACAGGGAGGGGAACATCACATACCAGGGCCTGTAGGGGGTTGGGGAGCTAAGGGAGGGATAGCAGGGGGTGGGGGCATTGGGGAAGGATAACATTAGGAGAAATACCTAATGTAGATGATGGCGGGATAGATGGAGCAAAGCACCATGGCATGTGTATAACTGTGCAACAATCTTGCACAATCTGCACATGTACTCCAGAACTTAAAGTATAATAATTTTTAAAAAGGGAAAAAAAGGAATTGCTTAAGATCATAAAAAAAGATAAACAAAGAAAGGCATTGCATAATACTAAAGGGTTCAATTCAACAAGAAGAGCTAACTCTCCTATATATGCATTCAACAAAGGAGCACCCAGATTCATAAAGCAAGTTCTTAGAGACTTAGAAAGAGACTTAGATAACCACACAATAGGAGACTTCAACAGTCCATTGGCTGTATTAGACAGATCATCAAGGCAGAAAACTAACAAAGATATTTAGGACCTGAACTTGACACTTTACCAAATGGACCTAATAGACATCTACATAACTCTTTATTCAAAAATAACGGAATATACATTCTTCTCATCTGTACATGGCAGATGATCTAAAATTGACCACGTGCCCAGCCATAAGGCAATCCTTAACAAATTCAAAAAAAACCTGAAATCATACCAATCACACTCTTGGACCACATTGCAATAAAAATTGAAATCGATATTACAAAAATTTCTCAAAATCATACAATTACATGGAAACTAAACCACTTTCTCCTGAATGACTTTTGGGTAAGCAATGCAACTAAGGCAGAAATCAAGAAATGCTTTGAAACTAGTAAGAACAAAGATACAACATACCAGAATCTCTGGAACACAACTGAAGCAGTGTTAAGAGGGAAGTTTACAGTGCTAAATGTCCACATCAAAGAGTTAGAAAGATCTCAAATTAACAATCTAACATCACATCTAAAGAAACTAAAGAAACAAGAGCAAACCAACTCCAAAGCTAACAGAAAACAAGAAATAACCAAAATCAGAGCTGAACTGAATGCAATTGAGCTATGAATAAACCATACAAAAGATAAACAAGTTCAATTTGTTCATTTTTTGAAAGGATAAATAAAATACATAGACTGCTTGCTAGACTAATCGAAAAAAAGAAAGAAGATCCAAATAAACTCAATGAGAAATGACAAAGAGAGCATTAGCACTGACACTACAGAAATGCAAAAGCATCTCAGAGACTACTAACACCTCTATGCACACAAACTAGAAACCCTAGAAGAAATGAATAAATTCCTGGAAACATACAACCTCTCATGATTAAACCAGGAAAAAATTGAATCCCTGAGCAGACCGATAATGAGTTCCAAAATTGAATCAGTAATAAAAACCCTACCAACCAGAAAAAGCCCAGGACTAGTTGGAGTCACAGCCAAATTCTACCAGATATATAAAGAAGAGCTGGTATTATTCCTCCTGGAATTATTCCAAAAATTGAAAAAGGACTGCTCTGCAACTCATTCTTTGAGACCAGCATCATCCTGATACTAAAACCTGACAGACAGATACACACACACACACACACACACACACACACAAGAAAACTTTAAGTCAATATCCTTGATGAACATAGATGCAAAAATCTTCAACAAAATACTAGCAAACCAAATCCAGCAGCACATCAAAAAATTAATCCACAATGATCAAGTAGGCTTTTCCCTGGGATGCAGCTTGGTTCAACATATGCAAATCAATAAATGTGATTCATTACACAAACAGAACTAAAAACAAAAACCATACAATCATCTCAATAGGTACAAAAAGGGCTTTTGATAAAATTCAGCATCCTTCATGTTAAAAACCCTCAGCAAACTAGGCATCAAAGGAACATACTTCCAAATAATGAGTCATCTATAAAAAACCCGCAGCCAACATCATACTGATTGGGCAAAAGCTAGAAGCATTCCCCTTGACAACCAGAACAAGATAAGGATGCCCACTCTAAACACCCCTGTTTAATATAGTTCTGCAAGTCCTAGCCAGAGAAATCAGGCAAGAGAAAGAAATAAAGGGCATTCAAATAGGAATAGATGAAGTCAAACTATCTGTTTGCAGATGACTTGATTTTATACCTATAAAATCCCATACTCTCTGCCCAAAAGCTCCTTAATCTGATAAACAACATTTGCAAGGTTTCAGGATACAAAATTAATGTACAAAAATTAGTAGCATTTCTTTTTATTATTATTATACTTTTAAGTTCTGGGTTACATGTGCAGATCGTGCAGGATTGTTACATAGGTATACACATGCCATGGTGGTTTACTGCATCCATGCCCTTGTCATCTACATTAGGTATTTCTCCTGTTATCCCTCCCCAGTCCCCCCATCCCCTGCTATCCCTCCCCTAGATTTCCCACCCGCCTAACAGGCCCAGGTGTGTAATATTCCCCTCCCTGTGTCCATGTGTTCTCACTGCTCAACAACCACTTATGAGTGAGACCATGCAGTATTTGGTTTCTGTTCTTGTGTCAGTTTTCTGAGAATGATGGTTTCCAGCTTCATCCATGTCCCTGCAAAGGACATGAACTCATCTGTTTTTACGGCTGCATAGTATTCCATGCTGTATAGGTGCCACATTTTCTTTATCCAGTCTATCATTGATGGGCATTTGGATTGGTTCCAAGTCTTTGCTATCATAAACAGTGCTGCAATGAACATACATAAGCATGTGTCTTTATAATGGAAAGATTTATTATAATCCTTTGGGTATATACCCAGTAATGGGATCGCCGAGTCAAATGATATTTCTATTTCTAGATCCTTGAAGAATCATCACACTGTGTTCCACAATGGTTGAACTCATTTACATTCCCACCAACAGTGTAAAAGTGATCCTGTTTCTCCACATCTCCAGCAACTGTTGTCTCCAGATTTTTTAATGATTGCCATTCTAACTGGCATGAGGTGGTATCTCAATGTGGTTTTGATTTGCATTTTTGTAATGACCAATGATGATGAGCCGTTTTTCATATGTTTGTTGGCTGCATAAATGTCTTCTTGAAAAGTGTTTGTTCATATCCTTCACCCACTTTTTGATGGGATTGTTTGTTTTTTTCTTGTAAATTTGTTTAAGTTCTTTGTAGATTCTGGATATTAGCCCTTAGTCAGATGGGGAGATTGTGAAAATTTTTTTCCCATTCTTTGGTTGTCACTTCACTCGAATGACAGTTTATTTTGCTGTGCAGAAACTCTTAACTTTAATTAGATCCCCTTTGTCTATTTTGGCTTTTGTTGCCATTGCTTTTGGTGTTTTAGTCATGAAGTCCTTGCCTATTCCTATGTCCTGAATGGTATTGCCTAGGTTTTCTTCTAGGGTTTTTATGGTGTTAGGTCTTATGTTTAAATCTTTCATCCATCTGGAGTTAATTTTTGTATAAGGTGTAAGGAAGGGATCCAGTTTCATCTTTCTGCACATGGAAAAACATTCCATGCCCATGGTTAGGAAGAATAAATATTGTGAAAACGGTCATACTGCCCAAAGTAACTGATAGATTCAATGCTATCCCCACAAAGCTATGCTTGATCTTCTTCACAGGACTGAAAAAAACAACCTTAAACTTCATATGGAACCAGGAAAGAGCCTGCATAGCCAAGACAATTCTAAGCAAAAAAAAAAAAAAAAAAAAAGCTGAAGGCATCACACTACCTGAATTAAAACTATACTACAAGTCTACAGTAATCAAAACAGCATGATACTGGTACCAAAACAGAGGTATAGATCAATGGAACAGAACAGAGGCCTCGGAAGTAACGCCACACATCTACAACCATCTGATCTTTGACAAACCTGACAAAAACAAGCAATGGGGAAAAGATTCCCTGTTTAATAAATGGTGTTGGAAAACTGGCTAATCAGTAGCATTTCTATACACCAACAACATCCAAGCTGAGAGCCAAATCAAGAATGCAATCCCATTTACAACAACCATAAGAATAAAATACCTAGGAATCCATTTAACAAGGGAGGTGAAACATCTCTAAAACAAGAATTTCAATACACTGCTCAAAGAAATCACAGACGATACAAACAAATTGAAACTATTCTATGCTCATGGATAGGAAGTATCAATATTGTTAAAATGGCCATACTTCCCAAAGCATGTTACAGATTCAGTGCTATTTCTATGTAACTACCAATGACATTCTTCACAGAATAAAAAATAAACTATTTTAAAATTGGTTTGGAACGTTTCTATAGCCATACCACCCTGAATGCATTCAATCTTGTCTGATCCTGAAAGCTAAAACTCATAGAACCAAAAAAAAAAAGATTCCAAACAACCAAAGCAATCCTAAGCAAAAAAAAAAAAAAAAGAAGAAGAAGAAGAACAACAACAAAACTGGAGGTATCACATTACCTGATGTCAAAAAAAGACACATAGACCAACAGAACAGAATAGGGAGCTACATACTTGCAATCATCTGCTTTTGACAAAGTAAACAAAGACAAATTGGGAAATTAAATCCCTGATCAATAAATGATGCTGGGATAACTGGTTAGCCATATGCAGAAGATTGAAACTGGATCCCTTCTTTTCACCATATACAAAAATCAACTCCAACATGGATTAAAGATTTAAATGTAAAAACCTAAAACCATTAAAACCCTGGATGATAGATGAGGAAATAGCATTCTGGACATAGACCCTGGCAAAGATTTCATGATGATGACACTAAAAGCAATCACAACAAAAACAAAAATTGACAAATGGAGCCTAATTAAACTAAAGATCTTTTGCACAGCGAAAGAAACTATCAACAAAGTAAACAGACAGCCTACAGAAAAGTAGAAACTATTTGCAAACTATGCATCCAGTAATGGCCGAATATCCAGAATCTATAAGAGACTTAAAACAAGCTAACAAGGAAAAAACAAACAGGTGCATTAAAGGGTGGGCAAAGAACTTGAACAGACACTTTTCAAAATAAGCCATACATCAGACCAGTAAACATATGAAAACATGCTCAACATCACTAATCATGGAAAAATGCAAATCAAAACCACAGTAAGATGTAGTTTCATCTCATACCCGTCAGAATGCCTATTATTAAAATGTTAAAAAATGACAGATGCTGGAGAGGTCACAGAGAAAGGAGAAAGCTTATATGCTACTGATAGAAATGTAAATTAGTTCAGTCATTGTGGAAAGCATTTTATTTCTTAAATAAGTTAAAATAGAATTACCATTTGACCCAGCAATCCCATCATTGGGTATATACCCAAAGGAATACAAATTGTTCTACCATAAAGACACGTGTATACCATAAAGACACATGTATGCATGTTTGTCATAGCTCTACTCACAGTAGCAAAGACATGGAATCAACCTAGATGCCCATCAGTGGTGAACTGGATAAAGAAAATATGGTACCTATACACCACAAAATACTACATAGCCATAAAAAAGAACTAAATGATGTATTTTTCAATAACATGGATAGAGCTGGAGTCCATAATCCTAAGTAAACTAACACAGGAACAGAAAACCAAATACTGCATATTTTCACTTATACCTGGGAGCTGAACATTGAGTACACATGGACACAAAGAAGGGAACAACAGACACTGGGACCTACTTGGGGGTGGAGGGTGGGAGTAAGGTGAGGATCGAAAAACTACCTATCAAGTACTATGCTTATTACTTGGGTGACAAAATAATCTGTACACAAAACCCTTGTAATACCTATGTGATTAAATTATAAATTATAAAGGCTATGCTTGAGAAAGGCAATATTTCTTCCCTTATACATAATGTTCAAGTTGCTGAATGACTGACCAGAATATTTCACCAGAATTTAGATTGAAACAAAAAAGCTGGAAGTTGCAGGGACAGACTAAGAATTTTGACTATGAAAGAGTAAATGTTAAAGCTATGATTAAAGATTATCTAAGCAGGCAAAGATTGAAGTCATGAATATTATAGAAGACAGGTTGGAGTTGGCAAGTGCCTTGGAATCTCATTAGAAATCAGGTAGTTCAGTTACCTGGGAGGACTTGAAGCCATGCTAGAAGACAGAGGCTGAAAATTAGAGTTTCTGGGCAACACACGATCAGAAACTCAAGGCAAAAAGCATAGAGTGTACCAGCAAGGCTCAGGTTCCAAGTAGGTGACTTTAGTAATATTCATGGGTAATCAACAATATAAATGGGGTTTATTATTGAGCTAAAGATTCAGTGAGCCTAGGGCTTTCTATATGTTTAGCCCAGGGCTAGAATTTGTCTTATAGCAAGAGACTGGCATGAAATTTCAGATATCTTTGGCTTGGAAGAAGAATTAAGAGAAGAATAAAGCAATTCTTGATATAGGAATCCAAACTCTAGGTATATTAGACTTTCTTGAACTAATTTATGACCATAATAGAGTTTTAGCAAATATATGATTGCAAGGTTGTCAAATTAGGATCTCTTGAAATCAAGAGTTGGGTCAATTTCATGGATACTCTGACAGTCTTACTTTGGTAGAATTAACTGTTGCTGACTAGTCTTGTGTCTTCAAAAGGATAATGAACAATCTAAATTATTGCTGAAAACCTCAAATAAAACATTTGGTTTCACATGTGAGAATATGGAGTTTTGCTCTTAGGCTCTAGATTTGGCAAGACAAACCCTTCAACCCAAGAGGTTGAGCTGCCTTGGGTCATAGCAGCCGCTGTGATTACCACTATGAGAAAAAAGCCATCAGTATGCAGGAATAGGCAGTATAATCAGCTCTCTACATCAACACACAGAAATGCTCAAGTTTTTTAACAGACACTGAGCTACAACCAAATCTGCTTCTGTACCTCAATGTAGGATTGAAGTCTACCAGAGTTAGAAATTTCTATCTTACCCAAATTTTACTTACTCCTGAAATATCATTATCATTAAAAATATGTAAAATGCTAGTTTTAAAATTTAGATTTATAAAAAGAGGCAGAAATATATTTTTTCCATACACACATAGTTAAAATTTTAGAGTGAACTCTAATTAGTATATATGTGATTAACAGATTAACTTGTTCTGCTATAGCCAGCATAAAAAAATAGTCATTTAAACAAGCAATATAGATGAAGAGATAATTCTATAAGAAAATCAATGAAACAAGATTTCTAAAAGAAAAAAAAAAGAAGAAATCTAAAGTAAAGGGGTAAAATTACAAATGGGATTTCAGACAAGCCGTAAGTGTTCCAGGCAATGAAGGATGATTGAAGACTTGAATTAAAAACAGACTCAACTGACAAGAAACATATTTTGTGAGGCAGGACAGATGTAATGGCTTGGGGGTAGAAAGGAAGTAAGCAATGGATCAGTGAACAGGAAAGGGTGACTCAGCTGTGCAGTCACAGAAAGGTGATCTAAGAAACGATGAGGTTGAAAAGCACAAAATGAAGAAACAGAGACTGACTTTGCAAGTCAAGCAGGAAACTTTAAATTAGTTTCGGAATTTGATTAGAAATCAAATGGTAGCTGATAGATAATTAGCCCTACCCTATTCTTAAAATTTTTGAGGTTGGAAAAGGGGAGTTTACAATAAACTAGGGAGAAACTCAAAGAAATTAACAACTGTCTACATGTAAGAAAGCATAAGTATGCAAAAATATGAAGAAGGGACAACTCATCAATCATCTAATTTATTTATTTTAAATTTATTGTTTATTATTGTTACTATTTTAGGGATAGGATCTCACTGTGTCACTCAAGCTGGAATGCAGTGGTGTAATCATAGCTCATGGCAGCCTTGAACTCCTGAACTCAAGTAATTCTCCTGCCTCAGTCCTGAGGAGCTGATGCTACAAGCGAGAGCTACCACACTAGGTAATCACCTAATTTACTATTTTCAATATGCAAAGTACTTTGCCATGGGTCATGGCCTTAGGTTCAAGCCTTGGTTTCACCTCTTATGATATCATCTCATGGAAGCTTTTGGCTTCTTTGAGCAGAAGAATCTTCATCTATAAAGTGAGGATAACATGTATTTAATAGAATATCATCAGAAATAAAGCCAATAAATTGTGCTAATGTTTTGGATAACTTATGATTATTGAAAAATAAAAGCAGGTATTTTTTAGAGTATTTTTAAGCAAAGAGGAAACGACTTAGAGAAATTGAATCCTTTGACCGTAAGAAAATAGTGGCAGAGCTGACACTCACCCAAGGCATACAGCTATAGAGTCCATGATTCTAAACTATTTGGTTATGCTGCCTCAGTCTCTGATTTCAGGGAATTTATGGTGTAGTTTGAGGTAAAATATATGGAATACTGAAAATAAGACAACAAAAAATTTATCACAAAGGAGCCTGAATCCCATGTTAGATGACTGTTAGAGACAGGCAACTTTATGCTGGCATAGTGTTAAAAGACGTCTTAGAAGAGAAAAAAAACATTTATAAGAATGGTTCGAATTGGCTAATAAGAATGAGAAATAAAAATAGAAGAACAAAAAAATGATGAGGCAAAATAATGAAGCATAGATATTCAGATTACTTAGTCCCATTTATGTTAAAGAAAAAGCCCAAAAATAAAATTTAATAAAAATTATAAATACTGCTTACATTAAGCCATATAATAATTATTAGTATTTATTACTATTAAATATAGTAAATAATTATTCAATTCCAACATTAGAATACAAGTCTTAAAATTGTTGTTATTTACTATTTGAAGGATATTTTGAAATAAATGATTATTGGATACACCAATCAGAAACCAAAAAATCAATAAAAGAAAATGTAAGCCACAATAAATACAACTGTAATTTTTTAAATAAATTATTTTATATTTAGACAAAAATACTATTAGTGAATAACTTTATTTTAGACTATTACTTCCTGTTTTTAATGCTGATTATAGATTTAAAGTTCAACAAAATTATATTCAATTTCAAAAAGACTTGTTTTTCTTGGCCTTGAAAGAAGTTATAAAAAGAATATTTTAATCTTAAGACTTTTTACACTATTAAAAACAACTCTTAAGCCTCACTACGAAATAGTGTTACAAAGTATAAAATCTGAATTGTATAATCTATAATTATTTTGTGAGAATTTCAAAAAGCCAGAAGTCAAATTGGACTGGACACGGTGACTCATGCCTATAATCTCAACACTTTGGGAGACCAAGGTGGGTGGATCACCTGAGGTCAGGAGTTCAAGACCAGCCTGGCCAACATGGGGAAAAAAAGTTAGCCAGGTGTAGTTCTGGGCACCTGTAATTCCAGCAGGAGAATCACTTGTACCTGGAAGGTGGAGGTTGCAGTGAGCTGAGATCATGCCACTGCACTCCAATGTGGGAAATAGATTGTGACTTCGCCTCAAAAAACAAACAAATCAAACTGGAAATACAAATATAAAATACCATAGGAATTGTGACTTCGCCTCAAAAAACAAACAAATCAAACTGGAAATACAAATATAAAATACCATAGGAAGACAGGAATCTGTGTTTATGTTAAAATTAAGTTTACCAAAGCTTTAAGGTGCTTTTAGGGAGCAGATATCTGGAATAAATTCCTGTTCACTTCTCTCTGAACCCTTCTTTGCTCTTTTGGCTCCTGTCAAAAGTGTGAGCAGTAAATACTGTCTCTGTGTACTACAGGAGTGAGAAATACTGTTCAAGATTGTCTCTGGGCATCTTCTAAGACCTTACTATATTATGACAAACACATTTCTTCCACTAAAGCATTTCTTATGAAAATGCATACAATATAGGGCAGAAATAATACATATCACTATTAAAACCATGATTAACATTCATGATCCACTTAGCTATCTATTTTCTTGGCAGGACTTACTTCCCTAGAGGACTTATTTATGGAAATGGGAAATTAGCAAAGACCCTGTCATGACTTATGTATTAGTTAGGATTCTTTGGTAACAAGCAACAGAAACCAAACCTGGCTAACTTAAGCAAAAGAAAACATGATATGAGCAGCTCATAGGACGTAAGAGAGAGCTGAAGAAAAGAGATGGGAAGGTTGAAACCAGATAACCACAAAGGTCTTTCTAATCCCACATGACCATCACTGCTCAGATATGAACAATAACCTGAATTTTCATCATGTTAGGAATACAGATAATGAAGCAGAGTTAACATAAAATGAGCAAAAGCAAGAAAGCATTAGAAAAATCAGAACACGGTTTGGGCAGCAAATAATAATAATAATAATAAACAATGGCTACAGTACGGAGCCTTTATGGAAGGTTCTCAAGGCCAGCAGTCCTGGTTAATTCATTAGTTACTATTTAAGCAATGATGAAAATGACTGAATATAAAATATACAAACCAGAAACCAAAATTTAATAAAAACTGTATGCCAAATAAAGACAATATTTTTTTAAATTATAACAGTATTGTTTTAAATTAATGGATAGATCAAAAAAATAATATGGGATAAGAGCACAGACTCTGGTGCTAGCTTGATTTTGCAACCCTGAAAGAGCTACTGAATCTCAAATAATTTATGTAACTTTGTGTACCAAAATCTTGTTTTCACCCCCCAGACAAGACAATATTCCTGAGATGAGAAGTATATGTCACACTTACAAATTGTTCTAAAAATGTGGGGTACACCTTAGGTCACTTCCTTTTTATTTTCCCTATTAATTGCTTAAGCACATGCCTGCCATTTTAGTAGTAAGTTCAACATTTCTCTTTGAGCTCCACTTTTTCCCTGAATTCTCTAAAATCCCTGGCCTTACCCAGTAGAAGAGAGATTCATTCTGCCTTCTGCACTCAAGCAGAAAGAGAGCTGATTCCGCAATTCCTTATTTCTGCTATATGGTGTTGCTGTTACAGTTGGTCCTGTAGTTTGACAGTGAATGTCCTTTGGTGACACACACTCCTGCTTAGGCTGTGCAGGTGATGAGGAAGGATGAGCTGATTCATCAGGGGTTAAACCCCACTGAAATTGCCTGATACTGGGTTCCCAAGATCTCATAAGACTGTTTCCATTCTCTGCTGTCTTTCTTCCCTCCCTAAAGATCTGGGAGTGTTTTGCTTTAAAATCCTTCAGACTCAAAAGTTCTGGTTACATCCTTTTCCCTCTGATGAGGGGCCTTCTCAGACATTTTCCTAAGGAGCAATATCCTCAGTGTCTCCTGGGCATTACCACCTCCCACCCTCCTTTCACCCCTACATTTCTTTTTTTTTTTTTAATTGCATTTTAGGTTTTGGGGTACATGTGAAAAACATGCAAGGTTGTTGCATAGGTGCATACGTGGCAGTATGATTTGCTGCCTCCCTCCCCTTCACCTATATCTGGCATTTCTCCCCATGCTATCCCTCCCCAACTCCCCACCCCCCCGCTGTCTCCCCCACTCCCCCCCAACAGGCCCCTGTGTATAGTGCTCGCCTCCCTGTGTCCATGTGTTCTCCTTGTTCAACACTCGCCTATGAGTGAGAACATGTGGTGTTTGATTTTGTGTTCTTGTGTCAGTTTGCTGAGAATGATGGTTTCCAGGTTCATCCATGTCCCTACAAAGGATGCGAACTCCTCGTTTTTAATGGCTGCATAATATTCCATGGTGTATATGTGCCACATTTTCCCTGTCCAGTCTATCATCGATGGGCATTTGGGTTGGTTCCAGGTCTTTGCTACTGTAAACTGTGCTGCAATGAACATTCGTGTGCATGTGTCCTTATAGTAGAACGATTTATAATCCTTTGGATATATACCCAGTAATGGGATTGCTGGGTCAAATGGAATTTCTATTTCTAGGTCCTTGAGGAATCGCCACACTGTTTTCCACAGTGGTTGAACTAATTTACACTCCCACCAACAGTGTAAAAGTGTTCCTATTTCTCCACATCCTCTCCAGCATCTGTTTTCTCCAGATTTTTTAATGATCGCCATTCTAACTGGCGTGAGATTGTATCTCAATGTAGTTTTGATTTGCATTTCTCTAATGACCAGTGATGATGAGCATTCAAGCTCCCATCCTGCTAATTGCCTCAAACTTGATGTTCCCTTTGAAGATTTTCTCCTGGCTCTCCAATGGCTGGTTCTAACTCTTTACTTTCCTTTTCTTTTTTAAAAAACGTTTAATTTTGTCAGTACATACTAGGCATATATCCATATGGGGTACACGAGATGTTTTGATCAGGCATGCAGTGTTAGCAATTACATCATGTAAAATGGGGTATCCATCTCCTCAAGCATTTATCCTTGTGAATATGTTTCTGTGTTCTTTATTCTGTTTCATTGGATTATATATCTATTTTTATGCCAGTATCATGCTGTTTTGATCACTAAAGCTCTGTAGTATAATTTGAAGTCAGGTAATATGATTCCTCCAGTTTTGTTCTTTTTGTTTAGGATTGCTTTCATTATTCTGGGTCTGTCTTGGTTCCATATAAATTTTAGGAATTTTTTTCTATTTCTGTAAAGAATGTCATTGGTATTTTGATAGGGATTGCTTGAATCTGTAGAGTGCTTTGGGTAGGAGGAACATTTTAACAATATTGATTCTTCCAATCCATGAACACAAAATATTTTTTCCAATTTTTGGTCTCCTCTTCAATTTCTGTCATCCATCCTTTATAGTTTTGTAACAGATCTTTCACTTATTTGGTTAATTCCCAGGTATTTAACTTTATTTATGGCTATTATAAATGGCATTACTTTTTATTTTCATATCTGGTTGTTCACTGTTGGCACATAGAAATGCTACTAACTTTTGTATGTTGATTTCATATCCTACAACTTTACTAAATTTGTTTATCAGTTCTAATAGTTTCTTCATGAAGTCTTTAGGGTTTTTTTTGTTGTTGTTTTGTTTTTTTTATTTTATTTTGTTTTTGTTTTCTGAGACAGTCTCGCTATGTCACCCAGGCTGGAGTGCAATGGCGTGATCTCAGCTCACTGCAACCTCTGCCTCCTAGGTTCAAGTGATTCTCCTTCCTCAGCCTCCCAAGTAGTTGGGACTACAGGTGCACACCACCATGCCCGGTTAATTTTTGTATTTGTAGTAGAGACGGGGTTTCACTATGATGGTCAGGCTGGTCTTGAACTCCTGACCTCGTGATCCACCCACTCGGCCTCCCAAAGTGCTGTCATTATAGGTGTGAGCCACTGCGCCTGGCCCAGTCTTTAGGTTTTTTTGAAATATTAATATAAAATTATATCATGCAAATAAGGATAATTTGACTTCTTCCTTTTCAATTTGGTTGCCCTTTATTTCTTTCTTTTATGTAATTGCTCTACCTAAGACTTCCAGTACTACGTTGAAATAACAGTGGCAAAGGGGGCATTGTTGTCATGTTTCAGATCTTAGAGGAAGGGCTTTCAGTTTCTCCCCATTCAGTATTATACCAAATGTGGGTCTGTCATGCATGGTATTTACTATGTTAAGGTATGTTCCTTCTATTCCTGGTTGTTGGGTTTTTTTTTTGAGGGTTTTTATCATAAAGCGATGTTGAATTTTATCAAATGCTTTCTCACCATAAATTGAAATGATTATATGGCTTTTTTCCTTCATTCTTTTGATAAGATGTATCATATTGATTGATTTGTGTATGTGGAACCATCTTTGCATCCCAGGGATAAAACCCACTTGGTCATGATGAATGACATTTCTAAGGTAACGTTGAATTCCATTTGCTTATTTGTTTGACGATTTTGCATTAGTATTTGTCAGATCATCAGATATACTGGCCCGTAGTTTTCTTTTTTTTTTTTTTAATGTATCTTTGTCTGGTTTCGGTATCTGGGTAGTAGCCTCAGAGGAAAAGTTTGGAAGTATTTCCTCTGCTTTTTCGAATAGTTTGAGTAGGATTGGTATTTGTTATCCTTTGAATGTTTAGTCAAATTCAGGGCTTTTCTTTACTGGGGGACTTTTTATCATGACTTTGATCTTGTTACTGCTGGACTGCTCAGGTTTTGGTATTCTTTCTGTTTCAATCTTGATACATTGTATGTCTCTAGGAATTTGTCAATTTCTTCTAGATTTTCCAATTTATTGGCAAATAGTTGCTCATAGTAGCTGCTAATGATCCTTTGAATTTCTGCAGTGTCTCCTTTTTCATCTCTGATTTTATTTATTTGAATCTTTTCTGCTTTTCTCTTGATCTGGCTAAAGGTTTGTCAACTTTGTTTAACTTTAAAAAACATTTTTTGGGGTTCATTGACCTTTTATATTGTTTTTTTTTTTTCATTTCAGTTTCATTTATTTTGACTCTAATCTTTCTTATTTATTTTCTTCTACTAATTTGGGGTTTGGTGCTCTTGCTTTTCAAGTTCTTTAATATGCATCATTAGATTATTTGAATTTTTTCTTCTTTCTTGAAGTATGCACTTATAGCTATAAACTTCTCTCTTAGTACTGCTTTTGCTGTATCCCATAAATTTTGCTATGTTGTGTTTTCATTATTATTTGTTTCAATAAATTTTTCAATTTTCTATTTAATTTCTTCATTGACCCACTAGTCATTCAGGTGCATATTAATTTCCATGTATTTGTATAGTTTTCAAAATTCCTCTTGTTTTTAATTTCTGGTTTTATTCCATTGTGATCAGAGAAGATACTTGATACTATGTCAATTTTTCTGAGTGTTTTAAGACTTGTTTTGTGACCTAACATGTGATATATTCTTGAGAAAGACATTTTCCTCCACTTTTCTCAAGTGGAAGGAGTCTTACCCGGTATCTACCACAGCTGAGATTGTGCTGAGTCTCACCTGAAGCCAGCAAGACTCGGAGGCTCACCTAAGACCTTCAATGTAGTACTTCAGTATTACAGCTGGTTATTCAGGGCCAAGGGGCTTTTTAGTTAGCAGATGATGAATGCTGGCAGGATGGGGTTCTTTCCTTCAAGGCAGTAGGTTCCCTTCTGGCCCAGAGTGTGTCTAGAAATGTCATCTGGGAGCTACAGCCTGGAATTGGGGCCTTATGATTCTGACCAGTGCCCTACCTTGCTATGGCTGAGCTGATATCAAAGATGCAAAACAAAGTCCTCCCCACTCTTCCCTCTCCTCTTCTCAACCAGGACAATGTCTCTTTTGGAGCCCTAAGTTGTGCAGCCTGGACTTAGGGGAAGGGTAATGCCAGCACTCCTTGGGCTGCCCCAGCTAGTGTCTGAGTATGTCACATGTAACCACAGTCTACTGTCTCTTGGCCAAGTGCTCTAGGACTTGCCTAAGAGCTGAAGTCCTTATGGCCTAGTCTGCCTTTCAAGTTTACTTAGAGACTGTGAGCACTTTGGCCCTCAGTGGTGAGGTTTGTGGGCACTCAAGTCCGGACTGCTGGGATCCGCAATGTCCCTCTGGCTAGAGCTGGTTTAAATGCTCCGTCTGTGGCTAGGCAGCAGCTGAGTTTGGGCTAACACGACAGCATTGAGTTCAATGCCTTACAATTGCTATTTCACGAAAATTTTCGATTTCCTATTTAATTTCTCCATTGACTCACTGATGATTCAGCAGCGTACTGTTTAATTTCCATATATCTGTGGAGTTTCCAAAATTCCTCGTTAATGATTTTTAATTTTATTCCATTGTGGTCAGAGAAGATGCTTGATAATTCAGTTTTTTGAATGCTTTAAGACTTGTTTTGTGCCTTAACATATGATCTATCCTTGAGAATGATTCATGTGCTGAGGAAAAGAATATTTATTCTGCAGCTGTTGAAGGAAATGCTCTGTAAATATCTGTTAGGTCCATTTGGTCTATAGAGCAGATTAAGTCTGATGTTTCTTTACTGATTTTCTGTTTGGAAGATCTGTCCAATGCTGAAAGTGAAGTATTGATGTCTTCAGCTATTATATTCAGGTCTATCTCTCTCTTTAGCTCTAATAACATTTGCTTTATATATCTGGGTGCTCCAGTGTTGGGTGCATATATGTTTACAATTATATCCTCTTGCTGAACTGACTGCTTTGTCATTATATAGTAGCCTTTTTTGTCTTGTCTAATAGTATTGGTGTTGAAACCTATTTTGTCTGATATGAGTATAGCTACTCCTCTTTTTTGATTTCCATTGGCATGGAATATACTTTTCTATCCTTTTATTTTCAGTCTATGTGTGTCTTCATAGGTGAAGTATGTTTCTTGCAGAAAACACTTCACTGGGTATTGTTTTTTCATCCATTCAGCCAGTCTATGTCTTTTGATTGGAGAGTTTAGTCCATTTGCATTCAATGTTATTATTGATAAGTAAAGACCTACTCCTGCCTTTGTTCTTTATTTTCTGGTTGTTTCGTGGTCTTCTCTTTCTTCTTTCTTTCTTTCCTTTCTTCCTTTTAGTGATGGTGATTTTCTTTTTGGTGATGTGATTTAGTTTCTTTCTTTTTATTTTTTGTGTATACATTGTATAGTTCTTGGTTTAAGGTTACCATGAGGCTTGCAAATACTATCTTATAACACATCATTTTAAACTAACAACAACTTCACCCTGTTGACATAAGCAAACAAACAAGAAAAAGGAAACTAATAAAGGCCCTACTCTTTAAGTTTGTCCCCCAGCTTCTTAATTATTGTTGTTTCTATTTATAGCTTACTGTGCTGTCTATGTCTTGAAAATTTGTAGTTATTTTTGATTTGTTCATTGTTTGATCTTTCTACTGGAGATGTAGTTTACAAACCACAGTTTCAGTGTTAAAATATTCTGTGTTTTACTGCGTACTTTTGTATTACCAGTGAGTTTTCTACCTTCAGAGGATTTCTTATTGCTCATTAACATTCTTTTATTTGTCATTGAAGTATTCCCTTTAGCATTTCTTTTAGGACAGGTCTAGTATTGATGAAATCCCTCAGCTTTTATTTGTCTTGGAAAGTCTTTACTTCTCCCTCATGTTTGAAGGATATTTTCATCAGATATGCTATCCTGGGGTAAAAGTTTTTTTCTGTCAGCACTTTAAATGTGTCATGCCACTCTCTCCTGGCCTATAAGGTTTCCACTGAAGTCTGCTGCCACATGTAGTGGAGCTTTATTGTATATTATTTGTTTCTTTTCTCTTGCTGTTTTTAGGATTCTTTCTTTATTCTTGCCTTTGGGGAGTTTGATTACTAAATGCCTTGAGGTAGTCTCCTTTGGGTTAAATCTGCCTGGTGTTTTATAACCTTCTTGTACTTGGATATTGATATCTTTCTCTAGGTTTGGGAAGATCTCTGTTATGCCTTTGAGTAAACTTTTGACCCCAATTTCTTTCTCTATCCCCTTTTACAACCAGTTGCTCTTAGATTTGCCCTTTTGAGTCTACTTTCCAGATTTGGAAGGCATGCTTCATTTTATCTCCTTTGACTGCATATTTTTAAATATCTGTCTTTGAGCTCATGGATTCTTTCTCCTCTTTGATCAATTCTGGTATTAAAAAGAATCTGATCCATTCTTCAATACGCCAATTACATTTTTATGCTCCAGAACTCTGCTTGATTCTTTGTAATTATTTCAATCTCTTTGTTAAATTTGTCTGATAAAATTCTGATTTCCTTCTCTGTGTTATCTTGAATTTCTTTGAGTTTCCTCAACACAGCTATTTCGACAAAGATGTCTGAAATGTCAAGTATCTCTGTTTCTCCAGAATTTGTCCCTGGTTCTGGTAGAATTTGTCTGTCAGATTTGGCTGATAGAATTTGTCTGATAGAATTGATAAAATTCTGAATTCCTTTTATGTTATCTTGAATTTCTTTGAGTTTTCTCAACACATCATCTATTTTGAATTCTTTGTCTGAAATGTCAATTATCTCTGTTTCTCCAGAATTGGTCCCTGGTTCTGATAAAATTTGTCTATTGGATTTGTCTGATAAAATTTGTCTAATAGAATTCTGAATTCCTTTTGTGTTATCTTGAATTTCTTTGAGTTTCCTCAACACAGCTATTTTGAATTATCTATCTGAAAGGTAAAATATCTCTCTTTCTCTAGAATTGGTCCCTGGTTCCTTATTTAGTTTATCTGGTGAGGCATGTTTTCCTGGATGGTCTTAAAACTTGTAGATGTTTGTCTGTGACTGAGCATTAAAGCGTTTGGTATTTATTGTCGTCTTCTCATTCTGGAGTTGTTTATACTCATCCTTCTTGGGAAATCTTTCCAGATGTTTGAAATGATGTGGGTATTGTGATCTAAGCTGAATCTGTGTTAAAGGGCACCACAAGCCCATTAACATTGTGTTTCTTGCAGACTCACAGAGGCACTGCCTTGATGGTCTTGGAAAAAACCAGAAGATCTCTCTGGATTACCAGGCAGAGACTCTCATTCTTTTCTCTTACTTTCTCCCAAGCAAACAGTCTCTCTCTCTCTGTTCTGAGCCAACTGGAGCTGGGGGTGGAGTGATACAAGCTTTCCTGTGGCCACCAATACTGGAACTGTGCTAGGTCAGACCTGAAGCCGGCACAGCACTGGGTCTCACCCAGGGCCTACTGTAACTACACCCTGGCTATCGCCTGTGAGCTCTACAATCAGCAGGTGGCAAGGCCAGCTAGGTCTGTGTCCTTCCTTTCAGGATGTCAATTTGGTACAGGTCCTGGATGAGTCCAGAGCTGCCATCTTGGAGCCAGGTATAGAGTAAAAAACCTTAGAAGTCTACCAGATATTCTATTGTACTGAGGCTAACCTGACATTCATTATAAGATGCAGTCCTTCTCACTCTTCCCTCCCTTTCCAAAGTCAGAGGAGCCTCACAGCGTGGCCACCACCACCATAGGCCCACAAGGAGTACTGCCAGATGATGGCCCAATGGCTCATAAGTCACTTATCGTGAATGCTGCATGGCCTGGGACTCACCCTTCTTGGCAGTGGGTTCCCTTCTGACCAAGGGCAGGTCCAGAAATGCCATCCAAGAGCTAAGTCTTGGAATCATGGACCCCAGGAGCCCACCTGGTACCCTACCCTTCTGTGGTCAAGCTAGTACATAAGGTACAAGACAAGATCCCCTTTACTTTTGCCTCCATTTTTCTCTAGCTGCAAACAGGGAAGGAATCTCACCCTGTAACCATGACATCTGGGAATGTGCTCAGTCTCAGCTGAGACCAGCAAGTCTCAGAGTAGTAGCTGGGTCTTAATGTAGTACTTGGGTATTGCTGCTGGTTATTCAGGGCCCATGGGCTCTTCACTTAGCAGTTGATGAATCCTTTGAAGGACTATGTCTTTCCCTTCAAAGCAGCAGATTCTTCCCTTCTGGTGCAGCATGTATCTAGAAATGTCATCCAGTCGCTAGGGCCTGGAAAGGGGGCCTCATGACTCTGGCTGGTACCCTGTTCTGCTATAGCTGAACTGGTATCCAAGATGCAAGACAAAGTCTTTCCCACTCTTCTCTCTCTTCTCCTTAAGCAGAGGGAAGGAGTCTTGAAGCCACAAGCCGTGCAGCCTGAGATTAAGGGAGGGCTGATGCCAGCACTCTGTTGGCTGCTCCCACTAGTGTCTCAGTAGGTCGCATGCCCCCTAGTCCACTGGCTCTGGGCCCGGTTCTACATTAGGATTCAGTTAGGACTTCAGATAGGTTCTTTCAATCTTTTCAAATTGCCTTTCAAGATTTTTTAGGGCTCAAGGGCACTTTAGCTCACAGTGGCAAGGCTTGTGGGCACTCAAGTTTGGACCACTGAAATCAGTGATTCCCCTTTGGCTAGGGCTGATTTGAATGGGCTCTCTGTGGGTGGGCATCAGCTGAGTTTGGTCCAGTTTTGTTTTCTGCTATAACAGGGCAGCACTGAGTCAATCCCTCTCTCCAGTGCACAGAAATGCTCTCTGCACCAAGTTGCCACTGCCAGAGAATGGGGAAGGAGTGGTGTTGGTGCTTCAAGACTGTTTTTCCTACCTCTTCAGTGCCTCTTTCAGTTATATGAAGTTAAAGCCAGGTACTGTGAGTGCTCACCTGATTATTTGCTCATATGAAGGTGCTTTTTTGGTGTAGATAGTTGTTAAATTGGTGTTCTTGTCAGGGGAGACAATTAGTTGAGCCTCCTATTCTACCGTCTTGCTCCGCTCCCCTCTCCTTTTCATTTTTCAGTTTCTGTCACTACCTCAAGAAGTCCCTCTCTATAGTCACTCTCTAACTGCATCACTGCATTTATTTATTCTGTAATACTTACCATATTTAAATTGACTTTTTAAACTTGCTTGTTTATTGTTTGCCAGCCCCTCCCATCGTCTTCACTAGAAGGATTATTCTCTGTCTTGTCCATTTCTGTGTCTCTAGCTCCTAAAAATTTCTTGACACATAGTGGGCACTCAATAAATATTTCTTAAATCAAATGAAATACAAAGCATAACTTTTTAAGTATCTGTTTCTTTTGTCTGTATATTGGATACAACATCTGTACTGTGAGAATCAAGAAAATAGCTGTGAGAGTCGTCTAATACTGCACCATTACAAATGTATAATTACAGTTGCACATAGAATATTAGAAATAGAGAATTGCTAAGTTCTTAAACAGTAACCTCCCACACCGTAAGTTCTTAAGGTCAGGAACTATGTCTATTCCTCTTACCACTGTTTACTTCATGCTTAACCTAGTGTCTGCCGTCTAAGTAGATATTTGTTGAATAAACAAATCAATCAATGAGTATAGCATCTCTCTGCCTCCAGAAAGACTTTCATTTACATGGAATAAATTTAGTTGTAGTCCTTCACAAAGAATTACATCAATAGTATTGTCTTCTATTCTTCATTTACTCATTCATAGGAATTATTGAGTACCTACTATCTGGCAGACACTGTGCTAGGTGCTGAGGATACAATGATAAAAACCCACAAACCAACAATATCCCTGCTCTCATGGGACCTCATGGTGTTTTTGCTATGCTCATTAATCATTTTTACTTGCATTAAATTATGATTGAAAAATGCTTCCACTTTTTCAATGTTTTGGGATTTAATTTTTTGGTTTGTAAATATATGGCCAGTTTCCATAGACTGCTACATTGGCAATGAAAACATGTTTTACTCTGTATTCTCTATGTATATAGCTTATTTTATGTCATATAAATATCTACCTTATGAATTAACATAATTCTTTATATCTAAACATATTTTTTCCCATTTACCCCATCATGGATGGAGGGAAGTAAAATATACTACATTTAATGTAGTTTATTTCTATTTTTCCTTCTATCTATATAATATCTGCTTTGGGACTGATGAAACTCCTTTATCAATGCATAACTATTCCAGCTCATTGTAATTTTGTAATTTAGAAGCTTTAGCACTATAAAGCATACTTCTTTGTCTCATTTAATGTATTTTGACTTGAATTCATCCTAAACTGATATTAACATCATGACCACTGCTTTCTGTTCATATTTGCCTTTGTTTACAACTTTACATATGATCATTTTGATTCTATTTGTTTTGGGTGAGTCTGTGTCATACAGGATAGAGTGAGATTTGCTTTCTGCTATGATATGACATATATATGGCCTCATTTTCATCACAGTTTTATTTTAAATTGACAGAAGACAGATGGAATAAATTAAATTGTATCAGAAGCCAAGATGGAATTAGACATGCAAAAGGATTTGAGGGCTAATGACTGACAGATAATGAAGAGAAGGAACCGGAAAAGCCTTCAGACCATAGTATGGGTCTGAAATGAGAATACGGAGGGGAAGAAAAGGACAGTTGGGTAGGAAGATCTTCTGACTGCAGTGTAGCTCTGAAACAGTCATGACCAACTTTACAGGGAGCTCCACAACAAAGACTGTGCATTAGAGAAGTCTCAGATTGGGCAGAGACGGCCAGGCCTTAATATCCCTGCCCCGCTAAGCACTGGCAGGATTGCAGGAGAGAACATGTCCTTGTCGTCAATGCTGCAGTATACATCCTGAAAGTATGTAGGTAAATAAATGCAGGCCTGTAGCTAACTGCATGCTGCCTGCCAACCTCACTCTTGGAGGAGTATGTGAGAGAAAAATTGCCATGCCTCCCACACATATTTTATAACATTTTTATTCAAGTATAACTGACATTCAGAAATGCACACATCTTAAGTGTGTACAGTGTAACTAGTTTTGACAGATTAATAAATCCATTTATCCCATCTCAAACAAGGTAGGGAACATTTCTTTCACATGAAAAATTTCCCTGTGGTCCTTGAATCAAATCAAACCTCCTTTCCTCTGCGCTCTGGCTTCTCCTCTCCCCCCTACACACTGAGGCAACCATTGTTCTGATTTTTATTACCATAGTTTATCTTGCCTGCTTTGAACTGCATATAAATGGAATCATAGCACATGTTCTGTTTTGCTTCTGGCTTCCCTTATGTAACATAATGTTTTTAATATGCATGCATGTTGCATGATCAGTAGTTTTAAATTGTTTTTTATTCCATTATGTAAATATACCATCATTTGTTTATCCATGTTCCTTTTGTGGACATTTGAGTTGCTTCCAGTTGTTGACTATTATAAATAAGTCACCATGAACATTTTTTATCCTTCATTTTTGTAGAAATGCATTTGTATTATTTTAATTATATTTAAGTTCTGGGGTACATGTGCAGAATGTGCAGGTTTGTTACATAGGTATATATGTGCCATGGTAGTTTGCTGCATCCATCACCCTGTCATCTACATTAGGTATTTCTCCTAATACTATCCCTCCCCTATCCCCCTACCCCCTGCTATCCCTCTCCTAGCCTCCCACCCCCAAACAGGTCCTGGTGTGTGATGTTCCCCTCCCTGTGTCCATGTGTTCTCATTGTTCAACACCTACTTATGAGTAAGAACATGCAATGTTTTGTTTTCTGTTCTTGTGTCGGGTTGCTGAGAATGATGATTTCCAGATTCATCCATGTCCCTGCAAAGGACATGAACTCATCCTTTTTATGGCTGCATAGTATTCCATGGTGTATATGTGCCACATTTTCTTTATCCAGTCTATTATTGATGGGCATTTGGGTTGGTTCCAAGTCTTTGCTATTGTGAACAGTGCCACCATAAACATACGTGTGCATGTGTCTTTATAATGGAATGATTTGTAATCCTTTGGGTATATACCCAGTAATGGGATTGCTGGGTCAAATGATATTTCTATTTCTAGATATGTATTTTCATTAATCTTTGGGAAACATCTAGTTTGGAATTACTGAATCATATTGTAAGTGTATGTGAAAGTTATGAGAAACTGACCAACAATTTTCCAAATCATTTGTTCCAGGGGTTCCAAAACCCCAAGCCATAGACCGGTACCCACTGGTACTGGCACTGGTCTGTTAGGAACCCAGCCACATAGCTGGAGGTGAGTGGTAGATGAGCCAGCATTACTGCCCGAGCTCTGCCTCCTGTTAGATCAGTGGCAGCATTAGATTCTCATAGAAGCGCAAACCGTATTGTGAACTGTGCATGCGAGGGATCTAGGTTTTGGGCTCCTAAAGCCTGATGATCTGAGGTGGAAGTTTCATCCCAAAACCATCTCCTCAAATCCCCCGGCCCTGTCCGTGGAAAAATTGTCATCCATGAAACCAGTTCCTGGTGCCAAAAAGGTTGGAGACTGCTTATTTGTATCATTTTTTCACGCAAACAACAGGCTGTCAAAGAGAGGTTGTGTTTTGGTTGGCATTTAATCTACTCTGTATACCAATTTGGGGTAAACCATTTTAACAACATTGAGTCTTCCAGTCAATGAACATCATATATCTTTCCCATATATATCTTTTAAATTTTTCTCTCAGAAATGTTTTGTTAACAGTGTAAAAAACACGTTAACCACTTGTTAAATACATTCCTAAATGTTTTATATTTTTATGCTATTGTAAATATTATTGTTTTTAAATTTTTATTGTACAATTATTCATTGCTATTATATAGTAATCAAGTTAACTTTTGCACATTGACCTTTTAGTCTGTGAGCTGCCTAAAAGCATCAATTAGTTTGATGCTTTTGTTTGTAGATTCCTTTGCATTTTTTATGTCTACCATCATGCTGTCTTCCAAAAATAAAAATTTAATTTATTCTTTTCCAAGCTTTATGTAATTACATCTAATTTCTTTTCCTTGCTTTATTTCCCTGGCTAGGCCCTCTAGTATCACGAAAGTGGTGAGAGCAGACATTATTTCCTAGTTTCTGATCTTTAGGAGAAGCTGTTCAATATTTTAACATTAAGTGTTCTCTTCATTATGGATCACACTTTCTTGCTTCATTAAATGTTTTATTTTAAAAATTCAGTTCCCTTGGTCAGCAAGGTTGGCTCTAAAAAATTAAAAAAAAAAAAAAATCAATTCCCAAAATTGAGTATAAGATATCAGTAGTGTTTTGTTTTATTTATTTCTCAAATAGTACAAGCTCTTCCCTTATTTGGCTATTGGAGGAAAGGCTGCTTATTCTGATTATTTCTAGAGTTTGAGTTGAGCTTACACTGGTACACAGATTATGTTAGGTTGAGTTTACCTACCCTCAGAATGGGAGCTATTATGACTCTCTGCTTAGTCAAAGAATTCATGTCAGCCTGAGGTAATGCCATGTGCCTGTAGTCCCAGCTATTTGGAGACTCTGGCAGGGGGATTTCATGAGCCCAGCAGTTTGAGGCTGCAGTGCCTTATGATAATCACACCTGTGAATAGGCAGTGTACTCCAGCCTAAGCAACATTGCAAGACCATGTTGCTTAAAAAAAAAAAAATTATTTCACCCTTTCACCCTTGTGGTCAGTCCATCAAGCTTTCCTTAAATCCAATACCCTCTGTTAATTCCATAGGAAAGTATAATTTTTGTTTTGTCTCAGAGATGCTTGTTAAAACAGACATAAAGGTCTTTTGTAGTCTTTTATATCCAAACCATTAACATTTCATTTTATTGTTTTTCTTGCATTTGTGAGTATCTTTTGTGTGTTTGAATCTTCATACTTGGGAGAGCTCAACTTTGTTCTAGTGGTAGTCTTTGTTTTCTCTTAATGTGTGTTTTTTAATTTCTATTGTTACCTGTGCTTCTTTCAATTTATTTCCATTTCTTTGATGATTTTTCTTTTGTCTTTTGTATCTTTCCTAAGATCCACTACCTCAGGTTTCATCTCCTCCTCCTTTTGTCTTGTCATATCTTTCCTACGTTCTCTTATATTTGATCCATTTATTTTTTACAGTCATCCTTTACAGAAATTATTGTTTTACAAAAAAAAAATTGTGTTTATCATGTTTTTTTATCTTGTTTATGTCCACCTTTGTGTAGTCTGCTGGTAAATTTTGCTGCTCTCTTCCACACATTTATCTGACAGTATCTTTGTATTAAGGCCATGCCAATGTCCTTTATCACTCATAATTTAATGAGTTAAATTTCCCAGAAGAGATATTTGCAGGAAGTTCTTTATTAGGAGGGAGAGGCCAAGATAATCTTCCAAGCTTTATAACTCAAAGCTTCCCTCTTCTACTTTCTACAAATATAGCACACTATTGTTTGTGATGCTTGTTTAGCCCCAAATCAGTTTCAGCAGGGTTTCTGCTGCCAGCCTTGCTTAATTTTTTACACCCTTGAAAATAATCAAAGTTACTTTTTTTTTTTAGAAAAAGCAGTTTTTGCTGCTTTTGAGATCTGCTATTATTGTACAGTCTTGCCACTTTTTCATTCTCTACTATGCAAATTTTCAGGTCTCATCTGCTCCTGGTAGCTAGCTCATAGATGTTCATTAAATTTGCTCATTATATTGTTTGTAGGTTTTTTTTTTAATTGCCATTTTCTCATTTTTTTTGTATGACTTCCAGAAGGGGGAAATGCCCAGTTATACAGCCATGTTCATGTCAGAAGTCACCTGAAGGTGTTTTGGCAGAAATCTAAATTCCAACTTATGTCTCACAAGACAGTGTGTTATCTACTCTCCTGGATAACATAAAACACAATTGTAAACTCAGTAGTCAAGGATTGAAAATGCTAAGTTTGCAATTTTTCTCATAGAAGAACATATACAGATTATTTTCCAGTAGCTCCTACTAAAAGAAATTCTATTCAACTGCAATTGTTAGAGCTATTCAGCTGATTATCAAAATGCTTTAATTCATCATCTTAAAAAAAACTGCATAATAAAAATAAACATTCTAAAACTCCAGAAATAGGCAGAGTGAACTGTAGGGTAGCCACCAGCTTTTCTTAGTGCACTAAGTCATGCAAGTGTACCTAGTAGAGTTACATGAGCTATGAGGGGGTTATAAGTGCAAGGACGTATTTCACTGTGAAATCAGAGCAGGCATTGAAGTTGAAGGATTGCTCCCAGTGAGTTTCCTTTTGGGAACACTAAGTAATTATCAGTACAAAGGTCACAGAAGTATTTTATGAAGCCAACCAACCACCTAAGGCTTTCTGTGGCTGTGGAACTGATCAAGTCCAATGAAGACTGAGAGCATGGCAGCATGGACCAAAAAGAGAGAGGAAAACAAAGGAGAAACACACAGGGCAATAAATAGTCATTTTGATGTGGACATCATGTTTTTTAACATTATTTGTTTTTAATATACTCTGAAAATGCAGAATGGTTAAGAATAATGAGGAATCTTGCCTTCAACCTCTTCCTCTATTTTATCTGGCTCCGTGTAAAGTGTTGCTCCCCAAACTTTTCCTCTCACATGAAGAAAACGGTAACTGTGTCACTCTAAAGTAGACTGGAGAAAATTAGGGGTATTCGTGGGGGAAAAATGATTACCTTTCTTTACATAATTATAAGAAAAACAAAACACAACTACTAGGGAAGGCATTAAGTATAGAATTTGTATAAAATTTCAAAATAAAGGATTTTTGAAATTTTAATGAGACATATAAGCTTGCTTTTCTGACTATAATAGTTTAATAGTGGGTTTTGTGTGTCATACACTTCCTGGTTAAACTTAGGATTAAAAGAATAACAGGTGAAACGTTTGTGAGAGTGCCCAGCAAATAGGCACTCTCACAAACACTTTGCCTGTTATTCTTTTATATATATATATATATATATATATATATATATATATATATCATATAATATAAACTTTAACTGCTTATAAAATTTTATGGAATATTTTTAAGTCTTCTTTTAGAGCCATTCAAAGTTTACAGCAGTTGAAATGTCCTCCAGGTTCATCCATGTTGCAGCAAATGACAGAATTTCCTCCTTTTTAAAGGCTTAATAGTATTCCATTGTGTATATGTACCACATTTTCTTTATTCACTCATCTGCTGATGGACACATAGGTTGGTTCCACATTGTGACTATTGTGAATGCTGCTGCAATAAACATGGGAGTGCAAAGTTCTCTTCAATATACTTATTTCATTCCTTCAGATATATGCCCAGTGGTGAGATTGTTGAATCATATGGTAGTACTATTTTTAATTTTTTGAGGAGCCTCTATACTGTTTTTCATAATGACTTTACTAATTTACATTGCCACCAACAATGTACAAGGATTTCCTTTTCTCCACATCCTTGCCAAGATTTGTTGTCTTTCATCTTTTTTTATAATAGCCATTCTAAGAGATGTGATACTCACTGTGGTTTTGATTTGCATTTCCCTAATGATTAGCAATGTTGAGCATTTTTTCGTATACCTATTCATTATTTATATGTCATCCTTTAAGAAATGTTTATTCAGGTCCTTTGTTCATTTTTTAATCAAGCTTTTTTTCTTGCTATTAAGTTCCTTATACTTTTGGGTATTAACCCCTTATGATATGTATGGTTTGCAAATATTTTCTCCCATTCCATAGCTTGGCTCTTCATTCTATTGATGGTTTCCTTTGTTGTGTTCATGGTAACCACCATGGGTTTTCTCAAAGACTACTCCCCTAGTATGTTTAAAATGCAAGTTCATTGGCCATGTGTGATAGCTCATGGCTGTAATCCCAGCACTTTGGGAGGCAGAGGTGAGCAGACCACAAGGTCAAGAAGTCGAGAACATCCTGGCCAACATGGTGAAACCCTGTTTCTACTAAAAATACAAAAATTAACTGGGCATGGTGGAGTGCAACTGTAGTCCCAGCTGCATGGGAGGCTGAGGCAGGAGAATCACTTGAACCTGGGAAGTGGAGGTTGCAATGAGCCAAGATCAGGTCAGCCACTGCACTCCAGCCTGGGCAACAGAGTGAGACTTTGTCTCAAAAAAAAAAATGCAAGTTCAATATATGCATTCGTGTGTATGTGCATCTGCATGTGTGTGCCTTCTCCCAAAACCCCAAATACAGCAAAGCAAAGAGAAAACAAAACAGCTTTTAAAAATGAATCTTTGTTTCAATCACTAACAGACTTAGCAGTTTCCTCAAACCAAAGGATGTTTTATAATATTTATTCTTGCTTTCTAAAAAATTTATGATACATAACAATATAAAAGTTCTTAAAATTTATTGGAATGTTAAATAATATTTTTAAAACATATACTGAAGTGACCAAATTCAGGCCAGAAGATAGTCTGAGAACGGAAATTTACATTCCAAACTCACACTAAAACAGAGATGCAAAAACCCTAAACAAAATATTCGGTAATATGATTGATCTCAGACATTATTGAGTAAAAGAAGGAAGACACAAGCACAGACATGAACAATTCCATTCACACAAAGTTCAACATCAGACAAAAGTAGACTATGGTAAAGCTATAAAGAAAAGAAAAGTATTATAAAAGTTGAAATAAAGCTAACCGTGGAGGTGGGGATTTGTGATTAGAGAGGTGTTCATGAAGGATTTCTTGGATGCAAAAGCAGTCGTCTATCTTTTAGGTTTGTGGTCCCATAAAGTAAGAAACTGCTGGGGGGACTCTTCCTTATTTTTTCTAATCTCAGGAACAGCTTGTGTAGACTTGAATTATTTTTTTGAATGTCTAGTAGAACCAACCATCGAAACCATCTGGGCCTGACTCTCCTATATGGAAAAATTTTAGACTACTGGTTCATCTAATGATTACAGTATTATCATTATAGTATTCACATAACATAATACTGTTAAATCATATTTTTCAATGAATTTTCCATTTTATCTACACTTTGAATTATACTGGCATAAAATCATTCATAATATACTATTATATTTTTAATTTTTATAGTACCTATAATGATTTCCTTTCCAATTATGATATTGGTTATTTGTAACTGCATTATTTCCATCAGTCTCACCACAGGTATGTCAGCTCTATTAGTATTTTCAACAAACCAGCTTTTGGATTTGTAGATCCTCTCTTCCATTCTGTTTTATTTCATTCATTTGTTTTAAGTTATTGTTTCCTTCTTTCTTTTGATATTCTATTTGATGTCATTTTCCTAACTTCTTTAGATGGGTACATAGCTACATAATGTATAGCCTTCCTTCTTTTCTACCATAAGCATTTATGAATATAATCTCCCTCTACATGCTGATTTAAGTGCATCACACAAGTTTTGATGTGTAGTATGGTTTAATATAATTAAGTTCAAAATATTTTCTAATTTGGTTATCTCTTACTTGACATATAGATTACTTAGAAGTGTATCTCTTCACCTGTAATCCCAGCACTTTGGGATGCTGAGGCTGGCAGATCACTTGAGGTCAGGATTTCGAGACCAGCCTAGCCAGCATGGTAAAAGCCCATCTCCACTAAAAATACAAATATTAGCTGGGTATGGTGGCACATGCCTATAATCCCAGCTCCTTGGGAGGCTGATGCAGGAGAACTTCACTTGAACCCAGGAGGCGGAGACTGCAGTGAGCCAAGATCATGCCACTGCACTCCAGCCTGGGTGATAGAGCAAGACTTCATCTCAACAAAAAAAAAGTGTATCATCTCTTAGTTTTCAATATATACAGATTTTCCAGTTAACTTTATGTTGTTCATTTCTAGCATAATTGTGTTGTGGCAAAAGAATACACTCATATGGTTTCAGTCATATGGAAATTTATTGCATACGGTTATAGTTCAGTGCATAGTCAATTTCTATAAATGTCCCATGGATGCTTTAAAAGAATAGAAGTTCTGTGGCTGCTGAGTATATTGGTCATTCATTATACTGTTAAAGCAGCCTTTAAGGTTTTTCTTCTTATTCATGTTCTGCATATTCACTATAATGTATCTCAATGCTGTTTTTTAATTTACACTGCTTGGGATTCATTGGACTTCTTAAATCTGTACTTTACTGTCTTATTAGTTCCAGATAATTCTCCATGTTTTCTCTTTCTCCAGTTTCCTAACTGCATTCTATCTGTGTCCTCATCTATAAAATGAAAACAAAAACAGTACTCATCCCACGTGTATTTGGTGATAAAATATAAAATACTTAATACACAGTACTCAATGATTGACAGTTGTTGTCATTAAAGCAATTAAAGTAAATTTTCCCCAACTTTCCTTAAGGTCATGAAGTTTTAGGAATAGGCAGATAAATTCAGAAATAAGCAGAAATTAAATAATCACTAGCTAGGCAAAGTAGAAAATTGAAGCACTTTCCATTAGAAATCAATAGAGCAAAGTGGTTATCACCATGGTCTTAAAACCAAAAAGGGCCAGGTTAAACTCTCTTTACAACCTGGAGAAAGCTACTTAAGTTCTTGAAGCCCTAGAATCCTCATTTGTAAAATGAGAATAGTTATCATACCTGATAGCTTGTTCTAAATTTTAAATGAAATTCTACAATGCACTTAATATTTCAAGAAAAGACAAAGATGAAACTATTACAAAAGAAAGAGTATCATAGTAATACCAATTTTGATACTCTAAACTTCTTGTGAGGGGAAAGAACTACTTTATAACTTTCTTGAGATGTATATTTATCAAATAAATTTGCTAAGGTATATTTGCGGTATTTACTCAGCATTTTTAACCCTGTTATATGTCAGGCACTGATAGGTGCCAGAGGTATAAAGATCAGTGCTCTTGAATAGTTCATAGTAGATGATCCAGATATTTAATCAAATAAGTACAGGAGCCACGGTGGCTCCGGCCAGATGTCCTGGCGCTTGAAGAGGCGAGGCTATGAGTTCAATGCCTAGCTGGGCAATATGATGAACCTCTAATTCATTAAAAAAAAAAAATTTAATCAAATAAGTACAAGACAATGTGAGCAATGAGATGGCAGACAACTATACAAAAGGCTATGAGAACAGATTTCACAGAAAAGACATTTAATACAAGCAGAGGAGATGTTCCAGCCAATGGGAATGGGAGGTTAAGGTGTATAACATAGGAAAATTTGCTATATAGCCTGAGCATCTCTAATCTGAAATTTCAGAATCCAAAATCCTCCAAAATCCAAAACTTCTTGAGTACGGACATGATGCCACAAGTGGAAAATTCCATACCTGACTTCATGTGATAGGTCACAGTCAAAATGTAGGTACACAACACATAGTCTATTCAGTGTTCCCAAGGGAAAAATAAATTACCTTCAAGCTATGTGTATAAGGCATATATGAAACATAAATGAATTTTGTTTAGACTTGGATCCCAACTCTAGGAGTATCTCATTATACATGTACAAATATTCCCAAATCCAAACATATCTGAAATCTGAAACTTTTAGTCCCAAACATTTTTGATAAGGGGTATTCAACCTGTATTTGTGAAACAGCTGTAACAAAGGGTAAATCCTATGGAGTAGTGACGGATGCCACTTGAAGATTTGGGGCCATACTTGCAGGTCTAAATGTGCTATGTTGAGGGGTTTGGACTGTTACTCCATAGATACTGGGAAGCTTCTGAAATGTTCTATGGTCTAAAAACAATGACAGGATCACATTTCTACTTTTTGGAGAATAATTGACAATAGTGTAAAAGATGGACTGACTAGAGTGAAAAAGGAAGGCCACCCAGTTAGGCCATTATTGTTATAATCAAAATAAAGAAGGCATAAAAAATAGTCATCGAATGTTTTCAATGCATTGGGAGCAATGCTCTTTCAACTTAGAATAACTGCTTCCCAGATTTGCTATTGCCTCCTAAATGTGACAATTACATTATTATTTACATAGAATAAAAATGTACTTGATTCCTTTGAAATATTTTCTAGAAAAATAAATGTTTCCCTTTGAAAATCATATGCAAAAAAATTCATTTTATTATAACCAATCATTAATTTTATTGTAAGTGAATTATAAAGGTTATTCGTAGAAAAAAAATCCATCTTCCCTTTTTAGAAAAGAACACTAGTCTTTTGTGTTCCCCTGCCACAGGGGAGGCAGTGGAAACAATGATCAACTAAAATTAAAACCCTATTGTAGTCCAAAAATCAGAATCCTGACTTAACTAGTCTAAGAAAATGCCAGTAAGGCTTATTGGAAAAGGGAGGCTTGGTATAAAAGCATAAAGAATTGAGTTTCTACCCCTCTACTCTTCACCCTATCCTGCTGCCCAAACACCCTTAGTTAAGGAGCGACCAGCTCTTTGATCTTTTCTCTTTTAAAATAACCTAATAGCTCATGTTTTGACTACAGAGCTAAACTCCATCCTTGCAACAGGCGTTTTATTTCTACATTGGTATTTGAGTTTGTAACAAAAAAGACAACTTAATATATCTTATATTTTGTAATTTGTTCTAAAGGCTAAATTTAAATAATTTCATGGCTATCTTGACTTCTTTCCATAAGTAAAATTTTTCTTTTATGAGAGATGGCATATGTACACAGGCAGAGTAAATTAACTCCTGCCTCAAAGTTGCTGAGAAAATGAATTGCTTAAGAAGATTAGAGTCATTTTCTTTACTTAGAGGTATTCTTGACAACCCACACTGAAATTACACAAGATTAACTCCATTAACACCATTTCCCATTCTTTAAACTAGTACCTTTTTAGAAAGCAGCATTTAGACTGAATAGTTCAAAGCATATTTTAAGAGGAGATCTCAAGATGCTTAGAAATGCTAAATAAGTATCATTTAAGGATTTAGAATGGAGTGCTGAGAGGTCAAGTAACACATTATTGGTTATGTAGTGAGCTATAAGTGAAATGAAAAGATGTTGCTTGTTTTCCTCTTTGCCATTTAGTCTGCATATTCCTTTTGCATATGGCATTTCAAATTAAATGAAAACTTAAGGATATAACACTGTTAATCCCTCTAAGGAAGGGATCTTATTTATTTTTGTCTTTCCCATAGCATTTTGTAGAGTATCTTTCACTTAGAGTCATTTAAATATTTGTTGCTTAAGTATCCCATTTATTTGATATTACTTTGTGGTCTATTAAATATATATATAAATCAAAGGGCTTAGAAAAACAGATTAAAACAGCACTATAAGACATCAAGCTATCTCTGAAACAGAATCTTTCTGAAATTAGAAAGCAAAATCTATTAACACAGGCCCTAAACTTTAGTTATCCTAGTTGCCATTGGTGCTATTAAAATGTACAATACATAAAACTCTCTCTCAAAATGTTGTCATGAGCCACCAAAACCATTCTGAACAAATGCAATCAATCCATGAATTCCCTTAAATTTCCCCTCTGAACTTTAAGTAATCTTCAATGTTTTTAACCGCAAAATAATACACAAATATACTCATGTTTGAAATTCAAACATCAAAAGTAAATGGAGGAAAAAAGTCCTATTTTCCTACCTCCCCATATCTTCCTCCAACCTCTTTTCCTACCCTTACATCAAAGAAAAAAAAAAAACTTTGTATTTAATAATATAGAGTTTAATTTTCTTTTTGTTCTCTTAAAGGCTGCTCCCAGGTAGAAAATGTTAACGAACATTGACCTAGACAGCTCTTAAAGAGCCTAATTTGAAGAAACTACTGAATCCCCAGATTTAGAAATAGTTGTTTCTACTTTCAAAAAAAAAAAAAAAACTCTAAAAGTATGAATTGTAATTTCTTTGTGCCAAGACTAAGTCAGATCAGACCTCAATGGAAAGTCACTAACCATTTTATTATAAAAATTTTATTGGGGAGCATAGTAAAGCAATACTATAATAATTCTAGCTGAAATTTACCTAGAATTTACCAGGCACCAGACACTGTTCTTAGTGTTTCATAAGATTTTCTAAAATCAAATCTCTCTGTAAAATTTTAAGATACAGCATGTTATCATCAATGCCTCTGCTCATAATGTCTTGAATTTGTATATATTTCATAATTTTGTTTGATGCAATACTATCTTGAACTGAAAAATGATAACTAACAGTACTTCAAGTCTGAGAATTCTACAAAAGAATCAGTGGGTTACTAAAGACATATTAAAGCAGTGGTAGAGCCCATCTCTGACTTAAGGGATTCCCAACTGTACCAGTATATATCCCATACTCTAATCATTCATGTATTGGTATCATAATTACTGCATCTATACTATTATTTATTTAATACCTTTAATTGATTCGACCTCTTTAAAATTAAATTCAGTTTTAAAGGAAACATAATACCATCACATAAGCAGGAAGCCAGAATTGATTGCCATAAATAAAAGGGAAAATAAATTCAATAAAACAAAGCAATCCTATTAAATTCTAGCCACATATTATATTGTTGCCTGCTGATGTTTCTAAGCCTGAGGCCTGCATAGTTGGTTAAAAAGGTAAATCAGCAAATGCTGATATATGTAAATAGTATCAATCAGCTTTCTCCTTCCTTAAACAAAATGACTGATGCAAGAACTGAAAGCGAATTGAAAAGGAACAAGTTTCTCACCATGTTTTTTCAATATTTGTGCCAGGTACCATCTAAAATACCTCCTATGCTCTATCATGATTTTACATATTATTATGATACAAATCCCAAAATATAATGGGAAAATCCCAAAATGATTTAGAGATTTCCTGAAGGGATCCCCTTTACTTTCTATTTTGGTCTCAGAATCTCAAAAGGAATCTTGTCTCTCCCAAGACATGCCCTAATATGCCTATTAAATCAATGGCAGGTAATATCAAGTTGGTAGAAGTGGAAGTTATTATCCAAAAAACTTGTTCTTAGGCAAATGTTAGGTAGATGAAAACAGTACTGATTTAGGAAGCATAATCAAGCTTAACCACACACTATTTTGTTTGACCTTGAATAGATTAGTAAACCACTCAGGTATGTTTCCAATCTGCAAAATAAGAAAAGATAATACCTCCACACAGGGTGGGTATATGGATTAAAGTGAGAGATACTGGCATAATAGATACTCAGAAAATGTTAGTTAAATAAAAAGTTACATGATTTTCAGTTTTTTTATAACTCACAAAAAATCAAGATGTTTTCATCTTAATGCTAATAAAAAGACCTTGATTTGTTTCACCTAACTGACTCCCAGGCACTACTGCTAGCCCAATTTCAAACAACCTTGGCAATTAAAATTAATCCAAAAAGAAGAAAGCTGGAGATATCACATTACCTGACATCAAACTATACTACAAGGCTATAGTAAACAAGACAGCATGGTACTAGTACAAAAACAGACACATGGACCAATGAACAGGTTAGATAACCCAGAAATAAAGCCACACATCTATAGCCACCTGATTTTTCCTTTGGGATCAGGAAATGGGGAAAGGACTCCCTATTTAATAAATGGTGCTGGGATAACTGGTTAGCCACATGCTGAGGATTGAAACTGGACCCCTTCCTTTTACCAGATACAAAAACCAACTCAAGATGGATTAACAACTTAAATGTAAAACCTAAAACTATAAAAACCCTAGAAGAAAACCTAGGAAATACTATTCTGGCCATAAGACCTAACAAAGATGTCATGATAAAGACTCCAAAAGCCACTAGAACAAAGCTAATAATTGACAAGTAAAGGCTGAGCACAGTGGCTCATGCCTGTAATCCCAACACTTTGGGAGGCTGAGGTGGGTGGATCTCTTGAGGTCAGGAATTCGAGACCAGCCTGGCCAACATGGTGAAACCCCGTCTCTACTAAACTAAAAACATTTGCCAGGTGTGGTGGTGGGTGCCTGTAATCCCAGCTACTCGAGAGGCTGGGGCAGGAGAATTGCTTGAACCAGGGAGGTGGAGGTTGCAGTGAGCCTAGATCACATCACTGCACTCCGGCCTCAGCGACAGAGGGAAACTCCAACTACAAAAAAAAAAAAATTGACAAGTGTTACCTATAATTAAACTAAATAGCTTCTGGACAGTCAAAGAAACTATCAACAGAGTAAAGCGACAATCTACAGAATGGGACAGAATGTTTTCAAAGTATGCATGAACAAAGGTCTGATATCCAGAATCCGTAAAGAACTTAACAAGCAAAAAATAACCCCATTAAAAAAGGAAGAAAGGACACGAACAGATACTTCTCAAAAGAAGACATCCATGGGCCAAAAGCATATGAAAAAATGCTAAACATCACAAATCATTAGAGAAATGCAAATCAAAGCCACAATGAGATACCATCTCACACCAGTCAAAATAGCTATTATTAAAAAGTCAAAGAATAACAGATGTTGGGGATGCTGCAGAGAAAAGGGAATGCTACACACTGCGGGTGGGAATATAAATTAGTTCAGCCACTGTGGAATGCAGTTTGAAGATTTTTCCAAGAACTTAAAAGAGAAATACCTTTTGACCCAGCAATCCCATTGTTGGTTATATACCCAAAAAAATATAAATCCTTCTACATAAAGACCATGCACACATATGTTCATTACAGCACTACTGACAATAGCAAAGACATGGAACCAACCTAGATGCCCATCAACAGTGCACTGGATAAAGAAAATATAGTACATACACAGCAGATAATATGACAGTCATAAAAAAGAACAAAATCATATTTTTGCAGCAAGATGGATGTAGCTGGAGGCCATTATTCTAAGCAAATTAATGTAGGAACAGAAAACCAAATACCAAATTTACTAACTTATAAGTGGGAGCTGAACATTGAGTACAAATGGACTCTAAGATGGGAACAATAGGCACCAGGGCCTACTTGAGGGTGGAGGTTAGGAGAAAGAGGAGGACAGAAAAACAACCTATCAGGTACTATGCTCATTATCTGGGTGATCAAATAATTTGTATGCCAAACCCCCACACAACGCAATTTACCCATGTAACAAACCTGCACATGTTCCAAACCTAAAAGTTGGAAGGAAAAATAAAAATAAAGCAAAACTTTGGAAATGAGGTTATAGACGGTCAGCAAAGGGTGGGTTTGAGATGTTTGGGTAGGTTAAGTGGGCATTTTGATGACATGGCTTCTCCTCTGGCATGTTTAATTGTGATGTTTAATGAACATCCTTGCAGTCTAAGATGACACTTTAAAAATAAAGTCTCTAATAATAATATGAAGAAAAGAAAAACTAATCCAAATATCATGCTCATGAAGCTCTGAAATGCCCCAGCAAAACTGCAAAAACCTGACTAGTGATCAGTTGGTCCAAAGAATACTATTAATGATAAAGTCCTTAAACAACAAAAAAATTTAACATGGCAAGTATTATTGGCATATAAAATAATATTCCACATGAATGATATCTCAATACATTTTATGGTTATAAACTTAGTGATCCTTTATACACAGCTGGAGTATTTACTAAATAAATAAATAAATGTCTAAAATTATAGTGCCATCTGCAGGCAAAGAAAGTAATATCAATGATACATTTTCATGCTTTCCTGTTTTCCGATTGCTATTCAAAACTTAAAAACTAGGATTTACTAATTTATATAACTCATTTTATGATTATATTTACAGGATGTAATTTATGATAAATTGTTTTTACTACCTCATAGAGCATCACTTCATTCTCAATATAACATTAAAATGATGGCAGTAATCCAAAGAAAATCAATGGTACTACAATATCCAATTTCTGTGTGTTAACAATTATTTATTGTCAAAATATATAGCAAAAAAGAAACTTTTTAGTATTAAAAAAATCCAAATATCCCCTCATCTTAACAGGAAGGCATTTTCATTTATTTTCTTTTCTCTTCCAAACTTGCATCTGCAGACACTTATGTAACAACTAAGTGCCAGGTACTTTTTAAAGCTGCTTTACATATATTAACTTAGAAAATTCTTACAATAATCCTATGTGGTAGGTAATGTTAACATGCCCATTTTACAGATGTTGAAGCTGAAGCACATGAATTTAAATATTGCCCCAGGCTGCAGTGCTGTATGTGGCAGAGCCAGGGTTCAAATTAGGTGAGTTTTTCTCCAATATCTGTGCTTTTAATCACTATGTTAACATGTCTCTTATTTATAAAAGACGAATTCAGAATATTATTGCAGTTGTAATATATGTGTTCTACTTTAGGGGGCAACATTTTCTCATGTAACTAAATTGTTCATTGCTCTTTTAGATAATTACATATTTTACCATCAAGTTGGCACATACTTTACTTACTTTAGTTATGTAATGCTGGACTTTGAATACTGTTTTTAGTGTCTTTCATTATATATTAAAATATTGCAATAAGCAAGTTGTGCATTGCATACAGCTTGTCTTCCTTCTTTAGAATTTTATTTCCTTATGCTAACATTTTCCAAAATGGTTAAACTGGTGTAAGTATATAAAGTATCACATTACTGATACGTAATGCTCCACACTGCTTTTTAAATTTCATCATTATATCTTACCAACAATGAAAGAATGCTCGGATCTTCCCAAATCAATACATGTCTACATGACAGTCATTCCTCCCACACCCACTCCCATATTTAACTGATAGAAAAAGGATGACTTATAAGGTGGGATAATTAAACCAACAAAAATTAAAATTTTCAAATGGGCACAATGTTTTCTTCCTCCAGCAACATAAAATGTGGATTTTCTGTCACATAAAATAGGATTATCTGTCACTTATGAAGTTGGTATTGTCTTGATTCTATAAGTAACCCCCATACATGAAAATCAACAACATACTCAAAGTCACCAGTAAGTGTCAGAGCTAGAATCTAAGCATGGATCTGTCTGACTCTAACATCTGTTTTAGATAATATGAAAAAAAATTACAAACAATCAAGAGGATCAGTGTATATGTCAAAATATAAAAATTGGATGAGAAATTTTACTTCAATTTTCATCAAAGATTATTTGTCTCACAAAGAGGTAATAACTACTCAGGGGTATCTACCACAAACAGAGGGATGGTATTTCCCTTGTATATTGTTCTGATCGATAATTGCAAAAATAGGAAAGGATGACAATAATAATCATCAAAATGTTTCATCTATCTTTCCCTCCAACATTTGCTTCACTGCAACCTCATTTCACCAATGGTCTAAGCAAGGAGCAGGAGGATATGAATATTTACAACTTTTTTCTTAAATGTTATCTTGCAGTTTTGTATATATTTCTAATGGTTTTAAAAGATTGTAACTTTATGACACAGAATAAAGGTCACTGAAACATATAATAGAAAAAAAAAACCACAGCCTTTGGAGTCACGTGGACCTTAAATTTAGACACTGACACTTGCATGTCCTCTGTAAAATTACCATATTAAATTCTAACTTCTCAGAATGCTGTGACAAGTAAAAGAGATAACAATTATGAAGCTCCTAACACATGGGAGGTGCTTAAGACATTTTAGCTCCCTTTCCTTCAAAGAGTGACATATATACGGTTATACCAAGGGTATCAGTTTTAAACATCATGCTTCATTATTTCCTTCAGACAAACGGTAGCATAGCATGAAGAATCAAGATCAAAAGAGATCAAAAGAGACAAAGCTGCTTCATCAAGGTGGGGATCTTTCATTTTGACATCAATGTCATGATCTTCAATTAGTTGGTATGAGAGATTACGGGGATGTTTCAAAATCTGTCTATAGCATCCTGGTACATTCAGTTTCAGAGCAGGTACTTTAAATCTACATGTCTGTAGTCCATCGCTGCTAAGTATATCATGGTACCACTGCCCTACTTTGTTCTTTGGGTACTGAATATTGTATCCAAGTATTGGAAGAACCACCTGTGAAAGAAAAGCGGGAAAAAATATGAAAATAGCCTTCAAAAAGATACATGATCATATTTTTAATGGTACTTTTATGTCTGGAACCTGGGTTTGTAAAAAGGGCCTGAGAATATAAACATCACAGTCAGTCTAAAACATGCTTTGAATAATATGCTTTGATATTTTTATGTTACTAAATAGCTAACTAAAATCAAGAATTCACAATAACTGAGGTAACCAACTCAAATCAGATATTATTAGACAATCCACTATTCAAGAAGTTTAGGTATACTTAGTTAGCTGATAAAGATTTAATCTCTATAAAATAAAGCATGTACTTTCTGTAACACAAAGAGTAACCTTTACTGCTCACATAACTGGAATTTTGGTGGACAATTTTAATTTCTTATTTCTTTCAAACAAGAAAGCAAACACATAGCAACACATACAATGTTTATTTACTTAGCTGCTTGTGAGTAAACACTGCATTTTGTAGGGTATTCTTCCTTTGCTGGAACAGTACCAAAATGTAGTCAAGAAAAGGAAGAAGGTTAAAAATTCAAATATATACACAGTATGAATGAATCTGAAATTCACTATGCTAAATGAAAGATGCCAGACACAAAAGGCCATATGCTATAGTACTCCATTTATATGACATTATTTTAAGGGCAAACCCATAGTGATAGAAAACTGGCCAGGGGCTGCCAGGGGTGAGGGATGGGAGTGGGCACAGGAAAATTTGGAGGGGGGGAAACTGTTCTTTATGATTGATGTTTGTGGTGGCCACACAGTCCTACATTTATCAAAACTTGTATGTTTATCAAAGCCTGTACAACTGTAAACTAAGTAAATTTGGTTGTATATAAATTATATCTTAATTTAAAAGTTGTTAAAAAAAAAGAGAGAGAACTAGTCAACATTTTGCTTTTGGGGGACAATGTCTACATTTACATCTAAGTGATAGTAATTTTTAAGCTAATTTACCTGATGTATTGCATATGTATTAGCTGATCCCTCCTCTTCAGTTACCAGGTGAACCTAGTTTTAAAAAACATGAAAACATGAATGATTCCCAAATGTTCCAAATTCCCTCTACTTTCAATTTTCCCTAACTCTATTATATATAAATCATTTCCTATGCTGAATATACATAGACCCAAACAAGATCTTGTCATAACTTGTTTCTGGAGGAGTAGACTACATAAAAATTAGAATAATTCTTCCTGCTTTAACCACTAATCGCTTCAGTTAGATAACATGGAGAAAGGCGGCTGCCGAAAACTCTGAGGCAATACCTCAATCACCAGCAATCTTTTTCTAAATCAAAAAGTTTTTATTATGTTGAATCAAAAATCTGCTTTTATAATATAAACCCACTCCTCACCCCCACTAATCTCTGTCCCCCCAAAATATAATACTCTATATAGAACTGATGTTTCTGTGGCTGGATGTGGTCGCTCATGTCTGTAATCCAGCACTTTGGGAGCATCGCTTGGGGCTAGGGGTTTGAGACCAGCATGGACAACATAGGGATACCCTGTTTCTACAAAAAAAAAAAAAAAAAATTTAATCAGCCAGGTGTGGTGGCACATGCCTGTAGTGCCACCTACGTAGGAGACTCAGGATTGTTTGAGCCCAGAGCCTGGGTAACAGAGCAAGACTCTGCCTCTAAAATAAAAATGAAAAAAAAAAAAAAAATTTAAGCAGTTGCAGTCGTGTTCTCCGAGTTCCTGTCTCTCTGCCAGCGCCGCCTGGATGGCATCCCAAAACTGTGACCCAGCCGCCACTAGCGTCGCTGCCGCCCGTAAAGGAGCCGAGCCGAGCGGGGGCGCCACCTGGTGTCCCATAGGCAAAAGGCTAGAGCAGGAGCTAATGGCCCTCATGATGTCTGGCGATAAAGGGATTTCTGCCTTCCCTGAATCAGACAACCTTTTCAAATGGGTAAGGACCATCCATGGAGCAGCTAGAACTGTATATGAAGACCTGAAGTTTAAGCTCTCGCTAGAGTTCCCCAGTGGCTACCCTCACAATGCGCCCACGGTGAAGTTCCTCACGCCCTGCTACCACCCCAATGTGGACACCCAGGGTAACATATGCCTGGACATCCTGAAGGACAAGTGGTCTTCCTTGTATGACGCCAGGACCATTCTGCTCTCCAGCCAGAGCCTGCTAGAACCCAACATCAATACACGCATGCTGCCGACCCCAGAGCTTTTAAGAAGTACCTTCAAAAAGCCTACTCAAAGCAGGTCACCAGCCAGGAGCCCTGACCCAGGCTGGCCAGCCTGTCCTTGTGTCGTCTTTTTTTCCTTAGATGGTCTGTCCTTTTTGTGATTTCTGTATAGGACTCTGTATCTTAAGCTGTGGTATTATTTTTGTTTCGTCTTTGTCTTTTAAATTAAGTCTCGGTTGAGCCCTTGTGATGTGTATTAAATAAATGCATTTTGGTCGTTTACAAAAAATTTTTTTCAGAAGTGGTATTTCTCAGCATTTGTTTCACAGAATAGTAACAGGTGTCACATACAAGAGGATGTCCACAAAGCATGTCCAAAAAGGTGCATGACAGATTAAGTATACGAAATGTTGCTCTAGGATATCACAGAATAAGTAGTTCTGCTTTCTCTTATACATGAAAGCTCAAACAGAAATGCAGCTATCCTTTCTCCACAAAGATTCACAGCGTTCTCATGATCCTAAAGCATTCATTACACGCTATAGTGCCTAGAGCACCTCTAAATCTGCCTGCTTTCCCCTCAACTCTCCCTAGTCTTATCAATAATGTCGCTCCTTTTTTGTTTTTAATTTTTTTTTGTTTGTGTATTGGTTACTAACCTCTTTTAATTACTGCACTCAGAAACAGATATAAAGCTCCAGATGTGATCTGATCAAAATACAAGAGACAGACTACAAGGGATTTTGATCTCTCTTGCATCATCATTTCTCTCTTTCATAGAGTCATAAGTACACCTACATACTGTGATTTAAGTAATTTATGAAAACACTGAATAAATATGGTCAGGTATAAAACACCATGCTTTGTCTTTACAGAACTTCCTCCAGGTTGATATCAAGCAATTCATGGACAAACATGCTTTCTTTGTATGGCTGCTCCCAACTAAAAGTTCACCTAAGTTTTTAATTGTCTAACTTACATTTCTCTGTCTTGCCCACAAAGAAAAAATAAATAAGAAAATTTACCAAGTGACTTGAAACATAGATACACCTATTAGTCTAGTAGTCCTATCAAAAGAGGGAATCAGATTAGTTTTCTACAATTTTTAATTGTAGATGCACATTACATGCCCCGTATACCATTTATTAAGAATTTTATTCTTTTTCCTTTTCAAATTTTATATTTTGGGCCTCTAAGTCCTGCCTTTTTTCCTCAGTACTAACTAATAAAATAAGTTATTGATCTCAAAATATACAGAAACATTGTTTTTGCTGCTCATAATAGGGAATTCTGCAAAATATATAGGAGAAAATGTTTTCCTCTTCTCCTACAGCTCCAAAAAGAAAGCAGATAAAATTCCAATCACAAAACTATCCTTGCAAATGTTATTCTGAATGAAGTCTTATAAAACTCATGCATTTCAGAAATTGTTGCTGTATCTTGTGAAAGTAATCTTTAACTTCCAAAAATCTGAATTAGAAATGGCTGACTTACTAATTAGTGTGCTTTCCAATATTTAAATGGACATGTTTTCTGGTAGGTATTAAGAAATGATAAGGATTTTTTATTATTTATCAAAAGGGAATCACTGACACATCTCTTCTCCCACACGAGGTAAAATAAAACCTACAATGCTAGATTTCTTTTCACACAGTTTGAGTCTGTAGCTCAATTAAATTACCATTGTTAGTAACATATGCTGCCTCCTAGTGGCTATTTTCTTCTTTCTTTCCTATTAGGTTGGTGCAAAAGTAATTGCAGTTTATGCCTATTCATCCATTTAATGAAACAGTGAAGCAGACATCTGATGTTCTGGCTCATGCAATCTTTACTCCCTCTTTTCAAGTAGTAGCACTCTCATTTTCCAGGGAGCCTCTCCCACATGTCAGATGTGGGTTAGGGTCCCAGAAAGGAGGCCCAGGAATGCAGTTTTAGTCAACCACATACTGCAGTCCACACTTTCTGGTTTGGTTCTGTACATGTGATCCAGGCCAGGCCATTCCTAGCCACTGAGACTCAATTACACAGCTTTTGTTGACACTGTTGGGGAAGAAAAACCATTTTTCTGCAGAGAAGCAAGTCTAGAGTGGTGAGAAATAAGCCTAGGGTCACTAATAACCATCTTGCCACCAAAGGTGTAAGCTAGACTGGGAATGGATCTAACAGAGAAAAGCAGAGCTGAATGATGAAAAAAATGAGATCGTTTAGGACTCTCAAGTCCTGAATACGGCTGTGCCTGAATCAGTCATGGGCTTTCAGTTATGAGGGCCAACAAATTCTCAGGTTTCCTTAAATTACAGTAGTTTGAGGTGGGTTTCTATTACTTAAAACAACCAAAAAATAATTAATACGTCTAGAACTCTGACATAAATTTAGATAAAGTTTCCTTTATGTAGAGTTAGGAGTCTGTTTTACCTCTATTTTTGAAAAACTGGAACATGTTCTAGTTCTCACTACAGACTATACTCCATGATTTTTCTAGTAGAGACCAAAATGGACTAGGAGTCAGGCAGCTGGGTCTCTTTAACTCCACTACCTATGTGACTCTGAATCTGTCTCCTCTCCAAGCTGGGACTCAATTTTCATTTCTATAAAATGGGAATTTAAAAAAGGATGTCTCTAAAATCCAATGATTTTATTATGTTATATATGAAAATATTATCCAAATTTTCACTAATTTTTAAAATTTGTGAGACTGACTTATGATAAAGTTAGAGAATAATAATTTGTTCTTTTTGCATTACAATACTATCAAATGAAACCCAGTTTCATTAATTCAAACCCCCCGAGATAAAAACAATCAGACAAGGAGGAAATGAAAGGATCATATTTTATAAAATAAATTACATTATAATTGCACTAATATAAATGTCTCTAAGACATTAAGAGGAAATTTATATAAAAGAAATACACACATCACATGTTCCGTATACCATTATAAAAATCATATTCTTTCTCCTCGCCATATTTTAAGTTTGGAGGCACTAAGTGCTACCTTTTATTTTCTCAGTGTTAACTAATAGATTAAAAATCAATTTTTTATGGATATTTATGTGAAAACATAGAGAAAGGCCTAGAAAAACACATAACAAACAACAGAGGTTGAGTCTCCGGAGGAAGCAGAGGGAATCAAATTAGGATGATAGCAGGGATGGCGGCATAATCTGTAATGTTTTCATTTTTGTTTTTAAGGGCTGTTTTGTGCATTATTTGTGTAATCTTTTTTAAATGTGTTTTTCAAAGAAAGCTTTACTACCTATATATCTTTCACTCCATACCATTATCTTTATCTTTTCATTTACCAACATGTGTTAAGCCTAAACTGACAGCAGACTTGAAGCAAGAGATGAGTAAATATAAGTAAAAATAGACAAATAAATTAAATATATGTTGAAAGTGTTTCCCTAATCAGGGCTTTTGAAAATTCATGTTTCTGGTATAGTAACTACTCTTGGAAAACTCTGATGAAATGATACTTACTTTACTATTTGGGAAATTCTCGTCATCAACATCTTCATCCAAACAGACCAAATCACCCTCCACTACTCTTGCTCCATAGGTTGCAAGTCTGTAGGATACTGCTTCATTCCAAATCTTGCTAGTATATGCGTGAACATAGAATATGCGCATGGAATGGGGTAAAGAGAACCATGCCCGGATACAACCTGCCTCTGTCATGCCAAAGCGATGCAATGCCTCCAACACTGCTCTCTCTCGCACTTTGAATTCCGGCATCAATGAAAGCGTGCCTTTAGCATCCTCTGAAACAAAGAGTAAATTGGATAGTCAGCCACTTTTTCTTTAAAGGCCAGTTATAAAGGCTTTTGTTCTACTCTCAAACTGAGGCAATGAACATGGGTATTAAGATGATATTCAATACTTTCAGTTAAATCTAGCTACACTTGAAGGGCTTCTTTTAAAAGTAATAAGCATAATATGGCCCTACTTTCACTTTCCCTGCTATTAAAAAAAAAAAAAAGCAAGGGTCCAATATTATCCAATATTAGCAAGTGCTTACTAGAGTCCCTTACTTCAGAATAGAGATAAACTAATGAAGTTATTCACAGGACTGTTAAAACAGAAACAAACGAAAAAACCTCAAGGATTACGTAATTTAATTGCTTAGCTAGTAGAGACTACAGTTTTTTAAAGAGCTATTCCGGACATAAACACAAATTTTTTTTCACTAAGAAAGGGTTGAGATCTGGAGCCTTCAGGCACACTATTATACCTCACAAAATAGGATGCACTTTGAAATGTAGATGACTAGAATCTACTCCAAAGATGCTTATTCAGGTAGGGCCTTGGAATTTGCATTGAAATAAATGTAGCAGGTGTTTCTTATGTATATGAATGTTTAAGAATCGTTACCATAAGGAAATTATCTTCTAGGGACTCTACAACAGACACAAACAAGTCACTTTGAATTTTCCTTAGTATTACTTAAATTACTCACAACAGTTAGAAGTGCCTACACTGTTTTACACATTGTGGAGTGGCACAAAACTACTACTTTCCTGTGAATAACTGCACATATGTAATATGTACATAATTAAAGATAACAAATAAACAGTTGAAAACTGACATCCTTTATTTCAATGTAAGTGAAATTCAGTATGTCAGTCAGATATCTGAATGAATCTAAAGTGGTGTATTTGCTGTTTTTATTATTTAAATAAAGGTAATATTTATCCATATGTCATACATGCGAGGCATTATTCCAAGAACATTACATCCATTTTCATATCTAAATCTCATAATACTCCTTTAGGTACTGTGATTTGCTTCAATTTACAGATAAGGAAACTAACACAATGACGTCAAATCACTTGCACAAGATCATACAGTTACGAAATATTAAAGTGAGAGTTAAACCCATGCAGTCTGACTCAAGCCACACTCACAACAACTGTTCCTTAGTGGTTTTCATCAAGCATCCTATATATATTCCATCATATTGACCTAAAGTTTTAAACACTGACAGGGCTAATTGGCAAGTAGATTGAAAACAATGCGTAAAGTTTGGAAAATCATAAATGAACTTCTATTTATTTAAGTTTGCATCTCCCAGCTGCAATTAATTATATTGCCATCAGTGCCAGATTAGAATTTGGAACTCCTCTGTCTTTAGAGGATTTCAGCCAAGAAAAACAAAGAAACTATTTCTCCCACTATCCCTACCCCTAAATAAGAGTTAGCACAGATGAAAAAGCTTCCAAATCTGACCGAAAACACAAGTGCGTAAGTCATATAATGAAATTATTCAGTATGTAACATACTGTAATCTATTTCTTTCTTTCTTTTTTTTTTTTTTGAGACGGAGTTTCGCTCTTATTGCCCAGGCTGGAGTGCAATGATGCCATCTCAGCTCACAGCAACCTCCACCTCCTGGATTCAAGCAATTCTCAAGTAGCTGGGACTACAGGCACGTACCACCACACCCGGCTAATTTTGTATTTTTAGTAGAGACGGGATTTCTCCATGTTGGTCAGGCTGGTCTCAAACTCTTGACCTCAGGTTATCCACCTGCCTCAGCCTCCCAAAGTGCTGGGATTACAGGCATGAGCCAATGCACCCGGCCTACTGTAATCTATTTCTTATCACATTTATGTTACAATAAATGCTCTCCTCCTGATAAAACATTTGTAGTGTGTATCTGTATCTGCATGGCTATGTACGGGATAAAGAAAGTTAAATACCAGTTTGAAGATAATACTTCTTTGCTCTATTTACAGGATCATCCAAGTCTTCTGGTGTAAGAAACAATTTTATGGCTTTCGCCTTGAAAAATCAAGCAAGTAAACACGTGTTAATAAAAAGGTCAAATTACTTTTTTTTAAAAAGATGCAAATTCTCTAGCATCCTAAAAGAATAGGCATTTAATAAATTATACTTGAAGCTGCAATCTTCTCTTTAGGCTTTCAAAAATTAGATAGTCAATGTTAAATGTAGAAATAAACCTCCTGCATGAAATAACTTTATATATAGGTTTAAAATATGGACTGAAAAAAGTATTTTGCTATCATTTCCATAATTCCACTTTTATCATTTTTTTAAATATTAATTTTAAAATGTATTGACATTCTTAGTAAGGTGTAAGAATTCTAAGAAGCTTAGGCTAAACATATTAAATCCTTATTTTTAATACTGTTTCCAAAAGCAAAAAAAAAATTAGCAAATATTATACATAGTACAACTTTTTTGTAATTATTTCAATTTCTTAACAACCCATCAGAAGAAGCACCAAGAAAACCTGGCATATTTCCTAAGACAGTGAAAACTAAGCCCCTTCTGGCCTAAAAATAAATATTAAATATTTGTTTAATATTGAAATAGATGCATTTGAAAATATTTAATATTTAAATGGCTGTAATCAGAGTAAAAATTAAACCAATGTTTGTATTGTTATAGAAGAAAAAGAAAAAAACAAGAAAGGCCAAATGAAAAATGAAGACAATGTCTATGCCAAAGAGTTAAATATGGACACAAGAAATGCAAGCCTCTGTAAAGAGAAAAGATTAAGAGCCACTTTGAGGGTTCGGAAGTAGAAACTAGTGAACCCCAAAGACAACCCTCAAAGAAAAAGAAAAAGAAAAGAAAGAGTTTAAGTATCCAGCTTACCTAAGTCACAAAAGGGAAGAGAAAAAGAAGTAGCTCTGGAGATGTAGAATGCCTCTCTCCCAGAGCAAAAGTAAAGAAAATCGCTCAGAAAGATAACATTTAAAAAGAAGCATCAGAACTTTCCAAAGAAAACACAGCTGTAACTTTCAGGTTAGGATTAAATAAATTAAAGTTATGTTTCACCCATTTCATAGCCACAAAAAACTTAACTGACTTTTTTATTCCTCAAGATTTAGAAGCCCTTGAAGAAGAAAAGGATACTGGAAATTTACAAAAGATGGTTCTCCCTTAAAACCAAAAAGGATGCGTAAGACAAAACATAGAAAGAAACACAAAATTGGAGGTTATATCAATGAGAGTGCTATCAAAGCAAGTACACAGTATAAATTCTATTGTCATTGGCAATTGACAGAATAACCTATACTTCTGTCATCCTTTGTGTCTATTATTGAGCTAAGAATATAAGGGTAAAATAATGACATAAATCTCAGACTTGACCAAAGCACATGACAAAAATAGGAAAGTAGCAATCAGAGGGGAATGACAAGCCCTTAATTTCATTTGTGTGCTCAATTTCCTGAATTCTTTGGTCTTAAAAATAAATGTCAAAACCTTAATGAAAAAATTGCCAAATTTAGTATTTTATTTTAAATCCCAAATAAATTAAAAGATGTTCCTTTTTTAAAAAAATAATTATCTACTAGTTTGTGCATTTTATCACTAACTCTAGCACTCGGATTTATTTTTAAAGCTTGTCTTAGAGTAGCAAAGAATCTTAAATAGGTTATTCAACCCAATTCCCCACTCACTTTTCTTTTACAGTATTCATTTATTCAAACAAATATTATTAGGTATCTACTATGTGCTAGGTACTGTGTAGGGTATTAGAGACAGAGCATTGAGTAAAAGTGACATGGTCTCTGCCCAACTATAACCTACTGCCTACTGACAAAATTAAATAAGCAATAACAATAAAATATAAAAAAACTTAAGATGGAAAGCCCAAGATGGGTACAGGATCACAAAATAAGAGGAATTCACTTTTTATTGGGGAGTAGAATGAGAATATTTAAATTGAGACCTAAAGAATATACAGTTGGGGAGAGGGTGCTTCAGGCAAAGGAAAGAAGACACAGCTTTTTAGCTGTAGGAACCAGGCTCTAAGATGCCCTTCAATGCTCTCCATCACTTGGTCCTCACACGTGGTGTAGTCTTCTCCCACACTTATCAAGGTTGGTTGGTATGGCCAAAAGACAGAAGAAGTAAAAGTAGGCCACTTCTGAGACCAGGTTACAAAAGACACTGCGGTATCTGTTGTCTCTCTCCCCTTTGCATCCTTGGACTTTTCTCTCTAGGGGAAGCCATGCCACAAGTAGTCTTAAAACAAGAAAGTAAAGTCTCCTGCCAACAGCCATAAGCATGAGCTTGGAAGCAGATTCTCCATCCCAGTCAAGTCTTCAGAGAGTATAGCCCTGGCCAATAGTGTCACTGCAGCCTCACGAGGGACCCTGATCCAGAATCACCTAGCTAAGCTGCTCCTAGATTCCTGACTCTCAGAAACTGAGATAATAAATGCTTGTTGTCTTAAGGCACTGCATTTTGGGGTAATTTATTACACAGCAATAATTGATTGTTACTACTAAAGCAAAATTTAAAAAAAATTCAAGAGCATGTAATATGAGGTTTGAAAGAGGTAAAAAGGTAGCTCTCTAGCTTTTGCTTAAATGTTATAAGAAACAGGACTTTCCAGTTAGTTGAACAATTGTTAAGGAAAAGTATTTTTTATGCTGGACTACAAGACTCTTAAATACATACATGCGATCTCCATTTTACAGATAAGGAAACTGAGGATTGGAAAAGTTAAACAACTTGGAAAAGTTGAGTACCCATAGTAACACGTGACAAAATGGCAGAACTCAAGTAGAACATATGCTGCATCCCACAGGCCCCAAACGATTAAGTTCATTTCCATACAACAAAATTTTTAACATTTTACAAGTTAATTTTCAGAGTTTTATAGATTGAAGAACCACTGCTGAGGTAAACATTGCTAGATTCTTTACCATATCAGTTATATTCCAGTTGCTAAAATCCCCTTTGAAATGTGAAGCCCAGAACTAACTACAGATTTGCAGATGTGGTCTAAATCCTCAGCTCTGAACATTCCTTGGTATGTAAGATGATGTTCAATGCACTATGCGTCTCACAAATCCTTTTACTGTTTCTTTCTCTTCCAGTCAATAAATCATATTAGAACACATGTGAGTGAACAAGATACTATTATAAGAATAATCTTGTACTTGTTTAAATATATAATTTTTATAGTTTTGTAGTTTTCCTCCATTATGTGCACTCCATTTTAGTGTAAAAATATGTCATTATATATATAAATATAAAAGCACATATACACACACACACTTTTAATATTTCAGCAAAGGCAGCTTCTTAGTTGTAACATGCAGTTTCAGTTTCATTTTGGACTAGTCAGATTTGCTTTCAAATTTGCTGCTCCCCTTTTACTCTCTGGACTTATGTGGATTCCTATCTTTTATATGATCTGATATCTGATTTCTGGGATGGCAGGGTCAAAATTTCCTCTAAATCTTCTATTCAGTTCACTAAAATTGAAAGTGATAGTCATTTCTGTGTCAAATTTCAAATATGTACTAACCACAAGGACACTCACACATTTGGCTTTCTTGTAATGTGACACCAAGGACATAGGAGCAGCTTACTAAACGTTCAGTGATATAATATATTTGGTATGTGTGTGTTTATATGCATTTATATGCTAGAGTGATGAAACCAAGAGGCTGGATTATGTAATAAGTATAACTGACAGAAACAGATAAGATTACATTTTTCAAAATCCATACCATTTCATTCTTCAGCAAAGCTAGTCCAATTTGGTCTGTGTGAACTTTCCTTCCCTTCCCAAATCTCTGTGGTCCATAGTAATTCACAAAGCCTTTTTTCTACGTATACAAAATAATCAACAAATTAAGAGTATACAAATACAATTATGTGTCAAAATACATAATTGAATTTTTCTCTTCATATCTATTTTAATACAAGAAGTCTGTCATCAGCAGTATGCACATAGAGACCCAATAGTCTGAAAAATGCTATGCAACTAAAGAATAGGAGAGAAAACACAGAATTAGAAGTTAGAACATAAAACCAGTGAAGGAAACTTTAAAAATATGTCAGCGTTCCATTCATATTACTGAGGAGTTTCCTGGTATGTGGGATTTTCAGTCCTAAAGCCAGAAAAGTTCTGGACATCCAATATGAGTCATTCACCTAGTACCCAGATCTGATCCCTGACGCTCTTTCTTATTTTGAGACTCTCTGACTGTTTGGAGATGTTGGGAATAAAGAACAGGCTTACTTTCAAACCCCACACATCTTGGTTCCTTTCTACATAACCATTTGTTCTTTAGCTCATCTCAGTTTCTTAAAGCCTGACCTGAGACAATGGAGTAACTTCAGCAGTACTCTACCGGTCCAGCTATTTCAGCATCTGGAACAGTCTGTATTCCAGGGGAGGAATACAGAATCCACCTCTTAATGGAGGTGAACCCTTCTGATCATGTTTTAAAACTGTCCCATTACTCAGAATAAATAGAAAATTATAATTTATTACTGCAACCATTAAAGAAATTGGTTAGTCATTTAACATGTGCTCACAAAGAAAACACCAGGCCCAGATACTTTATTCAAAGATAAGAGTCCTCCACACCTACTTTGTGAGGGTATGCATTTCTTCAGTCAACAATTATTATTGAGTACCAACTAAAGAACTTTTTAATAAAAGATGCTGGGCCAATTTGTTACCAGCATGGTATAAAAGCAAATGCATCTTCATCTCATGTCATTTAAAAAGTTAATTGCAGATAGAATAAGTACTCCCTGAATTAAATCTCATAGTTAAATATTTTTAATTATTTCAAATTTGGAAAAATAACATCAGATGATGTCCTAGAATAACCAGAAGAGTTTAAACTAACTCTTCAAATTACTTAGCTATAACGAAAGGTTTATAACAGAGATATAACCCCTTGAAACAAACCTTCAAAGACTCCTTATTTTCAGGATTTCTCAATTCCTTTCTCACATCATGAGAACTAATGGAAGTTGGCTAAAACTAAGATTGTTTCTAATGGGAATTTTGTAATAGGCAGTTGTATATTCATAAATAACAAATGAAAGACAGGTAATAAATACTATCAGAGTTCCAAGGAACTTTTACCCTTTTTAAAGATATATCATTTTAGTAACAATTTTTGAGGGAAAAAAAGGTAGAATTTTAGGTAGGTCAAGAAAAAAAAAGATAAAATAACATATGATGTGGTTTGGCTGTGTCCCCACCAGATCTCATCTTGAATTACAATCCCCACATGTCATGGGAAGGACCCGGTGGGAAGTAATTGAATTATAGAGTCAGTTTCCCCCATGCTGTTCTCATGATAGTGAGTTCTCATGAGATCTGATGGTTTTATAAAGTTCTGGCATTTCTCCTGCTGACATTCATTCTCTCTCCTGTCACCCTGTGAAGAGGTGCCTTCTGCTATGATTGTAGGTTTCCTAAGGCTTCCTCAGCCATATGGAACTGTGAGTCAATTAAACCTCTTTTCTTTATAAATTACCCAGTGCCGGGTATTTCTTCATAGCAGCATAAGAACAGACTAACACAACGTATAAAGAGTATACAATCAGAGAACTTCCATATACAGATGAAAGTGCTGGATTTAAAAGATCTTTAGTTGGAAGATATTTTCCTAACTGCAAGGCAGATTAATAACCAGTTTTTGTTTGTTTGTTTTCCTGTTAGAGAGGAATAAAATTGTGTGAAAAGGTCTTTGTGGTCAGAAACTTGGATCAGTGTTTCTTGGTATTGGCTCTAAAGTAGAATCACCTAAGAAGTTTTTAAAAAATAAATACTAATGCCTAACCTGCATCCCTAAATGTCCTTTTTTAATTGGTTCGGGAGTAGAGATCAATGGGTAAAATTTTTTAAAAGCTCCTCAGGCTGAGAACTACTCATCTAGATCAGGGATTAGCAAACTACTGCAGCCCACAAATGAAACCTAGTCCAACACCTGTTTTTGTAAATAACGTTTTATTGGAACACAGTCATGCTCGTTCACTTATATATCATCTGTGGCTGCTTCCATACAATGGCAGTAGATTAGCTGCAAGAGGAACCATATGTCCAAAAGGTCAAAAATATTTATTATCCAGTCCTTTATAGTAAAAAATTTGTTCATCTCCAGTCTAGATGATCTAGTCTTGAAGATTATAGTTGTATGTGCACATTTAAATGTCTGGAAAATGTCATTTAGAAACTTATGTTAGGTAATTTTTTACTGTAAAACATAATAAAGTTTGTGATATGGTTTGGCTGTGTCCCCACCCAAATCTCATTTTGAATTGTAGTGTCCATAATACCCAAGTGTCATGGGAGGGACCCAGTGGGATTGCATCATGAAGGTTTTTACTACCATGCTATTCTCATGATAGTGAGTGAGTTCTCACAATATCTGATCGTTTTATAAGGGGCTTTTCCTCCTTTCCTCAGCACTTTTCCTTCTTGCCACCATGGGAAGAAGGATGTGTTTGCTTCCCTTTCTACCATGACTGTAGGTTTCCTGAGGCCTCCCCAGCCATGCTGAATGTGAGTCAACTAAACCCAGTCTCAGGTATGTCTTCACTAGTAGTGTGAGAATGGACTAATACAGTGTGTATGATCTATAATTTGTATACATCAAAATTTCCAAAAAATAAATTCCCTTGACTAGATACTACTCTACATAGATATAGCAGATGCTTAAAAAAAAACTCTCTCTTATAAATGTAGATTATCCCCCTTCTCTAGAGAACGCCATACCTTGCATTTTTAAAATCATGTTTATATATTTTGTTTCATTTAAATACAAAAATGTATTAAGCTAAAAATAAAATATAAGCCAAATGGCCCTAATTATCACTGTAAAAAATAATTATCACTTTTAAAAAATCCCGTGACAAGGAACAAAAGAAAAAGAAGTTTCCCCTCTTGCCTCAGTGTAGAAAAAGGGACTATGAAGATTTCCCTGGTTACTCTTTTAAAATTAAGTTTTCTTACCTTAACATTTTCTATTGCCTCTGAAATTCTCTCTCTCAGGTTTGCAGAATCATTTATTTGTTTTTTTAAATTTCTAATGACAATATCGAAATGATTTCCTTTGAGCTGACCAAGTCTTAGGGAATCATCTACAGACCGAATATTAAAGACATTCATTCTTTTCTTTTCGATTTCTTTCTCAATATTTTTCAACCTGTAAGTAATAAATCATATAAACTCAGTTAAATCTTACATTTAAAAATTACTTTAAAATAAGGTTTTCAGTGGCAGTTGCCAAGCAATTAGTATTCTTCTCGGAGACTACTAATATAAATTTTTTTAGAATATTCTGAAGTTAATGTTATTTCACCAAATGTGTGCTTAGTACCCATCACTATAGGATTACATTAACAGAATTATTTTAAAAACTTGAACATATATTACTAATGCTATCACTCTTCTTATGTAGACCTTCTGACTTCTCCTTAGCTCAAGTGGCAGAACCTCGTAGCAGTTCTCCTGATCCTCCTGTCCCCAACTCTGCTCCTTTTCTTCTCAGTCTCTTTCCCCAACAGTACTAAGAAAAATCACTAGCACCAGAGGATTTTCCTGAAATTCTACTCTGACCACTTCCTTACTCAAACTTTCAATTCTTCCCAACATCTAAAGAATTGATATTTTCAATATTTCGAGAGTAACTTGTATGATCCCGTAAGGGCTGATATAAAATTTCCTTTATGGCCATATTTTCCATAGTCCTTATAGGAATTATATATGTGACAGACTGTTGCATGTACTGCCTTGCAAATATATCTCCAGTTTTTTGCATCTGCTAAAGTCTTACTATTACTTTAAGTGTAATTAAAATTCCAGACTGATAAGCTAAGTCAAAGTAATCTCCACTCCTAAGAGGAGCACTTTCATCTTAAATACATTTTAACATCTAAAGTCCTTCTTTCTGCCCTATCCTGCACTTCTTGACCACAAACGCAAAATCATACACTTCTTTTTGTACCCCATATAAGAGCTTAGAAGCACTCAGAAAAGCCTACTTGCATATAGTGGATATTTAAACATCTGTTAACTAAGAATTAATATATTGATATTACATTAATTAGGCTGAATTTTGACCCAATATTCACATTTTGAAGTTTATCTTAAGGAAATTATCTATAAGTTACAGATTTAAGTATAAAAATGTTAATCATGGTATTATTTACAGTGAAAAACTAGAATTTCAATTTTCAAAAACAGGGAATGTTAAAGAAATTAGTCTTTATGATAAACATAATTTTGAAATATTTCATGACATAAATTTTCATCTAACAATATTATTTTATCAAGTAAAATATAAATTGTATACATAGTTTGATTTTCATATAAATAATAAGTGCTGGCCAGGTGCAGTGGCTCAGGCCTGTAATCCTAGCACTTTGGGAGGCTGAGGCGGTGGATCATCTGAGGTCAGGAGTTCAAGACCAGCCTGGCCGACATGGTGAAACCCTGTCTACTAAAAATACAAAAATTAGCCAGATATGGTGGTGGGTGCCTGTAATCCCAGCTACTCAGGAGGCTGACGCAGAAGAATCACTTGAACCCGGGACGCATAGGTTATAGTGAGCCGGGATTATGCCATTGCACTGCAGTCTGGGAAATAAGAGCAAAATTCCATCTCAAAAAAATAAAAAATAAATAAACATTTCTGTGTGATACAGTCTCTGAAAAAGGTTTAGAGAGAAATAAAAAATGTTATTGCAGTTTTTTTTTCCTTTTTTTTTTTTTTTGAGACAGTCTCATTCTATCATCTAGGCTGGAGTGCAGTGGCACAATCCCAGCTCACTGCAACCCCCCCACCTCCAAGGTTCAAGCAATTCTCCTGCCTCAGCCTCCTGAGTAGCTGGGATTACAGGTGTGTGCCACCACACCCAGCTAATTTTTTATATTTTTGGTAGAGACGGGGTTTTACCATGTTTGGCCAGGCTGGTCTCAAACTCCTGACCTCAAGCGATTCACCTGCCTCGTCCTCCCAAAGTTCTGGGATTACAGGCGTGAGCCACCGCGCCCGACCTATTGCAGTTACTTCTGAGTAGTAAGCTTATTAGTAACTTCATTTTTTAAAAACTTGTTTCTATTTTCTACAATAAATATATGTCTTTTACACTTACAAAAATATTTATGAAATTTGATTAAGCTGACAGAAGCTAAATTTGAGTTCTTTACATTCTACTTAACAAGGATTTATTTTAAATGTAAGGCTCCATGATAATAAAGGCATAATATAATTAATTAGAAAAACATGATTTATAAGATACTTTCCTGAATATAAGTGCATATTTTAATACAGTACAGGATGTTTAGAAACAATTTAGACAATTCAAATCTCCCACTTGTCAAAGTTTCAATCCTAAAACTTCCTGTATTTTCAATGTAAACTTAAGACATATCTCTATTTAGAAGATATTTATGAATGCAGAATGTGCTGTTCAATAAGCTTGTAATTCACGAATGTTGATAGTGAGGTTAATATGCTTCCAGTATTATTCTGAGCTATGAAAGTAAAGGTCAGTCTTATAAAGTAGTATCTTATTACCTCTCTGGAGTCACTTTTCTAACAACCATTGTTTGATAGGTGATGGCTTTCTTGTCTTTAAGGCCTGCATAACTAAAATCAGAAGGAATCACACCAAGTTTGATAGCTAAAAATCCAATTGCTTCAAACATTTCCAGATTTTCCTTTTGTAGGGTAAAGGCTGAAACAAAAATCTTAGATTACAAAAAAAGCAGCTACTGTATATCAGTTACATTCTTAGCTGACTAACAGATTAGTATAATGAATCAAACTATTAATGTAAGGAGTATTCTTTTAATGAAAATATAAAATCAGCATGATAGATTAGGCAAAAAATCCAAATTCCTTAATCTGCCATTCATATCTGGCCCAAATCTACCTTTCCAGGCTCCAAGTGCACCACTTCCCTACATATGACCCTGCCACAGAGAACTTCTTGCAATCCCTAGATTAACGAGAGCCTTCAGCAGTTTTGTACTTTTGTATATCTAAGTCCTCTGTCTAAAACACGTGTTCCCCTTCTGTGTTCACCACAGAACTATTCAGAATAGCAAAGACGTGGAATCAACCCAGGTGCCCAACAACAGTGGATTCGATAAAGAACATGTAGCTGGGTACAGTGGTTCATGCCTGTAATCCTAGCACTCTGAGAGGCTGAGGCGGAAGGACTCCAAGAGCAAGCTATCTAAGACTAGGCTGGTCAACATATGGAGACCCCATCTCTACAAAAAATTAAAATGTTAGCCAGGTGTGGTAGCACACACCTGTGGTTACAGCTATCCAGGGGGCTGAAGTGGGAAGACTGCTTGAGCCTAGGAGGTTGAGGCAGTAGCAAGCCATGATGGTGCCACTGCTCTTCAGCCTGGGTGAAGGAGTGACAGAGACCCTGTTTCAAAGAAAAAAAAAAAGTGGTACACGTACACCATGAAATACTACACAGCCATTAAAAAGAGCAGACTCATGTCCCTTGCAGCAACATGGATGCCGCTGGAGGCCGTTATCCTAAACGGATTAACAAAGGAGCAGAAAACCAAATGCCTCATGTTCTCACTTATAAGTAGGAGCTAAACACTGGGTACACATGGACATAAAAATGGGTCTATAAGAGGTAGGAGGGAGGAAGGGCATAGACTGAAAAACTACCTATTGGGTACTATGCTCACTACCTGGGTAATGGGTTCAATTGTGCCCCAAACCTCAGCATCACACAATATGCCCTTGTAACAAACCTGCACATGTATGCCCTGAAACTAAAACAAAAATTAAAAAATAAAATGTGCTCCCTCCATTTATTATTTGTCTTACTTCTATGCATTCTTGAAGGTCCAACAGCAGCAGCCATTCACCCTGACAGTTTTGGACATGTCATTCAAGAAACTCCGCAGTTTAAAAGAAATCCCCAACTTGTCTGAGATATCAGTTTGTTGCTGATACTAGCCTAGGTGGATAAGCAGTTTTTTCACCCATTAAGATTTAGAATTTAGTATAGAAATATATTTAAGAAAATCAAATTCATGATATTGTATTAATATTAATATTAATCTGTATCTACATAAAACTGTACACACTTGAATGTTTAAGAGAATGAAATTTGTAGTCCTAATTTAAAATATTTAATTGATTTACATTTGTCTTTTTACATTGCTGAGTTAAGAGGCTAGATATTGGAATTCAGGAATGCTGAGTAGGCTGGAATTCACAGGGAGAGTACCAGATAAGACAAAGCTTTGTAGAGAAGGAGTTCCAGAAATCTGCATACGTGGTTCCTTGAGTTTGTAGCTGATCAGTAATTTGTGCATGTCAAATGTTAAATGCTACGTATTATTGTTATGTAACAAGTCACCTTAAACTTTAGTGGTTTACAATATTCATTTATCTCCTGCAGTTTCTGTGCATCAGGACTTCAAGAACAGTTTGGTTTGGTGGTTCTAGCTCAGGCTCTCATGAGGTTGTATGCAGTTAGATATGGCTAGGGCTGCAGTTATTTTAAAGCCCGAAAGAAACTGGAGGATCCATTTCCAAAGGGGCTCATTCACATGGCTGGCTGGTTGGTACTGGCTGTTGGCATGAAGTACTAGTCCCTGTCCAAAGGGCTGCTTGAGTATCCTCATAGTACAGTAGCTGGCTTTCCCCAGAGTGAGCAATCCAAGAACATGACAAAATGTACAATACTTTATATCCTAGCCTCAGAATAGCCTCACATCCACATTTTCCCTCAAATTCTTTCCAAGTCCCAAGGCTGAATGCTTCTAAATCAAATATCATGTGTGCTTTATTGACCATTATACCCCATCCACTGGCAGACGAGTGGGTAAACAAAATGTGGCATACACTTACCGTAGGGTATTATTCAGCCTTAAAAGGGAAGGAAATTCTAATGTAATGCTACAACATGAATGAATCTCAAACACGTGCTAAGTAAAGTAAGCCCATTACAAATTAAAAATAAAAGGTTTTTTGAATCATCATCCCTCCTTTTAACATATGCCTCCAACAATTCACAACTTTAGAAAAACTAATATAAACTAACAAAGTTCCTACAATTCTTTTTGCTCATTAATCCAAATTAATATTGTTAGAATTTCAAGTAGCATAAATAAATAAGAATTCCTAGAGCTGCTTAAATCACTAACCAGCAATTCCTCTCTCTATGTGTAAAGCTAGTATTCTTTATCCTTCAAAATAGATACATCTGTTAACACTTACCATATGCCTAATATGTCAAGTTATACATGCACACACACATGCACATATATATATTTAATACATACATGACCAGACAGAAATTATCAGAAGGGAAAGAAATAAAAGACACTAACATTTAAGTAACTATTATGTAGTAAGCAATTTCATTATTTCATCTAATCCTTAGAATATCATTGTGAGTCAGGCTTTCCTATTACCCCATTTTTCAAGTACAACCAAAAGTTATGAATTATTAAATAACTTACCCATGGTATTATTCTTCCCATTTTTATATTTGTGAAATCAAATCTTAAAGATGTTAAAAATTTTCATAAGTCTTTTTGTGAACTAAAAGTTATAATATAAAATCAAACCCACATAGTTCCAAGGTCCAAACTCTTTTCATTTGTACCTGTAGTCCCTACATGGCACCATCCTATTTCTGTGTAACTGTGCAAATTTAAGTTGCTGGTTTTATCTTAAAATACCTTGGTAAATAAACTTACTAAATATGATTATCTGAAACATTTCCCATCTTTCAAGTAGACCTGAGGCCAATTAAACATGGTCAGCTGGACTTTTACAGTGAGAATTCATCAGTTCCATTCACCCTGGGAATTAAACAGAAACCCTAAAACCGTGATTCTCAAAATGTAGTCCCCAGACCAGCAAAAAAAGCATTGTCTGTGAATTTGTGAACGCTCCAGAATCAGAAACTGAGAATGGAGCTCTGAAATCTGTTTTAACAAGACCTTTTGATGATTATATGCATGCTAAAGTTTCAGCACATGTTGTCTAGAAGACTGGCAGGACAAGTTTTCAGGTTCCTAAAGTATCTCTTCACTTTCCCAAGCACAGTAAATATATTATTCTTATCTCCAAAAACTTAATTTTAATTGAGATGACTTCAAAAATATGAAGTCAAGATTTACCTTCAATAAAACGTATTAAACACAAACCAACTGCTTCAACTTTATACATTTGTGACTAGGCTAATATAAATGCCTAGGTTATCAGTAAGGCTAATTTTTAAGGTAATTTGAAAGGTTTTATCATCTTCCACTAAGTAACAGAATAAATAAGAATTCCTAGAGTTGCTTAAATTGCTTATCAGCAATTCCTCTCCCTACAGGTAAAGCATATATTCTTTCCAATCTCTCCAGCCAAGTCTATTCAATTCATTTTCACAATTTTACATTTAACTAAGATTATCCAAGAAAATAGATCATGATTTATTAAATTACCTGTATATATAACTTTTCCTTCTTGGCACTCAGGATGCGGCCTTTTCCCACGCTTGTGTGCTTTTTCCCGAAATCTTACTGTTATCACCACATTCGAGTTACCAGCACTGCAAGTCATTTCAGAAAAAGATTTGGTTTCCACAAGGTTTCCAAACTTTTTGTTGACAAAATGGTGGACAGCTTTTCTGTGGCCTTTGTTTGCATCAGGTTTAAAGGTAAATTTGGAATTTTCTTTCTTTGCATCCAAATATTTAAAAAAGTCAAAAGCTTCCTCTTCTGACACCAAATGACAAAGTTCTTTATACTCAAGATTTGGTTTTACAATAATTTCACTGTTTTTTCCTACAGTTATTAAAAACGGAAATTTCTGCCTAATGCCACTATGTAAACTAGCCCTCTGGTTTTTGTCAAGGATTCTGCCTATTGAGAATTCAGGAGGTGGTCCAATTAGCTCTGTTTTAGAAAGCCACTTCTCTTTTATACCACAAGCAAAATGATTCAGTAACTCATGAGTCTTTTCATCTAAAAAGGAGCTTAAAACATCAGCCTTTTCTTCACATTTGGAAGTTCCATCATTGATAGTATCTTCCTTTTCTGAACCAGACTGATGACTTTGGTCACCATCAGTGTACATAACCAAAGTATTAACTTCTTGCTTTCTTCCATCTTCAAAGGACAGATTTTGAAGATCTAGTTTTGTTTTTTTGGGAAAATTATTTGGCTCAGGTTGTATTTCACTAATCTTGAAAATAGGCTCATCAATGGTCTTATTAACTAACTGTCCCTGTTCATCAATTTCAATAACAATAAAGTCACTTGGTGAGCTTTTTATAGTGCCATGAAATCCAACATGATCATTAAAGAAACACAAAGAACTAAACCTGATTCTATAATCTGTATCTTCTTCCATTCTTCTATCATAATGGCTAGAAAACAAAAAACAAAGAGGTAGTTACCGGAAAGAGAAGTTATGGATGACCAAATAGGAATAGGTTTGCAGGATTCCGTCAATTGTCTCTCTTTTAATGCTGAGTCTTCTTAAATGGCATCCTTAACTTAATTTATGACTATATGTACACCCTGTGTACTTTGACTTTCCTATACCAAGCCGAATTAATAGGCAAACTATTTCTGGTATAGCTAGAGATTTGGTAACTTGTATCTTCACTCACTCTAGATTTGTACCTATTATCCAGGATTAAAATGAGTCAATTTTAAGTTTATCTTAAAAATAACCATTTGTAGGCCCACAAGAAGAGGTGACAACACAGGACTATAAAACAAAGATCTGTCCAAATTCCATTCCTGGAGCCTAAAACTTCCAGCTAATTCCGGAGAATATGTGGCTAAGTTTTCTTGTATTATTAGTGGTTAGTGACAGGAGAGGTAACAAGAAGACAATAGGAAAACTGATGGGTAAATGAAGTTATAAATACAAATTTGCGATTTGATTATATTTCAAGGTAGGATTAGATTAGTCTTTGACCTTCTCTAATGCCCCCATTAGGATATACAGAAGCTTTTGAGGTTGACCCAAAGGAAAGGTCTAACTATATCATTGGCAGTAGAGAGAAGAAACCCTTACAGAGCTTCCTGGGAACACAATACCAGAGAACAGTACTCTGATTTCTGATTTTTCACACAAACCTATGGCTACCATACCATATGGAGCTGCAGGAAAGAGAAATTGCCCAGGGGCTCCATACTACTGACTTCTGTGTTTACCCACATTCTCCAAGTAATTTATTATCATCTGGACCATCATCTCATTTCTATAATGTACTCTACTAATCTGAACCAATTTAGCAAATCACACCCCTTCTCAATCCTTTAGATCGTGCCATATAGAAATCACAGCAAATTCTTTATATCCTAATTTCCTAAGGAATATATAAGACATATTTCTTTTCCTTCATTACTTAATTTCCTGTACAGTTCCCTCACTTTCTTGCCCTAATTGAAACCTGCCTATTTCTTTAGGCTGCTGCTTCTTTAGTCCCCTCAAGTGAGGGCTATTTTTTCTTTCCCACCCATCTACCTTAGGACCTAGAGGCTGTAAGTATGTTCTATATCACTGTTCCTTGCAAGCCATTTCTTTCTCTACTACCTCCAAAACCCCAAATCTTTTGAAGAGCCTGCCATCAGGCTTTACCACCTGCTGTCATCCTCTCTCAGATCCCCAGAGAACTCCTCTTCACTCACTGATCTCTGTCTCACTACTTTCTTATCCAACATGTTTTCATGATCATCTATAGGGATCATCCATTCAGTGTCTTGGACCCTCAAGTCCTCAATCTCAGGCTCAACCTCCCACTTCTACTTCATCTTGGTCACCCACTATCATGATGATAACTTTGACTTTCTCATCTCCAAAAACTGCATTAACCTTAAGCATCTGATTCTTATCACTTCCACTGTCCTTCATCACACCTACTTTAGTACTTCCATTCCAAAAACTTTTAGATGTTGTGAAACAACTCCTGCTTCTACAACTAGCCCACTATAGTCCATTATCCAGCCAGAATGGTGTCTTAAAACGTAAGTTAAATCATATCACAATCCAGTTTAAAATCCTCTAATCACATTTGCAACAAGATCCAAATTACTTACTCTGGCTTCCAAAGACATCTAACATTAGGAACCCTGTTTATTATCCAAACTCATTTTGTACCTTTGCCCTATTACCCACTATACTCCAGCTACTCTGGCCTTCTTCAGTGCTTTTGTGCTAACTGTTCCTGTTGATGAAACTGTTCCTTCCCCAATCATATAGTTGCATCTTTTAGGATTCATGTCCTTAGAGAAGTTTTTCCTGACCAATAATCTATAGGAACCTGCAAGTGATCCTCTTTCACAAAACCCTATTTAATTTTCTGCATAGCAGTTCTAGCTAACATTTTTCTTTATTATTTATTGTCTACCTCCTCCAAAGAGAATGTTAGTTCCAATTGAAAAGTAACCTTGTCTGCCTTATTTACTACTGATGATCCCACATTTTGAACAGTGTTAAGCACATGGTGGGTCTGCAATAAATACTAATTATTGGATAAATGAAATAACTAGTACAAAATAAGAGCTGTGAGAGTGTAGTAGAAGATAATTAAGAGAGGCATAATGCAAGAAGTGGCCATCTAAGTTCTCCAATAGTTCAAGCGATAGAAATGAGGCAGAGACCTCACAAGTAATGTACAAACAAAACATGCAATGTGTGAGAGAAAAATAAGCAGCCCAGATACAGGGCAGTGGGGATGGGGATGCAGGAAGAGTACAGTACTGGAAAATACAGCTGAGTTAGTATCACATGATGGAAGATGCTGAATGCCCTGACAATGACTTAGAATTTACTGGGTGGTCAATGGACGGTTAGTGTTTGAGTAGAAATGTGACACAATCCCAGAACATGCTTTAGTAAGATGATTCTGATGGAAGTGAGCAGGATGTATCCGATGGAGTAACAGTTCGAGCAGTTTAAAAACAAAACAGGGTGGTCAAGAACACAGCCATAGGGACTGGCTCTGAAAGAATAATGATCTTTTCTTTCCCCCTGAAAAAAGGAGGAAGATAGACATTCTAAGCAAGTGAAACAGGTAGGGAAACTTGGGGAGAAATGAGGGAATTCCAGCATCCTGGTAAAAGAGTGGAACCGAACTGGAAGGCAGCAAAGGAGCCCACGTGGCGTTAAGCCTGAAGGTGCAGTGTTCCCATTCAACAGATACTGCTGATGACAGTGAGGGGCGGGGTGGGGCGCGGTTAGTTTGCTTGGTCCGTGGTTGAGGAATTCTTTGGTTGAGCAGGGATCCTGGGAAGGTATTAGAAATATTGAACCCAGTCCTGCAGAAGCTACTACACTTCACAGAACGAGGGTACGTCCAAAGGTGTCCCCGACAAGGCCAGCAGCCCTACTTGTTTCTTCTCCCTCCCCTAACCCTACCTGTCCAAAGGCGCGACACTAGCCCACGTCACCCTTCTTTTGGGGGCAAAGGGTATGGATCCTCAATGCCGATCTCGTCACCGCCCCACATACAAGCCCCCCATCGCGCAAGAAGCTGGACCCGTTCTACCTCGGCTCAATGGAAGAAATTCATTCGCACAACGCCGTGCGCATGCCCGGAAGCCGTAAGTGGTTCAACCACCGACAGGGCGTATTTAAAGGGGCAGGCGCCCACGTAAAGACCCGCCCTACGCAAGACGTGGAGTTTCTCACTTAGCGGAGCCCCCTGGAGGCGCCAAGATGAAGCCATCGGGGAAGTGGGGCGGAGCCTGCTGGGTTGGCCCCGCCCCACCGCGGCGTTTCCTAGTTCGCTGGTTCTTCCCTTTGCCTGCCTCAGCAGCCCGCGCCCGGGCAGGTAAGGCATTCCTCACCTGCGCGCCCTAGTCAAAGGTCGTCCGAGGTCCGCGTCCAGGCCTCGGTCCCTCTGCCCCAGGGTTGCCGGGGTCGGCTGAGGAACGGAAATCGCTTTATTATCCGTAAGAAAAGTTAGAGAGGAAGTGGGTTGCTTGGACAGAGCTTACTCCTGAAGAAAGACTTGGGTGGGTCCCGTGAATCTAGAAGTTCGTCGGCCCTGAGGAAGAGCCTGAGGCTCGGAGGGGCGTCAGCCAGCTGTTCTGGGGCGCAGTCGGACCTCAGGTTTCTCACCTCCCTTGCTCTGTGTTCCGTGAGTCCCTTTGCGAAATGAAGTCTGTTTTCCCCAGAACCAGGAAGTCAGGCCAGCACCTGGCAGAGATGCCTGTGACGCTGACAGCTCGCGGAGCCTTCACACGATTGTAATTCGCTTGTTTCTCTGGCCTCCAAGCTTCCAGGGAATTAGAAAGTGGAGAGGGCTTACGGGATCAGATGAGAACATTCGCAGAGGTGGAGTGGGGGGTATACCTGCCATCTTGGAAGCCAGAGGGGAGAGAGACAAAAGGATAAAAGCAAACGCTGAGAAAGCCAGAAAGCACTTTGAGCATTTTAGAATGGGAACAAATGGCGCTATTAGTGCCTCCAAAACGTAACTGTCCCAGGCCCCTTATAAGCCGAGGATATTAAAATCTGCCTCTTCCCTTTCTTAGAGTGGTCCTTGAAGAAGGCAATCGGGAAGTACAAATTTCTTCCGTTTTCGTACAGTGTTCATTTGAAGTTTGCCTTATACCTCTCCAAACCGAGCCTCTGATGTTCCAGGTCGAATTTGCACCTTCCTGAGCCTTCTCTATCTCAGTAAACATCGGGAAACTTGGTTATGCCAAAAAATCTTGGTGCCAGTCTTCTCACGCTCCGCATCAGCCCATAGCTTTCTATTGGCCTCACCTCCGAATCCTAGGACTTCTGCACTTGCTCTGCTAACACCCTGGTCCCAGCCTCCAGCCCCTCCCACCTGGCTTATTGGTATGCTCTCCTAAATCCTCCTTTCTTGCTTCTCTGTCCTTACTTCAACATCCTTTATTCCCAGCAGCCCCAGTATCCTTTTAAGACATGAGTATAGAGCATGTCTCCCTTTTTCTCAAAACTTCCAAGTGGCCAGGCGGGATGGCTCACGCCTGTAATCCCAGCACTTTGGGAGGCTGAGGCGGGCGGATCATGAGGTCAAGAGATCGAGACCATCCTGGCCAACATGGTGAAACCCCGTCTCTATTAAAAAAATACAAAAATTAGCTGGGCATGGTGGCGCGTGCCTGTAGTTACAGCTACTCGGGAGGCTGAGGCAGGAGAATTGCTTGAACCCGGGAGGCGGAGGTTGCAGTGAGCCGAGATCGCGCCACTGCACTCCAGCCTGGCGCCTGGCTACAGAGCGAGACTCTGTCTCAAAAAAAAAAAAAAAAGAAAGAAAGAAAGAAAGAAAAGAAAGAAAAAGCCTTCCAGCCTCTACATCTCACCCAGAGGATAAACGAAGTCAATACAAACACTCTAAGGCTCTAGGAGACCTGGCCCCTTTATCTTTCTGACCTCATCTGCTACTTGCCTGTTCCCTCTTCTGCAGTCTCACCATATCCCTGCTGGTTGCCTATTGGGCCCACTTCCAACCTTTGCGTTTACTATTTGTTTTGTCTGGAAACTTTTCCCACAAATAGCCCAGTGGCTAGCTTTCTCATTCTTTTTGACCTTTAATCAAATGGCACCTTCTTACTGAGGCTTCCTGTGACTACCCTATTTATAATTACAACTCTTTCTCTGTTTCGTTTTGTTTTTTCATTTCACTTGGCACCATCTAACATAGTATAGAGTTTATTTATTTGCGTATTGCCTGCTTTCCCCCATTAAAATATAAACTCCATGAGTTCAGGATTTTTTTTTTTCTCTAATTTTCCTAATCCTTCATCTCCAGGGGCCTGGAGCAATATCCAGCACAGAGTAGACACTCAGTAAATATTTGGTGAGTTGTTTTTAAATATATGCAAAGCATTTTTAATTACTTAAAAATGTTGTGTTGGATCAGTGTTCAAGAAAGATGTGTTATGTTTGGTTTATGGTACACCAGCACAGATCCCAGTTTGTAATAGGCAGTCCTATCTAATTTAATAGCTCTGGAAGGCTTCACCAGCTTTTGTTCATAATGATGATGAAGTATCTAAAAATAAAGATTAATGGTTATGCAGCATATTTTGATAAGAATGTATGGAAGTAAATAGAGTATTTTAGAAAGGATATAAATACATTAAAAGTACTGTGGTTGATCAGATAAGACTGCCACTATCTGAAAAGCTTAACTATATTCTCAGACTTCTTATTTGTACCCTTTCAGTAGAGCCTCACCACTGTTCTGGAAATTGAACCTAAATACAACTCTGCACATTTCTTTTGTAAAAATGTGATATAAGAATAATTTCTGCCAGAAAATAATAATTGCACCTTTTTTTTTTTGACCACCTATTATGTGACAAGATTTGGCCCTTTGCATGTGTTGATTTTAATTCTTACAGCAATTCTTAGGTATTACTATCTCTGTTTTTCAGATGAAAGAAAGCAAGGTCCGGAGAAGTGGATTTACTAGCTCTGGTCACAGTTGGCTTTAGTTAGAACTTAGCCCTGTGCAACTTCAAAGTTCATCTTCCCTCCACCGCTGCACAGTCTTTTTCTCTGATTAGAGTGCTAATGAAGCACAGTCTTAAAAGTTGATTGACACATTTGACAAGAATCTTTTGCACTCCTATTTTGGGCATAGTACTTTGTTTGGAAATGCATTGGGTTCTGTAAGCAGGTGCTGATATTAATACATTTCTCAATCAGCACCCCCTCACCTTTTGTACTTGTCTTAGTTGTCTTATTTGAAAATATGATTGGGTTTTCTTTACTATGAGAATAAGTGGTGAGAGGAAACAGTCATGAAGATATTTACTTATTTATTTGTAAGCAACATATTCTGTTCCACCTTTATTAATCCTAAGTGTACTAAGGTAAATCTTGAACAGTTTGAAAGAGATGATACTTTCTAAGTTTTTTGCACAGTCTGTTTTCATTATTGAAAATTCAGAAAAGCAAAATGAAAACAAAACTATCTTAAAAGTCATCACCAAGGGATAACCACTGTTAATATTTTGGCTTATGGTCTTGTAAGTATGTGGTTGGGAGTGGTATATGAATGTACATTTAAAGTAAAATTTCTGGGATTTTGAACTTCTGAGTACAGTATGGAAGAGTTGGCAGAAGGCCTTATTTTTCCTAGTATCCTTACACCCATCACCTCTGCTTGAAGTCTGGGTGCAGGAGAGCTACCAAATTTATACCTGGCCTTTAGATAGTCTGGGTTTTTTCCCTCAATTCCTTGTATTTAGCTCTAATTTATAAGATTACTAAGCAGTTCTATCTTTTCTAGCTTTGTCAATCATGTTGTACCATACAGTAGAGAGAAATCTTAATAAATAAGGAGAAATAACTTGAAGAGAGCAACTACAGAGTCTATAGGTAACCTAGATAAAATCTCTTAATTAAAATTTAAAAATCATCAGTCTTTCATTCAACACCAATGTTGGGAGTCATTGCTGAGGTGAATTTGGTTAGATCCCAGCCCAGGAGAACATACCATCTAACAGAGAAAGCAGACACATAAACAGTAAAATATAACAATTGTTAGAAGAATGACTGGGTGACATTTTGAAGCAAAAGAGATGACTATTGGGGAAGCTAACAGTTCCTTTTGAATTGGGCTTGAAGAAATAATAGGCATTTAACAGGTGGCCTTTAAGGTAAGGGGGCTGTTCTTTTACCTGGCCCTAGATGACTTTCACTTCCTCTTTCATAGAAAAAATAACATTATGTGGGAACTCTTCTCCCTTCAAATATATCTGTATTCAAACCTCTGCTTCCTTTCTAGATTCAGAAGAGGTTTCTTTCCATTCAAGGCTGATTTCTTCACCTGTACGCTATTCATTATCCCATTTGTATTGCCAAACAGCTTAAGTCTTAAACCCTTAACACCAGCAGTTCTCAAAGTGTAGTTGGAGTCCCTAATGCTTTTTCAGGAGGTTTGTAAGGTAAAAATCACATATAGTTAAAAGATTTATTCAGAGTGCAATAGATTTTAATGTTCTAAGTTAATTGATACAGCTTCAGATTCCACATTGCTGCTTACCTTTAGGAAGTTATTCCTTGTCAAATTTTAGTGTAGTATCAAAGAGAAATATTTGCTACTTTGTGAAAAGGCTATTAAAGTACACCTTTCTTTGTAACTATATGTCTGTGTGAAGCTGGATTCTCTTCACATACATCAACCAAAACATACTGCAGTGGGTTGAGTGCGGAAGCAGATATAAGAATTCGGCTCTCTTCTATTGAGTTAAATATTGAAGAGATTAGCAAAACTTTAAAACATTGTTACTCTTCTGTTTTTGGGGAAATGGTAATTATTTTTATTAAAATATATATGCTAATATATATGATTATTTTAAATGAATTAAGAAGTAATTTTTAAATTTCTCAGCATCAATTTAATATGGTAAATATTGGTAGATATAACCAACATAAACAAAAACACTTTGGGGTCTATAATAGTTTTTAAGATGGTAAAAGGTCCTGAGACCAAATTTGAAAACTGCTAGTGCTTGCATGTTCTCCCTCCCTCCCTCCTTCTCTCACCCTACCCCCACCTTCATTTCCCCTCTCCTCCCACCCCTCTCACCTGTCTCTCTCTCTCTGTTTCTCCTTCCCTTCATAACCAGACTTCTTGGAAAATCTGTTTTTGCCATTCACTGACTTTTTTACTACAGCTGTTCCAAGTTACCAGTGGCCTTCTAATTTGAGTCTAACATATCCATCAGTGTCTATTTGACCTCTCTGAGTCTTTTATACCAACCTGTCACCTTTTCTAGAAGTCTCTGGTATGCTACTGTCCTGGTTTTTTCCTTGGTTTCATGACTAAGAAGTATTTTTAAAAAATTCTTTCACATCATTCCTTTCCATTCTAAGCATTACTAATAGGCAACCTTATTTTTACTGTTGTTTCAACCATATATGTATATGTGCTCTTAATTTGTATGAGGGCATTTCAAAAAGCTTGTGGAAAAATTGAATTAAAAGATTAAAAATGTAAACGTTAGCTGGGCACAGTGGCTCACACTTGTAATCCTAGCAATTTGGGAGGTCCAGGCGAGCAGATCACCTGAGGTCAGGAGTTCAAGACCAGCCTGGCCAACATGGCGAAACCCCATTTCTACCAAAAATACAAAAATTAGCTGGATGTGGTGGTGCATGCCTGTAATCCCAGCTACTTGGGAAGCTGAGGCAGGAGAATCGCTTTCACCTGGGAGGCGGAGGTTGCAGCGAGGCAAGATTGTACCACTGTACTACAGCGTGGATGAGAGCGCAAGACTCCATCTCAAAAAAAAAAAAAGTAAACTTTATTTCTGAACATAAGCTCCATGAAGTTTAAGACACTTTTGTAAGGGATAACACCAGCCATTTGGTCCATCCCTAAAGAACTGAGAGTCCTGGGAATTTAACCTTGTCAATAAAGTCTTTTCTACATTATTAACTGAAGAAAAATGGATGCCCTATAAAGATTGTTCAAGATTAGGAAACAAAAAGTAGTCAGAAGGAGACAAATCAGGACTGTAAGGTAGATGCCTAATGATGTCCGGTTGAAACTTACAAAAAATTTGATGTTCTGTTTGTTTTTCTGCTAAACATTTGACTAAAGCTTTAGCAGAAAAGCTTAGTTTAGAAACACTCAGAAAAGCTACTGTTTCTCAAACACTCTAATAAGCAGATGTGATCATTCTTTGGCCCTCCAGAAAGTCAACAAGCAAAACACCTTGAGCATCCCTAAAAACTGGTCAGACCTTTGCTTTTGACTGTCTGCTTTCACTTTGATTGGACTGCTGCCACTTTTGGGGAGCCATTGCTTTGATTGTGCTTCAGGATCATACTCATAAAATCATGTTTCATCTCCTGTTACAATGCTTTAGGATCTTGATTCTACTTGTTTAAAGTTTCCATTGAAAGCTCTGCTCTTGTCTGTAGCTGATCTGGAGTTTGGGCAGCCATCGAGTGGAAGTGTGCTCAACTTTAATTTTTCAGTCAGAATTGTATAGGGTGAACTGGTTGTCTATGGTGTTCGCTGTTGGTTCTGCTGTTAATTATAGGTACTTTTCATTTAGGGCAGAAACAAGATGAATGTTTTCCCCAAAAACTAACGTGGATGGTCTGCTGTGGCAGGCTTCATTGTCAACATCATCTCATCCCTTAAAATGAGTTACTGATTTGTACACTGCTGATTTTCTGGAGGGTCATTGTCCCCATAAACTTTTTGTAAAGCATCAGTGATTTCAACATTCTTTCAACCAGCCTCTACCATAAATGTGATGTTTGTTCCAGCTTCACTTTTAGCAGAATTCATGTTGCTGTGGTAGAGGTTCTTTTCAAACTGTCTTATTCTTCTTAGTGCCCCAAACTAGATTCTGTTTAGACATGGATAATAACAAGTTAGTTATAACAAGTTAGTATGAGTTTGTTTTTGAAATATGTTTTGCAAAAGCAATTTGAAATCCATGCATGGTTATTGCACAATATGCATTTTTCATGAACTTTTTGAAAACCCCTTATATATGAGAATACTTACATGGTGAGTATTCTTTGCTGAAACTCAGCTCCTAAGCTGCAGACCACATATATAGGTACTTGGTGTGAAGGCCCCTAAATGGTACCAAAGGTAGATATTTCACATTTAACAACAACAAAAGAAAAAACTGTTCTATCTCCCTTTCTTCTAATTGCTGATCTCTAGTGAAATTGTTGTGATTTGGCCTCCTAAATGTTTTGATGTTTACTTCTTCATTCCCCTGCCCTATACTTTTTCCAAGTTCTCATTTCTGTTCACCTCGATTATTGCAGAAGTTTTCAAACTAATTTTCTTGCCTCAGTATACATCCCTTTAATTTTTATCCAGAGGACTCCACTTAACCATACAAGATTATTTAACTTCCTTCCTAAAAATCCTGAAGTGACTCTCCTGTAACTTTTAGTATAAGTTCAAATTCCTTGTCTTAGTATATGAGCTACATGGTGATATGGCCCTGCTACCTTTCCACCCTCATCTCTTCTCACTTAACCACAGAATCCTATGATCCAGCCATAGCAAGCTCTTTGCCTGAGACACACATGCTCCTGCCTTTTCCCATGCTATTCCCTCTGCCGGGAATTTTCCTTTGGGTTTGTCTTCATTCCCTTTCATTCATCCTTCCAACCTACCACTGCAATCAAATCTGTCTTGATATCCCTACTCCAGATTGCCTCTGCCTGATGCTCCTTTTCTGGGCCCCATAACACACTTGCAGCATTTATCACTACCTGTCACTGTGTATCCCTTGGTATATTGAATAGCTTGGAAACAAAGATTTTTCTCTTTTCTGTGCTCCCATTTGTTACTACAAAGACTGACATAAATGTTTGCTGAATGTATTCATGAATGAAAGGAAAGGAATGGTCTTTCTGAAAAAGAGAATGGCATAAACAATGCATTGTGTTATAGAAGTAGGGTTTTGTGGCATGAATTTTGGAGTCAGACATAAATGTAAGTCCTGGATCTTTCACTTACCACCTTTATGAAATAGAGATGATAAAACTGTACTGGGAAGTAATTTCATTATTCCTTAAATAAATACTGAACAACACCATTCTCTACAGTATGCAAGTCACTAGGTATATATTTATGAATAAAATTAACATGGTCTTGAACTCATGGATCTTAAATTCTAATGGGGGAGACAGTAAACAAGTAAATAAATATATGATTACAAATACATTGTAAATATATGATTACAAATACATTATGCAATGAAGAAAGATAATTAGGTGAAGGGCAGCTAGACCTATTTAGATGTGGTAAAAGAAGTCCGAAGAGAAGAAGTGAATACTAGCGTAGAAACCTATAACACAGAGAACCTTTTTGCTTTTTACTCTTTTTTATAGTTTTAGAATGTTTTTCTATATGAACACATTATTTACCCTAAAATAATTGTATTTTTAAAATGTATGTAAGGAAGCAAAAATAATTGACAGAAGAATATCTGAGTGTATTTGTCTTAATTGAAAGGAAAGATCCTTACCTATTGAGAATGGGGGACATGAAGAATAAATAAAAATCATGTGGGAAGAGGTAAAGGTATGAAACAGTCACTAAGGACAATGAGAGAAGACAAGTGGAAGAATTAATGACAGTGTTGAAGGCCCGGTAGAAAGGGGGTTACCATAAATTTGTATTCACATCATCAGCTCTGGTGTACAAGTAAAAAACTGTTAGATTTATCCCTGGCTGCAGCTCTCCAGGGTAGAGTAGCAGAAGAAAAGGGGGATTGCAAGAATAAAGATTCTGTCTGGAGAGTAGTTGAAATGGTGAAGCACAGGTTTTGGCATAGTAGCAAATCAATTATGGTCAGGCAGATCTCATGAACTCAAAAAATGTGCAGAGGTCAAGGAAGAGCAAGCTATGTGAAAAGCAGGTGGGTGGACCATATCTGTTAATGCTACACAAATCGTTTCAGTACTTTTTTTTTTTTACTTCTACCAAATAATGTTGTATAGATTTTTAATAGTAAATAAGTACTGATTGAGAAAAATATATTAAATTGAAAGGTAAATGTTTTTATTAATAGATTTGATTTCTGAATATGCTAGTTCTGATAGTTTGTTGATACTACTGTTAAAATGAATTTTTCTGGTAACTTTTTTGCCCCTTTCTATAAATTTTACTTGGAAAATATCAGTGTCAGAAAAAAGTCCTCCAATTTTTATTGCTTTAATAGGTGGGAAAAGAAAGCAAACCCAGAGTGCAATTGGACAAATGAATTACAATTTTAATTTCATCTTAGAGTATCAATGACATGACTTTGGAATGTTTCTTTCTTATGGTATAATCAGTTGATATAGCAAAGTGTGATATATAAACTTACAGATATCATCTCTAAAAGTACCATAAAATTTTAATGATATTTTTCCATATTTTAGGAATAGAAGATGAACAAACCCATAACACCATCAACATATGTGCGCTGCCTTAATGTTGGACTAATTAGAAAGCTGTCAGATTATATTGATCCTCAAGAAGGATGGAAGAAGTTAGCTGTAGCTATTAAAAAACCATCTGGTGATGATAGATATGATCAGTTTCATATAAGGTAATAGAAAAAATCTTTGTATTTTTGAATTCTTACATCACAATGTAGAATGATTAATAGGTATAAGTACTGTCTAATGTGGCAGTTTAGAAAGTGAACCTCCCTACTGTGGAGGAGACAATGGTAATAAGTAACCTCCTTTTGGTTGTTCCTTTTGCAATTTTGTCTTCTTTCTCCATGTGTTAATTGGGCCAATATTGTGATCTCTCAAATAAGTTTTTTGGGTTAGAATCAAGATTCCCACTTTTGCTGTTGTTCTCTGTTTGACAAGCCAAGTTAAGTTTACTCTGCCTCACACTTCTCATTTCCAGATTGAAGGAAGATGACAATATTATAAGAATGTCTAGTAAAAATCTGCAGCTTAAACTTCAAAGTGTGTGAATCTCTAATATACTCTAACAGTGTATTTTGGGAGTTATTCAACTTGACATTTTAAAGTTGTTGCTTACAGGTATATACTTTTATAAACAGAATTGTTAGTTCTTAGCCAGGATTCTTCAGTGCTATCTTCAGATAATTTCAATTTTTCAAAACTCTTTACTCATCTCTGTTCGATTTAGTGTAAAATATACATACAGATTTTATTTTTGTCAGTCATTGCAGTTTAAACCTATATCAAAATTTTTCTTTGGTAGGAAAAGGAAAAGAAGACTATTTGTTATTTTCAGCATTAATCTGGGAAAGTACCTAAAGCCTTGGCTCCCTTCCAGGAAATGTTTCCTCATAAGAAGAGCGAACATATTAAATTACTTGAAAGAAGCTTAAGTTTAAACTGTGTTAAGCCAATGTTTAAAGATAATTTGTTGATATTACTGTTAAAAACTTATGGAAGATAATTGGGGCAGTGGTGGTAGGAAGATAAAGCTCTTCTCTTTTTTAATTTTTTTTTCCAAGACTCACTCCTGTGACACAAAAAGCTCTTTACAGAATAATACCTGCAAATAATTGTGAAAAGAATGGTAGAATGAGAAAAGTATCTATTTGCAACCAATCAAATGAGTAACTGATTCATGCAAGGCTCGTCACTGAACCTAAAAACATAAGGTGAAAGGTGGTTCTCATGCATATGAGCAGGATATGCACAAGATTTTAAAGTATTATAGGCTGGACACATTAGCTCATGCCTGTAATCCCAACAATTTTGGAGGCTGAGTTGGGCAGATTGCTTAAGTCCAGGGGTTCAAGACCAGCCTGGTAAAACCCCATCTCTACAGAAAAAAATAGCTGAGTGTGGTAGTGCACGCCTGTAGTCCCAGCTGCTTGGGAGGTTGAGGTGGGAGGATCATCTGAGCCCAGGAAGTCAAGGCTTCCGTGAACCACGATCATGCCACTGTACTCCAGCCTGAGTGACAGAGCAAGATCCCCTCAATAGATAGATTAAAAAGTATTGTACACAAATTACTTCTGAAGTATGAAAGCAAAGGGTACTTTTTTTAAATGAGGAAATTTGAAGTACACTTCCTTCACCAAGTGATCAAACTTCAGCACCAATAGTAATGGTGCAAAATGCCAGTATGTACCCCTGGATATGATACAGTGGGAAGGGCACATTATCACCTATGTAGCATTTCTGCCAAAATGTTTAATGTGAATTTAATCATGCGAAAGTAGTCAGATAAATCTAGGCTGTTAGACTCATTCTATAAGACATCTGCCAGTATTCTAAAACATACACACTCACAGACACAGATCGAAAGAGAGCATGCACAAGAGCCCAAATATGGCAAAATTTTATCAATTGTTAAATTGATGAATCTAGGTGAATGGTGGTTCATTCTATCATTTTTTTCAACTTTTCTATAAGTCGAAATTTTTGAAAATAAAATCTTTAGAGGAAGAAACAAAAAGAAAACGATATTGATTCAATTTTTAAATGTTATTTTTCAAAACTAATTTTTAATTTTAAAGAAAGGGAAAGAAATGGATGAAAGCCAATTTTGTGATTTTTTTTCCTCAATTTAATTACAGTTAAGATCAAAGGGATAATTTCCTAAGTCTTTGCATATTCTGTTTAATTAAGCAGGCTAATTTATTAAAAATTATGTAGCTATCAGAGTCCTAAGTCATGTGGGAAGTAATATAACTAAGTAGATTGAGAACACACTCTTATGTCAAATGAGATCTGAATTTGGACCTCAACTTAGATACATCACTTTGGCTGTGTGGCTATGAGATGGTCACTCTACCTTTCCAAGCCTGGCTTTCTCACTAGTAAATTAGTATCATAATCATAACGTCTTTGAACATGCTCATGTGTATGCATCCTGTAACACACTAAGTAAATACCCAGTAAGTACCCAGTAAATTATTATCATCATTTTTAGCATCTTTTTTCCTCCTTTCTTTCCTGTCTCTTTGTAATTCTTGCTAGTTCTCTTGCTGTCCCTTTTCTTTAGTGTTATAGGAGATGCTGTGGGCAAAACAAGCAGGGGAGATCAACACCTATTTTCATATGACCTAAGTTTATAAATTCTGTTGTTTGAATGTGTCCCCAAAAGTTCATGTGTTACAACAGTGTTGAGAAGTGGGACCTGAAAGGGGTAGTTAGGTCATGAGGGCTCTGCACTTATGAGTGGATTAATGTTATGGCAGGAGTGGGTTAGTTATCTCAGGAGTGAGTTTCTGATAAAAGGATGAGTTTGTCCCTGTCTTTCCTTCCTTCCCTCTCTCTCTTTCTCTCTCTTTATTTCTCTCTGTCACACACATGTGTTCATGCTCTTTTGCCCTTCCGCCCTTCCACCATGGGATGATGTAACAAGAAGGCCCTTACCAGATGCAGCACCTCAATCTTAGACTTCCCAGCCTCCAGAACCATGAGCCAAATTAACTATTGTTTGTAAATTATACAGTCTGTGGTATTCTATTATTGCAACACGAAATGGACTAAGACAATAGACTAATTTTGTTTCTTTGTTACTTACTTTTAAGGAGATTTGAAGCATTACTTCAAACTGGAAAAAGTCCCACTTCTGAATTACTGTTTGACTGGGGTACCACAAATTGCACAGTTGGTGATCTTGTGCATCTTTTGATCCAAAATGAGTTTTTTGCTCCTGCGAGTCTTTTGCTCCCAGGTAAACTGATTGTGACCAGGGTGTCCACAATTAGGGTGGAAAGACAAATGGAAGAAATAAAAATGTTTCTTCTTACTCTTTTTTCTCATAGTAGATGAAGCTTACATTTGAGAGTCCCTTTCTTTCTTTCAGCACTCCTCAACTCTTTAAAGAGCAGCACAAAGGACACTGTGAACTCTGCTACTAAGGTGATAGAAGCTTCACAAGAGTCAGATAGTTTGGTGCCAATAGGAAGTTTAGAAGGAAAGACCTCATACATCTGGCTTAGGCTGTAAGAAAGTAATTATTCTTTTGAGCTCTTGCTTTTTTTCATCTTCAGCTTCCACTATGATGGAATTCTATGATCATGATTTTTTTTAAATTGTATTCTGATGTGTTAGTGTCTGGTTGCCTTCCTTATAACCTTTCTTTTCTCGCTTTGATGCCTTTCACACCAGGGGTTGTCAACCTTTATCATGGATAAGAATCACATAGGTTCTTGTTAAACATGTAGATTCCTGTGGCCTATTCCAAATCTACTTAATCAGAATTCCGGAATTAGCTTCAAGGTCTATATTCTTAAACAAGTGCTTCAGTGCCTTTGATATAGGTGGCTGCTGGATCACTGTTTGAAAACACTGCCTTACTCTCTCTACCCATCTTCATTATAACTTACAGATTCTTACTAGGTAGCTTCTTGTGTGTGCTATGAGAATATGGGAACAACCTGTAGAAACTGGAATTATATTAAATGAACCAAATTTCTAGTTTAATTTTTTCACAACCACTTTTTCTTACTGAAAAACAACTTGTATCTTACTTGGTTTATTAGATGCTGTTCCTAAAACTGCCAGTACACTGCCTTCTAAAGAAGCTGTAACAGTTCAGCAGAAACAGATGCCTTTCTATGACAAAGACAGGACATTGATGACACCTGTGAAGAATCTTGGACAAAGCTATATGCCACCTGACTCTTCAAGTCCAGAAAATGAAAGTTTAGAAGTTAGTGATACACGTAAGTAACATTTTCAGTGCTTTCCACTGGTGGATTTGTCATTAAGACTACTGGTGCTTTAAAAGAAAGCTCTTGTTCATTCATTTATGCAGCAATCACAGGCACACTGGCAGTAGCTCTTTTGTGAGTTTTTTCCTCCTGATTTATTAAGAATCATCTTCATCACTGATTAGAGGCAATAGGACGTGCAAGCACAAGAGAAGCTATGAAAAAAATTAAGTAAATATTTACATAACTTGGAAGGGTCACTTTTTAAAATAAAGTATGTGACTAGAGTTTTGGGCAGGTAGACTAGACCTACCCAGATGGGTGACTAGAATTTTGGGTAGGTGACTATGGTGTTTGGAGGGTAGGATCACCAAACCGAATTCTCAAGAAAAACTTGTAATTTGTATTTTAGAAATTGTTGTATCCTCTCCCATCTTGTCTAATTCAAAGTCATAAATAATTGCATATATGTGAAATATTCAAATGAAAACATTAAAATTATTAAAACCGATTTTTAAAATTTAAATACGTTTTTCTTATTTTGACATTATAGGTTTTCACAGTTTTTCATTTTACGAATTGAAGAATGTCACAAATAACTTTGATGAACGACCCATTTCTGTTGGTGGTAATAAAATGGGAGAGGGAGGATTTGGAGTTGTGTATAAAGGCTACGTGAACAACACAACTGTGGCAGTGAAGAAGCTTGCAGCAGTAAGTTATGTTTTCAGGAATAAAAGGAAAGAGAGTTGCTTCCTAGTGTGCTCTAAAATAGGCTTTAAATGTATTAAACTTTAGGAAATACATTTTTCAGTATATATTTTCTTTAAACATCATTCTAAATAGTAGTTCTTAAAATTTAAAAATCTATTTAAAGCTATGGACCCTATCCCTAGAAAAATGTAGTTATGTACATATACACACAATCATACATACAATTTTGGGAGATTCACAAACTAAAGTTGAAAAGCCCTGCTCCACACAGTACTTCATGTGTAATCAAGATTAAAATGGTAAGATACCAGGAAAACTGTTTTTTAAAAAAACTTTGTTTATATTAGTTTTCCCATTTAAAAATAAAGTTTAGAAAGTATACATTAAGAAAAAAGATTAAAATTTTTTTTTATCCGTGTCCTTTGTTACCATTTCTATTGGGATATTCACCTTTTACTTATTGACTTGTTATATTCTAAACCTTTTATTAGAGCCTAAAAATATCAATAGAATACATACGTATGTGATAAAGATAGTTGCTCTTTGTCATATATGTTGCAGTGCTTGTGTAGGTTTTGTTTTCTATTTTGCATTTAAATTTGCTTATGTTTTCTATTTCCTAGAATTTTTTTTCAAATTTTTTGTGTAGTAAAACTTCATGTTATTTCATTTTGTTTCTACAACAACTCAGCGAAATTTATATATATTTTTCATTCCACTAACCAGCCATGGACCTTGAGGAGATCAATAGAATTTCTGAATCTCAGTTGTTCTATAGATTGGGAAAGTAATACCTTATTATTTTAAAGAAAGGGTGATCAGCCAGCTGATCTCTTGAGCCCTCTGAGCATTAGGAGCCTTAGAGTTGTGTGGTATTACATTGCATATTTTATTTTTTCAGGTGGTTGACATTACTACTGAAGAACTGAAACAACAATTTGATCAAGAAATAAAAGTAATGGCAAAGTAAGTCTTAATTGGGCAGTGTGGTATAGTGAAAATGAAAAAAACAAGGAGTAAGGAACCTGGTTCACTCTAGAGTATGCCATGAACTAGTGATGTTTGCACATACGTGAAATTAAAATAAAGTGTTTAGATTAGAGAAACTGAAAGTACTTTTGGCTCCACAATTCTTTAATTACATATACTCATATGCCGGGAGATTAAATAGCAGTCATTATTTTAAATCACAACCAAGTTACATGGAATTTCACTATCATGTCTTTCATTATCATCTTTTCTACTTCCAGAATTCATGATTAATAGACCCTTATATATAAAGTAGCACATATAAAGGAACTAGAGTCATGTTATATGCAAGGATGCTTAGAAGGCATTGACCCTGTGTGCTGGAAAATTGTTGGGCATCATCAGGAAGAGAAGGAGGGACAAAGGAGGGAATGTATTCTAATAATTACAGTGAGTAGTAGTGATTGATATTTGAGTTTGTCCAACATGCCAGACATTGTGCTGTGTACTTTATCTGCATTGTCTATCTAACCCTCAGACCTGTTACAACTGCCCTTTTTGTTTGTTAATTGAGATGTAGAAACATTAAATAGCTTGTCCAAGATCACATAGACAGTAAGTGTTACAGATGGGATTGAAATCCAGATGTTTGATTGCAGAGCCTGAACTTTTGATCCAAATCGTAATGGGATTTACCAAATTATACCCATTGAACCCACTGCTATAAATCACCAATCATAGTTACTCAATTTCAAGAAGAGTAGATTAGAATTGATTTATGCAGAGTAAAAATAATGCACACTGAAAAAAGATCAAACCCTTTTTTTTTTCAGGATTTGTTTTCTTCACTCTTACCGCTACTCTCCAGTCCTAAAAGTAACTTCTTCACAGTAAATAATCTGGAAAACACAGGAAAATATTTTTAAAATATACAAACCCACATGCATGCAGGGCTTAATACCTAGGTAATGGATTGATAGGTGCAGCAAACCACCATGGCACATGTTTACCTATGTAACAAACCTGCACGTTCTGCACATGTATCATGAAACTTGTAATACAAACCATCTCTCAAATATATCACTCAAGAGATAACCACTACTAATATTTTTATATACTTGCTTCATGATGTGTGTGTAGTATTTTCCCATGTCATTAAAAATAATTTGAAAACATTTTAAATTATTGTACAACATTCTAGCATATGTGAGGATCATGTTTTATTTAAGTATTACTAGATTTGTTTCTAATATTCAGTATTAAAAATAAAGTTTCTTTAAAGCTCTTTGCACTTAAATCTTTAAGTGCAGTTATACTTATTTCATCATCTAAGGTAAAGTCCTAGAAAAAGAATTACTAGGTAGGAATGCATGAACTTTTTAAAGACTTTCTAAATATACATTCAAATGGCTTCTGAGATAAGTTACAGTAATTTGTATTTCTATAGGCAGTGTATTACAATTTCAAACTTTACTGGTTCCTTACTTTCTTTAATATGACTACTATTTTTTAATAAGTGCTAATCTCTGGACCTTACTAGAAGAATGATCTTGGCCAAGTTTCTTAACTTTCTATTCATTAATTTTCTCATCTATAAAATGGGATAATAGTACTTATTTAATTAAGTTATTGTGAGGATTAAATAAAGCAGGTAAATCACTTGCCACAGTGCCTCGTACATAGTATTAACTCAGCAAATGTTAACTACTCATGTTTAAAATGTGCCAATTTGGGCTGGGCACAGTGGCTCACGCCTATAATCCCAGCACTTTGGGAGGCTGTGGGCAGATCACCTGAGGTCAGGAGTTCAAGAACAGCCTGACCAACATGGTGAAACCCTGTCTCTACTAGAAATACAAAAATTAGCCTGTAATCCTAGCTACCTGGAAGGCTGAGGCAGGAGAATTGCTTGAACCCGAGAGGTGGAGGTTGCAGTGAGCCAAGATCGCACCATTGCACTCCAGCCTGGGCAACAAGCAAAATTCTGTCTTGTGCCAATTTGGTGGAAAATGAGACACTTACTGCTTTAATTTGCACTTCTTAAAATATTTATGGGGATAAAAGTCATAGTTGATATAATGAACTGCTAGAATTGTGGATCATTTTGAATTAACAAAATGAATAAGCACTTAAATAATAAAACACATGCTAGATATGTTTCTAGGCTGTCATGTTTACATTTGCTCACTTAATTGTCTTAACATCCATATCACATAATAGGTACTATTTTCTGCATTTAGCAGATAAAGGAGCTGAGGCTCAGTAAGGCTGTTTACTTGCCATAGGTCACATATCCAGGAGGGGGCAGAGCTAGACTTTAAATTTAGGACATATAACTCTGAGCCCTGTTTTCTTTCTTCTTTACCACAGATGTTTGCCATTTTATTATATTGTAGGTCTCTTTAGTTTTATTACTCTCAAGTATATAATGACACTCATATTCGGTTATAAATAATCCAATATGATTAAAGATCCAAAACATGTAAATTAGATGTGATTCAAGATCATGTCTGTAAATCAGTGCTTTGAGTATGTTAGAAAATTCTTGAAAATATTAACATAAAAGTTTCAACAGACTTCTTGAAATCTTACTTGTGCCATCATTGAAAATTGGGCTAAAGAAAGTAAGCATCAGCCTAGTCCTTGACCAAACTTATCCAAAGTTCCAATGATCTGAATTACTTAGCTTTTACTGTAAAATAGAAAGAGGTTTGGCCAGGTGTGGTGGCTCACACCTGTAATCCCAATACTTTGGGAGGCCAAGGTGGTAGGATCACTTGAAGCCAGCAGTTTAAGACCAGCCTGGGAAACAGAGTGAGACTTCATCTCTACAAAAAATCTAAAAAATTAACTGAGTGTAGTGTGCACCAGTAGTCCAAGATACTTGGGAGGCTGAGGCAGGAGGATCACTTGAGTCCAGATGGTCAAAACCTCAGGGAACTATGACTGCACTGCACTTCAGCCTGGGCAACAGAGTTAGACCCTGTCTCAAAAAAAAAAAGAGAGATTTTACTTCTAACATTGATTAATATTGGCTGAAAAGAGAACTATTTGCAGAAAATTATAAACAGTTACAATAAGCGTATATAAACATAAACATCATGTTAGAAATTATATATAACATACTACTTTCTTGCTCCTTTTTTCTGTTAAAACTTTAACTTCCAACCTACAATTGAATATATAAATATTTATTATAATAATTTTGGATGAAAAATTATTTGTCACAGGTGTCAACATGAAAACTTAGTAGAACTGCTTGGTTTCTCAAGTGATGGAGATGACCTCTGCTTAGTATATGTTTACATGCCTAATGGTTCATTGCTAGACAGACTATCTTGCTTGGTAAGATATTTGTTCATCACAGTGTTTGGCTTTTTGTTTGTATGCTGGAATATTAATATTCATTTTGTTACTGGATTATTTAAATCAAATTAACTTTCATATTTCTTCTGCTCAATGAAAATTATACAGTTGATATGTCAACAGCTGGATTGCCATTCTATTAGGTGGTAATCTAAAATGTAAAATTCAGTCAAGACTATACTAGGGAGATGCTTTTATATGTTTTTATCTTCAAATAAGAAATGTAAGCACCCATTTGAGCTTATTTAGAGATTATTTTTAATAACTTAAAAATGTAGTCCTAAATTATTAGTGTTATAACATCATCTTCAGTTGTTGCCTAGAAAAATATTCTGTGTTATATATTCTCTGTAGATTTTTTATTATTCTTTCTTGTTTATAATTTGGTTTATTTCTTTATAAGGATGGTACTCCACCACTTTCTTGGCACTTGAGATGCAAGATTGCTCAGGATGCAGCTAATGGCATCAATTTTCTACATGAAAATCATCATATTCATAGAGATATTAAAAGGTAAATGCTACTGTTTAAAGCTTTTGGAAAGCCATCTTTAAAGAATAATTTGCTGTCACTCTATTCACTATTTACATGCATGTCTTAACCTAGTGCTTCTGGACATTGTCCCCATCACTCCATGGAAGCTCTTCTCACTAAGGACATGTATAATTTCCTTTATTCCAAGCCCAGTGACCTACTTCCAGCACTCATCCTATTTTACCTTTTTTGTTTCTTTTAATAGTAGTTTATTCTGTTCTTGACACTTTTGCCTTATGGAAATTAGTTGTTTTCTTAGTTTCTGAATCACCATTCTTTTCTGAATTACCTTTATCCTCCATGAGTACTTTTCAGTTCTCTTTCTTCTTGTGTATTTATCTAGTTAAATATTTACCTACTATAAGTAACATATTAATATATAGAACTCAACATCAATCAATTACAAAATAATAATAGAATGTTAATGTATATGGTACACACATATGTATATATAGTACAGTATATAGGATTAATATAAAGAAGGATTTCCACGAAAGTGATATTTAAACAGAGATTCAAAAAATGGGTAGGAAATAAGTAGGCACAATTTGAGGGTAGCTGTAGAATAGAAGATGGGGAGAAGAACATTCTAGGCAGAAAGAACTACATTTGTAAGACCAGTGGTGAGAGAGAATATGGGAGCATGATGAGTTACAAGAAATGAAATGTGCTCTGGGAGCCAAGACAGGAGGCATTTCAGGCCAGGAGTTGCAGACCTGGCTATGTTGCCTGGACAACATAGTGAGACCTCATCTATAAAAAAAAAAAATCAGTCAAACATGGTAGTGCATGGCTATAGTTCAGATGCTGGGGAAGCTGAGGAGGGAGGATGCTTGAGCTCAGCAGTTCAAGGTTGAAGTGAGCTATGATCATGCCACTGCTCTCCAGCCTGGGCAACAAAGCAAGACTCTGTCTCAAAAAAAAAAAAAAAAAGAAAAAGAAAAAAATGAAGTAAATGCATTATGACTGAGATGCAGAAAGTTATGGAGTGGTGGATTGGAGATATAATTACAGAGGTGTAGGAAGCTAAGTCCTATAGGACCTAATGGACCAAGGTAAGGCTTTTAGTTTTATCACAAGTGTAATGAGATACCATTGAAAATTTTAAGTAGGAATGTGACATCATATTTAAGTTTTGCAAAGACGACTTTGACTAGTGTAGAGAACAGTTTGTAAGAAGAGGCAGTTAGTAGGCTATCATAGGTGGCAGTTCATATGAAGAGAGGTGAGCAGATTAGAAAGATTAAAATGACAGAACTTGTTGATATCTTGGCTGTTCTGGGGGTGAGGAAGAGGGAAGTTCAGGAATGACTCCTGGAATAATGGCATCCAGACTTGCATTCTGGAATAATTATGGCATGATTCTCTTATATAGAAAGGACTGAAAGAAGACCTGGTTAGACTGGGGTTGGAGACGTGGTTAGAAAATGTGACTTATTCTTTGTACTTGTGTTTGAGGTTCTTTTAAGATATAGAAGTAGAGATGTTAGGCAGTGTGATATACAGATTCGGAGCTGAAAGTCTGAGCTGAAGGTATAAATGTATATGTTACTTGCATACAGGTGGTAATTGAAGTGACTGTATTCACTTAAGGGGAGATACAGATTAAGAAAAGGTCACAAGAGTAAGTCCTGAGTAACCCTAAGACTTAATGGCCAAATGAAAGAGATAAATCTAAGGAAGTACACATACAGAGAAAGGTAAGATGAAAACCTGGAGAGTGTGGAGTCCGTGAAAATGAGGAAAGAAAGTGTTTCCCAAGAGGGAGTAGTCAAAAAGAGTCAAGTGCTTCAGTCATTGGATTAGCATCACCATGGTCATTGGTGACTTTATGGAGACCCGTTTCCATGTAGTAATTGGCTTAGAAATCACATTGTAGTTTAAAGAGTAAGAGCTAGAGAACTGAGATATGAGCATAGACAAGTCTTTTAAGACATTTTACTGATGAAGGGGACAGCTAGAAATAGATATGTCATTCAGGAAAATTTTTTTTTAACAATAGCAGAAACTAAACTATGCTTATACGCTTATAGGAAGGATGCAAATTAAGAGGGAGAGGATATAATGGGTGAGGGAAATGAAATAATGTGTTCAGTAGGACTTCTGAGAATGTAGGAAGCAGCCCAAGCAGAGGAACTGACCTTAGATGAGAAAAGAAACACCATTTCTTGTCCTCCATGTATTGGTACTTTCTCATGTTCTTACATCATTGTCTCTTTCTCCCTGTATGTTCTTTTTTTTTTTTTGAGATGGAGTTTCGCTCTTGTTGGAGTGCAGAAGTGCAGTCTTAACTCACTGCAACCTTCACCTCCCAGGTTCAAGAGATTCTTATGCCTCAGCCTCCAAGTAGCAGGGATTACAGGCATGCACCACCATGCCTGGCTCATTTTATATTTTTTGTAGAGATGGAGTTTCTCCATGTTGGTCAGACTGGTCTCGAACTCCCAACCTCAGGTGATCCGCCTGCCTTGGCCTCCCAAAGTGCTGGGATTACAGACTCCAACCACCGTGGCTGGCCTCTCCCTGTATGTTCTTGCTAAGTGATATTATATTGATTTTAACTGCTATTTATATGTGAGTGTCTCTCAAATCTGTATCATTAGCTTTCAGTTCTGGATTTTTGGTATCCCCATACCCAACACACTTCATCTGGGTATCCCACAGTAGCCTCTAAATCAGCATATAAGAAATAAATTTCATCAGCTCTTCCCAACCTAAAGTCTTCCCACATTTCCTGTCTGATCAAATGAAGTCACCATTCATTCTCTCTCTCAAGCTAAAGACTTTCTCATTCTCTATAATGTGCTAATTACAAAATTCTGTTAAGTGAGCCTCAAAATTTTCATTTCCCATTTACCCCACTTTTATGACCATTTAGGCCCTCATTATCTCTCATCTGATTTGTTATAAACCTTTGTAGTCAACCTAAATCCAGTCTGTATCAGTTCTCATCTACTCACTACAACACTACCAGGTCATGGTCCTAAAAGTGAAGTCTAGTAACATCAGTTTCCTGCTGTGAAAACTCTGGCTGGTATCCTGTTGCTCACAGGATAAAGTTCAAATTATCTCCATGTTTCTTGTACCCTCATTCCTCGAAGTTGACCATGTATACCATATACCTTCATACTTTCATCACTTTGTACATGTTACTCCATTTGCTTGCAGTTCCTTTCTTTCCCTCATATAAATATCAACTTATAATAATCCTTCAATACTAAGCACACTTTTCACCTTCTGTTTGAAACTTTTCCTACTTTTTCCAGGCACATGGTTGTTCTCTCAGCATTTTGTACCTAATATTACCATTATGTTTTAAAAAATTATTTATGCCTGTCACAGATAAGATTTTAAGATTCCCCCATGCCCAGCAGGGAGCTTAAGTACTCTACAACTTAGGGAGTTTTCAATAAGATTTTGTTTAATGAAAGTGTGAAAGCATATAATGAATGAGATATTTTGGCCATATTTTTTTTCTTCAAAAGGTTCCTGATAGTACAGAAAAAAATGAATAAAGAAATGCATAATTGCGATACTTTGGTTGGAAATTTGTTTTTAAATGAATTGATAAATATTAAGAAAGGAATTAATAGCCGGGCATGGTGGCTCACACCTGTAATCCTAGCACTGTGGGAGGCTGAGGTGGGCAGATCACCTGAGGTCTGGAGTTCAAGACCAGCCTGATCAACTTGGAGAAACCCCATCTCTACTAAAAATACAAAATTAGCCAGGCTTGGTGGTGCATGCCTGTAATCCCAGCTACCTGGGAGGCTGAGGCAGGAGAATTGCTTGAATCCAGGAGGCAGAGGTTGTGGTGAGCCGAGATCATGCCATTGCACCCCAGCTTTGGCAAAAAAAGCAAAACTCTGTCTCAAAAAAAAAAAAAAATGGGAGGCCGAGGCAGGTGAATCATGAGGTCAAGAGATCAAGACCATCCTGGTCAACAAGGTGAAACCCCGTCTCTACTAAAAATACAAAAATTAGCTGGGCATGGTGGTGCACGCCTGTAGTCCCAGCTACTCGGAAGGCTGAGGCAGGAGAATTGCTTGAACCCAGGAGGTGGAGGTTGCGGTGAGCCGAGATCGTGCCATAGCACTCCAGCCTGGGTAATAAGAGCAATACTCTGTCTCAAAAAAAAAAGGAATTAATAAAGGTGCTTTGGAAGATTTTGTCAGAATTTACCCTACAATAAATTATTTGTGGAATAATTAAAATACCTCTTACTAATGTAGACAATTTTATTTCATTTTTATTCTTATAAATTTTTTCCTCTAGAAACATAAAAAAGAGGACAGTTGCTTCTCTTTAGCTATAATCTTAGTTCTAGCTTTCTTTCGATAATTTTCAGGCTTTTATGATGATACATACTATAAAATGTTATAATCTGTAAATATGTATGTACATATGCATGCATGCATATACATATATACATACATACATGCATGCATACATGCATCTAGCTAAGGAACTGTTTGACTTTTTGGGGTGGGGAAAACATTTTTTTCTTCAAACTTTACTTTTTTTTCAGTGCAAATATCTTACTAGATGAAGCCTTTACTGCCAAAATATCTGACTTTGGCCTTGCACGGGCTTCTGAGAAGTTTGCCCAGACAGTCATGACTAGCAGAATTGTGGGAACCACAGCTTACATGGCACCTGAAGCTTTGCGAGGAGAAATAACACCCAAATCTGACATTTATAGCTTTGGTGTGGTAAGTTCCATACACATAATTAGTAAAAAAAAATCATTCTGCTATAATTGTGAAAGTGAAATAGAATATTATTTAATACACCCATCTTGTTTAGCTCTCTTACGTAACAATATAAGTTTTTCGCATTAACCTCTACTTACACCAGAAAGTTTATGAAAACTCCTTCCAATGTGTAAAACTTTTGAGTTGATTTTTGAAATGACTATAAGAAATTATTTTCTTGCCATCTGTGTTTATGAATTAGCATGTCACATAATGCATTAAATGAATCATGTCATACAGTATATACCTTAGTCTCACATTTTTTGACATTTACTAATCTACCTATCTGTTCCCAATAACTTTTAAGATAGAGTAAGATATAGGAGGGTGGGTGGTTGGAGATGCCAGGGGCTTTTTCTTCCTTTTATTTTCTCATATGTGTTTCATATATGGAAATTTAACTTCATAGCACTGTGAAAATAAGGCATAGGGCTATAGAATATGCCTAATGTTTAGAAAATAATATCCTTCTAAGAGCCAGGAAATTATTCTTGTGAAGAATCCCAAAGAGGCAGGAAAAGGATTATATGTTGAGTGGGGCTGACTTTTTTAGTAAGTTTCCAATAGAGAAGTGCTGCTTATGGTCATGATGGGGTCCAAGATGTCCCTGAAGGAAGGATGGTGAGAAAAGCCCAAAGCTCATATTCTTTCCACTTAAATATCTAAAAGACATAGCTTTGTATGGAATGATTCATCAAATTTTATAAGCAAGATTCATATTCCTTCTAGTTTACATTTATCTTTGTCTTGATTGTTATATATCTAATTTATTAGTATCATCTATACTATACATATTTTTTAGAGACAAGGTTTCACTCTGTAACCCAGGATGAAGTGCAGTGGTGCCGTTACAGCTCACTGTACCCTCAATCTCCCAGGTTCAAGTGATCCTCTCACTTCAGCCTCCCAAGTAGCTGGGACTACAGGTGTGTGCCACCACAGCTAGCTAATGTTTTTTTTAAATTTTTTTGTAGAGACAGGGTCTCCCTGTTGCCCAGGCTGGTCTTAAACTCCGGGGCTCAAGTGATCCTCCCACATCTGTCTCCCAAAGTGCTGGGATTACAGGCATTAGCCACCATGCCCACCCTGTCTTGCATATTATATTAACGGATTTTTTTTTTTGTCTTCATAGGTTTTACTAGAAATAATAACTGGACTTCCAGCCGTGGATGAACACCGTGAACCTCAGTTATTGGTAATTGAAATATTTATTTTCCTCGGTCCTTTTTCTCTGCATTTGTAGTTGAAATTTGTATGTATAAATTTGACATCTAGAAATCACATTTTCTGTTGGCAATCTTTCCATTGGCTATTACGCTGTAGCATATGGAAAGAGCGTTAAATATTTTTCATTCTCAGCTCTGCCATGAAGTATTCATTCTTTGTTCTGATTTCTTTGTGGGTAAAATGAGAATAGAACTAAATGATTTCTGAGGTCCTCTTTAGCTTATGTTTGTTTTGTTACTTGCAGGGTGATTACTATTAGTAACAGTGTTTTCAGCATTTTCAGAAGGGAAAAAAAATGACTTCCATTCAAATGTCTATCAGAATAAAATTGCTAATAAAAGTTATCTACTTATTTCTATCATGGATTTTTTTTATTTACAAAGTTACAGTAAAGAACATACCTAATTTTCTATTGTTAGGAAAAACTCAAATCATGTTTTTCCTCTGCTGTCACACCACCACAACAATCATCACAGAAAATTTCTGTGACCAAATGTGAATGGGTAGGGTTTCTCCCCACCAACAAGCAGGCAATCTACTTTGCAGTGGAAGTCAGCTGGATGTCCTCCAATTTAATTATAACACTATGTTCCTGGAGATAGCATCAGAGTCAGATCCCACAGGTTAAGGGATCAGTCCCCAGGACTGCCATCCACCAGAATCCAGTTGCAAGTTTAGGTGCCCAGAACTTCTGACCAACTGCCTTCAAGTTGGAGTTTCTGTGACCTGCTTTTTGGTTATGAAGGGCTCAAGACTGAACCCAGATTGATTCTAACTTGCAGCATATACTTTGCCTCAATTTTCCATCATTTTTGCCTAAGACTTTTTCCTTGAAAATATATAAAAGCCTCAAAACTTTGGGTTGAGTAAGAATGAAATGCAGAAAAACATAGACTCTATCTCAGTCACAAGTTTTGCATTTCAACATATAATAGTGAAAATCATAAATATTTGGAGAAGGTTATACTCTTTCACCTATTCTTAAGGTTTGACTGTGATGTGACTCTAAAGTAATAAGATTTTCATACAAGCACAGTTAAAAGAAAGTGATCCTTTGAAGAACCCTTATGTCACTAGATTCTGCCATTGCCAAACATTTTCAGAGTTTGTCTTTTGAAAGTGTTTTTGGAGAGTTTACATCCTACCTCTCATGAATAGTTTTGTTTTTTTTTTTACCTGTATTAGTTTCCTAGGACTTCTATAAAAATAGACCAAAAACTGTGTGACTTAAAATAACAGAAATTTATATGCTCATAGATCTGGAGGCCAGAGTCTGAAATCAGGGTATTGGCAAGATCATGCTTTCTCTGAAGGCTCCAGAGAGAATCTTTTCTTGCTCATTGGATATAGGGCTTACCTCCAGGATTATCCATAATCTGGAATGATCTCATCTCAGGATACTTAATTACATCTGAAAAGGCCCTTCTTTTCCTGATAAGATCATATTCACAGGTTCCAGGAATTATGACATAGACATGTTTTGGGGGGCCATGACTCACTCAACTCTACCACCTTATTCCTACACTTCTCTCTCTATTAATTCTTTTTTATCATATTCTGCTCCCCATTTTTCCTCTCCCTTTTTCTCTTTGATTCAGAAATCTGAATACCCATAGAGAAGTTTGTTGGGTACAGGGAGGAGGAGTCTGGGTCTAGAAGTTGAAATTGCACCATTTGAAGCAAATCAAGAAGCAGACCACCCTGTGCTGCCCACCTAGTAAATGCTGCTGCTAATGGGAACATATAAGCAATTAGTTCATAACGTAAATATAAAAATTGAAAGGCAAATGGGAGATACTTGCACCCATTTGCTTTTCAGTTTTTATATTTATGTTATGAACTAATATATATAATTTATATTTTTATATATTATATATTTATACATATTTTTATATTTATGTTCATGTTATGAACTAATATATATAAATACATATATTTATATATTTAGACACACACACACACACACACACACAGTCAAGTGTTGCCTAATGACAGGAATACATTCTGAGAAATGTGTTGTTAGGCAGTTTCATTGTGTGAACCTCATATAGTGTGCTTACACCAACCTAGCTGATATGACCTACTACACACCTGGGCTATATGATATTGCTCTTAGGCTACAAACATATGCTGTAAAGCATAATACTGTCCTGAATTCTGTAAGCAATTGTAACACAATGGTAAATATTTGTATATGTAAACATAAAAGAGATACAGTAAAAATATGGTATTTTAATCTTACGGGACCACCATCTATATATGTGGTCTGTCATTAACCAAAATGTTAGTTTGTGGTAGACAGTTGTATTTATTTATGTAGGATTTATCCTATATGTCTTCAGTTCTTTTTTTTTTTTTAATTGAAACAGAGTCTCACTCTATCACCCAGGCTGGAGTGCACTGGCACAATCTTGGCTCACTGCAACCTCCACCTCCCAGGTTCAAGCGATTCTCCTGCCTCAGCCTCCTGCGTAGCTGAGATTACAGGCACACCACTGTGCCTGGCTAATTTTTTGTATTTTTAGTAGAAACAGGGTTTTGTCATGTTGCCCAGACTGGGTCTTCAATTCTTAATAAAGTTTTAAGATAGTAAAATGAGAGTGCATGTTATTACAAAGTAGATTAATTTAAATAATTAAACTGTATATTCTAATTTCTTTCACTTTGATTTGAAGCTCTTAAAGTTTTAACACTCATTTTAAAGCTAGATATTAAAGAAGAAATTGAAGATGAAGAAAAGACAATTGAAGATTATATTGATAAAAAGATGAATGATGCTGATACCACTTCAGTTGAAGCTATGTACTCTGTTGCTAGTCAATGTCTTCATGAAAAGAAAAATAAGAGACCGGACATTAAGAAGGTATGAATTTTTTATATTTATTTAAAAAGTGAAAGGGGTGGGGTTCATCATATTTTCTTAAGTGCACATTTCAAAGTAGCTGTGTAATATGGTTCTTTTGTTTTTTTCTATCTTTTTTTTTTTAAAGGTTCAACAGCTACTGCAAAAGATGACAGCTTCTTAAAACTTCATGGGACTACACTCTTGACTTTTTATATACACCTGTCTCAACCATTTTTTCAACTAATTTTTTTCCTAAATATTCTTCTTTATCTTTAACAAGGCAGCCTAGTGCAAGAGACAGTAGTTATTAAAGCATAGGTTGAACATCCAACATACAAAAATAGAGCCATCATATCAACACTTATCCCTACTCATTAGTATCACCCTCAGTTCTTAGAGTAATACCTGCAACATCTCCTTCAAGCATCACCAAACTCAGTTTGAAAATTACAGGGCTAGCAAAAAGAGCCTTGGCTGTATGTAGGGTGGAAACACTCTTATTTGAAGCCCAATTAACTCCACTACTAATTTGCTGTAAAGCTTTGGACACACACTTAGCTGCTATGAGCCACTAATAACATTGGGCTAATATCTGCTGTGCTTCTCTGACAGGTAGTCATGAAAATCAAATGATGCGAAATATATACAAGTACTTTGTAAATTGTAAAATGATATAAAATTTAAAGTTTATAGAGCCAGTTATAAAATCCTATTACTCATATTTTTATAGATTGTGTTTACAGCAATCATTTGCCACAAGTCAAATATCCCTTGATGTTACTGCCATAATGATATATCCATTATTAGATTATGTTACATGACAAAGTTGAAGAAATTTTGCAGATGCAGTTAGAATTCCTAAACAACTCCCTTTGAGACTATTGAAAGGGCCTGACCTAATCAGGTGAACCCTTGCAAGGAGGATTCTCCTTGTACACCTTGAAGAAGTAAGTACCATGTTGTGAGAGGGGTGCATTGGCTAAAACCTAAAGGTAGCCTCTAGGAGATGAGAGCTACCTTCCAGTTGTGAGCAAGCAGGAAAAAAAAAAAAATGGGACCTCACTTGCAATCACAAAGAATTGAGTTCTTCCAACAATCTTTGAGTGAACTTAGAAGAGTTGTCTGAACCTCAGATGATACCACAGCCTAGGCTGATGCCTAGATTTCAGCTTTGTCTGATTTCAGATATTATGAGAACCTGTCTATGCTGTGCTGGACTTCTAATATATAAAACTGTGAGATAATGGGTCACATTGGCCGGATGTGGTGGCTCACATCTGTAAATCCCAGCACTTTGGGAGGCTGAGGCAGCTAGGTCACTTGATGTCAGGAGTTCAAGACCAGCCTGGCCAACATGGTGAAACCCTGTCTCTACTAAAAATAAAAAAATGAGTTGGGTGTGGTGGTGCACCCAGCTACTTGGGTGGCTGAGGCAGGAGAATTGCTGGAACCAGAGAGGCGGAGGTTGCAGTGAGCTGAGATTGTGCCACTGCATTTCAGCCTGGGTGACACAGCAAGACTCTGTCTCAAATAAATAAGTTGCATTAAGTCTTTAAACTTGTGGTAATTTATTATGCAGTAATAGAAAACAAATACAGATACTCTCCCATGATGTTTTTCCCGTGACGATTTCCCATATTTACAGGTTCTGTGCACATTTGAGGGGTATGTGGAAATTATACAGAGCATATACAGTGGGGGACTTATAGTGCACATACTGAAATGTGGGGTTGGAGCCCCAACACAGAGTCCCCAGCAGGGCACTGCCTAGTGGAGCTGTGGGAAGGGTGCTGCTACCCTTCAGACCTGAGAATGGTAAAGCCACCAGCAACTTGCACACTGAGCCTGGAAAAGCTACAGGCACTCAGCTTCAACCATGAGGGAAGCCACGCACCCTGCAAAGCCACAGGGATGGAGCTGCCCCAGGCCTTGAGGGCCCATCCCTTGCACCAGTGTGCCCACAATGTGGGACATGGAATCAAGGAGTATGTTGGGGCTTTAAAGTTGAATGTCTTCCCTGCTGGGTTTCAGACTTGGGTGGAACCTGTTATCCCTTTCTTTAGCCAATTTCTCCCTTTTGGGACAAGAATGTTTTACTCAATAATTGCACCACCAACTATATCTTGGAAGTAAATAACTTATATTTTATTTCAAAGGCTCATAGGTAGAAGGAACTTACCTTAAGTCTCAAATGAGACTTTGGATTTTTGAGTGATGCTAGAATGAGTTAAGACTTTGAGGGACTATTGGGAAGGGATGATTATATTGTGCAATGTGTGAAAGACATGAGATTTGGGGGGCTGGGGGTAGAATGATATTGTTTGGCTATTTGTCTCCCTCAAATCTCATGTTTAAATGTGATCCCCAGTGTTGGAGGTGGGGCCTGATGGGAAATGTTTGGGTTATGGGGGCAGATCCCTCATGAATGCCTTAGAGCCATTGGTGATGAGTGAGTTCTCAGTTCATGTAAAATCTGGTGGCTGAAAAGAGTCTGGACCTCCCCTTTCTTTCTTTTGATACTGCTGCTGCCATATGATATGCTCCCCCTTTGCCTTCTGTCATGATTGTAAGCTTCCCAGAGCCTTCATCAGAAGCCAGGCAGATATTGATGCCATGCTAGTACAGCCTGCAGAACCGTAAGTCAAAACAAACCTTTTTTCTTTATAAATTACCTAGCATCAGGTATTCCTTTATAGTGATGCAAAAGGGGCTAACAACATATAAATTTTTAATTTTTAAGTTACATATTGTACTGTTTTTATTAAACATTTATTAGTACTGTTCAAAGTGCATAATTTGTTTAACCCTTTTAACAATCATGAATTAGGTAATAATATTCACATTTTACAGATGAGGAAATCACCCAAGATTATGTAGCTAATAAGTTGCATGCAGAAATCAGCATCTGGCATCAGTTGCAATCTTTACCATTAACACTATGCCTGTACATCATATTAATCATAATCATTTTCTCTGTCATGTGTTGAGAGCTATTGTGCCAAACATTGTGCTAAGTGTTTTATAAGCATGATCTGATTTGATAAATCCACAATGTAGGTTCTATTCTTTTACTTCTTGAGGAAATTTTGAGACACCCCAAAGATTTATTGTATTTGGACTGCAGTTCTCCACTCTTCCATATATTTGATGCCTTTTGCAATATGGCTTTGTAATTTTTCCCATCAAGAGATAAAATCTATTTCCTCAACCATTAAATTTGGGCTGGCCTTGTAACTTGCTTACAGCAAAAGTGATGGTCATTTCCAAGCCCAGCCCTTAAAAGCCCTTGTGCACTACTTCTCTCATTTGGAACCCTGCCACCGACATAAGAACAAGCCAAGGCGAACATGCTGCTGCTGACAGACCATGCAAAACAGAGACAAGGCATCTTAGATGAGGTCATCCTTAATCAGCCGCCTGCTGATTAAGATCACAGACATACATGAGACATGAGAGATCAACCAACTATAGATTTGTGAGGAAGGATAGTTTTAAACCACTACTTTTTTTTTTTTATGGTAGAGTCTTATTTTGTCACTCATGCTGGAGTACAGCAGTGTGATTCCAGCTTACTGTAGCCTTGACCTCCCAGGCTCAAGTGATTCTCCTGCCTCAGCCCCTTGAGTAGCTGGGAGTACAGGTGTGTGCCACCATGCCCAGCTATTTTTTTTTTTTTTTTAATTCTTGTAGAGACAGGATCTCACTATGTTGTTGAGGCTGGCTTTGAACTCCTGGATTCAAGGAATCTTCCTGTCTCAGCTTCACAAAGTATGAGATTACAGGCATAAGCTACCATGAAATTCACATTGGGGGGTAGTTTGTTATGCATCAGTATGACTAAATCATGACTGATTTAGTCATGTAGGCAGTAAATGGCAGTCACGAATACACACACACAAGGAAATGGCCCAAGCAGCTTGTCTTATTAATACAGCTTGGTATTAGAAAACCAAGAAATACAATCTCACCCCCGTTCATGGTTTGCCTCTTCCCCATTAACCATCCAGAGTTCACTAAGAAACTACAACCTGGCTGAATCCTAGCAAATGAGGGTGGTAGTGGAGCAACACTGACAGTTGAGTAAAGGCTGGTCTCAAGTCTTTTTGGAGCATAGAATCAGCTGAATGAGGATCCCTACTAGAAGGCATCTGATGCTCAGGAATGGATCTATAGCGGCACTTTGTGTGGTGGAACCCATGGCCATTGCAGGGCAGATTTTGCCAGTGCTAATGAGTTTTGCTGTGGCCAGAAATAGAGTGATGGAGGGTAGATCCTCTGGTGACCCACCACTGCTGGCATGTGCTCCTTTCACATCTGCTCTTCAAGGAAAGGTAAATTCATTTATTCATTCAACAAATTGAAAAATGCCCACTATGTCATAGAAACTTCTAGGTGTAAGGATTTAGCAGTGAATGAAGCTAAGTTTCTTGCCCCCATTGAACTTGTATTTTAGTGGAGGAGACAATATATGCACAGATATAGAATACCTAAGTGCCATGAGGAGGAATAAAGCAGGATTAAGGTGAGAGAAACAAGGCATACCATCAAAATAGGGAAATTAGGGGAGACCTCTCTAAGGAGATGACAGTGACACTTGAGCAGAGACCTGCGAGGAAGGCAGGTAGATATGGGGTTAGAGTGATGTGCTCTTGGGGCTGTGCTTCGTCTACCAGAGGAACAGAGAGCTGCAAGTGAACTGAAGCAGACTGATAAGGAAGGTAGAGAGCTACTGGGCAACAGTAAGATCCAAACTTTCTTCTACAAGATATTGCCACTGTCATAACTAGTACACGGCAAAACTTGTTTGTTGGCTGAATTGGGGTGGGGAAGAGCTGCAATTTATATAATTTAAGGTAAACTGTTCCCAGTCATGGCTAACCATGAATCATTTATGGAACTATTTGATTCCTGAACCCACCTACTGGGTCAAAATCTTGTATGAAGCCCAGAATTAGTATTTTATTTTAAAAAAGAACATTCCATCATTACAATATATGGTTGTATATGCAAAGAAAATGTGAAAGGATATGCATCAAACTAAAGTGCATACCTCAGGCACATTAGTTTAGTTCTAAGTAGAAATGTCTTAGCTAATGTTTAAAAGTTTTAACAGTGAGCCTTTCTAAAGCTATTTCTGCATCTTTTGTAAAACTGCTACAAAAGACATCCATTTTGTTGCATCTCTAACCAAAAGGATTTGATAGCAAATTGCACACAGTAGGAGTGCATTCAACATTTTTCAAATGAATGAATACAATAGCAAGTCTCTGAAGAGCTTAGTGTCAAGTAAATTGGTGCTGGGGTGCTTCTATCACAGAAAATGAATTAACTAACTCATGGCATTTTTATTATTGCTACAACAGGGGCAAAATTTTAAATTAAGCACCCTATAGTCATGACTATTCTTGCCTAGGTTTGAAGCTACTTAAAATCCTTTTTGGACTTAGGCAGACTAATTAACAAATGAATGAATGGGACTTCTAACCTATCAATCATCAGGTACTGAATTATGCAAAATTATATAAACATTTAAAAAAATTATAATAGAAAAACCAACAGAACATACACAACTTAAAGAGAAAAAAATTTTATTGTGATATAAAATGTACTTATAAAATGTCCACCAGAAGGCATGTAATTCTTCACTGCTATATAAATTTATTGGGAATATGTTATTCACCATCTAGTTATGATAATGCCACCTAAAACATACTGTAAACGATGAGTTATACTCTATAACAAATGCATCACTGATTTTCAGCAATCATTGGTTTAATAATAATTAGTTTAAGACTATAATCACATCTATACTCTGGAATGTCCATTTACTTTAATGTAGTGTAGAATTTAGAGTATAATTGCACATAGATGGTACAGAAAAAACATTCATTTCTATATTATTTTATACCTTCATGACAGGTAGTCTTCCTGACTGAAAATAACAGCTTTAGCTATGGTCTGCAACACAGCTCCAGGATTCTTAATGCAATAATTTGGGTGTCTGTGTGTCAGTCTACATGTGCACCCACGGAACAACTTATATCTTTAGTAAACAAGTGCAACATTATTGTCAGTTACTTTGCATGTTTAAATATTATAGTCTGATTATTTGTAAACAAACAAAACCCCACACAAATACTCTAAATTCTATTTTAAAAATCTGTCAACCCATAATTATTCTAATATGCTTTACTTACTTGAACACAAATTTCTGAAAGGTGCATATATTACCTTAGATAATAAGGTTTAGAAATGAGTGCTTCACACTATGAAATGTGCATTTCTGATATTCGATTTACGCAGCATAAAGTTTAGATCAAGAAATTACAAATCTGGATCCCCACAGTTCATTTATAAAATGCCTCAAAGTTATGGCTCTTGCAGCAGGTTTAACAGATTAACCATGAAGTGTTCTTGCTCCCTCTATTTCAAGTATCAGAGCAATACGAGGCTCAAAATCTCTCTAGGTTTTAACTGAAAATGCAAAGCATTAGAAAACAGTTAAACATGTTTTGAAATACAGTATTAATTGAAAGGAGATTATTAAGGTGTTTATCTGTGTTAGCCTGTTAAGTACTAGGACTTAAAATAATTTTAAATCTGAGTATTTGCTCAGAAGTAATAAAGAACACAATTTGCCTATAAACGTGTGGTTTTGGAGAAAAAAGTAAATCCTGATTTTTAAAACTCATTTTTTTCCTTTTGAACGATATTAATTTAAATTTCAATCTGAACATAAATGTTTGGCCACACAGAGCATCAGAAAGATAATTTACTAAGGCTGTTTAAAGTCCTTCAGTGTCATCAGAAATCCTGTAGTATAGAAAATATCTGGTACCCTTAAAGTTTCAGAGTGAGCTGATCTGCAATGTTAATGCTATTAAAAAAAAGTCAAATATAAAAGGCTGCTGCAATATAAAGCACTATTTCTAAAAGTTGCAGACATGATCCTACAGTCTGACAAGAGTTAGCACAGCTACTCAGAGTAAACAACTTCTGGCCTTTTCCGAGACACGCTAAAGTAATATGAGTATTTTAAGGTCTTTCTGTCCCACAAGAAAGTAGTAAGTTTATCCTTCAAGACATCAGACTGTCTAGAACTGGCCTAACTGTATAAAATTTTAAGAAGTATGTGAAAGTGTGGAATCAACACTATGAAAACAGTGTGACAAAATTAAACATTATGTTGAACCCCTTTTCTAGCTTTAACTCAAAAATAGAAATCATGAGTCTTCTATAACATTAATTTTAAAAACACACAGAAGTGAAAAGTGCTATTTTCCAAAAAGTACAATTTTTCCCTACTATATATCAACATGGAATGATTTCAGTTCTCCTGTACTAAAAGCTGGACTTTTAAAAAACTAGTATTGCAATGTTTAATGTGATGACTTTAATCAGTAGTAGCTTCAGTTTCTGCTGGGCCCCTAATTAGTCTCCGAATTCCTCTTTTTCCTGCAGGACCTTTTGGTTTTGCAAAACTTTGCTTGTGTGCATGCTGCTTGGGATGTACTTCTTCATAAAGGAAGTCTGCAGTCAACTCATCCCCATTGTCTATCTCGATCTGTAAAAGATAAAATTAGAAGCACAACATTCAAAACCTAATACAAGCAACAAGCTGGTTTTCATATATATGAATGCTCACAAATAAACACGTAATACTCATTCCAGTAAGGCAGAATCAAGGGTCATATGTTAACAGTTTCACTTTCTTCTTTTGGGAGAAGGGGCTAAATGAGTTCCTTGAATATATCATCAGCTACATTCACTTCCTTCTTTCTTACTGCTGCAATTTAAATATAGTGTTTAAAAATAGAAGCCACCATTATATTCTCAAGTTGCTCTGATACACGATTTATTCAAGAAACATTTACTCATGGCCCTTTTATCACTTGGGTCACTTGAAATCCTTCTGGAAGAGAGAGAAACAAACCATGGGCCGAAGGCCAAATCCTGCCCAAGGTAAGAATGTTTTACATTTTTTAAGGGTTGTTAACAACAATAAGAATATGTGACAGAGATTATATGGCCTGGCAAAGCCTTTACTTACTATTTGGTCCTCAGGAGAAAAAGTCAGCTGATCCCTGCTATAGAAGGTGCTACTCATGCTAAAGTGACTGATTCTTAGGAATTTAAAAAGCATGAAGGGTTCAGAATCTAAAAACACTGGTAGTTTTTAAGGACCTGTATTTTTATGAGTTTAAGGGCTCAAGAATACATCTTTCCCCATGCCTTATCTGTATTAAGAAAATTAGTAGCTTAGTTCCCAAAATTCAAAAGTTTATGTTTATTCTTCCCTTCCCCCAAACTGGAAAGATTCCCAACCATCCCATAATTTGCAGTCATAAGGGACATTGTAATTCCTTATTAATATGGAGTCCAGAAATAATTGCAAATCTGTAGCTCCGGCAGCACTGTCCAATAGGACTTTCTGCACTGATGGAAATGTCCTATAAATTCTGCACTATCCAGTACAGTAGCCATAGCCACATTTAGCTAATAAGCATTTGACATGAGGTTAGTGGAGTTAAGAAACATAACTTTAAATCTTATTTAAACTTAAATAGCCACATGTGGCTTACTAGAGAGTCCAGATACATAGAGAGATACGGATCATTATAGGTAATCCCCAGGCACTTAGAGGAGATCCTAAGGATTTAGGATGATAACAAGCAAAATAAGTATTTTCATTTATAAATCACAATGCATCATAAACTACATAGAAATGAAAAATCTAGCAAAAACTGAAGATTTCAAAATAGGTGGGCTACCTTTCTAATTACATCCATTTGTAGTTGTCTTTCTACAATTTCCAGCAGAGGGCTCTTGCAGCTAGAATACAGCATCCGTTCTCTTATACTGCATGTGTATCCGGGCATTGAATAAATAAAAACTGTAAGTTCAAATAATAACAAATATAATTAGCAGCATATCAGTTAAAGCAAGTACATAAAAACTTCATAAAACTATAGCTAAGCCCTCTGGGCAAGAAATATATACAAATATAGGGCTGATATACCAATAAACAAACTCAAAGTAACATGTTAAAAACAATGTATCATATACCTATGGATTCTAAATAGTCTCCTTCATGGGAATGTTTATATAGAAAGAAATGGTAACGAGCTGAATCCTTGGGAATCCTCTTTGGCAAATCTTTTAGTTCTGTATTTGTTGTGTTGGCCAAAATTATAATTTCATTTTTTATGTCTATTTCCTGCAAATAAGAAACAATAAAATACATTCATTAAAACCAGATATAAGGAAATTAAGTTAAAACATATTAAAAAAAAAAGAAAGAAATAAGAGGAACTTAGTTCTAGACTGTTTGAATTTTTTACAATGAATACTTATAAAATGAATTTTAAAAATCAGAAAGCACATTTAAAACTTAAAATCTATTAGAAATAAACCCTATATAAGCCATAAACTACCAAAAAGAGCAGCCATTTAATACTCATTATACATCTCTTACCAACTGCACATAGTTGAGCTGTCTGTTATTCAATTTTTCCAAAGCCTGAAAGGCTTCTCGAGAAATAGGAAATGCTACTCCTTGTAGTGTTTGATGCTTCGTGTCCACACCCACGTCAGTCTGTACCTAAGTATGACAGATTTAATTTACTGGTAAAGTTTAGCAGTTAGCAGTATCATATGACAAAAATAAGAAAACCCAACCTCTATAAAATAATATCATTCAACCCTAGCCCAACCTATAATTAAAATTATTTTTCACATTTGTTCATGGTCCTACTAGCATTTTGTCAACATGCAGAGTGCATGACACATCTTTATGACAATGTTGGAAGTGAACATTTGAATGAGTGTACAGTGTTAGTGGGGTTTGGGGCATTTTGTTTGTTTTTATGTTCGGTTTGGCACAATTTCAATGAGCTACACAAGCTCTTTAGAGTGTCATCAGATTACACCATTAATTATAAAATTTTACTTGACAATTTATAAACAACAATCTACATACAATATGTATAGAACTTTACTTTGTTCTGTTGGACAGGAAATGCAACACAAACACCATGCACTGAATTGAAAGGAATACAAACAGTGTACAAAGACACAACACAGCTCAACAAGTTATACTACTGCAGAAGTTCCAGACTTAAGAGATTTCTTTACTAAGAACATAGTGTGCATGTATTGAAAGAAGAGAAAGATATTTCAAGAAAGCATTCAATGCACATGTTTAAGATTTTTGCACTTGATAAATGATAGCTAGCATAGGGTCTCATTTGCCGTGTTGCAACAGAAAGTCCAATAGAAATTTTACTTTTAGAAAAAAATGAATGGAGATTCTACAGCATAAATGATATTGGTTAATGAAAACATCATAAAACATATGCGAATGCATACCCCAATATGATCCTCTGGGTTCTGATTGCAAGAAATAAAACAAACTATCAAACTTGTAAAAAAAAAAAAAAAATCACATAAAAAGCCCTACTCAAATAATATAAATTAAAATATGACAGATCCTTGCTACCAGTTTAATATTAAATAATATTCAACCATTCTCCAGACTGATTCCTATTAGTCTCTGACTCAGGCTAATGAATAGTGGTTTTGGCCACTTATTTAAAGTCCTAATAGAAATACAGTAGTTATTCCAGTATATTAGAATAGCTGCAGAAAACACATTAAAAATAATGATAAACTACAAAATAATATGGCTGAAATTTATTGACTAATATGCTCAGCAAGTACTCAAATAATCTTCCATATATATCTCTATTCAAGTAGTGTTCATAGAAGTTAATTTGTAGAAATTAACTTAGAAATCTCTAGAAAGCCAACAAAACGATAACCTGCTTCACGCAACCTTATTAGATATATTCTTTGCACTAAATGGGCAACACACGCTTTTTCTCTATATAATATTCAAAGTACAAAGTTAACAACGGTTGTACTTCAACAGGAAGATTTACTATTCCAACAGGAGATTACAGGAAAAGCTATTTATAAAATGCATATACAGTTTAATATTCATGTTTAACTTTTCTTTTCTGAAAACACATTAAGCACATAGCCTTATCTCTAAACTAAACAGAATAAACCTAGCTACCTAACTTCTTTAATCTCTAGTTACCTCCACATCTATTAATTAAAAATATGTTATTTTTAAACACTTAAAATCTTGCAAAGGTTTTGAAGCTGTAACTTACCTCACTGATTTTAATCTGTCGTAATTCTTCCTCAGCTGCAGTCAGTGGGGCAGGGGAAGATTGTGACAGCAAATATTTTTTATATCCATGCAATGATACGTCTTCCTAAAAGTACAGAATGGACTATAATCAATAATTCTCTAGAAGTAAAACTAGAGTGAAGTTACTTGAGGAAAAACAAAATCATTAACAGAAAAGATTTTAAATAAAAGTAAATAGCATTATGAATTTCAGTATCTTTTTACTTTTCTTTAATCCTTAATTTTAAGTTTCAAAACTTTTTAAGGGGAGTACCTACTGGTCACTTCCTGAAGTTTTATAATTACTAAATCTTTTGTATGAGTTTGGTACTGGTAAAGTGAAATACTTAACCTGGTCATCCTTTAAGTCTATAGGACAACTGTAACTAACTTCTGGGGAAAACTGCCCTGTGATTATCTAATAATCAACTGCCCTATGATTATCTAAAAAAAAAAAACTGCCCTATGATTATCTAATAATCAACATAATGATCTAATAATCAACATATTCAGATTCTGAATACTATGTTATAATGATTTATATAATTTCTTTATAATTATTCATATATTAAAATTTTCATATCAAAGGAAAGAAATACTACAAAGAGATCTACCTAGCATCAAAATTTTGTGATTTAGAAGACTGAGACTCATGAAACCGAGAAACCGGCCCACTTCACAATTAATGATGAACAAGCAATATACTCCCATATAGTCTTGTGCTCTATCCACTAGATTATATGACTTTCTGAATCAGAAAAGCTCTCTCTAAACAAACAAAAAAACTTCAAAAATATATTTCAATTTGTATATATACTTAAAAATACATATATTTACCATATAAATACTTTAAAAGAATCAGTATGTTTCAATACCACTTATTGTCAATGTCAAATAGATGCAAATGAATAAACTCAGTTACATATTCATTACAGCTAACTTTTATATCATATGAAATATTTCTTATTCTCATGTTTTCAGAATATCCATCTGAATTCATATCAATTACCTATTACCTAGGAGTTCTTGTCTTTAACCATTTTAATTGCAACATATAGAGTCCACATAAAAATATAATACCTTTACTGTTCCAAATACTTCATCTTTAATGTGGCCACCTCCAAATTCCTTTTTCAGAGTTGCTCTTGTTGCTGCATACAACATTTTTTGACGAACCTATTCAGTTGTGAAAGTTTACTTAGAAGTTTATAGACAAAAACATACGATTACAAAAGAAAGCACATTCTGAATATATTAAAATCCTGAAGCATATTAAAAATAAAACTAAGCATAAGTCCACTGACTATAATATGCTAAAGTACATGTGTAGAAATAACCATCATAACATGGGCATCTAAACTATCAACGGCTATTAAGACAGCCTTTAATTTACAATGTCACTTTGTTTTTTGAGACGCAGTTTCGCTCTTGTTGCCCAGGCTGCGACTCACTGCAACCTCTGCCTGAGGCAGGAGAGTCGTACAAGCGATTCTGCTGCCTCAGCCTACAGAGTAGCTAGGATTACAGGTATGCATCAGCATGCCTGGCTAATTTTTTGTATTTTTAGTAGAGACAGGTTTCACCATGTTGGCCAGGCTGGTCTCGAACTCCTAACCTCCGGTGATTCACCCACCTTGGCCTCCCAAAGTGCTAGGATTACAGGTATGAGCCACTGCGCCCAGCCACATTTTTTTTTTAAAGTTAAGAAAAATAAATTTTAAAAAATTCTTCATTTTTCAAACTCATGAGTTCAAGAATAAAAAATTAAAATGTGAGAAGCACTGAAATGAAGTAATTTTGATAGTGACATTCTTCTCAAAGCTGTATCAGGTATTAACAAATTAAGTTGTTAAGAAAATTCATGGCTTACAGATGGCATATTCCATCCTAGGAGGGAGGGACATAGGATGGAAAAAAATGTAATGTATACTATTATTAAAGTGTCTACTGGAAACTATGGAAAGCTACGAAAGATTACTACCAATTAACAAATAATTTCATAATCCCGCATGGTTAAATCCAGTATTTCTCTCAGACAGAACATGTGGAGTTAAAGAGGAATAGGATGATCTTTTGAGAACAATATGTAGATAACTTTAAAAACCATTATTTTTTAATAAGAAAAATTCAAATTAATTTTTTAAATATTGGGCTGTGTTCATATATTAATTTTTTCCATTTTTCTATTTAGTCAATCTACCACCAACTTTCCTAAAATACTTGTTTTTGTATGTAGGCCCATCACTTGAATGGTAGTGACTAATAAATATGTGATAATACTAAAAAAATGTAATATTATATTCAACTAGTTCTCGGAGTTACTACAATTATTACTCTCAGGGTCAAGCAGTTTGCATGGAGTCATTTTTAAAACTGCCACAAAGTAGGCTGGACACTGTGGCTGATACCTGTAATCCCAGCACTTTGGGAGGCCGAGGTGGGTGGATCACTTAAGGCCACGAGTTCAAGACCAGCCTGGGCAACAGAGTGAAACCCTGTTTCTACTAAAAATATAAAATTAGCTGGGTGTGGTGGCACATGCCAGTAATCCCAGCTACTCAGGATGCTGAGGCAGAAGAATAACTTGTGCCTGGGAGGCAGAGGCTGCAGTGAGTCAGGAGTGAGACTTGCCTTAATAATAATTTTTAAAAATTGCCACTGCCACAAATTTTTAAATTTTAAATGAGTAGTAATTATTTTGATTTCAAGGGCAAAACTCCTGAATCTGAGCACATTATTCCTGATTCCACATTATCAATCCAAGGATTTTCCTTATGATCATTCCCTTCTATGGGAAATGATTGTTGCTTTTTAGCGTTTATTTGGCCTAGAAATTTCAAAAACATCTTTCAAGCATTTAATGTCAAACAAACTACAAAAAAGTTACTTACATGAGAATGATCTGGAGACCATGCAATGAATATCCATTCATAGCCCTGGGCATTCTGAGAATCTAACCTGAATAATATATAGCACGGTTGTTTGTCTTCCAACAGGGGTAAAACAAAGGAATCATAATCCTTATCCCAGGAATCTGAAGGCTGACTATATGATCCAATCACAAGTTGCTCTATGAAAAATTATTTTTAGAAAGACAGGTAAATGGTTTGAAAAACCAAGTAGTAGTGTGATGAAGACTAGAAAAATAAAATGATAGTCATTTCCCAGTTACTATTATTCACATCAAAAAGTCAAAAAGCAAAAATGTAGCAACACAGAAAATAATTATGATATAAAGCATTATAAAAACAGATAACATTTTAGGAACATGGTTAAAATTTTTAAACATACACGGCCTAAGAAACATAAAATTGATCATAATAGTTGAATTGAATGATCAAATAATGGGTGGTTACATTTCTATTTTCCAAAATGTCTGTGCTTAAGTTATCCACAAAATATATTTAAACTACCATTCAAAAGTATAATTTCTGAAATTAACACTAAATTATACAGTAAGAAATATTAAAACCAGGTTTAACTCCTATTTATTTGGCCATAATGCTCCAGATTTAAACATTTGCCTAGATGGTATAGCAACTTTGAAATGCTATTTGACAGAATCAAGTAAAATTGTGAATCTACTTTGCATACAGAATCTCTTATACATAAGTACAAAGGTGTTCACTGCAGTACTATACAGTAACAGTGAAGACTGGAAATAGCCTCAATGTTCATCAACAAGAGACTGTAAAAACAGTATGTGGCATAGTCATATAACATTCTGTTCAGATTTAAAATGAATTATTGAGCTATCAAAACTAATTGCAAATGTAACATTTTCAGAAAAAGGAAAGATATAGAATAAGATGGTATCATGTAGTTTATGTGAACTCAAAGAGCAGTATACGATTATTTAGGGATACATATAAAAAGAGACTGCACAAATATCAAAACTCCTAATTGTAGCTGCCACAGGGGAAGGAGATCAGAAGTAAAATTGTTTAAAGGGGATGCTCTTATACCAGAAAAACACTGAATTTTCTAAAATGCTTGAAGTAAATATGGTAAAATGTTATCAGTTATTAATAAAGGGGAGATATAGGTATTTATGATATGATTTTAGTCTTTGGAATTTTCCTTATTTAAAAATTTTCATAAAACAAAAAGTAAAACTAGAAAATAATAATTTAGGAAATAGTGGCATTTTCCTTCTGTAGAGATGCTAGATTAACTTTTCCATTTTAATTCCTTAACTAGTCACTTAGGAAGTGATGGCATTTAAAGTTTTGGCCCAGTATTTTAAAAATATGCTGCTTTACAATATACTATATTCCTATTGAATGTTATTTGTAAACAAATGCATATTTTATAAACTATTCTGGTTTTAATATATAAGCAAAAAACAGAAAACCAGATTTAATTCCAGTTTGTGAAAGAACAAATTACTTTTCCAAAGCAAAATAGTTCCAGATACTTAAGAAGTTAGGCCACTGGAATATTTTAACATATTCTTTGGGATTGAGTAGCTATAACAGAAATTGTTCAAATTCCGATCTGCCTGAATTAAAAAATTCTACCACTCAACCAGATTCCCTGCTTAAAGAATTATATTTAAAGAATCAATTTGTAGTTTGTTATATTCTCAGAACTTTCCCAAAACAAGAAAGGTTGCAAGAAAGATTTCTGTAGCAAAGGTTGCAATCAAATGGAGAAAATGGGAGTTTGAAATCCTTTGTTTCTATTTCAAAACAAACTTTATTGAATAATTCACAAGTAACTATTGTTTTTGATAATCACCTGTTTACTGATTTCCATTCCAGAGATGGAAGCACTGACATTAGAAATGGACTGTGGTGCAGAAACTGAGACACAAAAAGTAAAAGAGGAAGAAGTCACATCAAAAAACATCTTTCTATCTCCCTGATAGTCACAGAATTGAGAATGAAATCAGGGGCCCATAGGGACCTGCACAATACATGAGAAATCCAAGTTACCGTAAGGTAAGATTTGAACTTGTTTCACATTAATTAATAGTTCAAATCACTGACAACACACAGTAAGTTTAAAAATACAACAGCTACTAATTCAGGAACAAAAAATATTTTAAAATATTTAACTAACCATTTTCAATAGATATTTTCAGAAGTCTGTACTTTCCATTTCTGGCTCTGGCAAAGATCTCTTTAACATCTTCACTTGCTGTGAAAAAAGATAAAGAAAGTAAACTTTTTATACTTACATATGAATACTTTTCTTTGCTATCTATGTGGGAAAAAATTATTTAGAATACAAAGAAAAAATCTGGAGCATGTAGCATCCTTATCTGTATTATAAAACTAATGGCATAAAATAATGAATACTGTATACAATTAAGAAACATAAACATTTTAAAAGTATGCTAATAATTTGAATCTGTTTTAGCTACATAATTTTGTAGCAGAAATAACACTGGGATGAATATACTGAAGTTACTCAAACCCAATAATGAGCAAGTTACAATTTTGAAAAACTTTTATTGCTCTTTGGAAAAATATTGAGAACCTGCTTTCATTCTCTAATTCAGTTTCAAGCTTATGATAGCCACCTTCTTCATCAATTCACTTTATTTTCCCGTTAAAAACAACAGTATATATCAAATATCCTAACTTGACTAAAGAAAAGCCAATGAAATGCATTCAATCTTACTTACTTCAGGTTATATTTTTCTAACTTGGATTTCTCAAAAGCTAGATTAAACTCATTGAATAGATATATATTTAATAACTAACCCTTGTGTCCAGTAAAGCTTCAGTTTCGTTCTAATTTCATTCCTGTGTTGTCTATTAACAGCAAGAAACCACTATTTAAGTAGGTAGTGCTTGCTATAAGTCTCAAGCATGAAAGTCAGTAACTACATACTTATATATCGAAATTAATACGGATAAATAAAACAATGCTTTCATATTTGAGACTACTTTGCTTTTGTGAGTACATGCGTGCAGGGGGATGTGTGGGGTGGTATCAAAAAATCTTTAAGATTAAAACATGCAATTAAGCGTTCATCTGGGAGAACTCGCAATTGACAGAGGAGGAGCTTGAGTTTACACTATAACTCGTTAAGTGATCGCTAGTAACCCGGGGATATATTATTTGACTTTTGATGAGGTTAGCACTTCTAGAGTGCCCAATTTCAAACCAGGAAATAATGGAGGTCAGCTATAACTGCACGTTCAACTGTCTGCACACGATGATTACGTGCAACCATACAGATCAGGATTTCAGTTTCCCTTGGGGAGTACCTAAAGATCAAAACACATGCCACACCCGGGATTTCTCAGAACATAATTCACTTTCCTATTTGGGGAGAAAATGCGGGAGAGTTTTGGAAAGCACTCCTACTGATGTGAGAAAGATTCTAGCATGTTTCTTTCTGTAATCAAAGTCCCGTAACATTCTCTTTTGGACCATGAAAAGGAAAACTCGCCTGGCTGTCGACAGCGTAGGGGAGCCCCAGTCGCCTTCACCGTCCCAGCTCTTCCCTACCTCACCTAAAGGGGGAAAGTTGAACTAATGTCGGGGACGGTGGAGGGCACGCCCCCTTCAACCAGGCCACCTCGAAATCCAACTTCCTTCGCTCCTCCGAATTTCGGGTCCAGCTGCAACGTGGCAGCAGCAGGGCCCGGGCTGAGAAGAGGACGCAGGCCGGGAGCGCCAGGGAAGCAGGAGCACGGAGAAGCACTGAGGCCCGGCTCGCCCCGCGAGGCAGACTCCCGGAGCTCCGGGTCCGACTCCAGCGCTGTCCGCCCTGCAGCCCTCCCGGCTCTCCCGAGCCTCTGGGGAGCCCCTTCCCTGCGGGTTGCGCCGGGCGCCGTTACCTTGGATGCCGGTCTGGTGGGACATGGCGGCGGCCGCTGGCTCCCGGCTCCGGCGCTGAGTGCAGCGAGCGGCCCCGGCCGGCGGCTCCAGGAAGTGGCTGCTCCTCCGCCCGCCCCGGCGCGTCATCCGCCCGCGACCTGCGGCCGCCCCGCCCCGAGAGGCCGACTGCGTGCCGGAGCGCCCCCGCCGATCTGCCCCTGTCCAACCCCCGGCCTCGCGACCCTGGTTCTCTGCCTAGGGTCTTGCCTCCGCTCTTGCTGCCGCCTCCTCTCCGGCTTCTCCTGGGGGAAAATGCCGCAGAACCGAGAGATCTCAGTGCTCTGACGTCTGCCCTCTGGCGACCCCGCCGACGCGCCATTCGCTACCTCAGCAAAGGGATGCTCAAAAACGGAAATGATCATTTTATCAAACAGGCATTTTTCAGCTTAAAAAAGATGTGCACATTATCTTTCTTGGTTTACTCTTTCTGTAATCGATACCATTTAGTGTAAAGTCTTCTCCTTGCTCCATTGTTTTAAAAGAATTAATATACTATAAACTGTCTCTCATCAAAATTTCCCACGATTTTAAATTAAGTTAATCTCAGACTGTTGACTTTTCTTTTCAGCTGGACACATTTAGAGACCTAGCGTATCTATCTCTTCATTCTAAAAAGAGACAGCCACTAAAAGAGAGATTAGCTGATTTGAGTATTCCTCTGTGGTCGATTATACCATTTTTTTTTTTTTTTTTTTTTTTTTTTGAGACGGAGTTTCGCTCTTGATACCCAGGCTGGAGTGCAATGGCGCGATCTCGGCTCACCGCAACCTCCGCCTCCTGGGTTCAGGCAATTCTCCTGCCTCAGCCTCCTGAGTAGCTGGGATTACAGGCACGCGCCACCGTGCCCAGCTAATTTTTTTTTGTATTAGTAGAGACGGGGTTTCACCATGTTGACCAGGATGGTCTCGATCTCTTGACCTCGTGATCCACCCGCCTCGGCCTCCCAAAGTGCTGGGATTACAGGCTTGAGCCACCGCGCCCGGCCCGATTATACCATTTTAAATACTGCTTTGCTTTAGGTTGGCAGTTTATTATTTAATCCAATAATTATTCAAAATTCACTTGGACAGATTTGTAAGGTAACAGCAGATATTACTTAAAAATCTTTTCCAATCCTGCTTTTAAAAACGTTTCCCTCTGAAAGGTAATGTTAGTTTTTGAGGGTTTTTTGTGGTTTTTTTTGGTATTGCTAGTTTTTTAGGGTTTTTGTTTTTTTGGTACTGCTTCTCTTCTGCTACTAGGTGGGAAGCTAGTTCTTATTTTGGGGGCCTTGAAGTGACTCACAAAATTATAATCTGCCAGTGAACAAATAATTTATTCAGTTCAATAATATAAGTGCAAATTAATCAGTGTTCAAATACTATACAATGTCTTTTTAATGAATGATTAACAGGCCTGCAATTGTTTTTCTTTACAAGGATCACAGGAAACAAGGTTATGTTCTATTCCCTGTTATCTGAGCTCTGTTTTTCAGACATATCCTCATATTCAGGAATAAACTAAATTTAATCTGAGTTTTATGACTTGTATCGATTTAAGAAATGTAGGGAGGAGTTTCATTCTAACCAAATTCTTCCTGACAAAATGGTTCACCCTGATTTGCCAGTTTTTTACTACATTGCTGAGCAGAGAGAAAATTGCATTGTTCACTTGCAGTATTTTGACTGATTCATATCCTGGTGCCTCAGGGAAGTTGCTTAAGAAGGTTGGCCTTGCTCAGAAGTACTGATGACCAAGATATAATTCTTCCATATTCGTGCTTGGGAAAGACCACTGTTATGCTCAGTCTTGAAAAAGAGGGATGTCCATTTAGGTTGGGACCACCCTAACAGCCACCAGAAAGTGCTAATTTACTGCCAGTACAGTAGTTTGACTTAAAAGCTGCAAGGGTCTTGGTGCCTTGCTCTGCTATAGCCACAAATATTTTCCCCCTTTTCTTCATCTATTGTGTCTCCATTTAGTGAACATTTGCCAGACCTGTCATGAGAATAATACTTTAGTGAACATTTGCCAGACCTGTCATGAGAATAATACTTTAGATTTGCATGGTAGTTTACAGTTTTCAAATAATACATAATACTATTTAAGTACCAATGTAATGCTGTGTGATGGGCTGAACAAAATACCAGGTTTTGTTTTTTAACTTAAAAGGTTTGGAAATTGAACCATAGGATGGGGAAATCAGTAGGTTTCAAGGCTAAGACAAATGTCTGTAAGAAGCAAACCATTTTTAGACAATGTATGCAGATAAGAGGGTTTATTATGAGGCTACTGGAGAATCTTATGGATCTTGACAACGTGGTTATCACTTCTGCTTTTCTCTTCTTTTTTTCCAAATAGGCTGTCTGTATTTGTGCAGTCAAAATGGCTGAATACAGCTACCCTACACTTTCCAAATTGACAGAGTTGTAGCTGCATGCAGAGATTAAATAGCTCTTCTAAATCCGAGTTTAAAGTTCCTAAGAGAAAGCGTGTGAATGATGCTGTGTGGCTTATGTCAAATCATCCTTGGCCAAGCTGGCTGGTTTACCCAATACACACTGCCCATGAAAGGCAATTATCACAGGAGGGGAGATGAATCTTGGGTGTGGGAAACAGGCATAGAATTCCTACTTTTTATAATTTGTTAGAGCTAATGTTTAGAACCTATAATGGTGGTCACAAAACACAAATGCTTATAGTGGCAGTTAAATAACATAAATGATTGCATAATAAATGGAGACTGTGGCAATGAGAGGGAACACAGGATCTCTCTAAAAGGAGCTACTACTAGGCCAGGTGGGGTGGCTTGCCTCTCTAGTCCCAGCTTTCAGGAGGCTGAGATGGGATCACTTGAGCTCAGGAGATAGAGGCTGCAATGAGCCATGATCGCCCCACTGCACTCCAGCCTGGGCAATAGACCCTGTCTCAAAGAAAGAAAAAAAAAGAGCCACTACTGCTCAACTCTAGCTGGCTGATGCTCTGTGGGAATTCAAGTGCAAGATGACCAATCTTATAATTTGCAAGTGATGTTGGAACTGGGATTTTATGTAAAATCTATTTCAATTATGTAGGAAAACAAAACAAGAGGACTGTAACTGCAAGTCAGATTTGACCTTTGAAATGCAGTTTAGGACTTCTGACTCAGATCTTCTGTGTGGTCAAATGCCAAAGAATGACATTTTAAAGTCACACCCTCCATAAAGTATTTTTACAGTAGAAGAGACTATGATGTGTGTCACATTAATGTAAGCAGTATACATGTTTGTGTATAGTGCATGTACACATGAAACTATAAAAGAAATTCATACATCCATCTTGTTTCTTCTCTGAATTGAAATCTTTTTGTAGATTCATTTCTTCTTTACTTGATGAGGTAATTATAAAGAGCTGCACTTTTTGCATTAGATTTTCCTAGAGAAGAAACCCTGCTGTAAATTTTTTAAAAACACATAGAAGTTGTATGACCATGAAGAACATTATTTAACCAGTTTCCATTTTCTCTCTTGTTATATACCCAAGTCTCATGTTTGTCATGAAAATCAAGTGAGATATGACTTTATGAAGCTCTAACATATATGATATGCTCAATGTATGTTGGGCTTCATATTTTGTTAGAATTAAATCTAACACAATTCTTTATAATACAGTATGTTTCAAAATAATAAGTCACTTAAAGCAGTGCAAATGGAGTTGGATTGAATTTCCAACCTCAAAAGCAACCATCCAAAGTTGATTTCTTATATAGGTTCATAAACCCACAATATCACTGGGCCCTGTGAACTGCTGTGTTTTATGTAACACATCCTTAGATTTATAAAGCATTAAATAAGAAAAATAATCCTTTGGATTATAAAAAAAATGGGGATCAAGAATTAAGTAACATACCCTGACTGATATTAACTTTTATTAATGCATGTAATTATAGCCCTCAACAATTCACAATAAGCACCTGACAAGATTTACTAAAACAACTTTTCACAAAATGGAATATATAAGAGAAAATTCTTTCATTCCTATTGGACTCAGTTGTGCTTGAGAAAACAGAACAAAGAGTCTGGGTTAAGGAATAGTTCAAGCAAATGATATTTCTTTATTATTTTCCCAAGTAAAATCTAGACTGAAGTAATGTTAATAAATGATACATACTTTCCAATGAAAGAAACAGGGAACACTTTAGTTCTAAAGAGCTGTTGATAATGATAAGGATGCATATTGGAATCAAAGTGCAGGAAAGCACAAAGCAACCAGCTTTTTGATGTATTATTTATAGTGAGATTTCCACGCTGGGCTGGAGAAGTGCCTTAGCAACAGCATCTTGAATCTCTTTCTCATTATCTCTAACATGTCATGTGGGGTAGGATGGTTTAAATGCCTAATAGGAATATTTGCAAATCACTTTGAACATATTGCTCTCTTTCTTTTTCTCTGTTTCTCTGTCTTTGCTAGTGATGCGAATTAACACCTAAAAACCTCCCCTAACGTTTAAATAGCATGTACAGGAGATATTCTCTCATACTGATACAGGAGATATTCTCTCATACTGATACAGGAGATATTCTCTCATACTGATCCACAAAGGGGGACCACCTTCTATATCCTTTATGTATTTCTGCAATCACAACACAGGCAACTCCAGACTTTCCATATTAAATAAATTGAGGGCTAGAATCTGCAATCTGGTGGGAAGATGGTGCAAGGGGAACTGTAAGCTGAGCTTGCATGCCAGGGTTTGTTTGTTTTATTCTGTTCTGCTGGATTTTTTAAAATAAATTCAAGAAAGGCATTCATAGCAAATTGGCAGGCAGGGCGAGAGGGCATGGATGCTCAGTGAGATTACAGGATAATTAAAGCCCCTTCACTTCCAGCCTAAACTACTCTTTGGAGCTGCCTGAAAATCATAGCCTCATGTTTGGGATCCAGAACAGATTAACCCTTTCACTAAGTGCTGCTCCACAACAGCTTTATCATAAAGCTTCAATGTATCTGTTATGTGTTTTCAGAATAGGCTAGGTCAGTATGGTGACCTTTATTTAGGGATGTGCCAATGAAGGAGTTAAGTCTTACATTTTATGTTAATAATGGGAACAGTAATATAATGAATTCCAGAAAAAGAATTATTCAAAAGTCATTCATTAAGATAATTATATTGGCACATAGGTGTTGGTAATGCTTTAGTGATAGTTTTCGGTAGACAGTTGCTACAAAATAATTTTTATTCCTTAACAACACAACAAGATTTTATTTGATGTGGCAAGGTGCTCAGCTAAAAGTTCACATTTCTACTTCCTTTGCAGCTAGATGTGGCCATGTGAGTAAATTTCAACCAATGATATGAAAAATTGGATGAGTCGTCTTGAAAAGTTTCTTAAGTGGGGCTAGATAGTGGATGATGATCCTTTTCTATTTCCCTACCCCAACGCCTGTTTTCTGTTGGAATGAAGGTGTGATGGCTGGAGTTTCAGCTGCTATCCTGGACCTGAGGCTATCTAAATGATGAAAACCACAAATTAGGATCACGGAAAAGAAAGACAAAGAATCTTCTGTGTCCTTGTTGACTGTCACTCTCTCCTACCAGACCTGGCATGCCTCCCTCTAGAATTGTCTTACATTCAAGAAGAATAACTTTCATTCTGTTTAAGCCACAATTAATTACCGTCTCTGTTACTAGCAGCCAAATATATTTTGTAAGTGAGGCATTTTGTTTTACCAAGACTGTTATGTAAAAATATCCTTCATCATACAGTTTATGGAGTGAAATCTTTCATAGCAGGTTGGTACAGCACGGATGCTGTGTTATCAAATTCATTTGATTCCTAAATTTTAGGTTGCAATTAGTGAGAATTTGAGCAGCAAAGGACACATATGGTTTCAAAGTTGAAATTACAGCAAGTTAATCTACAATCTCTGCACGTAACAAGATAGTGGCAAAAGTTTCCTATAACTTTGCTAAATAGAGAAGCAAATCAGCTGAGACCTGAAAATATTCCTTTGCATAAAAGCAGCTAAATGTGCCTTGGTTATCAGATTTAGAAATACTGTATATCTTTCAGCATATATTTCTGTATTCTTAAAACTTTAATGAGATTCACTACTATAGTAAATGAAAAGATTGTAAGAGATACATATATTTTCTGAATTTCGACATTTTTCTTAAATAGTGACTCATCCCAAGCTTATATAAAAATCCAAAAAGTATTCACCATGTGAAAAAAAATGTTTTGGATTCTATTTGTTGAGTAGCATTGCTAAACAGCTGAATAGTACTGTGAACAGACATCAATAGTGTCTGAATTTATGATGTAATCTTACAATTCTGATTTGTACTTCATTTTTTCTTACCTACAGGCTTAGACTTGACACTGCTCTTTCTTAAATGAATTCTCAGAGACAGCTCCTAAAAGAGAAAATCCCTGGGAACAATTTCTCTCTGGCCTTTCATTTCAGCTATGTTTGACCTGTTGTCAATGGAAAATTAAGCATATTAGAAGAGATTGACCCACCCTTTTCTTTGTGTTCTTTCTCTTTTCTCACTTCAATGCAGCACATTTTACTACAATTAATGTGCACCTTGGATTTACTACAGTGAAAGGAAAGTGAAGGATATATTTATATACTAGTGAGAGAAATGTCAAATTCTTATTTTTGTGCTATTCAATTATCGGATTGGCAAAGGTTTCAAAAGTTAACCTTACTCTTCCATGTTCTTCTTGTTTCTGCTCCCTGGTCCACACTAGCCCTTACCCTTGACAATTTTGATCAATCTTATTAAACCAGTTGACTTTGATTTTATACTAGGCTCGGCTCTTATTAAGAAGAAGCCGAGGTCGGGTGCAGTGGCTCATGTCTGTAATCACAGCACTGTGGGAGGCCGAGAAAGAAGGCAGGAGTTCCAGACCAGCCTGGGCAACAAAGTGAGACTTCCTACTCCTCATGTCTACAGAAAGTACACACACACACACACACACACACACACACACACACACACTAGCTGGGTGTAGTGACATGTGCCTGTAGTCCCGGCTACTTGAGAGGCTGAGGTGGGAGCATTGCTTGAGCCCAGGAATTCAAGGCTGCAGTGAGCTATGATCATGTGCACTATACTCCAGCCTGGGCAACAGAGTTAGATCATGTCTCCAAAAGGAAGAAGGAGAAGGAGAAGGAACAGGAGGAGAAGGAGAAGGAGAGAGGAAGAGGGAGAAAGAAGAAAAGGAGGAGGAGGAGGAGGAGGAAGAACAAGAGGAGGAGAAAGGAAGGAAGGAAGGAAAGAGAAAGAGGAAGTAAGGAGAAGAAAGAAAGAGAAAAAGAAAGAAAGAAAGAAAGAGAAAGAAAAAAAGAAAAGAAGCAGCACCAGCAGCAGCTGAGTCTGCCACTCAAGTTCCCAGATTCAGTTTTCCATTCAGGCTCCCAAGAGCACTTTTCTGTTTGGATTCCCGTTACTCACTGACTCAGTAGGTCCATCCCAGTCGCCCTCATACTCATACTCCTACCAGCCTTATTCATGATCCTGGATGCTATTTCATTCGGGTTTTCTGAATTGGTTTTTCTTTTCTTTTTCTTTTTCTTTTTTTGAGACAGAGTCTTTCTCTGTTGCCCAGGCTGGAGTACAATTGCACAATTTTGGCTCACCGCAACCTCTGCCTCCCAGGTTCAAAAGATTCTCCTGTCTCAGCCTCCCAAGTAGCTGGGATTACAAATGCCTGCCATTATGCCTGGCTGATTTATGTATTTTTTTAGTAGAGAAGGGATTTCTCCATGTTGGTCAGGCTGATCTCGAACTCCTGACCTCAGGTGATCCAACCGCCTTGGCCTCCCAAAGTGCTGGGATTACAGGTCTAAGCCACCATGCTGGCCCTGAACTGGTTTTTTTCTCACCCTTCAAATCCGGAACTCTTTTTCTTTCCCTTTCTCTGAGATAACGTTACAGTTTATTTCTTCACACTCTGGCCCTTTGGTGTGCCAGCCTCTGTGAGTCTCATCAGTTCATTTCCCTAGTCAGTGTTTTCTACACTCTCAAAGAAACTCATTTCAAGGCCCTTCCTTACTCAGTGACTGTTGTTTGTTCCTGAATTGTTCTTTCACAAACAATAGCACAGGTCCAGTTAAATCACATTTCACTTTCCTTGGCTCTAGTAGATAACCTCCAATTCACTTTAGCCTCCATATTTTTTGGTTTTAAACTCTGTTTTTCCTTTCTCTCTTCCTTTTTTTCCCTCCGTCCCTTCCTTTCTTTTACAACCATTGTCAGTGCCCTGATATTTCCCATTTTTTCTAGCTCATTAACAGTGAAGTGGGATAGAGGGCAAAGATCCCTCGTAGATTTTCAGGTATAGTCACATTGTGACAGCACATCTTAGATGTTTATAATGGAGATGGACTGACATGTTGAAAAGAACACAGATCTTTCTGTTCTGCATCTCTGGTCTGGAACAGGAATACATTTAAAATTATATGTGATTTTCATTTAAAAAATACAGCTTTAAGTGAGCTGAATTTCACTTTGAGGAATTTAAAGTTTAAGTATACATCAGAGAGGTTTTCCCCTACAGAAAAAACTCACTTCCATGACTTCCTACTTGTGTGATGTTGAATGGGAAATGGTCAAAGGGAGCAAGAAGGGACCACAGCAGCAGGGTCGTCTCTGAACAATATTATCCCAGAATCGGTTTTGGTGCTTTGTGGGGCTGTTTCTATTCTCTTCCCTACCATCCTTCTAACATCATAGCTTATTTGTGACTTTCTTCCCATTGGCTTCTCTAGATGTTATCTCACCTAAGCCTGCTGGTGCTGGGCCCTCTATTCTGGGCTGCACCTTTCCTTTCTCCTAGCACAGCTAACTCATCCAGAGTCAAGCTTGTTCAGAATACTTGCCAGGTAACTGGAAGCCAATCTGGTAAACTAATTCACCACATGGAGCTCATTCACAGATTCATCAAACATTTATTGAGCACTGCAGCTCCTGTGGAGATGTGAATGGCTGACCAAGACTGTTCCACTGCATTACCCGTGTACAATGCAGCAACCTTGGGCTTTGGGGTCAGACAGTCCTGGGTTTGAATCTTACCCTGTCACTTGCTAGATGTGTCATCCAGGAAAAATTCCTTCATCTTTTCAGAAGTCTCAGTTTTCTCATCTGTAAACTGGGAACAATAATAACTTCTTGCAGGTGATGCTGGGTTTTAAGGACAAAGAGATTCAGTGGCTAGCTCCTAGTCAATGTTAAATAACTAGTGCTTGTTATTAAATTATTGGTTGTCTTTCTCATTTATCATATATGGAGACCTTTAATGCTTTAACTTTGGATACAAATTGTCAGTGTCTTAACAATTAAGAATTTTAAGTGTTGTAACTAGTTGGTAAGAGCCATTTAGGAAGTCAGGGAAGTCTTCGTCTGCCTCTCACCCACACCAGTTATCTCAGTTCTGTCAATAGAATACCCCAGTATCAGCTGTCTGAGGAACTTATGCAGAGTGAATTGCTGAAGACACAGGAGAGGTGTTATAAGGATACACAGAGGTACATTTTCAAATGAGGCAGTCTGGCTATAAAATACCGGGAAACAGCAACAGCAGATCGTGAAGTGAAAAATAGGTCATTTGTTTGGAGTCAAGGTGTCAGGTAGCATACAAGGTGAAGAACCCAAAGCCATGAACAGTAACAGACTGTAAAAATTGCTACAGCAGCCATAAACCAAAGGGCTCCCTTTTCACATATGCCGGATGGGGAGAGCTGCTGATCATGCAGCTGTTTTGTTTTTGTTTTTGTTTTTGTTTGCCACACTTGCACACATGCAAAACGACACCATCAGCTCTCAGTGGCATCGTTTTGAACATTGATGACAATGATAAATAGAGACCTGATAGCTGGCTACCCACAAGGACAGGAAGGCAGTGCAAGAGAAAAAAGGATAAAACTCCATTCCTTTTGTACCCAAATGTGTTATACTTTTCAAATGTTTGCAGCTTCAAATTTTAGTGTGTTAAATTTTGGAACATCTAAATAAAACATCCATTTGTTTGCATATTCTTGTATATTGAGTAGGCTTTCTATTATCTTAGGTAGTTTTTGTGTCGTGAAGATTTTTTGAAATACTTATTTTGTGCACATATTGTAAGAGTTCTAAGCTCAAAGTCTTTGGCTGTCATTTCAAATGGCATTTGAGCAGTCATCTGGGGTTGTCAGTTTGGGGAAAGGGAGGAGATAGACAAAATGCCATTTGTCTTATTGGAGGTAATTGTGGGCAAGGTGTTCTGTTCTGCTTCATTATATTCCAAACCACTTCGTTTCCTTCCACATCACAGTTAGCTCACTCCTGACTTTAGTCACCTCCTGTCCACTACCCATGACGTTACCCACCTCCTGTCCACTACCCACAACATTACCCACCCCCTGTCCACTACTCACGACTTTATTCACCTCCTATCCACTACCCACGACGTTACTCACCTTCTGTCCACTACTCATGATTTTACTCACTCCTGTTCACTACCTATGACTTTACTCACCTCCTGTCTACTACCCAGTCTAAAACTGGAGAGATGGTTGAGTATTTGGCAGAACAGGGGTTTTGATAAGCCCTGGATTTGGAAACTATCTGCAAAGAAAGAAAAGACTTAGCCATCATATGCCAGTGTTTCACCTCGGTGATTTGATTCAAGCAGAATCCTCCAAATTTCTTAGGCTTTTAAAATTAACTGCACTATGAACTAAACATTCTCTGAAGTGAAACATTGATATTGTTGAAGTTATTGAAAATAAACTACCTGAGACCCAAATTATAATATGATGCCAGCATTAATTTATCTGACATCTGATGTATATTAATTTTATGCAAGGTGGTATAATTAACATGATGCACAACCTGAATGCATTAAGAGTTTAGAATAAATTGAAGTTATTTGGGAACTGGGAGCTGTGAAAGAATGCAGAAATATCCTGGCTGTCTAGCTCTGTTAGCCATCAAAGAGCACACTTGATTCTTCAGCATCCTGAGCAGATTTAGGGCCTTTGAAAGGCCCATATTTAAATGAATCTAAATACTGGTTCTAATATGCTCTTCTTAAAATAGAAATAAGTGACAGAATTGAGTAAAAATTCATAAGGTTTTAAATTTTCAGGAAAACCAATTTGGGTAAAAACTGTGCCTGTTAACATACACTCAGAAAAATAATCTTTATGGATAACTGTCAAATGTGTTGGCCTTACCTGAAGGGATAATGAGCTAATTAGGGAAATATATTTCTGCTATAAGAGTTCTGAATTCAATCACTATGTTTTGGAAACATAGTGATTGAATAAAAACTCCTCTGGGGAGAATAATGAGGATGATTTATGATTATATGATTGAAAAGAATATATACATTTGTTTATCTCCATTTAGAGTCCTGACTTGATAAAAGCAAAACTTGAGTTTATAAGCTTAAATGACTGGAATGAGCTTAGGATTTTTATATATTTAGGCAGCACCTAAGAAACTCTTCCATTATTGAAGGCAGTGGAAACTATTTAAATATTTCACAGTGGATTTACAAGTAACTACATCATTCTTTTGAGTTAAGAAAAAATATCACCTTTTATTTTTCAGGCTATAAATTATGTTAGTATATGAACACAGCCATCTTAGAATATTTTTGAAGGCACACTGTATTAGATTAGTTGATTCCACTTAGCATCAATGCAGAAAACATAAAAATACGCTTCTTTTCTAAGCTCAGGATTAGACTATGAATTATTTCATAATTCCCCGCTTGCATAAAATTTACTCATATCAGCTATTTTAATGCAAGCATAAAGGCTTTATTCTTCAGAGAGTTTAATATTCAAAGTAAATTTAGAGTCAGATCTCTGTTTATCTCATTAGTGATTATGCTATTTTTAAAAAATATACAGAAACAAGGAGACTTCATGTCCACTTTTGACTTCTCCTACTTGAAAATATGTACTTAGTTATAGCACAGGTATATACTTGCTCTTATTTAGCATCTCTAAAACATAGGAGAGAAGGTTTCACTTTTCAAGGATGCCTCTCTGATGAGTTTGTAGAATCTCAAGTGCACCTTCATACTGTTATTGAAATAAAGGACTTTGATTTTTCTCCTCTTCATACATGTTAAAACTTGCAGACACAGTTACACAAATAGAGTCTCGCTCCTACCCATTTATATATGATAAACTCTAAGTGTTTGAGTAAATCAAATTTCTTGTGAAAAGAGAAAGTACATATAATTACTGACATTTTTTTCCTTCCATTTACTGGAAAATAAAATGAACCTTTACACACCTTTTTTTCTAATTTAGAAGCAGTCTGCACCCCTACTCCCACACCCCACCCACTTTAACCTACTTTTCTTACTTTAAAATTTGTATCTGTTCTTTTAATCTTAACATTTTAATATTACCCTTATAATATCAGTTCAGATTTTGATATATATTTTAATGGAGTCAAAAATAGAGATTAGAGGCCTATGTACATCCATAATATTTTAAAGGAACCACATAGCTTCATACCTCTTTCCACTTTTTGTTTCTTCCTATAACTTTCTTTTTCCTGCCTTGTGACTTATTCTTTCAATTTGAAATACATCTCAGTGCCACATCACAATAGCAAAATCAGTAGGGTTCCCATAATTCTCCATGATGTGATACATAGACAAAGAATAAAGGGTTAACAATAAACTAAAGACACACAATTGTACGGGGAGAGGCAACACTTTGCCACAGCTACAGATTAAGTCACTGAATACCAGGCGGAGGGGAAGAGGGAGGGAGGGATTTGTTGAACCAGTTGTTTGATTGTGGACCTAAAAATCCACTTTCTATGATGTGCTGTAGACACAGTGTATGCCAAGTTCTTACCTGCTTTCTTGCTTCTTAGTTTTGGTAAAGGAAAAAGAGTGAAGGCCTCCACCCGTCTTCAAGTCTTTCTATTTATTGTAGATCTTTCTGATTTTTGATTCCAAAGTTTGGTTGGTGGGGCAGACTCCACTGTAAGCTGAACTTTCCTGTCTTGTTTCTCTGAAAAGTATTGTATTTCCCCTTATGGTATTTCAGAAGAGATGTCTGACCCAACAGCATTGATTTTCTCTATTATAGTACCCAAGACTGGGTGGTTACATTGAAATAGGTATCATTACAGTATGAAACTTTGTGGGCTGATGCTGACTTCTACAGAAGAGTTGTATTTAGCATCCTAATTATTTTGTGGTTCTTTTCTATATGGAAAGATATAAGCTTATATTTCCCACATAAAGGCAGTTGAATAAATATGGTAAAATTAAACATAAAAAAAAAGAATAGAAAACCTATTATTTTCCATTGCATGTATTTTCGGATGTTCTTCCCTTTTAGCTCTTAACGGGGTGTAATTACAGGTGTATTTATGTATTTATTTATTTATTTTAGACAGAGTCTCATTCTGTCACCAGGCTAGAGTCCAGTGGTGTGATCTCGGCTCACTGCAACCTCTGCTTCCAGGGTTCAAGCGATTCTCCTGCCTCAGCCTCCCGAGTAGCTGGGACTACAGGTGCGTGCCAGCATGCCCAGATAATTTTTGCATTTTTATAAGAGATGGGGTTTCACCATGTTGGCCAGGATGGTCTCCATCTCTTGACCTCGTGATCCGCCCACGTGGGCCTTCCAAAGTGCTTGGATTACAGGCGTAAGCCACTGAGCCTGGACACAGGTATATTTTTTAAAACAGAATAAATACATTGCTATAGAAAAATATGCAGCAAGCATTGTTATTCTGCAGATGTACAATTTTACACATTTTGCCCGCTTTATTGTCCTCATAATCAAAAGACAGCAGGAAGGGCACTGCTTACTCACAAACAGAAATTAGTCTCAAACACATATAGACAACTAACAAGATAAATGTTTACCAAACCCTTTTGTCTTTCTATAAGAAGTATAAAGACACAAACTGAATAAAATTTGCATTACTACTTCATAAATTATTTAGAGCTATAGAATTTTAGGGATTAAGCATTTTTTTTAATGCAATACCCTTAATGTGTGCCTGAAATCATGAAGAAATCTTATGCCTTAGCAAAAATACACATAAGCACATGGGATGAACCTTGGATGCCCACAGAAGTCTTAACAGGCTGGAGTGCAGTGGTGTGATCTTAGCTGGCTGCAGCCTTAACCTCTTGGGCTCATGAAATTCTCCCACCTCAGCTTCACACGTAGCTGGGACTACAGGCACACATCACCATACTTGGCTGATTTTTGTATTTTTTAATAGAGACAGATTTTCACTATGTTGCCTAGGCTGCTCTCAAACTTCTGGACTGAAGCCATCCTCCCACCTCAGCCTCCCAAAGTGCTGGAATTACAATTATGAGCCACTATGCCCAGCCAAGAAGTCTTAAGATTTTGAATATGAATTCCATATCCCCCCAAATGCCTGAATCTACTAAAGTTTATAAAAATGCATTGAGGCCCTGAAGGCACAGAGGTTAAGTAACTCATCCAGGGTGATACAGATTAACAGTGGCAGAGCTGACTAAGCCCATCTTTCATGATTTCCATTTCTATTCTGTTTGTGTTATGCTTCAAATGTGAGTATCTGCAAGGCTACCAAATATTAAATCATTGTTTTGTTTTTAGTGGAGAAGGACAGGGATTTGGTGCCTCTCAAGCAAGGTAAGTTTTTAAAGCATTTTTATTATTTTGTGCATTTTTTTTTTTTTTTTTTTGAGATGGAGTCTCGCTCTGTCACCTAGGCTGGAGTGCAGTGGCCCAGTCTGCTCACTACAACCTCTGCCTCCCGGGTTTGAGTGATTCTTCTCTCTCAGCCTCCTGAGTAGCTGAGACTACAGGTGCCTGCCACCATGCCCCACTAATTTTTGTATTCTTAGTAGAGACAGGGTTACCATATTGGCCAGGCTGGTCTTGAACTCCTTACCTTTTGATCCTCCCACCTCGGCCTCCCAAAGTGCTGGGATTACAGGTGTGAGCCACCACACCCAGCCCCTATTTTGTGCATTTCTAAGGTGTCAGCCATGAGGGCCTGGAACACTATGTTGGGTGAGCTAGCTGTGGGTGTGACCACGTTGTTATGAATGTATGATTTTGCCTGTCTTTTTCACGAGGATGACTACAAAGAAGCAAAAGAAGATGAGTCTCAAAGAATTTTTAGAACTTTAAGAGGTCCAGACATTTATGAGCATGGAATTAATATTCAAGATTTCGGGACTTCTCTAGGGCACTGAAGATGTATTCCTTTGTGTTTATGTGTATTTTTACTAAGGCACAAATGTGAGTTGACTTCAATGAGAGATTGGCTTTGGGAAGACAGTTACTTAACTCTTGTGTGAGCCCAGATAATTACCTAACATCTGCATGAAAACAAGATTTTTATTTTTTGTTGTTAAATCCTTCAGAAAAACTCTCAGAAAATATTATAAACTTTGCAGCAAACCACCATGGCATGTGTATACCTATGTAACAATCCTGCACAATCTGCACATGTACCCCAGAACTTAAAGTATAATAAAAAAAATTGTTTTCTTAGGGAGCCAATTTAAAAAAAAACTTTTGCTTTTGCAGACTAAAGTAAATTCTTATTATTTATTACACTACATTAATGATTTTTTAGTAATGATGTATTATAACATAGTTCAGTTTGGTGACAAAATTAATTTGTGTAATTTTATAGATGGCCATAGCTTAGTATTTATAAAATCTTTAAATATCTTTTTTTTTTTTGAGATGTAGTCTCACTCTGTCACACAGGCTGGAGTGCAGTGGTATGATCTTGGCTCACTGCAACCTCTACCTCCTCAGTTCAAGTGATTCTCCTGCCTCAGCCACCTGACTAACTGGGACTGCAGGCCCAAACTAATTTTTGTGTTTTTAGCAGAGACAGAGTTCCGTCATGTTGGCCAGGCTGGTCTCCAACTCCTGACCTCAAGTGATCCGCCCATCTCAGCCTCCCAAAGTGCTGGGATTACAGGTGTGAGCCACCGTGCCTGGCCTAAAATCCTTAAATATCCTAAGGGGAACTTTAATTTTTTCCATTATGTATAACAAATATTGTGCCCAAAATTATGTGCTATAATGATATTTTAGAAATGAAGGGATATTTTTAAGTTCTTTGGATCTCTCTTAAATGCAGTAAGTCTATTCCGGGACAAGGCATTCATCCACAAAGCAACCTATAGACACAGAGCAGAGCAGAAATTAATGCAAAGTACTATACAAGTAAATTGCCATTAAATCAAGCCCTATTTGTAATGGTGCAAATTCTTTTCATAGTAATTTTGTAGTATCATCTGTTACCTCTGTGAATCCTTTCATATCTCTAGGTGAAGTTGGTGGTCCAGTACTCTGTGTTCTCATGGGAAACTTATTCCTCAGTTTCTGTATTGTAGTGTAATAAATGATATGTTTACCTGTCTGTATTATTTTTCTATCAGATGAGCAGGGATGATGTTCTTTTAGCTGTTCCTATAGTAGACAGTAAATTTTTGCTAAGATGATGAATTAAATATAGATTGAAATAAGTGGCAATAGCCAGGCATGATGGTACATGCCTGTACTCCCAGCTACTTGGGAGGCTGAGGTGGGAGGATCACTAGAGCCCAGGAGGCAGAGGTTGCAATGAGCAGAGATTATGCCACTGCACTCCAGCCTGGGCAACAGAGTGAGATCCTGTCTCAAAAAAAAAAAGAAGAAAGAAAGAAAAGAAAGAAAAGTGGTAATCTATTGAAATTTGAAACCCTTTTTCTCTATTTAACAGAGATAATTATAACAATATTAGACCTATTATACAAATGGAACCTACAATACACGTTTAAGGGATATCGAGTCAAAGTCATGGACCCAGAGAGTATGATGATACTTTTCCATTGAATTTTTGGTGAAGCATTTATATATAAATTTTATTATAAAAATTTGAGGACATTTATTAGACCTGTTATCCACTGGAATGAAACTTGTTGTACTAAGGTAATAGAAGGTAATAGAAGATGTGCAGGATATGTTTACTTATACTATTTCATTTAATCCTCACTGCAGTCCATACATTTTATATTGTTAGCCAAAAATGTTAGAAAAGGGTATGTGTCATCACTGATCATTAGAGAAATGCAAATCAAAACCACATTGAGATACCATCCCACACCAATTAGAATGGCGATCATTAAAAAATCTGGAGACAATAGATGCTGGAGAGGATGTGGAGAAATAGGAACACTTTTACATTGTTGGTGGCAGTGTAAGTTAGTTCAACCATTGTGGAAGGCAGTGTGGCGATTCCTCAAGGACCTAGAAATAGAAATTCCATTTGACCCAGCAATCCCATTACTGAGTATATATCCAAAGGATTATAAATCGTTCTATTATAAAGACACGTGCACACGTATGTTCATTGTAGCACAGTTTACAATAGCAAAGACCTGGAACCAACCCAAATGTCCCTCGATGATAGACTGGACAGGGAAAATGTGGCACATATACACCATGGAATACTATGCAGCCATAAAAAACGATGAGTTCGTGTCCTCTGTAGGGACATGGATGAATCTGGAAATCTGGAAACCATCATTCTCAGTGAACTGACACAAGAACAGAAAACCAGACACCACATGTTCTCACTCATAGGCAGGTGTTGAACATTGACAACACATGGACACAGGGAGGGGAGCATCACACACTGGGGTCTGTTAGGGGGAACAGGTGAGGTACAGTCGGGGGTGGGGAGTTGGGGAGGGATAACATGGGGAAAAATGCCAGATATAGGTGACGGGGGCACAGATGGAGGCAGCAAACCACATTGCCATGTATGTACCTATGCCACAATCCTGCATGTTCTGCACATGTACTCCGGAACCTAAAGTACAATAAAATATATATATATATATATATAAAGAAAGAAAAGGGTATGTGTCTCAGAAAGGTTAAACAACTTGGCCAAGTTCACAGATAGAAAAGGTAGCAAAGTAGAATTTGAACCCAGGCCTAAATGATAAGATGATCAAGAAAAGGATAAACACGTTCTTTTGGGTAAGGCTGAAAATCATCTCACAGTAGAGAGAACAAAATTGTGAGTGTAATTTAAAAAAAACTTTATGTGCTGATAGTGATTAAATTGAAGTACTTTACATATCAGTTCAAATGCTAATTTCCTATTGTTTTCCTTTTTACTGTAGATAAGGAACATTTTTTGCCAGCTTTATAGTTTTAACAATAGTTTGACAAATTACTTAACATTAACATATATATACATTCTCATAGCACGAAAAACAATAAAAATTGTAGATGTCTAGCACTGATATTTTTAAAAATAACTAGCTAATTAGTTAATCCATTAGCTAATACTGTGATGTAAACAAAAGAGACTTGAGAAAATTCATTACTTGAAGGAGGGGCCATTTTCTTGAATTCCTCTCACCAAATATGTCCATTGACTTCCGATATAGAATCCAGTCTTCCACAGAGGTAAGGAGGCTCTCTGGTCAAACAAGCTGGCATTACTTCCTCCTGAAGAAGAGTGATTTCACTAAGGCTTGAGGAACTTGCCAGGATTCATTCTGGGGCACCCAGGTGTCCAGCTAATTTGTGATTAGCAGGGAATCTATCTCTGTGGGTAGAATGCAGAAGTATCAGTTTCGGTGTCAGACTTCACTTGGCCTGAGGTGAGTGCTGCTTCCAGGGTAGCAGCTCTAGTTCTCTCCAGAGGTCATGAGATGTTGGCAACAATGGCTCCAGGAAATGGGCTCTAGAAGGAGAGGATAAAACCAGCAGATAAGGAGAAGCCTGTTCCCTGTGATTTTCCCAGACCATTGTCACACTTGCTCAGGGAAACCTGGAGATCTGTGACAGGAGAGGCTGGCATGGGGCCTTGGATGCAGGATGGTGGATGCTGAGTTAAGAGAGCCCTGTGGTAGTGTGCACTATAGTCCCCAAATGCCTTCAGGGGCCAGGCAACCCGGTGGGGAACTTAAATGATTGAAGACCTTGTTGGGCAGCTATATGCCATTCAAGAATGTAGACCCTGCAAGGCCAGTGTTTTGGTTTTCATGAGTAGCTAATCATTCTGTTTTTAAAAAATGAAATCTACTGGGTTTTAAATATTTGCAACCAAAGTTTTAAATTAGTATGAGGATCAAAGAAAATCCACAGGCAAAATTGCCACCAGTTAACAAGGGTTGGTGTAGAAGCAGCTATTTGGAACTCTGGAGGGAAGGGGCCTGCCTTACCCCCTTTTAAGGAATATTGATTTCATTAGTCTGGCTGGGTGGACCCCAAGCACTGGATTATCCCAATATGCAGCGGGGGCTGATCCCTACTCACTTAAAAGGTGATATGAAGTGACTGAATTCTAGGCACCACACAGCCCTGTCCATACCCCTTTCCTGGCTACCTTCCCTCCTCATTCTTTCCATTCTCCTCAGGCAACTTTATCTTCATGTGAATGGATACATCACAGATGCATCTGTCTTTGGTTGGTTGGCTAATGCAGTGACCAGAATACTCCCTCTGATATAAAGCACTGTGATTATATTATTACATATTATGTGATTATATTATTAAATATTATACTATTTAAATATAGGAAGAGCAGTAACATGAATAATTCCCTTTCTGTGTCTCTTTCTTTATTAAATGTGCATAAGAATTATTTAGGAGGTCAATACAATGGAGACTATGAAACTCCACCCCAAGAGATTCTGGTTTAGTAGGCAGGGTTCTGGAATTTGTTTGTTAAACACCCACCTGAGTTTACTGTAACACAGATGGTTGGAGACCACACTTTGAGAAACACTGACTCACAATGGATGCTGGTGGCTAACACTTCTGTTATTTCAGCTCTAGTTTCTTGCCTGAGTTGTAGGTCTGCTGTATAAACAACTGCCTAATGGAAATCTCCACCATCTCTACCTGGATAACTTCTCATTGTCTGAATCCAAATGTATTATTTTCCTCCAAAGCCTGAACACAGACTTTAAAAAAATTCCATTGAAATGCACCATCAAAGGTACATTTCTGTTGCCCAACCCAGAAATTTACATTTGTAGCTTTGATGGGTGGGTGCCAGCAATCAGGGTGCATACAGTATATGGCAGGCACCAGTGTGTCCACTGAGTCTTTGCCATGGCTGCTCAGTGAGTCTACCTTGGCTTTCTAAGTGTAATCCAGTTCTTCTGGGACAAGCCAATAATAGCAACAGCTTTATTTACTGAGGTTTACTCTGTGCCAGGCACTCTTCTAAGTGTTTCACATGTATTAATTTAATCTTGAAGCCACTGAATTCTCTGTCCAAGTTTTTGGCAGCTCAGCACCCCCTGAGGCTAGATCTACTCCCCGTATTTCCAACTGCCAGCTGAGACTACTGCTTCAAACAGATAATGTCATCTTTTCCCCACAATGAGATCACCCACCTAACTATAGACTCTAGAGTTGGGGATTCTTGCTACTGTTTTCTGCTCACAATTCCAGGGATATTGGTGGCTGCCTCAATTGGAAGCTACTTAACATATCTGGCTAACTATTGTAAACTGGCTTGCTGCCTATTTAAAAACAATAGAGTGAAGGGGTAAGAAGAAAATTCAGAGATTGCCTAGTTCAAATTCCTTACTTTATAGACTTGGAAACTGAGGCCTACAACTAAAAAGTGATTTACTAAGTGTAAGAGAGGAGAAAGAGAAAGAGAGCTGGGGAACAAAGCTTCGTTTTCTCTCTTTATATCTAATACTGGAATGCAAGCCTCATTCTAATAGAGTTACGTGATACTGGGGATTTTTGTTTGTGTTGATCATTTCTGTATCTGCCTGCGCCTAGAATAGTGCCTGGAATGCAGTGACTGTGAAGGAATACATCACGGATGCATTAGTCTATGGTCGGTTGGTAATGTAATGACCAAAATACCCTTTTGACATAAAGGACTGTCTTTATATTACTAAACATGATTATTTGAGTTATATTCAAATATAGAAAAAAATATATAATATTTGACTATCCTGGCTAACACAGTGAAACCCCATCTCCACTAAAAATACAAAAAATTAGCTGGGCATGGTGGTTCATGCCTGTAGTCCCAGCCACTAGTTGGGAGGCTGAGGCAGGGGAATTGCTTGAACCTGGGAGGTGGAGGTTGCAGTGAGCTGAAATTGTGCCACTGCATTCCAGCCTGGGCAACAGAGCGAGACTCCGTCTTAAAAAAAATTGCAATGGAGGAAAGAGATGTAAAATAGACATAAGTAGCAAGGAGGTCACTTAATTATTCCGCATAAATGTCACCTCAAAGGAAATCTGCCGTGACTACCCTTTCTAAAATTGTCACCCACATCCTTCTTGATGCTCTGATTCTACATATTTTTCTTAATAGCACGTCTCATAGTCTAACGTTACATCATTATGCATTTGGTATTTATTGTCTGTTCACTCATTAGAATCTGTTTGAGCCTTGAGCTTTATCTTTCTCATCACTAAATTACCAGAACATTGACCTGCCTGACACAGAAGAGCTTCCTGAAAATGATGGTTTTACATTTTGGAATGGCAACATAATTAACATGCAATACTTTGGCATTCAGAGGCCTAACATACCTCAGCGGATAGAAGCAAAATAAAAACTCATTGCTGTACAATGCTGCAGTAAATGTGAGAGATAAATAACATTGTTTGGGGGAATATTTACAAAAACACATTCTCTTTATCATTAAGTAAATGATTTATGTATTTTTAGACTTCTTTCTATGTATTTTTACCCCATATTGAAGAAATGACCTGGTATTGTAAGCAAAATTATGACATACAGGTGAGGGATAGTTGCTTATTTTAAAATGCGGGCTGGGTGCGGTGGCTCACACCTGTAATCCCAACACTTTGGGAGGCCAAGACAGGTGGATCACGAGGTCCAGAGTCCGAGACCAGCCTGGCCAATATGGTGAAACCTTCTCTCTACTAAAAATACAAAAGTTAGCCGGGTGTGGTGGCATGCACCTGTAGTCCCGGCTACTCGGGAGGCTGAGGCAGAAGAATAGCTTGAACCCAGGAGGCAGAGGTTGCAGTGAGCAGAGATTGCACCACTATACTCCAGCCTGGGTAACAGAGTAAGACTCTGTCTCAAAAAAAAAAAAAAAAAAAAAAAAGTGATGTAGTGGGCTGAATAGTGTCCCATCCCCCACCCAAAATTCATGTCCACCTGGAATCTCAGACTTGATCTTATTTGGAAATAGGGTCTTTGCAGATGTAATTAGTTAAAATCCCAAGAAGAAATCATCCTGGATATGGAGTGAGCCCTAAGTCCAATGATGTGCCTTTCTAAGAGAAGATAAGAGATTTGAACGCACAGACGCAGACCAGAGGACGTGTGGAGGTGGAGGCATAAATCGGAGTGATGCCTCTGCAAGTCAAGCAACACCGGGAACCACCGTAAACTGTGAAAGAAAAAGAAGGATTCTCTTCTAGAACCTTCGGAGGGTGATCTGCTGCCACAGGTAAAGGAGGATTCTCTTCTAGAACCTTCGGAGGGTGATCTGCTGCCACAGGTAAAGGAGGATTCTCTTCTAGAACCTTCGGAGGGTGATCTGCTGCCACAGGTAAAGGAGGATTCTCTTCTAGAACCTTCGGAGGGTGATCTGCTGCCACAGGTAAAGGAGGATTCTCTTCTAGAACCTTCGGAGGGTGATCTGCTGCCACAGGTAAAGGAGGATTCTCTTCTAGAACCTTCGGAGGGTGATCTGCTGCCACAGGTAAAGGAGGATTCTCTTCTAGAACCTTCGGAGGGTGATCTGCTGCCACAGGTAAAGGAGGATTCTCTTCTAGAACCTTCGGAGGGTGATCTGCTGCCACAGGTAAAGGAGGATTCTCTTCTAGAACCTTCGGAGGGTGATCTGCTGCCACAGGTAAAGGAGGATTCTCTTCTAGAACCTTCGGAGGGTGATCTGCTGCCACAGGTAAAGGAGGATTCTCTTCTAGAACCTTCGGAGGGTGATCTGCTGCCACAGGTAAAGAAGGATTCTCTTCTAGAACTTTCGGAGGGTGATCTGCTGCCACAGGTAATTTTACACTTGTAGTCCCTAGTACTGTGAAAAAATAAATTTCTGTTCTTTTTAACCACATTTGTGGTAATTTGTTAGGGCAGCCTGGAAAATGAATACAGTGAGGATAGGAGATATATGCTAACTTGAGGGAAGGAGGATATGTGAATTGTACCTTAGTCTACAATATTTTGAAGTATTATTATAATACCGACTGCATATGAGTGCTCACTGTGAGCAGATTATGTGCTCTGTGAGAGTCAGCTCTTTAACGGCATCCTAAAAATCAGAAGAATGGTCCAGCCAGGCCTCAGGGCTCCGCAGCTATGATGGAGGAGGGGCCTCAGTCATGTCTCAGGTAGCTCATTGGAAGAAGGCATTCCAGGCTTCTCCCTTATTCCTTCATATGAAATATTGGAGCGGGTAGTTGCTCCCCTTACCCTTTGAGAGAGGCAGAGAGACCAGCACTTCGAATCCATGGGAGAGGGTGACTCTTACTGTTTTTCATTTTATGGCACCTGGTATTCATAACCCTTGTCATGAAACAAATAAATAATTTTCGTTTCTTATTATTTAAAATTCCTGGTGCCAATTATTTCTTTTTACTTTCATTTCATCTTCCTCTGTCCTGAGTCCCTGCCCTCATCCCCTTACTGATAAAATGGCTGGACCTGAGAAGTCCATTCTCAACGATCTGGTTTGTCCTACTACTACAAATGATATATTTCACTATCCCCCATGAGTCCCTGCTCTCATGAATGGACCACAACATTCTGGCTCCCTCTGGCTCTTTCGTTCATCTTTCTCTCCTTTCTTTCTTACCCTTTTTGCTGTCTTTCTCCCCAGCTTCAGTACTTCTTCATTGAGAGCCTTTAGGTAATTAGAGCTTTGGGCATTGGGTTTTTTTGTTTTTGTTTTTAAAAGACACAGGGTTTGGCTATTTTGTTGTCCAGGTTGGTCTTGAACTTCTGAGCTCAAGCCTTCCTCCTGCCTCAGCCTCCTAAGTAGCCAGGACTACAAGGGCATGCCACTATGCCCAGCTCTCATCACTGTTTTTCTTCCCCCTTTTCTGTGTATCTAAATTCTCCTTATCTTTCGATGTTTGCTTCAAACTTCTTCTATCTGGCTTTCTACAGCAATTCCTAGGGATAGTTTTATTTTCCCATTTCAAATTTCTGTAGCCTTTACGGTCAGTACAATGCATTTAGCCCTGATCATCTGTCACCTTGTATTACTATTTATGGTGATTATAAGCCATCTCATTTAGATGTCTACTCATTTAGATCATGACTTCCCTAAGGAAATAGACACACTGTATTTATATTAGAAACCTCAACATTCTGAAGTGCCCTGATAGACTAGTTGCTTGGAGATGCTTATTGATTGGGTGTATTTGGTACTTTACATGAAGTCAAGAGCTCTCAAAAGCAAGTATATTATTGTGTTCCCCCAGATTAAGCCTCCCTCCTACCTTGGGCTAGGTCTATCAAACTTGTCTGACGCTTGTTTTGAAGAAAAAATACAGTTTTGAAGAAAGAAAAAGATCATTTGTTTTAGAACCAGGGAGAAAGGGAATGTCAGCTCAAAACTGCCGCAAGGCAAATTTGCCATTTAAAACCAGCAGTCACATTCCTGTTTATGAGGTTATCTAAGCACTGCATACTGGAAGTGGGAGCCTCTGTGTATGTGGGAGTGAGCATAGGGCAGAGGAGAAAGCAAGAGGCAGTAAAAGGGACTGTAGGGGCCAGGGCAGCACAATTGCCCTTCTCTGTCAAGGTAAGAGGAATGGCCCTTTGAAGAAACTGCTGCATTTATACAGATTCTGGATAGCCCTGTGTATGAGTCAGGGGTGATGCTGACCATCCCACCAGGCAGGTAACAACTGTATTTCTGGTGTAACCACTAGCCCACCATCTGTTTGCATGACTCCTTTGCTTTGAAAAATGTTGAGGAGGGTACCTTTGCCCAGCCATTTATAGGGTTAAGTGATGACTAGGTGAACCAGTTCTTCAGTAAAAGAAACTCTATGGGACACACAGAATATAAGCAGGGCAGGGGTGAAATGAATAATAATGATAATAAACAGCACCAACATTTATGGAAAATTTAATACGTACAAGACCAAATGCTAAAAGTGTAACATTCATTTTTTAATCCCTCTAAGAACATGCAAAGCTGCTACTTCTAAAGTACAGAGAGGTTAATTAATTTGCTTGATATCATATTGCTACCAGTTGGCATCATAAGGATTTCAGAGCACAGGTTCTTGTATTCCATGCAGTAGACATGTGATGGTCATCTTTTTACAAGCAAAATTCAGGATATGGGGCTTAAAACATATCAGCATGCATTGGATTCAATGGGAATGAACAGTTGAAATTAGGATTGTTGAAGAAAATCCTGGTAGTAGAGTCATAACCCTTTAAATACCAAAGAAAATTATGGATCATAATTTGTCTATGTTTGGTTGGCAAACTTCTCTTCTTGCCTCTTTGGCAATAAGGAAATTATGCTGTTTATATTCAGAGCATGCAATTAGTATCATTCTGATTGACCTATTGGAAGTTAAAAATAGTTTTCCTTAGAGTCCGTCTAATCAATGACAAAAGCATTTCCCGATTGACTTGGTAGAGGTTACTGATGATTACACCTATACTTTCCCCTGGCTTTCAAAATGTCATTTAGAGAGGATAAATTGGGTCATAATGAAAGCTCTCACCGGTTTTTGAAATGTACATTGAGCACTGATCTTGTCTTTTTCTTTTCTTTTTAAAATAAAGAGTAAACTGTATTATTGAGGTACTAAGACATGTGAAGTGAACAGAAAAACATCATGTCCCACGTGGTTACTTCTGATTTTTTAACTCTTGGATCAGATTTTACAAAGGAATGATATGTAAACAACATACATTTTAAGCCTATCCACAGGGTTGATTTCAGATGTAGAGGTGGAGTTAGCAGATGATTGATGAGTGTGATTTGAGAGTTTTCAAAAACAATTTCTATTGTTACCCTGACACTCTGGAACTATGGCCAATTGGCTAAATTCCAGTATATAAAAGAAATGGAGTTGTATGGGCTAAAATATGGATGAGAGAATGGGAGATTTATGCCCTACTATCTTGGTTTCTTTTTGGAAATCTATCTATACCTTTTGAAAATCACTGCCAGCCAACACTGAAGAAGTGGTTAATGCCGTGTGAGTAAGCAATCATCACCTGGCTAGTGGGCCAATAGATTTTGACCTAGAGGAAAGTTTTCATAGAATAGTGAGGTTTGATGGGAAGGAAGAATGGCCTTTACTGAGTACCTATTACAGAGGAGACACTACAGGTGTCTTACAGACATTGGGTCATTTAAAACCCCTAATACGCCTACGTGGTAGTGATTGGGATGGAAGGAGACTGAAGAATGAAGAAAACAGTAGTTGAAATCCTGAGTGGGATCTGTCTGTGAACAGATTTCAGTGACCTGCTTTGAGCTCCTAAGTCCAGGTCCAGATCTAACATCTCACCACTTCAATGGTGAAGAAGGAAGATCTGGAGATTCCTATTGTAATTTTTTAGTAGCAATTTGTATAAGTTTATATCTAGTAAGCAGTGGAGCCAGAATTTATGCCAATATCAATTATGCCAGGTCTCCTAACTATAAAACCCATATATCTTTCCTCTTATATGGGGAGGAAATATTATATGAGATGAGAGGTTAAAACGTGAGCTCACAAGCCACACTGCCTGGCTTCTGAGCCTTACTCGACCACTATGGCTACTTGTGAGATTTCAAATGAACTACTCAATCTCAGTATGCCTCTCTCCTCAAAGGCAAATGTGGAGGGGGATACTGTGTTTAGCAGCTATCTCACAGGTCTTTAATACATGTAATGAGCTTAGTATACAATAAGCCCTCAATAAGTTGAGCTTTTTTTTTTTTTTTTTGAGACAAAACTTCACTCTGTAGCCCAGGCTGGAGTACAGTGGTGAGATCTCGGCTCACTGCAACCTGTGCCTCCTGGGCTCAAGCAATTCTCGTGCTTCAGCCACCCAAGTAGCTAGGATTACAGGTGCCTGCCACCACACCTGGCTAATTTTTGTATCTTTAGTAAAGATGGGGTTTCACCACGTTGGCCAGGCTGGCGTCAAACTCCTGACCTTAGGTGATCCACCTGCCTTGGTCTCTCAAAGTTCTGGGATTACAGGTGTGAGCCACTGTGCCCGGCTAACTTGAGCTTTTATCACTCATTGTTATTGCGACCAGGTGAAGAGGCTATTCCTCTGCCTGGTTCTGAAAGAGGGCTGAGCTGGAGATCATGGCTGACTGCCAAGGCAAAGGGCACATGTTTCTTAGTCAGTTGTAAAAAGGGAACACTGGTACTGAAAAAAATCCTTGCCCATTTCAGTATTTTGCCTTGAAGTGGTCCTGGAGAACTAGATTCTCTAAGCCCCATGACCTCTCAACAGTAAATAGTAAGCATTGGTAGAGCTTATTCTTAAAATTATTATTATATGAAGAGAGATCTAAAGGTAGGCTAATAAGTTCCATGTAAGTGATGCCAGGCATTTTGATTCTGATGAACTGAAGTTCATTTTAGTAGACACCCATGTAGTTCAATTGATTATGGAGTGGATTGAGTTCTATTTCTTAAGTAGACAAAAGACAAGCTGCTGAATGATTTTTACCCCACTATCCCCTGATATACAATGTATTTTTCAGTCTCTCTCTCAATGAAAGGAAAAGGGCTTCCTCTTTTCCTTTATTTTGTTTTGTCTGGGGGCAACAGGGGGTTATAAATTACAGACCTCAACTGGGTGCTGTGACTCACACCTGAAATCTCAGCACTGTGGGAGGCAGAGGCTGAAGGATGGTTTGAGGCCAGGAGTTCATGATCAGGTGGGCAACATAAACCCTGTCTCTACACAATTCTAAAAATTAGCCAGGTGTGGTGGTGTGCCCCTGTGGTCTCAGCTACTTGGGAGGCTGAGTCAGGAGGATTGCTTGAGCCCAGGAGTTTGAAGTTACAACGAGCTATGATTGCACCACTGCACGCCAGCCTGGGTGACAGAGCAAGACTCTGTCTCTTGGAAAAAAAAAAAAAAAAGGCTGGGCACGGTGGCTCACACCTGTAACCCCAGCACTTAAGAGGATGAGGTGGGCAGATCACTTGAGCTCAGGAGTTTGAGACCAGCCTGGACAATGTGGCAAAACCCTGTCTCTACAAAAAATACAAAAATTAGCCAGGTGTGGTGTGTGCCTGTCGTCCTAGCTACTCTGGAGGCTGAGGTGGGAGGATCACTTGAGCACAGCAGGTCAAGGCTGCAGTAAGCTATAAATGTGCCACTGCACTCCAGCCTGGGGGACAGAATGAGACTCTGTCTCAAAGAAAATACTAATAATAAAAGAAATAAATTACAGACCTCAGTATTCTATATAATTTGTGACGCTTTACTAATTTTCAGTTTTAACTGATTGAAGAGTCCTTGCTTTAAATGGAGAGCCAAGGAAAATACAGCATATGGAACCCATGTTAAACAGTTATTCTTTAGCGAATAATACTAATTACAGTTATAAAAGCACAGTGGAATATAATGACTAATATATAGAATTAATCAACTATTTATGAGCCATTACTGTAACTTACTATGTTAGATACTAAGGATACAATGATGAGTAAGATTAGTCTCTGCCCTCGAAGAATTCATGAGTTCATAGTGTAGTGGGGGAAAAAAGAAGTTGCAAAAAAGTACAACAAAAGTGTAAAAGTAAAATGTACAAAGTGCTAACATAGGCAACAACTCTTTCTGGGAAAACTTGTTAAAGCATTACAAAAGGAACCTTACTAGTTAAGAGTTCTGTAAAATGATCACAAACTGTGACTACTCTGTCTCTGTCTCTCTCTCTCCATACACACACATATATATGTGTATGTATATATATGTATATATATATTATATATGGTCATTCTTGGAAGCTAGAAAAATGTCAAATTAATGGGAAGTATGGCAGTGAATTCCCAATTATCCCCGTGCAGATTAGCTGCCCTGTGGCACTTGGGCATGGCTCTCTCTATCCCATTTCAAAATCTGCTGACATCTCAGCTCTCCCTCTTACCATCCAACTCATTCCTGAATCAGGCTACCAGTCCAGGAGAGGGCCTAGCTCTTCCTTCGTTAAGTTTGCTACTATAGGCATATAGAAATTATCCTTTTTCCATTTGATTATACACACTAGTGATAACTTCCATTACCACGAAATATAAGCATGCTGGAGAGCAGCTGTTAACACACTATAAGCAACTAGTAAACTGAAGTAGCAGTTGCTCTTAGGTGTGGCGACACATATTTGATGGAAAGGATGTTACATTCAGGAACAGAGGAATTGGTCAAATGTGGTCAAGGGGTCTTCCTGCCCTATGCTGCAGCGGTATCATTTAGGCACCATAGAATGACAGACTCCTGAGAACCTCATGTTGCAAAAAGTTTAAAAATTGTGCATGAGTGTGTGCGCTGATGTATATATGTGTGCATGCATGTACCTGTGCTTATATGTGTGTATACATATGAATGCATGAGTGTATTTGTGCATCTGTGTGTGTGTGTGTGTGTGCATATGTGTATGTGTGTGAGACTGGGCAGGTTGGAAAGTAAGTATAAGACTCCTCATACTCCCCGTGGGCTCTGCCTCTCCCCACCCGCATATCCCCACACCACCAATAGACAAAAACAGAAATGCTGTTTTGCGACCTGAGATTGGTTTCGAAAGTTTGTAGCTCTTCGAGGACATTCCAGTGGGACCCTCACTGGTTCCCTGCAGGATGGTGGATTTTCTGTCAGCCGCCCCCCAACCCCCACCAGGTTCCTGAGTCGTCCCCCGCCTGCAGCTGCCGCTCTGCAGAGGCGGGCCCGGCCCGGGCAGGCTCGGCCCGTGGCGCACGCTGCCCGGCGGCTGGAGTCAGCCCGTGGTGCTGGCGGAAGGGGAGACAGCGAGAGGGCGGGGGCGGGGAGAGGCCATGCCTCCAGCTGCAGGGGTTGCACACAGCTGGCATGATCGCGGTCACCTGCGCGGCGCCGGTACCTTTGCGCCCGCGTTGCCCGGCCCGCGGCCGCGGACTTTGCGGCTGGAGCGCGGCGCGGCGAAGCACCCGCGCGGAGGGCGCCCGGCGTAGGCGGCGGCGGGTGTGGGCCGAGCCGGTATTTATAGCTCCGTGACAGCAGCAGCGGCAGCGACGCCGCCGGCCCGTCTCGCCGTGCTTCCCAGCGAGGCCGCCGGCGCGCCAAGGGCTGTGCTCGACCGCGACTCCGGTGTTCAGTCGCCCCACGCCCCGCGCGACCCTTCGGGTGAGTACAAGGGCCAGGGCGTTGGGCGCGCCTCCCCCGCCGCTCGGTCCGGCCGCAGCGGAGCCCTCCCGGCCCGGCCGCCCGCAGCCCGGCTGCCTCCTTGTCCCTGCCCGCGAGTGCGGAAGCAGCCGCGAAGCCCCGGCCCGGCCCCCGAATTCCCGGGCGCTTGTGCTCCTGCCTTCCTGGGGATGGCAGCCAAAGAGGCAGGGTGAAGTGTCAGGGAGGGAGGCGGACGCGCCAGCCCTCTGGCTAAGGGCAGAGGAGACTCCTGGGCGAAAGGCTCTTGGTGGGAGCCCTCAAACTCTCGGCTCCGGCTCGGGGGTGCAGAGATACAGCGGGAGAGCAGACCTTGAACTTTCCTCGCTTCAGTGATTCCTAGCCTAGGAACTGAGTATAAGCCCTATTTTTCTTAATTAAATTAACAGGTTGCAGTTCATTGGTGGTGTTCTTGCGGGGGGAAAAAGACTTGGGTGTTTGAGTGTTTGCTAACTTCATCGTGACTAAATAAAACTATTTTTTTAATCCTATTTTTGAAAATGCCACAGGCCCACAAGTGTGTTCTACCCTCTGTGGAACAATGGTGTGTGCGTGTGTGTGTGTGTGCGCGTACGTGAGAGAGAGAGAGAGTAAACATCACATGTTTGTCAAGAACCCAAAAGGAAAAAAATGAGTAAAAGTATGTTGAATATAAGGCTATATGTATTGTCCACCAAATTATAAATGATATATTGTCTGAAATCCGAGGAAGGACTTCTAGGAAGCTTTCAGGATTTTGTTTTGGGTCGGAAACAACGTCTTCCAATTTATTGAATATAAAAGTAGTTGAATCCCTGTAAACCCCATTTTTGTTGTAAAGTATTGACATTTGACCATGGATATACTTTCTTTTATCCTCCCAGTCTTTGTAGTTTAAAAGTAGTTGTGGATTTTGACATTTTGACCCAGGTATTTACCCCTCCAATCCCACCCTCCATCTGATCCTTGTGATGAGAAACAGGTTCTTGACAGTTTTATCCATGCTTCTTGAAGATATCTTTAAAAAAAAAACTTCATACATGAATGAATTTCATTTAATTTATTAAATGTTATCTTCTTTGGCATTGTGTTCAGAGTATGATCATGGCAATTCCTTTTTGAGACGGAGTCTTGCTTTGTCGCCCAGACTGGAATACAGTGGTGCGACCTTGGCTCACTCCAACCTCTGCCTTCCGGGTTCAAGTGATTCTGCCTCAGCCTCCTGTGTAGCTGGGATTACAGGCGTGTAGTGCACTACCGCATCCGGCTAATTTTTGTATTTTTAGTAGAGACAGGGTTTCACCATGTTGGTCAGGCTGGACTCACCTCGTGATCCGCCCACCTTGGCCTCCCAAAGTTCTGGAATTACAGGCGTGAGCCACCACACCTGGCCGGCATTTCTTTTTTACAAACAAATCACTGAAAAAGGAGGTCTAAACGTTTTTAAAGAATATAGTGGTGATTATTTTTTAACTTTATAATGTGCTAAGGCTTATAAATATTTTGCCATTTCAATGGAAAATTGTCTCTGTTAAGAGGACCCCTAGACCTACTTTGCTTTTGAGTCTCTGTCTTAAAAACTTGCATTGATTAAGAAATTTGTTTGCCCTAGGCCTGCAGGATAGGAACAAGGGAAAACAAATCACTTAAAGATTGAAACAATGTGAAGAGAAAGTCTAGGAAGTAATTTATTGATGTAATCCTCTGAATTAGCTAAGGTACCACAAATATTATCCTGGAATCTATCAGAACCACTTATGGTGGTTTTATTGATTGACTTAAAAGGTTGCTTTTTATTTAAAAGCCCCTGTGGTCTTTTGTATTAGACTAAAAGTAAGGAGTTCTAACTTTATTTCTGTTATTATTGCTATTTGTTTTTTTAACCTGTATTAAGCACTTGCATCATGTAAAATGCTATACATAATCTTTTCTTACCTTTTTATCTAACAATTTAAGATAATATATTAAGACCTATCATTACCTCAGGACTGGTCTGTGTGTATGTATACATATGTGTGTGTTTGGGACCAGGCTGCTTGGAAAGTAAGTATAAGGCTTCTCGGCTGGGCTTGGTGGCTCCCGCCTGTAATCCCAGCACTTTGGGAGACTGAGGCAGGAGAACCATGAGGTCAGGAGATCGAGACTATCTTGGCCAACATGATAAAACCCTGTCTCTACTAAAATGTAAAAAAAATTAGCCAGGCATGGTGGCACATTTCTGTAGTCCCAGCTACTTGGGAGGCAGAGGTAGGGCAATCACTTGAACCTGGGAGGCGGAGGTTGCAGTGAGCCGAGATCACACCACTGCACTGTAGTCTGGCTATTGAGCAAGACTGTCTCAAAAAAAAAAAAAAAAAAGACTTCTCATACACCTCGTGGGCTCTGCCTCTCTCTACCCTCACATCCCATACCACCAATAGACAAAACAGAAAGGATGTTTTGCCACCTGAGATTGCTTTTGAAAATTTGTAGCTCTTTGACGACATTCCATATATCTGGTTTTTCTACCTTTCTGCCGTTTCTCCTTTTGCAGATTTGGATGTCCATTATCCAGACTCTACTCTCTCTGGCATGGAGTCCTCTGGGGTTTTTTTTTTTTCCTCACCCAAGGCCAGTCTGTTATCTATTATCCATACATCTGTTTATTCATTTATTCATCCATCAGCAAATATTTATTGAGGGCCTACTAGGTGCAAGTCATCACTTAGTATTTACTCTTACTTCCTTCCCATTGACATTTTATTCTGTATTTTATGCTCCACACAAAGGTAACTAAGAGCAATAACTTTGGGGTTGTATAGAGGTAGTTGTGCCTGTTTTTGTCAGTTGGTAGCTGTATGACCCTGGGCAGATCATTAACCTCTGGATTTCTGTTTCTTCACTGGTAAATCCTAATGGCTGGTTTCAGAAATAATTGAGAGAATACTTGGAAAGTGCTTTCCGAGAGCCCAAACCCTTAAAAGCACTAAAAAGTGTTAATTACAAGTGTGTTGTCTACATCTACTGCAACCCTCTTCATCTCAGGAAATGCATTTTCCATCTCAGGATATGGCAGTTCCGTTCTGCATTTTGCCTAGGTCACGTCTACATCCAATGCATCAGTAAATCTTTTTTTTTTTTTTTTTTTGAAGATATAGAGTCCCTTTATTGAAGATACAGTCTCAGAAAGGTTGACAAGGACACCATGGTACATCAGGCAAATGCCTGATGACAGCATGAATGCTTGTGCTTCTGGGTGGGGTGGAGGGGTAAGAAAGTGCTAAAGCATGCTTCTGCCTTAAAAACACGTGTCTTAAGAAAAATATCTATATTCTATTAATTTTTTAATTTTAATCGGTTTTTGGAGAACAGGTCGTATTTGGTTGCATGAGTAAGTTCTTCAGTGGCGATTTCTGAGATTTGATGCACTTATCACCCAGGCAGTGTACAGTGTGCCCAATGTGTAGTCTTGCATCCCTCACCCTCCTCCCACCCTCTCCCCCGAGTCCCCAAAGTCCACAGCGTCATTCTTATGCCTTTGCATCCTCATAGCCTAGCTCCCACTTATGAGTGAGAACATATGATATTTGGTTTTCCGTTCCTGAGTTACCTCACCAAGTAACTCAGTTACTTCAGTGAAGTAACTCAGGAACGGAAAACCAAATATTGGTTTCCAGTTCCATCCAGGTTGCTGCAAATGCCATCACTTCATTCCATCCCGTGGCTAAGCAGTATTCCACGGTACACACATACCACGTGTTCCCTGTCTACTCATTGATTGATGGGCATTTGGGCTGGTTCCATATCTTCACGATTGAGACTTGTTCTGCCATAAACAGAACAATTTTGTTTGTCAACTTCCCTCACATCTGACAAAAGATACTTTCTGGATACTTGCACATGCATGTTTATAACAGCTTCTAGAAAAAAGTGACTTCTAGAAAAAAATTCATATTTTAAATGCATATGTATCTACATGTCTTAATGAATATATAGTACTCACTGTACGTGTGTGCATATATGAATTTTCATATGCACATATGTGTATATACATATACAGTTTACCTTTGAACAAGGTGGGAGTTAGGGGTGCCAGTCCCCACTCCCTACACAGTCAAAAATCCATATATAACTTTTGACTCCCCAAAAACTTAATGACTAATAGTGTACTGTTAACCAGAAGCCTTACAGATAACATAAACAGTGAATTAATACATATTTCATGTTGTATGTATCATACACTGTATTCTTACAATAAAGTGAATTAGAGAAAATAAAATGTTAATTATGAAAATCATAGGGAAGAGAAAATATCCTATTTCTTAAGTGGAAGTAGATCATAAATGTCTTCATCCTTTCATCTTCACGTTGAGTAAAAGGAGGAGGAAGAGGAGGGGTTGGTCTTGCTCTTGAGGATGGCAAAGGCAGAAGAAACTACGCGTGTAAATTGCCTGCATAGTTCAACGCGTGTTATTCAAGGGTCAGTTGTACATACATGTACAAGTACACACATACATGCATAAAGTATCACTAGAATAAGGACTTTGAGATTTTTTGTTTTAGCCCTGACACAATAATGTTCAGTACACAGTGCTTAGATACGGTAAAACTGCAAAGCCTTAAAGTAGTGAACTCCAGCACACTTCTCCCAGTTCAGTGTAGTGCCAAATAAACAAACACCCTTGCATTCGCAAGACTTCAGTTTCCTCATTTCCCTTTCCCTCTCCTCTCTAAACAACTCAGATCACTCTTCAAAATAAAAAGTGAAAGGGCACCTGTTCTGGAGGTGACTACATGGTTGGAGGTGGACCGCTCATCGGTAGTTGCATGGCATTTCATAGGTTTGGATGGGGTGTTGGTTGGCTGCTTGTTTGTTATTTTCTTCCCTTGTTTCTTCCTGTCTCCGTTGTTGAGCACGGTTATTGGCATGGGAGAGATTTTCGATTCCCATTTTTGGACTGCATTCTAGCCTGGGCAATGGAGCGGTACTCCCGTTCTCTCTCTCTCTTTCTCTTCCTTTTTCTTCCTCTCCTTCATTCTTTTCTTTTTCTTTCTCTCTTTCTTTCTTCCGAGTCCAGCTCAGCCGTAGAGACCCCCATGGGTGGCACTGAAGTCATTAAGAAGCAGACACCCAGAGAGAACAGCAAAGTGGGACTATCCGAGGACCAACAGTCTTCTGAGCTGAGAGCCTCAGGGGGTTGACAGAATTCTGGGTTGCATCAGTAAATCTTATTAGTTCTCTTTCAGTGTATCCAGAAGTAGAGCTGTTTAAACTGCCTGCCTTAATTTCTCTCTGCTTGGTCCAAGTTGCATCTCTTTGGCAACAGCTTCCTCAGTAGCTTCCCTGCTTCTGTTCCTGGCCCTCCTTTCTTACAAAATATTTTCAACCAGGAAACAGACTGGCCCTTCTGACATACAAGTCAATTATGTTCCTCCTCTGCTTCCTATCTCACTCAAGGTGAAAGCCCACATAGAAGAGCTTCAAGGCCTGCTCATGACCGGATGCTACCTTGTGTACCTCATCTCTTTCATACTCCCCCGCACCTGTCATGCTACCCATCCAGTCATATTACCCTCTGTGCAGATCCCTGATTTGCTCTAAGCATGCACCTGACAGTGGCCTTTGCAACTTCTATTCCCTCTGTCTGGACCACTCTTTCCCCAGATAGCTGGTGGCTTCTCTCCCTTCTTTCCTGCCTGTCTTCTAATGTCACCTTATGATGAGGTCTTCAACTTCCCTCACACCTGACACTCCCGGTTAACTTTTCCTTGCTTTAATTTTCTTTGTGAAATTTCTTAAATTCTGTGTTTAATTTTTATCTGTTTAATATCTGTTTCCCCCAAAGAAACTATCAGATGCATGGCATCAGGGCTTTGTCTGTTAGTTACCCTAGCACATAGGCCAATGCCTGGCAAAAAATAGGCAATTGGTAAATATTGAACAAATGAATGAATGAATGTTATCATAAAATTAACAAATCTGTACATCATCACTGATTGTATCACTCTTCTGCTCTGAAACCTGTGATAATTCTCTATTCTCTACTCAGTAAAATACAGACCAACACTTTTGAATAATATTTGTTGGATTGGCTCCAAATTATCCTTAACTGTCACACATAACTCCAAGCACCTGGTGTTCCAGCCACACAGAACTACCGATATGTCTGTAAATCAGTCCCAGACGGTTTTCTCTGTGCCTTTGCACAAAATAGAAGGACTGTGAATTTTTTTTATATAAGATGACTTTATTATCAGAAACTTTCTAACTAATGTAAAGGGTAGGATTTTGGGATTTATGTCCTTGTGTGGGGAAGGCATTGAATGGAATATTGAAGCGAGGTGGCTTGGATTTAAATTGTGGCTCTGGAATAAATTAATTTTGTTATTCTTTACAAGTTACTAAACTCTAAATCTCAGTTTCAACATTTGTAAAATGGGGAAAATAATATGGTCTTCATCGGGTTTCTGTGAAATTTAAGAGATGCTTGTAAAACTCATCAACATAGTGTCTGGTATATAGTATGTGCTCAATAAATGTTAGCCTTAGAAATAGTAATTTATCACCTTGTGCTGAAGTGAGAGGTGGTGGGTGGGAGTGCGTTAGTATTGTTACTGGCCAAGTCATCAGTGCAGCCTTTGGACTCCACTACTCCTCTTCGCTTTGTTTCCCTTAGTGGAAGTTGAATGTCAGGTTGCTCCACCTTCTTCTCATCTCACCTAAACAATGAGGGAGCTTCTCTTTGTGAATGTACCACTCAGCTCATCCAGTAGATGCCTATTGATCACCCAATACGAGCCCAGTACTGTGCCATGCCCTGGCAGTAAACAGCCCCTTCTCTGAGGAGCTTATGATCAAGAGAGGGAGACAAACACATACACAGATGATTTCGCTGTAATGAGCTAAGAGATAAGATAAAAACTCATTCTCATCTGTGGTTACAGAAATGAATGTTTTAAAATGGAAAGGTTTTGCAGACTATGTGCCCTGTGTAACATAGTCCATTTGAACAGCCTCAAGCCTGGATTTAAATTAACAGTAGATTCACCAAATGATTATACTGATTGTAAAGATGTTTTATATGCACTGCAGAGGTGAAAACAGTTTCGGTTTTCTGGATGATATCAGGGTATCTAAGGAACTAAAAAGCAGGGCTGAGATGACTAGGCAAACATTCGCAGCCTGTGTACGAAGTCATGAAGTGAGGCTAAGCAGAGGTTTTATCCAAATTATTATGCAAGGGTTTGAAATTTGGGACCCTCTAGAAAATATCACATCAACTTATGGATTATGAGGCAAGAATAAATTCCAGCCAGCTTAAATGACCAATAACGGGGTCCTGTTTTGTTCTCCTACTTGAAGCTGTTAGTGGAAATAAATAAGCTGTAGGCATGATGGGAAATACCTTACTGTAAGAAACACTTCCAGCTTTGTGGTATATTAGAAAGAGTAAGGGCTAGGTTAGAAAGATTAGAAAGATTAAGGGCCCTTAGACTTGGGCATGTCCTCTGTAAAATCTTCCTCTTTGTTCTCATTCCCCCAGTGCAAAGTTGTCCAGTCCTTCCTGTGGGCAACTACTCTGTCCTAGACTTAGCTATGTCATAGAACTTGCACTCTATTGAAATTATTTGATAACTAGACTGTGAACATTTTAATAAAAGTTTATGCACATATATACATTTGTCAGTGTTTAGAAGAAGATCTGAAAGTAATTCCACCAAATTTGTGAGCAGTCATATCTCCGAGGAGAGGGATTTGGGCAGAGGAGAGAATATTGTTTAATTTTTTGTTAATATATGCTCATTTTACCTCTGTGTTGTTTTGATTTTTAAATAACTCTGTATTATGATTGTAAGACAAAAGTAATAATTGAAAAGAGGAGGCCAAGTATGGTGGCTCAAACACATAATCCCAGCACTTTGGGAGCCTTAGGTGGGCAGATCACTTGAGCCCAGAAGTTCAAGACCAATCTAAGGTACATGGTTAAAACCCTGTCTGTACAGAAAATACAAAAGTGGAACCAGGCATGGTGGCACATGCCTGTGGTCCAAGCTACTGGGGAGGCCGAGGTGGGAGGATTGCTTGAGCCCAGGAGGTGGAGGCTGCGGTGAGCCATGGTTGTGCCAGCTCTGCATCTCCACCTGGGAGGACCTCTGCATGTCATCTTGCTCTCTATCCCAGTCTTAAACAGTGTTAGTCTGGATTCAAATCCTGATGTCTCCACTTACTGCTTATGTAAATTAAACAGGCAGCAACTGCTCTGAGCCTTTGTTTTCTTCCCTGTAATGTGGGAGTGATAGTAGCATTCATGGCATGACTGTGGGAATTAAATAAGATCATGTACTAGTGCAGGATTATTGCTCAATGCTGTAGTCCTCTTTCCCGAAATAATATAAATGCTGGAGAGAAACAGCTGTCTCAGAAATTTTTTGAATGTTCTAATTTAACTTGAGCATGTGGACATTACATAGCCCATGAATCAAGATTCTGAAGTTAAAAACAACAAAAAAATAAATATGTGCTAGCCCTCCAAAATGCATATATTTAAAAAAAGAATCAAGATTTTATGTATTGGAGTTGATATGGCTGTCTGCAGGAAATGGTGATCAGGCCCTGGAATTAGCCTCATAGGCCCAGTTCACAGCTCTAATGCCAGGTGACTTTGGGTCAGTTACGAAGTCTTTGTGAGCCTCAATTTCCTCTCTGTAAAATGAAGTGATAGGAATGATAATAGCGGTATTTCAGTAGTATTTGTAAATCCTACTGCCTTAATTGTGTGTGTTCATGGTGGGAGGGAAGGTGGTGGTAGCAGCCATATCAGAATTCTTCATTGACAAAAGAAACAACAGCAACTTGTAATAACAGCTTCTTAAATAATACTTTTTTTCTAGTTCTGATGGGGATATAGGAACTATTTCTTTTTCATGACTCACTGGGCCTTGAGATGATTTTTGTGAATTTTTCTTGTTGTGGTGGTCTTTGGACATTTCCAAAAGTGTTGTGTGAAGTTGAGTTGAAAACCAACCTATTCTGGCATTCTTATACATTGAATATCATGAAAACGCGTAAAAGTTCGTTTTTGTTCTTCACTACTTGCTCTGCTCTCTTTGGTGTGAGAATCACACACTTAGGTTTCTGCTGCTATATAGCAGGTGATGAGCCTCATATTGAAAAATACGAAAAGAGAAACAAGACTCTTAACGATAGTCACCATTCCTAGGCGATCCAAGCTACAGCCCCGGGGGACAGATTTCAGAGTGTTCAACAAAGATAACAAGGGACTTGAAATTGCCTAGAAGGCTTATGAATCCAAGGCACAGTGACTATTTGCTAGGCTGAATTCTAGGACTTGAAATTGCCTAGAAGGCTTATGAATCCAAGGCACAGTGACTATTTGCTAGGCTGAATTCTATTGCCAGTCTTTTTGCATGTGTATATTGCTTTTGTAAAATAGTTATGACAAGTCTTCATTAACTAAGGTTGTGGGTTGAATTGGTATTCATCAGCCCAGAATATTGGATTGGGACTTGGGAACCTTGGAGACTATCTCAGATCTTCCATTGACTTAGGATCCTCCCCTACCAAATGTTCAGGGTTTATAAAAGATTCTCTCTCTCTCTCTCTCTCTCTCTCTCATACACACACATACACACACACACACACACACACACACACACACATTTTCTTATGTATTAGAAGTAGGTATTACAGAGTTAATGTAATTGTGTCTAGAGAAGAACATGTCTCCAGAAGACATTCAAGGGATGGCATTCCTGGGACTGGGCCCTGGGCCTGCTCTCTAGGTAAGGAAAGTGCCAGGAGTTGATCTGGCTGTTTGCAGAGAACAGTGATCATTACCCTGGAGTCAGCCTCAGAGGCTCAGATCAGAGCTCTCCTGCTAGGTGACTTTAAGCAAGTTACAAAATCTGTGTCAGCCCCAATTTCCACCTTGTAAAATGAAGTGACAGGAATGATAATAATGGTATTTCGGGGGGTTGTTATGACAAAAGTGACACAATGATGCATGGGGACATCCAGCACAGAGCCTGGCATGTAGAGTGCTGTAGGCTTTGTAAGGGCCCCCTTCTCCCTCTTCCTTTTCTGAGTTCTGAATAAATTGAGAGAGAAGAAAAATGAATTGGCAGATGGCAGTCAAATTTTTGCCTGTATTATTTTTGACATCTAAGATTTAATCAACATTATTGCTGAAAAACACATAGTTTAGTCTGAAAGCAAATGGGCTCACGAAAGCCAAACCCCAGAATTAGAAAGACGTAACCATCCACTTACAAGCCCTGGTGGACCCAGATAGATCTCTTCATGTGGAAGTTACAGCTTGTGTTCTTTATGGGCAAGCTGGTTCCCAAAGGGGGGAGAGGGAGGAGCTGAGCAAGACTTTGGAGGTGGGCTTGAACATTTGCATTTGCAGACAGCTATGTACTTTCAGTGAACATTCAGGTTAGGACCCACTACTGTGGTCATATTACATACTTTGCAGAGTTCTTTGCCTTTGGATGTGCCGCGGCCACTGCTTAGCGTGGCTAGCCTTCTATCCGTCCCTTCCTGACTAGAAAAAAATTCTACTAATCCTCCAGCCTTAGACTTGGGCATGTCCTCTGTAAAATCTTCCTCTTTGTTCTCATTCCCCCAGTGCAAAGTTGTCCAGTCCTTCCTGTGAGCAACTACTCTGTCCTAGACTTAGCTATGTCATAGAACTTACTCTCTATTGAAATTATTTGATAACTAGACTGTGAACATTTTAATAAATGTTTATGCACATATATACATTTGTCAGTGTTTAGAAGAAGATCTGAAAGTAATTCCACCAAATTTGTGAGCAGTCATATCTCTGAGGAGAGGGATTTGGGCAGAGGAGAGAATATTGTTTAATTTTTGTTAATATATGCTCATTTTACCTCTGTGTTGTTTTGATTTTTAAATAACTCTGTATTATGATTGTAAGACAAAAGTAATAATTGAAAAGAGGAGACCAAGTATGGTGGCTCAAACACATAATCCCAGCATTTTGGGAGCCTTAGGTGGGCAGATTGCTTGAGCCCAGAAGTTCAAGACCAATCTAAGGTACATGGCAAAACCCTGTCTCTACAGAAAATACAAAAGTGAAACCAGGCATGGTGGCACATGCCTGTGGTCCAAGCTACTGGGGAGGCCGAGGTGGGAGGATTGCTTGAGCCCAGGAGGTGGAGGCTGCGGTGAGCCATGGTTGTGCCAGCTCTGCATTTCCACCTGGGAGGACCTCTGCATGTCATCTTGCTCACCTTAGACAGTGTTCTGCCCTCTCACATCCGCTTTCTCCTCCCCTACTCCTTTATTGTCTTTCTTTCCCAAGTCCTCAAATGATCAGAGGTATGATTAGATATTAGGGAAGGGACAGTATTCACTTTCCTCGTTCTCGGACTTGTCTTTAAGTGGAAACAGGTATCATCTTTTCCAAATACATTTTATGGAACTGTTATAAACCTGAACTGATAACAAGAAGAGAGAGAGACTATTTGTTTTCCTGCTCTAACCCTATGTATCTTTTCTTATACAGGTTAACTACGAAGTTGAAGTTTTGAAGAATGGGTAAAGACTTTCGTTACTATTTTCAGCATCCCTGGTCTCGCATGATTGTGGCTTACTTGGTGATCTTCTTTAACTTCTTAATATTTGCGGAGGACCCAGTTTCTCACAGCCAAACAGAAGCCAATGTTATTGTTGTTGGAAACTGTTTTTCATTTGTTACAAATAAATACCCTAGAGGAGTTGGCTGGAGGATTTTGAAGGTGCTTCTATGGCTACTTGCCATTCTCATAGGACTAATAGCTGGCAAATTTCTGTTCCATCAGCGTTTGTTTGGTAAGTACCATGACCCATGAAATGTAATGTTGCTAATTAATTTCTATTCTCCGAGATACAACTTTGCTGTTTCTAAATGCCAGTGTAAGAGGCGTTTGAGTTTGTCTTCCTGCCTGAAGTTGTCATGCGTTGTTGTGACTGGTTTCTTCAACCATTCTGTTTAATGGTATACTTTTCCTACTGTCTAAGGAAAATGAGCATGAGGTAAAATTAGTACCAAACTTCACTTCAAAAAAATAGCAGTAGGCCAGGTGCGGTGGCTCACGCCTGTAATTCCACCACTTTGGGAGAACAAGATGGGCAGATCACTTGAGGTCAGAAGTTCAAGACCAGCCTGGCCCACATGGTGAAACCCCATCTCTACTAAAAATACAAACATTAACCAGGCATAGTGGTATATATTTGTAATCCCAGCTACTTGAGAGGTTGAAGGGGAGGAAGGCTTGAACCCAGGAGGCGGAGGTTGCAGTCAGCCGAGATCACACCACTGCACTCCAGCCTGAGTGACAGAGTAAGACTCTGTTGCAAAAAAAAAAAAAAAAAAAAAAAGATATAATGAATATATATATATAATTTTATTTAGAGAAGATATGAACATGAAAATGGCTTTTTTCCCCCATAAATAGTACCTAAGTATTGTATAGTAGAGAGTTTATAAATCATAAAGAAAATACCGACTGGGCGTGGTGGCTCATGCCTATAATTCCAGCACTTTGGGAGGTTGAGGTGAGTGGATCACGATGTGAAGAGATCGAGACCATCCTCGTCAACATGGTGAAACCCCACCTCTACTAAAAAAAAAAAAATTACCTGGGCGTGGTGGTATATGTCTGTATATGTCTGTAATGCCAGCTACTTGGGAGGCTGAGGCAGGAGAATTGCTTGAACCCAGGAAGCAGAGGTTGCAGAGAGCCCAGATCATGACACTGCACCCAGCCATATCATACCACATTTTCATTAAATATATTTTACACATATTTTCATTCATGGAATTGGAACTCTAAACACCCCCCTCCTTTATTTTTAAACATTGGCTTTAGGACGTTTATTTTGAACCCATCCAACTGTAGAATAGTGTATTAGTAAGGAATCTCTCGGTAATAACAACGAGACTAAATTAGTTTAAGTTAAAAAGGATTACTATAAGGATGTTGGGTTAGGCCGAGGGTGGAATTTATTTTGGACATTGGGATGAATGGAACCAAGGGCTTGAAATCTGTTAGGATGCTGTTCGTCTCACTTTCTCTCTACTGTCTGCTTTATTCTCTCTTTACACTGAAGATGAATTTTTATTTACCTGGAGAGACTGGCTTGACTTTCCTGGTCTCAAGTTTAAGCTCTCAGGGAAGAGAGTGAAGTTGTCTCAGTTAGGGTGTGGTTCCCACCTCTGAACTAATCGATTTTTGCCTGGAGGTAGGTGATATTTATCCCATAAATGTTCATCACTTATTACATGCCAGACACAATTCTAGACAGTGAACCAAGCAGGAAAGGTCTCTGCCCTCATAAAAATTTACTTCCTACAGGAGAGAGAAGGACTAAACAAATACATGTATACTCTGTGTGAGTGGGGGAAAAGAAAGTAGTATTAAATGCTGTAGCTGGGTCAGTTAGGAAGAGAATTTAATAACAGCTTTGGACTTAGCAGTGGTAAGATGATAGGTGAATTAATGAAGGTATTTTTGGTCTAAAGGTTGGGTTAGAAATCATGGCAATGGCAATGACTTAAGGAATAAATAAACACACACACCCCCCACACACAGTATTACATATATATTTTTCTCTATTTCTTAAACTATTGCCATCTGTTTTTAATTATATAAATATATAAAATGCACATATTTTATATTGTCTATGCATATATGTATAAAATGCATACATATGAATATATGCACATAGTTTCTAGACATTTAGTAAGAAACTAGAAGAAAGAAATAGATAAGTGCTAAAAATGGAAGAAGGGCCAAGGGGAAGTTTTGTTTTTGGTGGTGGGGCAGATAGTTTTATTTGGGGTTTCTCACTCATAGGCGGGTGTTGAACAATGAGAACACATGGACACAGGGAGGGGAGCATTACACACTGGGCTCTGTTGGGGGGAAATAGGGGAGGGACAGTGGAGGGTGGGGAGTTGGGGAGAGATAGCATGGGGAGAAATGCCAGATATAGGTGAAGGGGAGGAAGGCAGCAAATCACACTGCCACGTGTGCACCTATGCAACAATCTTGCATGTTCTTCACATGTACCCTAAAACCTAAAATGCAATTTAAAAAAAAAGAATCCTAAAAAAAAAAAGATTAATTGACCTGCTTATATTTATAGGAGAAGGAGCTACATTAAAGGAGAAAAAAGAAGGATCTGAAGGTTTCTGTGGTCTGGGACTTAAGACACAGGTAGAAATGGTGGCTTAGAGAGGACAAGAGGAGAGACCCCAGTTTCTCAAACATAGGCATGAATGAGATAAAGATTGGTACTCCCATAGATGTGTTTGAGGTGGAGGAATGGGAAGGTGAATATTATTCTTTCACCTGATAACCTCTTTTACTGTGAAAAAGATCTCTGAGGATAAAGATAGAGGGGCTTGATGATGCAAGGGATTTAAGAAAGTGGTCAAGGTTTGGAACAGTGGCCCTGGGGAGTTTGGAAGTGAACTGACTCAGAACAAAGGAAGGGGTTGCTGATTGTCACTGAGGGTTGTTAGCCATTGTAAATTTGAATGATACCAATCTGGATTGTTGAGGAGTGTTCATTTTGAGAGCTCAGTCATCCAGAAGAGAATTTGAGCGTGATTCATCTGGGTGAGGACTGCTCAGGCTTGCTGTATTGGAAACAAAGGGTGGAAAATAAATGGAGAGTTCTAGTAAAAGCATTATTGATTTGACTGACAGGGAGTTCGGGCTGGACGTGGAAAACAGGCGAGGGAGATGATGGTCTGGGAGGAATGGGCAGGGACCTGAAGATTTGGATGAAACTCAACAGGTGAGATGGGAGTAAGAAAAGGGAAAGGATTGGTGGGTGTGGTCAGATGACATGTTGTAACAGAAGTAAACCATTCTTCAGTGGTGATTCCCAAGTAGGGTGTGATCTTTAGAGAGTGAGTCCTAAAGTGGAGTGGACATAAACACAGAGAATATTTAGGAGTTCAGTGTTTTTTGGATCATCCACCAAACATTAAACAAGCATCATGCTCTGCATAGTAATTATATGGATAGAAGAGGATAAGGGTGGAGAGTGAATGGGAGCAGGTCATTTTCCAAGAATGGGTAGAGAGGGCTGGGGAGACAAAACAATAGATACCTGTTGCAAGCAATGGCTGGATGTATTTGGATACCATTCAAGAAATGTCCTAAGTGTAGGAAGTTAAGGCAAATTTAGACCAAAATAATCAGTTTGGAGAAAAGTTATCTGCCTTTATTGAAGATGGATTGAGAATCATACCATTAAGCTAATGGTATTAATAATAAACAGGGCATTTGGTTTTGTAATTGCTACATTTTATTAAATTATTCTGTTGCAAGCTTTTATCTCTTATGCTAAAGTCACATTTCGGTTATGGCTTACATTTTAATTCTCCTGTTGGTATAAATAATCAGCTCCGAAAAAACACTTTAGATTTCAAGTGGTTTATTGAGTACAAATTATTTTAAAATAATGGAAGTAAGTTCTTTTTTTTTTTTTTTTTTTTTTTTTTTACTTACAGTGGGAAAGATTCTATGATGTAGTCAGCTTTATTACTTCTATTTGGCAATTTTCTTCTCTTTTTTTCCTTACTAAAAATCCTATGAAATTATATGGGATATTAAGGAATCATAACCTTCTGTAAATCTTGGTGAAGAGTCTTGATTTAATTTCCTGACGCACTCCAAACTTCTCCCCTCTCATTTTCTGATCCAGTTTCCTAATGAACTTTGAACTTGTCTTCTCCTTCTGTCTCTGCTCATGGGAATTGATTCTTCCTTGCTTCATGAACTATTAATCATTTCCTCCTAATAGTTATCTGCTCCTTTTGTTCATTGTGGATCTTGCTACTGGAATTATTTTTTCTGTATTGGTAAATGACTTCTACCACTGTTCTGTGGTGAGCAGGTCTGTGCAAACCTATCCCCAAAGACTGAGGGAGCTGAGAGGCTGAAGAAAGAGGCTGACACATGCAGTGTCTCAGGAAACAACATTTAATAGGGACCTAGTACTTGTGAGATGGTAGATCCTTGCCCTGTTCCCCTCCAGACCCAGGGCTTATCCATGATAGGGAACTTGCCTAAAGGAAGGATTCATGGTAAGTAGATAACGTAGAAATCTTAGAGGCCTTCACAGAACTAGGGTTGGTCAGAAGTCAACATGATGGATTAGCATTCAAGACAGAGTTACTTTGACATGCAGAACTATCAACAGAATAAAATCTAAACTCCCTTGATTGATATCCAAAGCTATTTATGATCTACTTCTTCCTCACTCCAAACCTGGTCTTTGACATTCTGCATACTGCAGGGAGTTATTTGCTGGTTCTCGAGCCTGCCGTGTTATCTCACGCCGCAGTGTTTTGCCTATGTGCTCTCCCATGCTCCTTGTGCTCCTCCCTGCTTTGTCACCTTGGCTAGTTTTCCATTTTCCTTCAAATCTCAGTTCAAGCATCATCTCCTCTGTGACGCTTTCTCTGACTCCCTCCTGTAAGACTGCAGTTGTCTTCTCTTCAGCTCCCACTTGTGACTTCTTGTACCAAAGAGTCACAGCCATGTGGTGATATGAAAAGGAATTAAAAATGTAATGCAAACATAAATGTTTTATAGGCTTGGTGTATGATCACTGTTTCTGCCCTTGTTCCCGAATAGTTAGCATTTATTCATAATTCATTTTTTAAAGGGCATATTTAACAATTTGTACATGCAAACTTCTGATAGGTGGTGGTGGTAGTGGTGATGATGATGTGTGTATGTTGGGAGGAGTGGGATTGCTAATTACAAGCACAGAAATTTTTGTTACAGAAATATTGGAATGGCTTACAAAAATGATCAAAATCATTTTGTGGATCAACTAAACAGCTTCTTTTTAAAAAAATAATTTTCTAATAAAATGCCAAATACAAATATTATATAGAATGCCACTATCCCTTTCATTTAGTCAACTTGTAAGCCTTCCTTCATTTATTTTGTTATGGGAAATCTCTTCTTAGTAGATTCCAGAAGGACAATACAGTATTGCCAATGTAAGGCATGTATGAGAAAGAGTGAATGATTCTGTGGCATATGATTTAATATACTTTATTGGTTATAAATTTAATTTTTCTGTGAGACATAGATATGATTTTGTGACTCTTTAGGTAGTGACATAATTCAGGAGCAATTCTGAAATCAGAATTAATATGTTTAGAATTTTTTTTAGTTTAACACTAAATCTTGAGGTGTCAGTATTTATAAAAGTTAGATTCCATTGGAATGTCAGTTTATACTCTTCCAGTACCTCTCTCTTTCATTTGTTTGGGTGATTCTAGTTTTTGTTTTTTTTTTAATGTTTTAATAATGCATCCTAGCTTTTTGGGGGATGATACTTTAGTGATATCCATGAATAGAGATTTCAAATATTATAATGCCGACAATTAGGACTTATCTACAAGGAGAATTTAATTTCTTGAGCTTATTCAGTAAATAATTTTTATTCCAAAAAGGAATTGAAATTATTTACAACATATATACAATATACAGTAGCAGTAGAAAATCAGGACCATAGAAAAGGCAGAATTAAATATGTTTTTATTTCATGAGTTTCAAAACTTAGCTTGGTGTTGAGCTTCCTCAGAGCTGGGCACAAGGGGAAACTACATCACTGTGGTTATCAGCAGCGACGAAAATTGTAAGCTCCACAGAGGTATTTTTCCTTGCACCAAATTGTAGAACTTCTTTGCTGTAAATTTTGGTAAAGCATTTCTTTTTTCTTCTGCTTGGTACGGGAGAAGCTGAATGGTGAAGTGGCAAATGCAGAAATGGATTTCGTATTCTTGTGTCTTAAAGCAAACTTTCATCAAAGTGTAGAGTATAACATTTAATCATGAAAGCAAGTCTGTGTATGATGCTTTATTTCATGAAAACAATTCTCTGAAGGGCAAAGTGATCAGGGTTCAAGTTGCTTTGATTGAATAATTTTATCTGAGGATGGATTTTGGAACATCAAGACTGTGACAATGTATTTCTCAGAAAAACTCCTGTTATTTTTCTTGTTTTAACACTGACCTTTTAACATCGTTAGATGAACCTCACCGCAAGGAACTGTCAGTCTCTCAACAAGAATCATGTTCTTTGTATTCATTGAAGGCATTACTTCACTGAAACGGGTGGCTGGAGGGCAGGCCACTTCAGAATGAGTTGGTAGGTGTAGCATCTGAAAACGATTCTAAGCCTGTTAATACTGCATATTTCTTTTTGAAACATGTATTTGCTTATGTAGTTATTGTATAATTGTTTCATTAATGTCAGATTTCCCAGCTATACCCTAAACTCTATGAGTGAGAGATTATGTTGCTCTTGCTTACCATTTAATCGTCAGTCCCTAAAATAATGCCTGGCACAGTAACATTCAATACGTTTGATTGAATAAATTAATTAATGTTTCTTCATCCTTTACATGTTGTATTTACCACTATTTTTTTTTTTTTATTGTAAGATACAGAAAGGTATTTATTTGTTCATTTTTCAAAAATAAGACATGGTCTCTGATCTCAAGGAATTTAATATCTGGTTAAAGAGACAAGATACATATGCATGAAAAATTAAATACTCTGATGATATAAGAAAATGTATATCGAGTATCAAATGAACAGTACAGACTGAGTGCTATGGGAATTTAGGAGACAGGATTGTAGTGGGCCAGGACAATGAAGGAAAGCTTTGTTGCCCATGTGGGACCTAAATTGAGTCTCAAGCGTGAGTGGGATTCAGATATGATGAAAGGCATTCATTGCAGATTTCAGGTCATGGGGTAGATAGTGTGATCAAAGATAGGGACAGCTCAGCTTTCTTTTTGGGAGTTGGGGGAAAAGATGAAGAATTCATGCTCATTTTGACTGAGAACAATTTATGTTAGGAAAAAGGACTTGGAGTGAAAAGGTAGGTTGGGCCAAAATTCTTTAGTCTTTAAATGCCAGTCTTCTATCTTTAGATTTTATCTCTTCCATTATGATCTTAAGTCACGGAAAATATTTGAACAATGTGTGAGATGATGACAAGATTAGTCTTGAAACAAAATTTTAGGGGAATTGGAAAGGGAGAGATTCAGGGAGTAAAAAGGACATAAGAAGGTATTTTAGGGGCTACCTGCAATAATTCTGGCTTAAGTTTGTTCAGACTAGTCTAAAATAAGGGGTGGAGCAATGGACAAGCAGATTGGGGTATGTGAGGCCATTTGAAACTTCCACAACTCTAGGCAAGAGTGAGAGTGAAATTAAAGGTAACTAGGAAGATTAGGCTGGGAGGAGCGATTATCTTCCTTGAAAAATGAAAGAAAGTCCTTCGGAGAATCTAGTTAGAGGAGAAGATAATGAGTTAAGGAAGTGACGGCCCCAGTTCATGAGCACATAAGTGATGGCCCATTTACCTTGAATAGTTCACAGAACAGCAAGGGTATGAGTTACTAAGTTTAGTCCAGGCCCACCATTTTCTTTTTCTTTCTCTGAACCTCGCTCTGCCATGCTCTGTCAGGAAGCTGGAGTGCAGTGGCATGATCTCGGCTCACTGCAACCTCTGCCTCCCTGGTTCAAGTGATTCTCCTGCCTCAGCCTACCAAGTAGCTGGGATTACAGGCATGGGCCACCATGCCCAGCTAATTTGTATTTTTAGTACAGATGGGGTTTTGCCATGTTGGCCAGGCTGTCTTGAACTCCTGACCTCAGGTGATCCACCCACCTGGGGCTCCCAAAGGGTTGGGATTATAGGCATGAGCCACTGTGCCTGGCCTTGGCCCACCACTTCTTATTCAAAACCCTGAGGGCAGATGTGTTTCAGAATTTAGAGCCTGTGCCTTTATTTAAGGTCACTCTGCTAAATATCCCATTATCAGACATGTTAATATTTCTGTATATATGTATACGTATTTACATGAAGTTGGATAAGTAAAGACCACGGACAGACTCAAGTAAGTTCAGGTTAGGTTTTGCAGCTAAATGGATTCAGATTTGGTCAGGTTTCACCAATAAATTAGTTATAAAAATCAGAGTCTTTTGGATCTCAGAATTGTTGAAACTGGATTGTGGACCTGTACTTGACTATGATAAATATTTCATATACATCTTTGCTTACCCCAAGATAGCCAGCTGCATAAAAAATCATTCTTTTTTAAATGCTGTAGTTAAAAAAAATAGAATAATTTGATAACTAAATGGGTACAATAGATGTATACATGCTGAAGATATACTTTTCTCGTGTTTGTATTATGCAAACTATTAAGGGGTTTGCTATTTTCTATGTACCTATGTTTGTTTTAGTTTGAAACAGGAAGATTGGGGACAAAAGCATTCTCAATATATTCAGAGATTTGAGAAGACAAATTCTGGTTTCTTTCATTTTACTGTTGCAAAAAGGACATCTCCCATACAATACCAAGTAACTCAACAATATTTTGTCATTTAATGAATTTAATAAAGTGAAATGCCTGTTTGTTTTCTATTGTCTTAGCTTTAAGTTTAGTTTGAATTTTTTTGGTATGTTGAACAGTACATATAATTTTACCACTTCAAAACAGAAAATATTTAAAGACTCTGGAAAGCATGGGCAAGGTAGTCATGGTGATACAGGAATATCAAAACATGAAGAATTAGATATTTAGGAATAAAAAACTATTATTTTAATACAGTGATAGGGGATGGTTTGATTTCCTTTGTGTTAATTTGAGATCTGAATAGCTGAATAGTATAAATGACCAAGTTTATCATGCTAGTTGAGAGTATATTTTTTAAAAACTGTATTTATGACTACTCAGGGTTGATGTCAACAACTGATTGTTTTAAGAATTGTATTATCAGAGTGCTAAGGACTTCATTTTGGGGAAATTTTTTGAACAAACACTGTCTATATAGCCAAATGCCCTTTAGAATATGTATAGTTTTAAGCTTTGTCCCCTCAAAATATTTTGACACTCATGATTTTTGAGTGTCACAAATATTTAATGTTGTGTCACCATCTTCATTTTCAAACAGTCTACACTGAGTGCTAGAATCATACCTCTTCTAGGTGCTTGAATTGTCAACACCCAGTCTTTTTTCACAGAGTAATTTTAGACCCCAAAGTGACCATAGAATATAAGTTAGAGAAAATGTCATTTCAAAGTTTGGAGTGACCTTCTGGCATAAGGAATTTTAAAAAGCAGTTTCTTAAAAAGACATTAGATTAGGAAAGGTAAACTCGAATTTTATTGATATTTGATGTTTTAAAAAAATCCCCAGGAACGCCCTTCCTCAAAGGGAAATTTGTTGTGTTCAAGCTGCTGAACTTTGTAGCCCTTTTCAAAAAGCTTATCTTGTCATTTTATGTTCCTGTTATGTTCTCTCTCCTAGAGCAAGAAAGGAAGGTGTGGCTGGAAGTCCCAAGTACATGGCCATTTCCTCCCACACCTGCTTATTAGTTGCCTTCATTAGTTTGCATTGCAGTCAGTTGCACAGCCGTTAGTGCTAAAGGGCAATGAGCTGCAGCTTCAGTGTGATAGAATCGTCTGGCTGCTCTAGTTCCCGTAGGACAGAGGATACAAACACTGTAAAAGGATACCTCAAGGACTTAATAAACTAACTCAGGTTAGACCATTATAATTAAGCAATTACAAACTGGGGTACCTTTCTAGGTACATTTTTTTTATTGTCCTTGATACAAATGAGTCATTCAGGGGCCAAGAGACTCTTTTCTTACCCGGTCCAATCATTGCCTCCACATCCTTTTCTCATTTCCCACCTATGGGAGGTAATGGTAGAAGTTTCTCACAAAGGGGGCTATCACATGGAATTACAGAAGGCAGACTCATATACACGGTGCAGAGGGAAACCACTCTACTATTAGTGACATGTAATCAGCCAGGGTGGAATCTGACAGCTGGGTAAATAACATATGGGAAAATTGGAAATGAAAAGTGCTTGATTACTTGATTCATTTAAAACCATATTGATAGAGGTCTTAGTTTGCTTATTGTTCAAATAATGGAGTAATCAGTCCTGGCTGGGTGAGTAATGTGATTTGAGAGGATGCTGCCAGAATTTTCCCCTGATTTGTTTCCTTTTATCTTTTATTAATTCCTACAACTAGAATCATTTCTTGAAGATATTTTCGCTGGGTTTAAAATATTATGCTACTTGAGAGGTGTGATAAACTAACAAGGATGTTAATAATTCCCATCATTGAGAGATTTGTGCCCAAGCGATAAATAAGTGATGGCAGGTGGGAGGATGTAAGTAAATGTGCCGATACGGTAACAGCGTTGCCGTGCAGGGGTCTGGATAGAAGCAGGGACAAGGAAAGGCTGTTACAAGATTTAGGGATATGCAGAGGATCAGACTGGAATAACGGGCTTCTCCAAAGACAGACTTTAGTTGTTTTACAGTGGTGGTCTTGACACTGTGTATCTGATTTTGAGTATCACAGGTGGTCCAAGCAGTCCTGTTGTTTTTAATTTGTATTCCTTTCTTGGCTGTGACTCAGAGTTATTGTGATGGGTAAATAGAAATATACAGGCTCCAAGGTCATAACAGTAGCCAGCAGTAAAATTGGAACATAAACTGAAGCCTCCTGATTCCCAGACAGGCGCCTTTTCAGGCATCCCAGATGGCGAACTGGCAGCCGGTGTGCCTTGTCTGCCTTAGGACCGGATTGTGCTAGGCCACTCCCTACAGCTTTGCTCCGCATTGCCTGTGTTCTGGCATCTTTTTCTGGCACTGCCTCCTGCCTGACCAGCTCTCTCTTTTGGATAAAGAAAGTCATTTAATTCCCCCTACAAGAAGTTGTATAGGTTCAGGACAAAGTCTGTCATTGCTGTGGAGCCCAGAGAAACTCAGCACAGTGCTTCCTGCCCTTGTGGCCATCAGTAACCTAACGTTCTTGGTTGGACTATACTTCTTTCCTTTAATTTCAGAGGAGACAAATCCAGATATTCTTAGGCTACTCCATGCTTGTTATGATACTTTGTGTGTCCTTGAGGACATGGCCATTGAAATGGACAGACTAGCTAAGAGTAACCAGCAAATACACAAACCTGAGAGAGTGAGTTTGAACTTACTCTTCAGCAGCCCAGGAAGGAGTGTTTTTTTGTGTCCTTTCCTATTTATTCCTGTTTGAACTGTGCCATTTTTCAACATCAGCATTAATAAATGTGTTGAATACCTATCATTTGCAAGGGAAAGCACCAGATGCCATGAGCCTCTGCCTTTTAGGAGGGAAAATTATCAGATATGATAAATGGCCAACACTGCAGTGGCAGTGGGAGGGACAGTCTGTTTTGAAGGGGCAAGAAGTCATACACAAGAGAAATCAAATGAAGCTTCCTAGTGAAGTAGGAGTTTGTGGGAATCACAGAATCTCAGGGTGAACGGAATTGGTGAGAGCTTTTTTGTTACATTTTCAGCCAACCTCTGCTAGTCTCTAACAATGATGACTATCACCAAAAAAGTCTCAGTGTTTGATCACTGTTTCTACATTTCCTGGGTCTGAATCTGAGCTTTGCCATTCAACTCCTGTGGAATTCTGTTGGAGGGAGGAGGGCTGTCCAACTGGAGAAATGGCAAGCACAAAGTTGTGGGGAAGGAAAAGGCAAAATGGTTGCAGTGTAGAGTGTGAGCGGGCCAGTTTTCCTGGATCAGTAGTTTTGGGTATAGTGGCAGCAGGAAAGAGAAGTTGTGGAGGGTCTGGAATTCCAGGTTTGGGAAATTAAAATTCATTCTGAAAACAATAGGAAGCCATGGAGCATATCCCTCCCTTCTTGGTTTGTAAATTTTAAAAAGTTATATAAACCTATTGTGGGAAAAAAACAGAATCTATGAAGTCAGAGAAGAAAAAGTTTTTGATCACAATGATGACAAGATCAAAATAGTATTGTAGGAAAATGCATGCAAGCTTGGTTGGCCTTGAGGCATGGAGGTGGGCCACAGTTAGGCTTGATTTAGAAGTAGTGGCAATGAGAATGAAATAGAGGGGAAGGAAGGAAGAGAATATGTGAGGAAGACAGATAGTACCAATACAATTTTCTTCTTTTCTAAATAACATCATTTTAAGGACTCCTATTCCCTGAGTCCATTCCCATCATATACTGAACATAAGGCATAACAATCTATTTCTAAAATTGGCAACTTAAATTATCATTAGATCATCTTACTTTATTCTCCAAGTTTGCTGAAAGAAACAAATGTATGGTTCTGGTGGTTATTTGTGACACTAGAAGAGACTTTAAGAAAAAGCAGATTTGTGCTCATTGGTATATGTATTAAGCTACAAAGATGTTAATGTCATTGAGTTTCTTTTTTGAAGCTTAGCACTTGTTGAACTTGTGGATGATGCTCATTAATTTGTCTCGTTTGCAAAGTGTAGGAGCCTTAATGATACAGGACTTGATTTTGTTCGTTCAGTAAATACTTAGCATGTTCTAGGCCCTCGGGATCCAGCATTGAACCCAACAAGGTCCCTGCCCTGACTAAGCTTACAGTGTAGTATGAAAAGATGGATTATATATTATATCAGAGAGTAATAAATGTTGTGGCAACTAATGAAGCAGGAAGAGTCTAGGGAGGAGTCCACAGAGTTCCCGGAACTCCCTCTCTAATGAGATGACCTGAAGAAGATGAAGGAACAACATTGGTAGCTTTCTGAGGGAAGACATCTCAAGAAGAGGGCAGGGCAGCTCTAAAAGCCTGAAAGCAGTGGTGTGTTAGAGTGTTTGGTGAACAAGGTGGCAAGAAGGTCAGCGGCTGGAGCAGAGGGAACAGAAAAGAGAGTAGGAGGAGAAGTGGAGGCAGGGGGCACAGCCGGACATAGGGTCCCTTTATAATAAGCCCTCCCTCCTTAAGTCAAAGGGAGACACCAATAAACACATAAATCTGTATAGCTTTATTTAGTTTCTAAATTAAGTAAGGTGTAAAGTTGCTGTTCTAGTGAAGCCCTTAAACTCTGTGTGTTATTCTGAGAGAATGCAGGATCCGTGATTTTTATTCTGGCAATTCCTTTGCTCTTCTCAGCTCCTTATTATGCTCCTTAATGGGGCTGTCCACCTCACCTCCCTCCCTCCAGTGGGACATAGAAGAGAAGAAAGATGCTTTTTAGGACGGGTGACTTATTTAATAATTTTTAAGAGGGACTCTTCTCTGTGCCTGTTCCCCATCACTGCCAGTAGTGGAGGCAACGCTAACTCTGTAATAGTATTTTCAGCACTGGAGGTGGGGAACGTGGTCCTGGAGACAGCCATGTGGGGAAGTCACAGTTGATTGTCTTTAAAGTTCTGACTCTCAGGTCCCCACTTAGAGTAAGAAAAGCATCTTTCTTTCTCTAGGGATGGATAGATGTTCTGTCCATGTGGAGGCGGGGGTTGTGGAGATGGAGGTTCACAGACCTCCCAGATTCTTTCCCTGTTATAACCCCAGCCATGAGTCTGCTAGTTCAGGCACATGAAAATGACCCTATCCATTTATTTCTGGGTTGCTCTCCTGCTTCTGTTTAGAGCTTAAACAGATTACTGAACTCTATGCCGTCAACTGAATTTTGTAAACACAAGTGCTTAACAATCTATGTTTAAAAGAGGACAGAGAATTTGCTTAACAGCTGAATTCTAGATGACAGATCAAACTGAATATGAAAGAAGAATATTTTTACTCTTCTTCAGAACACTGTCACAGTGGGTGGAGGAAGATCTTTAGATACAATACTTTGAGCAGGTCTAGACATATTTTTGCTTTAGGTATGCAAGAAAGGGTAATAAAAGAGATGTTATACATTCATTCGAGAGGTATTTCTAGTGGGTCTATTATGTGGGAGGCTTGATTCTATGCACTAGGGATACAGTGGTGAATAATAATAACAACAAAACACTCAACGTTTTTGTTCTTATAGGTTATGTATTCTGGTGGGGGAAATATATACAATTGTGGTTATTCATGCAATTCATCAGATATTTTTGTCTCATCATGTCTGACACATGGTGAGGTTGTACTTGTGATTGGTTATGGCTGGTTAGGTCAGAACAGGGGTGATGTGTGGCATTTCTGAACTAGAGCATTTAATTGCACATGCGAGACCCTCCAGCCTCTTTTTCTCTTCCTTGGCTATCAGCAGTGCTCTTAGATATTTGCTGCTGTGTCTGCCTGAGTCTGCCAGAGTGAAGGCAATGCAGAGTAGGGCCCTTAACTGATCCTCAATAGACACATAATATGAGAAGGAAATAAACTTTCATTGTTTGAAGCCACTGAGATTTTGGAGTTGGCATGACTCCAAGCATGACATAACCTAACTTGTCCTGAGTGCCTGACTGGGGAGAAATTAAAAAGTCCTGACTGATACATAAATTTAAAAAGTAACATTTTAGAAAAAGGTACTTCTAGATAGTGATGTAGTCTATAAACAAAACAGGGAGCTGTGACAGAAAATGCCTGGGAAGTGCAGAGGCTACTCTAAATAGAGTGGTCAGGTTAGCTCCCTTGGAGGAGGTTATATTGAAACTAAGATCTGAATGATGAGAGGAGCTAGTCAAGTGAAAATCTGGAAGTGCACTCAGATTGAAGGAATAGCACATGAAGAATCTGAGTGGTAAAAACATGTGGCACATTTAAAAAACATCCGCCACGTTTTCTTTATCCAGTCTATCATTGATGGGCATTTGATTTGGTTCCAAGTCTTTGCTGTTGTGAACAGTGCTGCAATAAACACGCGTGCATATGTCTTTGTAGTAGAATGATTTATAATCTTTGGGTAAATACCCAGTAATGGAATGGCTGGGTCAAATTGTATTTCTGGTTCTAGATCCTTGAGGAATCACCACACTGTCTTCCACAATGGTTGAACTAATTTATGCTCCCACCAATAGTGTAAAAGCGTTCCTGTTTCTCCACATCCTCTCCAGCATCTGTTGTTTCCTGACTTTTTAATGATTGCCATTCTAACTGGTGTGAGACAGTATCTCATTGTGGTTTTGATTTGCATTTCTCTAATGACCTGTGATGATGAGCTCTTCTCGTATGTGTGTTGTGGCATGTATACACCATGGAATACTATGCAGCCATAAAAAAGGATGAGTTCATGTCTTTGCAGGGACATGGAAGAAGCTGGAAATCATCATTCTTAGCGAACTAACACAAGAACAGAAAACCAAGCACTGCATGTTCTCACTCATAAGTGGGAGTTGAACAATGAGAACACATGGACACAGGGAGGGCAACATCACACACCAGGTCCTGTTGCAGGGTGGGGGACTAGGGGAGGGAGAGCATTAGGAGAAAAACCTAATGTAGACAACAGGTTGATGGGTGCAGCAAACCACTATGGCATGTGTATACCTATGTAACAAACCTGCGCATTCTGCATATGTATCCCAGAACTTAAAGTATAATAAAAAAAATAAAAACAAAAAAAACATTGGCTGGGCGTGGTGGTTCACACCTGTAATCCTAGCATTTTGGGAAGCCGAGACAGGCAAATGGCCTATGGTGAAACCCCGTCTCTACTAAAATAGAAAATATCAGCTGGGCATGGTGGCAGGCACCTGTAATCCCAGCTACTCAGGGGGCTGAGGCATGAGATTTGCTTGAACTCGGGAGGCAGAGGTTGCAGTGAGCCAGTATTGTGCCACTGCACTCCAGTCTGGGCAACAAAGCGAAACTGTCACAAAACAAAACAAAACAACAACAAAATAAACTTCAAGGAAGTTAGTGGAGCCTAAAGAGTAAGGAAGAAGGAGGTAACTAGGACTTTAGTGATATTAGACTTGATAGATCGTGGTATTTCATTTTAAGAATAAGCCACCAAAGAGTTTTGAGTAGAAGACTGATATGATTTGATTTAGATTTTTTAGAGTGTCTCCTAAGGTTGCTTTGAAAAGATTGGACCATTATGCATGGGACATGTCTAACTCTAGAGGAACTCAGTTATCTTGATTTGGGAACTCAGAGTATGGAGTTCAAGGCTGACAAAACAGTTGGAAAGTAATAGAGCAAATCCTAGAAAGAGCAGACCCCAAGAGTGGGAAGCCCCACATTTTATGTACAAACTCTCCTTTAATTCTTAACTGGCCCTGAACTGTACATTCTCAAGGGAGTTTCTGAGACTTTAAGCAATGGCTGGGAGGTGGGAAGAGTTGAACAGAAATTTCAGAGGCTGTCTACTGTACTAAAGACAGAGTTTGGGATTTGAGTCATACCAAGTTAGAAGAATTGATAAAGTCATGGGCACTGAATCCCCGGAAGGGTATCCCTTAGAAATAAAAAATAGATCCTTGGGTTATAGGAATTGCCTCAGGACTGTGGACAAAACTAATGTAGACTTGGCTGGGCTCAGTGGTTCACACCTGTAATCCCAGCGCTTTGGGAGGCCAAGGCGGCCAGATCACTTGAGGTGAGACCAGCCTGGCCAGCATGGTGAAACCCCATCTCTACTAAAAATATAAAAGTTAGCCAGGCATGATGGTGCATACCTGTAATCCCAGCTACTGGAGGGGCTGAGGCAGGAGAATAGCTTGAACCTGGGAGGTGGAGGTTGCAGTGAGCAGAGATTGTGCCACTGCACTCCAGCCTGGGTGACAGAACGAGACTCTGTCTCAAAAAAGAAAAAAAAAAAACACAATGTAGACATACATATCAAGTATCAAAACAAGGCTTCACAATTCAAAGTGATTAGCCAGTAATTTTAAATTTAATTTAAAGTGATTAGCCAAATCAAGCCTTCACAGATTTGAAGTGATTAGCCAATAATTAATAATATTAATTATTAGTAAAATCAACACTCTTAGAGGAAGATAGTAAAACTACAATGTATCATCCATAAAGTCCAGTTTAAAATCAAAGTTTACTATATATACAGAAAACCAGGACAGTGTGACCTGTAGTCCAGAGAAAGTAGTTAATAGAAACAAGCACTTAGGTGACCCAGAAGCTGGCACTAGCAAAGACTTTATAGCAGCGTTCATACTTTGTTCATGGGCAAGGACGTAGAAAGCCACCAACAGTTTCATAGTCAAAGTGTTGAAATCAAAGATAAAGAGAAAATGTTGAAAGCTGTCAGAACTAAAATCACATTTCACATAGGAGAATGATGATATGAATGATGGTTAATTTCTTATCACAAACGAGGGATGCCAGAAGATATCTTTAAAGTACTGAAATAAATAAAAATTTCAACCTAAAATTCTATATCCAGCCAACACATACTTATAAAATGAAGGTAAAATAAAGATACCTTCAGGCAGGAGGATTGCTTGAGCCGAGTTGGAGACCAGCCTGGGAAACATAGTGAGACCTCGTCTCTACAAAAAAAAAAAAAGAAGAAGAAGAAAAAAATAAGCTGTGTGAAGTGGTGTACACCTGTAGTCCCAGCTACCTGGGAGGGAGGCAGGAAGATCACCGGAGCCTGGGAGGTTGAGGCTGTAGTGAGTTGTGATTGCATCACTGCATGCCAGCCTGGGTGACAGAGCAAGATCCTATCTCTAAAAAACAAAAATATAAATAAGTAAAGATATTTTTCAAACGAATCAACAAGACAATTGTCTATAGGAAACCTGCACTACAAGAAATGCTAAAGAAAGTTCTTCAGGCTGCTGGTCAATGAAACCATATAGAAATATCAAATATATAGGAAAGGATGCAGAGCACTAGAAATCATAAATGTAGGGCTCAATTAGACTGTTTTTTTGCTTAATTTCTTTAAAAGACAACAATGTGTAAAAGGAAAATTATACTGTATGTCATGATTTTGTAACATGATATAAAATATATGACAATAATGGCAAAGATTGGAGGCAAGTGGAATTACATTTTAGCAAGATTCTTGTATTTTACATGAAGTGGCACAATATTAACCCGAACTAAACTGTGGTAAGTTAAAAAGGGATGTTCCAATTTTTAGGAGAGTCACTGAAAAACAAAAAGAGGATAGATAAGAAACCTAAATAGGATGTAAATTATTATGCTAATAAAATAATACTATACCAAAAGAAGGTAGGAAAAGAGGAGCAGAGGAAGAGTATATAGGTGGGACAAGGATAAATAGCCGAGTGGTAGGCCTAAATCCAACTGTATCTATAACTTTGTATACAGAAATACTAAACATTCCAATTAAAAGGCAGATGTTGTCAGACTTAATTTAAAAAAGCTTGATCCAAGTATGTAGTGTTTATAAATGATATGCTTTAAATATAACAACACAGAGCAGTTGAAAGCAACAGGATGGAAAATGAATATATTCTGTAAACAGTTAGCAAAAGAAAACGAGTGTGAAAATGTTAATATCAGACAAAGTAACCAAAAAGATGTTTTAAAATAATGAAAGGGTCAATATAACAATCATAAATATATATGTATCTAGAAATTCCAAATATCCGATACTAAAACTAACGGAGGGCAAAAGGCATGATCATAGTTAATTTATTGTCCTTCCCTTACTAATTGATAGAATTAAATTATCTATACAGAAAAAATCAGTAAGAATATTAACAGTTACAGCACAAACACCTTGATCTGATATTCACAGAACATTACATCAAAAAAGAATACACATTTTTTTCAAGTACAGTGGAATATTAATCAAGATAGATTTTATTGAGCCATAAAATAAGACTAAGAATTTTCAAAAGATAAGATAATACAGAGTATGTTCTCTGACCACAAAGGAATTAAATTAGAAATAAAAATTAAATACACACATACACACGTGTACACACACACACACTCTCTCCGTCTGTCTGTCTCTCTCTCTGTCTCTCCCCCTACTTCTCTCCCTCCCTCCAAATACTTAGAAATTAAAAAACACACTTCAAAATGCCTATGGATCAAAGAAGAATTTAGAAGAGAAATTAGAAAATATTTCTAACTGAATGATAATGATGTTATATAAAAATTTATGGGCTGTAACAAAAGTGCTTAGAGGTAAATTTATATTTTTAAATGCTTATATTAGAAAAGAAAAAAGTTGCAAATCATTGCTCTATTTTTTTTTTTGTAAGGGGTTGGAAAAAGAACAAATTGAATCAAAAGTAAGTAGAAAGAAGGATTTTAAATGGAGAGCAAATAAGAGCAGAAATAAAAAAGGAAAAGGGAAAACAGCAAAACAATAGAGAAAACTAACAAATCCACATGTTGATTATTTGAGAACATTTATAAGAGTAGAAATCTCTAGAAATATTGGTTAAGAAGCAAAGAGAGAAAACACAGATTACCCATATCAAGAATTAAAGATGGAATTTCATTACAGATCTAAAGAGATGAAAAGTATAGGGAATGCCAATTTATGCCAATAGATTCTAAGAAACAAATCCACTAAAGAAATATAATAGAAAAAAATTCTTGATAGGCATAACTTAACAAAACTGACATAAGAAGAAATAATCCAAATAACTGTATATTTATATAAGAAATTGAGTTCGTTATCAAAAACCTCTTTAGAAAGAGATTTGTTGGCATAAATGGTTCAGTTTTTTTGTGCTCTTGAAGACTTGCAGCTGCTATCCTTCTCTAAGAAGCCTTCACTATTTATTTACTTTATTTAATTCAATTGTATTTATAATGTGCCAGCTACTGTTCTAAGCACTTTACAAATAATACCTTACCTGTCAGAGGTGTGATTTATAGTAAGGACATGAAGAGATGAAGGCAAATTTCAGGAATGTTTATTTTCTACAGTATATGCAAAATAATATATACTTAATAGAATTGTTTTCTTCCCACAGGTGACAGAAATCTGTGGGCAGATGGGAATATGCTTCCAAACGTGTACTCTGATGACAGGATCCATCAGTCAGTGGCTTGCTCTCATTTTCTTTCTGTATACAGAATAGAAAACAACTGCTAAAACCTAGAATGTGAGGCCAAAATCTAATGGGGTTTCTGTTCCCTGTGCTTGCTGCATCATTTTCTGCCTTTCAGGCTCATGCTATTTCCTTGCATCTCTACATTTTTTTAAAAACTATGTTATTTCCAACTTTAATTTTGAGTTGAGGGGTACATATGCAGGATGTGCAGGTTTGTTACATTGGTAAATGTGTGCTGTCGTCGTTAGCTACACAGATTATCCCATCACCCAGGTATTAAGCCCAGCATCCATTAACTATTCTTCCTGATCCACTCCCTTCTCCCACCACCCCTCACCCTCCTACCAGCCCCAGTGTGTGTTGTTCCCCTCCGATGTCCATGTGTTCTCATCATTTAGCTCCCACTTATGAGTGAGAACATGTGGTATTTGGTTTTCTGTTCCTGCATTAGTTTTCTGAGGATAATGGCTCCAGCTCTATCCATGTTCCTGCAAAGGACATGATCTCATTCCTTTTTATGGCTACATAGTATTCAGTGGCATATATGTACCGTATTTTCTTTATCCAGTCTATCATCAATGGACATTTAGTTTGATTCCATGCCTTTGCTTTTGTGAATAGTGCTGCAGTGAACATACATGTGCATGTGTCTTTTTTTTTTTTTTTTTTTGAGACAGAGTATAGCTCCATCACCAGACTGGAGTGCAGTGGTATGATCTTGGCTCACTGCAACCTCCGCCTCCCAGGTTCAAGTGATTCTCCTGCCTCAGCCTCCTGAGTAGCTAGCTGGGATTACAGGCATGCGCTGCCACACCTGGTTAATTTTCGTATTTTTAGTAGAGACAGGGTTTCACCATGTTGGCCAGGATGGTCTTGATCTCCCGACCTCGTGATCTGCCCACCTTGGCCTCCCAAAGTGCTGGGATTATAGGTGTGAGCCACCGCGCCCGGCCGTGTGGATGTGTCTTTATAGTAGAACAATTTATATTCTTTTAGATATATATCCAGTAATGGGATTGCTGGGTTGAATGCTATTTCTGCCTCTAGGTCTTTGAGGAATCACCACACTCTCTTCCACAGTGGTTGAACTGACTTATACTCCCACCAACAGTGTAAAAGTGTTTCTTTTTCTTCACAACCTCACTAGTATCTGGTTTTTTTTTTTTTTTTAATTTTGAGACAGAGTCTTGCTGTTGTTGCCTCCCAGGCTGGAGTGCAATGGCGCGATCTCAGCTCACTGCAACCTCTGCCTCTGGGCTCCAGCAATTCTCCTGCCTCAGCCTCCCGAGTAGCTAAGATTACAAGCACCCGCCACCATGCCCAGCTAATTTTTGTATTTTTAGTAGAGATGGGGTTTCACCATGTTGACCAGGCTGGTCTCAAACTCCTGACCTCAGGTGATCCACCCTCCTTGGCTTTCCAAAGTGCTGGGATTACAGGCGTGAGCCACTGGTCCCAGCCCTTTTTTTTTTTTTTGTTTAAGACAGTCTTGCTTTGTCATCCAGGCTGGAGTGCAAGGGCATGATCTCAGCTCACTGCAACCTCTGACTCCTGGGTTCAAGTGATTCTTCTGCCTCAGCCTCCCTAGTAGCTGGGATTATAGGTGTGTGCCACCATGCCCAGCTAATTTTTGTAGTTTTTATTAGAGATGGGGTTTTGCCATGTTGGCCAGGCTGGTCTCAAACTCCTGACCTCAGGTGATCCGCCAGCCTCAGCCTTCCAAAGTGCTAGATTTACAGGCTTGAGCTACCACACCTGGCCTTTTTGACTTTTTAACACTAGCCATTCTTACTGATGTGAGATGGTATCTCATTGTGGGTTTGATTTGCATTTCTGTAATGATCAGTGATGTTCAGCTTTTTTCATGTTTGTTGGCTGCATGTATATCTTCTTTTGAGAAGTGTCTATTCATGGTTTTGTGTCTGGAAATCTGAATAAAATATCTATCTTTAGCTGTCTGTGCAACAGTGACTAGTATTTAATACAACTAGGTAAGCCATTACAGAGCAATTTTGCAACATTTGAGAAGTGGATTGACTCATTATTGATCTGATTTGATAATTTTTGTTAATTGATGTATGCCAACAAGAAGCTAATAATGTTTCATAGAAGACTAATTGGAAGTATTTTTCAAACATTATTGAGGAATATTTTTTCCTTTGTTCACAGCACAGTACTAGGCCCTATTTGGTCTTCAGAAATTTTTCCAAGTATTGTTCTGATAGCAAAAAATATATATATATCAGTTGATGAATTTTCTGGGTGTTCTCTTGCCTTAAATGGTAGTTGAGTAATCATAGCTCACTGCAGCTTTGACCTCCTCTGGGCTCAGGTGATCCTCCTGCCTCAGCCTCCTGAGTAGCTTGGGCTACAGGACTGTGCCACCATGCTCAGCTAATTTCTTTTTTACTTTTTAATTTGTAGAGATGAGGTCTTGCCTTGTTACTCAGGCTTGTCTCAAATTCCTGGCTTCAAGTAATCCTCCTGTGTTGGTCTATTCCTGCATTTTTAGTGGAGTGAGATGTGACTAAGGCATTTCCAAGCACTCTTATCTTCAGAACCACCTGCTACCTGTCTCAACTTCAGGTTCATTATTTTCCATTTTTGGATCATATCCTGTAGTAATCAAAGATTGGCTCGAAGACAGTATTGGCGCAGACCATCATTATGAGCACCAATACTGTCCTAAAAATAAATGAAAAAGTGTCTGTACCTCTAACCGTAGAAAACCTATGACGAAGGCATTTTGACTGTTCAGCCAGTGGAACTCAATGACATAGCAGATATTAAGAAATAGGGAACTTTTCTGTAAGACACTTTCTTTTGGGCATCTAATTTGCTCACTTTTAGTTGAGAATTTCAAATACTCATTTTTTCAAAGCCTTTGTGTATATTTTAATGTTACCAGAGATTTAGCTTATTCAAGAATGGAAGATCATAAATCATTACATGACACGTTGTACAGGAAGACATTGAGCATAATTTGTTGATAATACCCACTCACAAAGGTATTTTTGAATCTTTCCATGTTCCAATTATGACAAGATAATAGTGTGCTTCACCACTCTACCATCAAGTAGTGTGTCTTGCCTTATGGTACAAAGAAATTGTCATGAAATAAAATTCAGCTAGTCTTTGAATTCTTAATACCTTAATAGCATTATGAAATTTCTGTAAAATCCACAGATTATGGCTTTCTTTTTCCCCTCTTGATTCTTCTTTTTTTGGCAAAGAGAGGAAGATAAAAAATGATGATGCAAATGAGATGTTTTATAGCACTGGAAAATATCTTGAAATAAAAGATAAGTCAGACTGTAAAATGCAGGGGCAATAAGAGGATGTAGGAAGATCTGTAGAGAATTTCATCAAAGGCACCATGAGAAATAAAACTTTAGGAAGCGGGTGCTCAATAGTGATGGATGCTTAAGGAGAGACAGAGGATTTTACAAACTGACTAAAAGTGATAGAAATAATAGCTTCTAATTTAAACTGCTTTCATTCTGTCCTTTTGATGGAAGGATAATACTTAGTGGATTTGAATTCTCAAAGTAGTGTCTTACAGTTTAAATATGAAAGAAAGTCTCATTTTTCTTCTAATAGGTTTAGTACAGTATAAGCAGGCATTTTTAACAAGTGCTGTGCAGCATAGAGATTATTTTAAAAGTTAAGTATTTGTTTGAGAATCCACTTTAATCACAACCTTTTAGTATGTGAGAGTATATTTACATTTTACAAATACATCTGAAATTCCGTTAACTGTACTATGTGATGGAAAGGTATGAAATTCATCCAACATTCAGAGGTTAGGTAGCCTAATGAAGTATTTCTTTAACAATGAATTTTAATACCAAAATGTAATGAAACATGTTTAGCTATCTTCTTGCTTGTCCTGGATATTAATACAAATCTGAGGCTTATGCTGAGGCAGGAAAACACTTTTGTTAAAAACTCTGCTCACTTTCATTTTAATTTTAAATTTTTTCTTTACTGTTTCTACCTGTTATTATTGTATCTTTCTTTCCAGTTAGTTTTTATTTTTTTCTTTTTCTTTTTCTTTTCTCTATTTCATTCTCAGAGTCTTTTACCAATAAGGCTCTCAGAAGAATACTTTGATAAGTTTTCTTAAGGTTTGCTATTTTATTTTTGTCTTTTGCATTCTTTTTACCTTAAAGCTATCTGCATATATTTTTTTCTCTTTCATTTCTTTTATTCTTCCAACAACCTTTTGATCATTTAATATTATAGCCAGTGAGTTATAATTGTTTTTTTGTTGTAGCTTGCTTTTAATCTTGCTTTTAATCTGAAAAATCCATGTATTTTTTCATTTGTTATATTTTTTATTATATGTCTTACATTTTTACCTCCCTTCTTTTCATTTGCTTATGCTGTTCTATTTTCCTACCTTAGTTTTTCTCACATTGGTAATTATTGCTGTTTTTTTCTTTGGACTAGATAAATTTCTTACTTCAATAACATTGTAGGAAGGAAGGAAAATAGTGAAGACAACAGGACATTTAACTTTTGCATTACAATAAATAGGAAGGAATTATGGAACTTTAATTTGTCTCCTCTTTTCATGGGTAAGAGGTTAGAAAGGTTTATTGAAAACTATATTAAGGCTGGGCGCAGTGTCTCATGCCTGTAATCCCAGCACTCTGGGTGGCCGAGGTGGGTGGATCACCTGAGGTCAGGAGTTTGACAGTAGCTTGGCCAACATGGTGAAATCCCATCTCTACTAAAAGTGCAAAAAAAAAAAAAAAAAAAAAAAAAAATTAGCTAGTCATGGTGGCAGGCGCTTATCATCCCAGCTACTCTGGAGGCTGAGGCAGGAGAATTGCTTGAACCTGGGAGGCAGAGGTTGCAGTGAGCCAAGATCATGCCACTGTACTCCAGCCTGTGACAAGAGCAAGACTCTGTCTCAAACAAACAAGCAAACAACCAAAAAAACATATTAAATCGTGGGAGATAGCCTCATACAGTCCGTTTCCCCCAACCATTTTGTTAGTCTACACAGGTTCTTGGATGGTTGATGCTGCACTTTTAGCCTTCTTTTTAATTTAACTTGTCCTTCAGTTTAAGTCCTTTGTCAGTATAGCACAGAATGAGCACTACTCCATTTATATCAGTTGAGTTAATTCGAGCTGCTATCTGATGTACTGACTTCATTACCATTTAAATATGCACTGAAACCCTTCATTTCTGGAAGAGTAATGGGGATATCAAATTAGATCTGCTGGGATGAAGTAAGGCCAGGGTCACTGAAATCCCTCTAGGGATGCATGTGGGAATTACATTTTCCCACTAGTCAATAACATTTGACATTCAGTAAGTTTTCTTAAGTTCAGGTGAGCTGAACTTGTTAATACAACTGTATTAATTTTCTTCTGTAAAAACCAGGTTAGCCTGTGTAATTTTGAGATGGAAGTAATAGATACAGGTCGCCCAAAATTATTTTGTAAATGATGTATTTGTAAAAAGTTAAATATAAACAGCTTCTTTGCAACATTAAGATTTGCTTAAACTCAGGACAGGGGGTTGAAAAGAATGGTGGGGAAGTGTGTGTGTGTGTGTGCGTGTGTGTGTGTATGTGTGTGTGGTTGTGTGAAAAGAGTCAGAATCTGGTAGGGCAACAGGATAAGTAGAAAGCATTGTGCTGAAGGTGTACCGAGAACCATCTGACTTGTACAGGAGATTTAGTAGCCGAATGTCTTTCACTGTCAACAGTAGGGAGTGCTCAGAACCCTGAAGCAGATCTACATGATATATTTTTATTTTTGAGATACCTGGAAATCCGCTTCTGAGCTTTTGGACTACGTTATTGCTTTTTTGCTTTCAGTAGCTCAAGCAATTCAACTTGGCTTATGTGTTTCTCATTTGCATTCTAAAAGTCAGGCAGGACTGTGTCCAATAAAGTTTCCTTCATAAATTCATTTCTCTATCTCTTGATTATTTTCTTTGCCTTTTCCTCTGACTGTGACTTTGGTTGGATTGATCATCTAGCTGCTTAAAATCCAAAGTATTCAATTTGGGACAGGGCCTAGAACAAACACCTGTTGGTCTACTTTATGTATTATTGAAAGGGAAGAATGACAGATTATCACACCATTATTGGGCCTGGCTAACAGTGAATAAGGGAAAGAAGTCAGAGGCCACTGTACCTTGCCTTCATGTCCTACTCTTCTCTCTTCCCCATGCTATATTACTTTTTTTTCTCCCAGGATGATATGGGTCTACAAGCTCCATCTGGAAAACCTGCAGTTATTCCCACTTGGTCCATTTATTTATATGGAATAATTTGGATGGCGTAAACTTTCAGTCTTCAAAGTTGCAAACCTTGTTGGGATAGTTTTGATTGGCTTAGTTCTTTTGAGTAAAATACTTATTATCTCAGATTTATTCTTCCTCTCCTCCAAGATGTCATCTGTAGGTACAGGAGAAAAGTGTGCCCTTCATGATCTGCATGCTATCTAGTGGCTCATCCTGTTCTCATGACTTTGTCCTTTCCTTTCTGGTTATTGTTCACCTTGCTGGCCTTTATGACGAAGAACAGCAGCTGTTGTAACTCATGATTTGATTTATCTAGGATTGTTCAGGTGTGGTGGCATTCTCTGGCTGATTTTGCTCTCTGAGTCTCTACTGGCTCCTAGAGTTGGGGCACACCTTCCTTGCCATGCAGTCCCCAGCCAGACCGTGGGCTTTCAACTTGGTTTCCTCTGGTATTGTCTTGTCATTTCTAGGGTCATTCAGGAGCTTAGGTTGATCTTCAAGATGTGGTTTTCAGGGAGACTCGGCTCATATCTAGCTGCCAGATGGAGGAAGAGAGGATGGAGAAAACATTCTTATTTACTCAGTAATCTGGTGCACCGAATATAGTAATACCTCACAGCCTTGTCAGAATGATTATGCAGTTTCAAATATTTTTTGAGCATTTAACCTGTCCCATCTACCTTCTGAAGCTCCCCTCCCTTTTCTGGGCTTCCGCTTTCCTCTTGCCTCATGGATACACAGGGTAATTTTCGTTAGGGTATTGCTTTTTCCAGTGCTGTGCTTAGCATAGTCCCTGGTATGTAGATACTCAGGAAATATTTGTTGAATAAATGTTGGAAAAACAAGAACATGAAGTAAATAATTATATTTAGTTTTAAATACTACATAGAAATAAGTATTACTAGTATCTTGGCATATCCTTTCCCTCAGTATCCCTCTCTTTGAGATTATTTTATGACAGAGACATTTTTTCTTTCTTTCTTTTTCTTTCTGTCTTTCTTAACATCTTACCTTGTCAATAAATATATATTTTCATATCTTGTAATGTATAGTATATACCTAATTTTAATGTCTGCTTATTGTTCCATTGAATGTGCTTAACATAATTTATTTCATAGTTTTCTTGAATTTGTGGATGTCTTCTATTTTCCTCTTTTATAAACAGAGCTTCAAATAATGTCTGTTTACATACATTTAAAAATATGCTCATTGGCACAATTATTAATTTAGGAAAAATGCCTAGAGTTGGAATTTCTGAGTCAATGAATGTGCACATTTTTGACTTGGTACATATTTCCAGGTTGTCCTATGAACTTTGATCTTCAATTTGAAGAAATATCAATTTTTGAAAAGAAGCTATAATCTTTGACACATTAATTGAGGGAATCTATTTTATAGAAATATAAGTAGTTTTGGCTGGATGCCACTTTCATGCCTGTAATCCTAGCACTTTGGGAGACCGAGGCAGGTGAATCACAAGGTCAGGAGTTCTAGACCAGTCTGGCCAACATGGTGAAACCCTGTCTCTATTAAAAATACAAAAAAAATAGCTGGACATAGTGGTGGGTGCCTGTAATCCCAGCTACTCTATAGGCTGAGGTGGGAGAATCTATTGAATCCGGGAGGCGGAGGTTGCAGTGAGCCGAGATCATGCCACTGTGCTGCACCCTGGGAGACAGAGTGAGACACCATCTCAAAACAAAACAAAAGAAATACAAGTGGTTTTATACAAACATATATGTAATATTTTGAGGGCTTGTAGCAGCTAATAGCTGAAATCAGTGTGAATGATCACATATAAGAAAACGTTTGAATAAAATGTGGATTATTAATGTTATAAAATATTATGTAGCCATTGGTTTAGTTCTGTTAAATCATGGTAATGCCCATGATGCTAAGTGAGAAATACCAATTGCAAAATAATATGCATAGTATGGTTTTTTTTTGTAAAAGCAAAAAATAAATACAAATACACAAATATAATAGCACTTTATATATGTTTATGATTTATTTGAACATACAGAAAGCTGTGAGAGGATACATTCAAGTTCTTAAAACTGTACCTTAGTGTGTGTTCGTATATCTTAGGATTGTTTCACATTTTACAATGAAAAGTTTTGCTTTTGTAAGAAAAAATAAATAAGAAAGACAAAAAAAAAAAAAAACACAGCCCTAACAAACCACTGACTTTTCTGCAAACTGTGCTTTCAAACTAGACAGCTTTCTGTAGTCCTCAGAGGAATTTCAGGGCTTTGAAGAATGTGCCCTGAACTCATCAGGATGACTTTTATAGTTAGCTTAATCGGTATATTATTTTGCACAAGGTAACAGCTAAACTGTTGTGATTTCTCCAGTCATTGATGTTCTCAGAGGCAATCTTCCTCACAAAGGCTGCTGACAATATGTTGGTCAGCTTACATGCTGGCCTGCTTCATGTCAAACAATCAAGTTTTTTAGAAGAGGAAATAGAGGATGAAATAGCAAAAGTGTTTCAATTTAGGAAACTGTTTTCAGAAATAATCTATACATTTCCAGTGATAAGAGGAAGGAACAATTTTTGTTGCAGCTAAAAATATACAATAAAATACAGTGACAACAATAGGCAGTAGCTAAATGCATGCTTTTGTTAGCTCACTAGACGTATGCTGTGATTGTGATTAAAATTTTGTTTTTCTGAGGGAGAGAAGTAAATATTAAAAAGGAAGAACCTTGATACGTCTTAAAATTTTTTAAGCCTAGTAGCACTATGTAAAAATCATTTTAATATGAGAAAGTTTAGGAATTTGGAGAACAAAAGTAAAATAAACACTTTATTTAGAAAAGTAAAATTGGTTCTTGCTCATAGAAAAAATCTTGATCATTGAATGTCTCTGAACAGAGATGGTGAAACAGTAACTTAAATATGGTAGATGATCATTTATAAATGTGTACCAATGATATATTGAAAATATCTAGTGAAAGAAGCTCCTGGAAGACTGTATTTATACTTGATTCGCCAATAACACTTGGGTTAAATGATAAATGCTAATTATAAATGGTGATAAGTGAATAAGTTTGTCAAGCATTATCACATCAGGGATCTGAAAACCCTGTGTGTTAATATTATTTTAATATAGTTATATTTTGGAAATACATATGAACAGTTTTATCATAGCACATACTGAAATTGTTCTATTCCTGTAGGAGCCTCAGAATTCAAACTCACCTATTATTTTGACATAGAGCATAAGTAAGTGATAATAGGTTAATGAATAAGGCAGATTTTATTTTATGTTTTCTAAAACTTTATCATCAAAACAGTTTAAAACATTGTATCCAATGTCAATGAAATTAAATACTAAAACAGAAACAAAAGATTTTTTTTTTTTTTTTGAGACAGACTCTCACTCCATCACCAGGCGCCAGGCTGGAGTGCAATGGTGCGATCTCGGCTCACTGCAACCACCGCCTCCCAGGTTCAAGCAATTCTCCTGCCTCAGCCTCCCGAGTAGCTGAGACTACAGGTGTGCACCACCACGCCCAGCTAATTTTTTGTATTTTTAGTAGAGACGGGGTTTCACCATGTTGGCCAGAATGGTCTCGATCTCTTGACCTCGTGATCTGCCCACCTCGGCCTCCCAAAGTGCTGGGATTACAGGCGTGAGCCACCGCGCCCGGCCAGAAACAAAAGTTTTTATGGGAGTCATTGGTGACCACTGTATATTTCAGTGTGTAATTGCGTATGCAACTCCCTTGCTCCCTGTTGGTGAGGTGTCAGTATGAGTGCCATATAACTCTGAAGCAAACTTGTATGTCTTCTCAATGCAGGCCTCAAAGTAGTACGTAAATATATTTTGCTATTGGGTGAGACAAGTGTATCAATGCGTATAGCTAACAGGTTCAAGTCATGCCTTCTCCTAATTCTGGCTCTAATGTCTTCTCCATAGTTTGATTCCAAACCATCCTATTGTGCCTGCTTGCTGTATTTTTGGAGAGCCCCAGCTCCTTTCCACATATTTTATCAGTGTACATTGTATCAGCATGCACAGTTTAAAACACTCATTTATTCAAGTTTATCTAATTCAACTAACTGTTAATTTGTTTCTGCTGCCTTTGGAATAATCTATCTCTAGGCCTTTCTGTGTTATCCTGAATAATTGAGAGTGTACTGTTAGAAAGAGCCACATGGCTGCAGAAGGTGCTGCTAAGCCTCCAAGAGGTTCCCTTCCCCTGAGCAAGATTGAAAGTGATTCCAGCAGGCTAGAAAAAAATTACATGAAGGCTGTAATAGACCCTTAGGAAGGAAATCTGTTTCTACCAAGACAGAAGAATAATTCTCTTGTAAGGAATATAAATTAAAGCTTTCTTCACATTATTAGAGTGTCTCTAATACTTTTCAGGTAGCATTTTTCATACTTCCCTATTTCATCAACTTGTCGTAGGAAATTTTCTGAGCTTTAGTTTTTACATTTATAAAATGAAGTAATAATTCCTGTCCTCAATTCTATGAATTTATGAAGATCAAATAGGAGGATGTAAAGGCTCCTATATATTATAAATTTATCCACCATTCTAAGGCCTTGTTTTCTTTATCAAGGTGGCTTTTGCCTTTTTATTACTTTTCATAACTACATGAACTATGTACTGATACTTGAATACAACAACATAAAACCAACCACATTACATGGTTAGATAACTTTAAAAAATTCCTTTCTAACTTCAATTTTATTCCTTTTATTTTTCCTGTGCAGAAAGAAAATCAGCCTGTCAGCTACTCATGTCTAATTTCAAAATTCTTTTGCAGAATTAAGCAGTTGAGGCTTTGTAGAAATTTGGAGAGTGTAAGGAATTGCAGATGAATGCCAGCTCCTCCTGGGTATGCTGTTCTTAATGTAAAAGTCCAGTTTTGCTTAGTGTCAGTTAATGGTGCCTTGGAACTGGGTGCAGGGGTCCCTAAAGGATCTCCTGCAGACTGAGACAGTCTTCCTTGAGCCATTTTCCACAGAGCCAGAGTGGTGTGACCTCTTGCTGCTGCAGTTTCTCAAAGTGATTGTATTTCACTGCTCTCATAAACACGGCTTGTAAAAGAAACAAGGTTGTCTTTTAAACTGTACTCTTGCTTGACAAGAAAAATAAAACCCAGTCTACTTTCAGGATCTTATGGCCTAATAAGAAGTCAACCCTTTTCATTTTTGATAAGAATACTTTTGTACCAGTTTGCCGTTCTTCCTGTAGAAGTACTATTTATTATGAAAGAAGAGAATCTGGATGATAAATAGGTTATGTTTTTGTTACCTGTGATTCAGAAAATTCTAACTCACAGAGCTGGTTAAATAGAGAATTCTAAAACCAATAACAAGGAGATGCTTGTTAAGTCTACTTTTTAATGCTTGTTTATTTTATTATACACATGACATGTATATGGGAACTTGTAAATTTTGGTCTATTATACATGCCTATGTAGTTTATGTTTGGTGCTATCAGGAACACAGACATTATTAAACAAGGCTAGGATTTATTTTATATTTGTAGGTTATTACGCAGTCCAAAGGTTATAGAGATGAAGGGAAATTAGACCAATTGTTTTCATATGATATACAGAGAAAAGCATTAGTGCATTCCTTTGCATCAGTAGTAAGCGTAAGAAAGAATCTCGCATTTTTGTGTGTACATATTATGTGAGCTAGGAATATAGGCTGAACGTTTATTTTTTAAATCACAAATTAAATCGGTGCTCAGTGAAGTAGGTTAGACTTTGTAGGCATGCTCTGTTCAGTATAGTAGCCATTAACTACATGTGGCTACTAAGCATTTGAAATTTGCTCTAAGTATGACATGTATACCAGAATGAATACAATGAAAATGTGAGATGTTTTACTAATACTTTTTACATTGATTTTATGTTGAAATGATAATATTTTAGATATATTTGATTAGGTAAAATATTAAATCTGTTTCACTCTTTAAAGACTAAAAATGTGTTTACTAAAAAATTTAAAATTGTGTGTAAAGCTTGCATTATGTTCCTATTGCACAGTACTGCTCTAAACAGCCTTGGCATAGAAATATTATGTTTATACCCTTTATCCTTCTTTACCAAATTACATCACCTTACCCCTTATTTCGAGGACAGTTTAAAGACGTCTCCACTTTCTGCAAGCATTAACTTCTGTTGTCTCACATCACAAATTTCATTACAAGTACTTCAAGAGTTTGCTCATCTCGAAGAGGTTTCATCTATAAAAAGTCAATTTTAAATTCACTTTAGGTCAATGAGCGTAAATGTTGTGGAGTTTAGCTATGCGTGGATGGAAAGGAGGCTCTCTTCCTAGGGCAAGGGCACCTTCTGGTGGATAATACTGAACACAGCAGCTTTTTCGATGATCAGAGGTAGATTTTAAGATTCTGGAACTGGCAAAAAAATTATTTCAGATGTTTGGAGGAAAAAAGCTAAGATTAACAATATAGATGTTTGTTTCTCTGCAGCATCTTTTGTAATTGAAGCTCGTCTCAGTTCTGGGACTTATTTTTCTTAGTTATACAAGGCTAAGGTTGAGACAATGTAATAAGAGCATTGTGATTTGGAGTGCTTTTTAAAAATGCAAAGTTCTTATTTGAGTTTTTGGGTTTTTTCCCCCCCAAAAGTTTCCAGTGGTGGTTTTTGTATCCATTATAAAAAGGAGAAGAGTTCCATATTTTTGTTCTTTTTAATGTAAAACTTGAGGATGTTTAGCTTATTTAATATATACAAATAAGCTTCATTAGATAAATTAGGAAGAAGAGGTATAATAAATAAGCCCTATTACATTTTCTCAAGAGTGATTTTAGTTATTTTGGAAACATGCATTTAAAAAGAGAAACATTGTTGAAAGGCTTAGGATCATGCATTTAGTGTCTTTTTATGTTTCTTCTTGATGTATTATAGTATATATGAAGATTATTCAATTCATATGCCTTCATCACCACATTCATATACAAAGCCTACTAAAAATAACTATGAAATCGCTGAGATCTTACATACTGAGAACAAAATAGATTTCTCATGATTTGGAAGTATACTAACCAAAAAAGCAGGACAGTTAAAATATGAGCCAACATCCAGCTAATCAGCTAGACAAAGATTCCAAAACCACTTACTGCCTTTTCAGGCTGATGTAAGAACAGTTATGAGTGGTTATAAGGGAATGAATCAGTTGGATTTCCTTTTAATGTATAGACCCTGGCAGCCCATTTCTAAAATTGTGTTTTTTTCATGCATACCACCTTCTTTGGAACCCAGTGAAAATGTGAAAAACATTCAGTTGATGAAAACATTACACAAATACTGTTCTTTGTTTGTATGAAAGACAAAAAACAAAACAAAACAAAAAACCAAAAAAACAAAAAACAGCAAGGAGTTAGCCAACCAAGTCTATTCTAAGGGAGGAAATATAGTAAGAGTGGCCTGTAGCCAGGCATAGTGGCTCATGCCTATAATCTCAGCACTTTGGGAGGCTGAAGTAGGAGGATTGCCTGAGCCCAAGAGTTTTAGATCATCCTTGGCAACATGGCAAAAACCTGACTCTACAATAAATACAAAAATTTGCTGGGCGTGATGGCACATGCCTGTAGTCCAGCTACTCAGGAAGCTGTGGTGAGAGGCTCTCTTGAGCACAGAAGGTCAAGGCTGCAGTGAGCCATGATCACACCACAGCACTCCAGCCTGGGGAACAGAGTGATACTATCTCAAAAAACAAAACAACAACAAAAACTGGATTACTTTATTAGTGAAAGGAGCCAAAATTTGCCCATGTGGATAACACAGAGGTGAAATGACTATTTTACTCATATGAAAATATTGTCTTTGCTTATTAATTAAAATGCTTTTGTGAGTTTATAGGTGGTAATACTCTTTTAGATCACTGTATTCAATACTGTGTATTATTTTATTTCTTAGGTAAACAAATTCTCAATGGAATAAAAAAAATTCATTCAAATCCATTTTCCCAAAGTCAGTTTTTAGATTTATAGTATTTGTTTTAGTGGTAACTTTTGTTCACGTCTCTCTAGCATTTCCAGAAATCTATGCTTGTTTCATGGCTTCTAGTAAAGGCTTCTGTTGATGATCCCATATCTGTCCAAAAAAAGACAATTGGCTTTTTTTTGGTAGGGAAGCATCCATTTAAGTGGAATCTTGCAAGCAGCTGTCTCTACCATCTCCCATATTCTTGCTGTACTCTTACTGTTTTGTTTGCTTGTTGTGGAGTCCTAATTAGGGAAAAAGACTCAGGCTAGTGGGAACAGGGGAAAGCCAAAAGGAAAAGCAGATAAGCTGTAAAAGTCTGCCTTTCTTCCTGATCCAGGACATGTAGCCCTCCTGCACAAGCATGATCATCCTGTGCTCAGCTCATCACCAGACCCTACGAGTTAGCTCACTGCATTCTTGGCATTGTCACTGCCGCACAAACCACAGCACAAGCACCCTCCTGTAAAATCCCCGCAAGCCTTTGGCTCCTTGCAGTCATCTCTTGCTGACTTGCCCATTGCACTCTTGCAACGTATTTTCATACCTTCTACTTTGTCTATCTGCCTTTTTTTACTTACAATTGTCTTGGTAAATTATTCTAACTGCCTATGCAATACCGGCCCCAGATAGTCGCTACCCAAGACACCCATCCCATCCCATTAATGAAAGTGAGGCAGCGAGCCGATACGCACTTCATGGATCAGTAGCAATCACGGTCTCTTGAGAGCAGGGTATCCACCTCCTTTTTTGGTGTGAACAATTCAGCTTTGTGTGTATCGGTCATAGTCAAGGCAGGCTGTGTGAGGACATTGTTTGAGATCAAGGTGCCCTCTGCCTGTGTAGGCTTGTTGTCAACACGTGACAAAGAGAATAGAGTACAGCTTCCCTCCTGACTTGTTTTGCTTTCATAGAAATTTGAGGGCCTCCCATTTTTCTTTTTCTTTTCTTTCTTTTTTTTTTTTTTTGATATCTAGACACAGTTTATGTTCATGAGAAAGAAATTTTTCTTTTAAAACAAGTGTGGATTCATTGTAAATCATTAAGGAAACGCAGCCAAGAGGGAAACAGAAAAGAGCAGTATCTATAATTTACTGTTTTGAGGTGACCACTGTTAACACTTTTGGGAGTTTTCTTTTTAGGCATAAATATACACTTTTATTTATTTTTCTTTCTTTCTTTCTTTTTTTTTTTGCAACTCGCCCTGTTGCCCAGGCTGGAGTGTAGTGGCACAATCTCAGCTTACTGCAATCTCTGTCTCCCGGGTTCAAGCAATTCTCCTTACTTAGCCTTCCGAGTAGCTGAGATTACAGGCACCAGCATACCCGGCTAATTTTTTGTATATTTAGTAGAGATTGGGTTTCATCCTATTAGCCAGGATGTTCTCAATCTCCTGACCTCGTGATCCTCCCACCTCAGCCTCCCAAAGTGCTAGGATTACAGGCATGAGCCACTGTGCCTGGCCTATTTTATTTTTTAAATAAAGAAGCTTTATTACCTTTTGGATTTTTGGCTAACACCAAGTGTAAATAAAGAAGCTTTAACCTTAATGTGTAGGACAAATAGGTGTACAATAAATTTCACCACAATATGGTAAAAGCAGTTAGAGATATGCGCAGGAAGCTGTCAGAATATAGAAGACAGACATTTAGTTCAACCAGAGGTAACCAGGGAAGGCTTCCTGGTGGCAGTTACACAAGAGATTAATTTGAAAGAATAGGTAGAAGTTAGCTAAGTACCGACAGAGAACAAGCATTCCAGGTATGAGACATTTTAGTATGAAACGGCATGTTGAGTACAGGTAATTACAACTAATGAGGTATTTCTAGAATATCAAGGATAAATTGGGATAGAGATAAAGGCAGTCACCATGACGTGGGGAACCTTGGGTATCATATTATCTATCCCATATGCTATAGAGTAGCATTAAAAGATATTAAGCAGTGGAGTAATAATTTAGATATGTGATATAGATCACTTTGGCAGCAGAAAGAAGGATGAATGGTGGAAAATCCTGGAGACAAGATTAGTGATAGATAAAACATCTAAGGAGGTGAAGGGAGAGGAGAACAGGGACTAAGGAATATAAGGGACATATAGAGGGTGGTGTACCTGCAAAGAAGAGAAAGAAGAATTGCTAGAGACAGAGGAATAGCTAAGAGATTATGGTGTCATAGGCATCAAGAGAAGAGAGTATTTCAACCAAAAAGAAAAAGTGGTCAAGTAGGGAAGGACTGGGATGTGGCACATAGATTTGTATGTAGATCACTTAAGATTTTGTAAAAGATATTTTAGTGGAGTGGTGGGGGATAGAAGTCAGATTGCAGTTGATTCAGGGATACATAGTACTTAGGCGAATTCAAACAGCTTGCATAGCTTAAAAAATTTGGCTTTAAAGGTAAGGAAAGAGAGCAGTAATTCGAGGGAGATACAGGTTTGAGAATTTTTTTTCTGGCGAGGTATCCATTTCTCTTTTTAACTTTTATTTTAAGTTCAGGGGTGCATGTGTCGGATGTGCAAGTTTGCTACATAGGTAAATGTGTGTCAAGGGGGTTTATTGTATATATTATTTCATTAGTCAGATATTAAGCCTAGTACCCATTAATTATTTTTCCTGATTCTCTCCCTCTTCCCACCCTTCAACCCCAGAAAGGCCCCAGTGTGAATTGTTCCCCTCTGTGTGTTCATGGGACTCACCTATTTTCATTCTTTTTTTTTGGAGACAGAGCCTCTCTCTGTTGCCCAGACTGGAGTGCAGTGGCATGATCTCAGCTTACTGCAACCTCTGCCTTTTTTGTTCAAGCAATTCTCATGCCTCAGCTTCTGGAGTAGCTGGGACTACAGGCACACACCACCACACTCAGCTAGTTTTTGTATTTTTCTGTAGAGATGGAGTTTTGCCATTTGGTGAGGCTGGTCTCGAACTCCTGACCTAAAGTGATCCACCGGCCTTGGCCTCCCAACGTGCTGGGATTATAGGCGTGAGCCACTGTGCCTGTCCTGGGCTTCACCTGTTTTCAGTGAGGGATTAGATGGCTGCACTTGCTGTCATTTTTACCCAAAGCAAGAAGCAGGACTACTGCTTGAGACAAAGCTAGAATCCAGTACACAAGAGGAGGTTTCCTAGGAGAAAATGTTATTGAGAATCTTATAAATAGCTATTCCCTGGGGAAAGTAATGATTAATGCAGGTTAAAAGTGAAGAATGTACTTCTCTTCCTGTTATTTTCTGCATTGTACACAGAACTAAGTAAAACAAATTATTGCAGGTTGTTGAAATAGCATCATGAAAAATTAAACAGTTGGAAGGCAACCTTTGTGGCATACATAGGGGCTTTTATAAGAAACTAAACTAAGGATGTTCTTTAAAAGGTGCAACTGGAATCTACTTAGGATTTAATCTGATTTATGACCATGTCCGTCAGCCAGTGCAGACATGTGATCTCAGGACTGGGGCCCCTACCGTAGAACATGCTAGCACTCTGACTCCAACAGCTCTGATGCATCTCACTGCTGAGGCCTGGATGGAAGAAAATTCAGCAGAAGTTACACTTATAGTGGCAGAAAGTTCAGCAGAAGTTATACTTATTTAGGATCAGATAGATAGAGGGCTGTGAAAGCTTCAATAACTGGACAAAGGCCAGTTTACTCAAGGACAACAGTGATGAGAAGGTAGATCTTATGGACTGGATGTGGAAGGAAAGGGGCTGTGGCTGTAAGAGTAAATTATGTGGCTGCGGGTGAGACCATTTGTTTGTTTCATCGTGAGGATTAAAGTAGCAGTTACAGATCCCTTCTTTCTGCTACGTTATGGAAGCTAAGATGGCTCTATGTGTTTAAAAGTTAGCCTCTATTTGGGGCAAACATGTGAAGAGAAGTAAAGCAAAGAGATTCCATTAGTATAATACAAAAGTCCAGATGCAGAAAAACTAAGTTTAAATGTTGGCTGTGCCACTTACTAGACGTGTAACTTTAAATAATTTACTTTCTCCGAACCTCACCAGTTTCGTATCTGTGAAAGAGGCATACTACCTACCTCACAGTATTGTTTCGAGGATTAAATAAAATATAAAGTGCAAAAGACTCCACATTGTACTTTGTATATTGTAAATGCTCAGTAAAGAGTAATTTACTGTTCCTCATGTGATTCTATCTAGTATGAATAATACTTTCTCATACCTTTTGATCAGATATGCCATCTGTTAGCCATACAACTGTTATGTAATTGCATACTTTTTGTTATTAAGAGTTTGCATCACCAGTGTGAATGAATTGCTTATGGAAAAGCAATTCTAAACTTATGCCCCACTGATAATGAATGGAGAGAAGTGAGGTGATATTTATTGAGCCCTTATTGTGTATTTCTGTGTACATTAGTTAATCATTACAACTTAATGAGATAGGTACTATTATAATTTTTTTAAATCTTGAGGAAACTGAGGATCAGAGATTAAGTTGCCCAAGGTAATACTGATCAGTGGTCCCTAACCTTTTTTGCCATCAGGGGTGGGTTTTATGGAAGACAGTTTTTCCAGTGATTGAGGTTTGGGGAGCAGGAGATTTTTTCAGGGTGAAAGCTCCACTTCAGATCATCAGATCAGGCATTGGATTCTTTTTTTTTTTTTTTTTTTTTTTGAGACAGTTTCATTCTTGCCACCCAGGCTGGAGTGCCATGGCATGGTCTTGGCTCACTGCAACCTCTACCTCCCAGGTTCAAGCAATTCTCCTGCCTCAGCCTCCTGAGTAGCTGGGATTACAGGCGCCCGTCACCATACCTGGCTAATTTTTGTATTTTTAGTAGAGACAGGGTTCCACTATGTTGTCCAGGCTGCACTCGAACTCCTGACCTCAGATGATCTGCCCATTTTGGCATCCCAAAGTGCTGGGATTACAGGCGTGAGCCACTTCGCCCAGCCTGGATTGTTAAAAGGATTGCATAACCTAGATCCCTTGCATGTGCAGTTCACAATAGGGTTTGCACTCTTTTTTTTTTTCTTTTTATTTTTTTGAGACAGAGTCTCACACTGTCACCTGGGTTGGAGTGCAGTGGTGCGATCTTGGCTCACTGTAACAACCTCCACCTCCCAGGTTCAAGTGATTCTCCTGCCTCAGCCTCCCAAGTAGCTGGGACTACAAGAGCCTGCCACCACACCTGGCTAATTTTATGTATTTTTAGTAGAGATGGGGTTTCACTATGTTGGCCAGGCTGGTCTTGAATGCCTGACCTTGTGACCCACCCCCCTCAGCCTGCCAAAGTGCTGGGATTACAGGCGTGAGTCACTGCATCTGGCCAAGGTTTGCACTCTTATGAGAATCTGATGCTGCCACTGATCAGATAGGAGGTGGAGCTCAGGCGGTAATGCTCACTTTCCAGCTGCTCATCTCCTGCAGTGCAGCCCAGTTCCTAACAGGGCATGAACTCATACCATTCTGAGACCCAGAGGTTGGGAACCCACCCCTGATGTAGATAATAAATGGTGTGATTGACATTTGACCCAGCAATTCCATTTCTGGGTATATATCCAAAGGATTGTAAAACATTCAACTATAAAGACACATGCGCATGTATGTTTATTGAGGTACTGTTCACATCAGTAAAGACTTTGAATGAACCCAAATGCCCATCAAAGATAGACTGGATAAAGAAAATGTCACACATATACACCATGGAATACTATGCAGCCATATAAAAGGATGAATTCATGTCCTTTGCAGGGACATGGATGAAGCTGGAAACCATCATTCTCAGCAAACTGACACAAGAACAGAAAACCAAACACTGCATGTTCTCACTCATGAGTGGGTGTTGAACAATCAAAACACGTGGACACAGGGAGGGGAGCATCACACACTGGGGCTGTCGGGGGATGGGGGTTGAGGGGAGGGATAGCAGGGGGCAGGGCGATTAGGGAAGGCTAACATTAGGAGAAATACCTAATGTAGATGACAGGCAGATGGATGCAGCAAACCACCATGGCACATGTATAACTGTATAACAAACCTGCATGTTCTGCACATGTACCCCAGAGCTTAAAGCATAATAATAAAAAATAATAAATAAATGATGTGGTTGAAATAGTTTTGTTTGAAAGTAGGATTTATACTTTCTTACTTTCTAACATTGCATTTACTTTTAAATAAGAGAAATGTTGAGGGACAGACTGTAACCACTTTGCTGAAATTATGAACAAAGCAAGACATAGATTTCATTTATATTTAATTCTTAGAGCAATGGTTGGTTCTTGCATCTTTCTTTCAGGTTCTTTGGGTAGCAGATTTTGAGAAGGAGGTGCAGGAAGTCAATGGGAAGTTCTCTTGGAAGGGAGGAGGGCAGAGCAGGATAAGACAGAGGCAGCAGTTTGGTTGCAATACAGTCACAACAAGGTCCCCACAAGCCCCAAACCAGGGAGCTCTGAAACTAGAATAGTCCTTCAGAGTAGGCCTGAGTTTGGAGGAGGGCTTGGGCTTTTATACAATCACACAGATCAGCCATTGGATGAGGGCTGCTTTGGGAAGGAAGTGTGACCTTGGCAGAGACAGCTGTCTTCAGGCGAGGGCAGTTCTTAGAGAGGGCTGAGGACAGAGTTGTGAGCAGTCAGCTGACAACCTTCCCAGCAGCTTGGAAAATCAGTCATTTGGTCTTGAAAGGGGTATTTGGGAAGTGCTGCTCAGCATTCATGACATGTTCTATAATATGTAACTCATAAAAGGGAGGAAAGTAATATTTAATGTAGGAATATAGTTTTATTTTCAATGTTCTCTTTTTGAAGCAGTTATAAAATAAATAGAAATTTGACTTTTGGTATTTTCCTTTCAAATGTTAACAACTCTTTTTGCAACTTCTGGGTTATATTGACATTGTGCTTTGGTCTAGACTGTAAGACCATTTGTGAAAATCTGTCAGTAAATCTCACTTCATGCAGTGTAAAAGTACCTTTTCTCTCTTCATTCAAATGAGAATCATTTGGATGTCCTGTCATTCTAGATGGGTTTTGAAGATAAAAGTTGCATCTGTCTTTTTCATCAGATTTTAGGGCTAGAGAAATATTTTATCCAAGGGATATTTTCTTTTTTGTTGTTGTTGTTTTTGAGATGGAGTTTCGCTCTTGTTGCCCAGGCTGGAGTGCAGTGGCACCATTTTGGCTCACTGCAACCTCTGCCTCTCAGGTTTAAACGATTCTTCTGCCTCAGACTCCAGAGTAGCTGGGACTGTAGGCACATGCCACCATGCCCTGCTAATTTTTGTATTTTCAGTAGAGACAGGGTTTCACCATGTTGGCCAAGATGTTCTCTATCTTCTGACCTTGTGATCTGCCCACCTCAGCCTCCCAAAGTGCTGGGATTACAGGCGAGAGCCACATCGCCTGGCCCCAAGGGATATTTTCTAATGAATACTTTTAAAGAAGACATTGGTTTGTCTCAATTCACTTAGGTGTCATGTTATATATATTCTAAAAGTATTTAAAAATTCATCTTTTCTTTTTTTAAAGAGGAAATCTTGGCAGATAAAGTACTTATTTTTGTTACTTTCTTATTGATTCCTAATGATTTCCCCAGAGAGTGGTCATGGATGTTTCTTATTCTGTTTAAGGACCATCCTCCTCCACACCCACTAGCTTCTTACTTTACTGACATCATTTTGACATCTCTCAATTCTATTCCTCCACATTTCAGGATTTATCTACTTTTAAAATATGACCCTTCTTTTACCTTTACCATTTGAGGAGTATTTGTTGAGTGCATACCGTGTGCTAGGTACTCTTCTAGGTGCATGGAATATGCCAGTGAACAAAACACACAGAAGTCCCTGCCCTCATTGAACTTACAGTCTTAACTTTTGAAGATTCCATTTCTGTTCTTGTGCCAACTTCTAATGTTTCCTTTGGGAAATACCTCTTGAATTTTATTTATTTTATTTTTTTTTTGCTATTCCAAATATATTTAATGCTCATGTGGTAAGATGGCTGAGCCTTCCACCCCCAAAAATTAACTGCATTTTATCTTTGAAATTAAGCGGAAAAACAAAAAACTAAAACCCAGTGCTGGTGACAAATGTACAGCGAATTCACTTCTTCAGTCTTCACAAAGACTGAAATCAATTTTCAGGACCATGAAGAGCTAGAAATTCACCTATTTTCAGAGACTTGTTTGTAGACTATGCAGCAACTTTGTTGTCTTTCCTGTATTCAAAATCTGCAAACTCCCAGCCCCCACTACCTCCACTTAATTCACCAGGAAATCCTTGAGAGGCAGTGAAGGTACCACCTCTGCCACCACCACACCCTCTGCCACCACAGAAACCAGGACCTCCTCTGCCTCTGTATCCCCCATGACCACGGTTTGGATGAAGTGGGATTCTAAATGTTTTAGCATTTAATCTTTCTTCAGCCCAGGTTGGTCTCCGTTCTCTATTGTCATCACAAGAAATATTATCAAAGAAGGATTTAGTTTTGTCATAATAGCAATTAGGTCCAAGTGGATCTTCTGAATCATTAGCATTTCCTTCACTATTTTGAGTATCAACTCCCGAGTCTCCTTTATCGTCACCATTTACAGGCTTCTCCTGTTTCTCAAGTTTATGTTCTTTTAATTTAAGTTTATTATGAAACTCACCATCAATATCTTCCTTGTTGAATTGTGCATTTGCACTTTCAAAGTCAAAGTCTTTCTCAAATTTCCTTGGCCCATCTACCAAATACCAAATCTTCCCCTGCCACCCCGATGACCCCCACGCCCTCTCCTTGGAGCTGAAGGAGCACCTGGAGCTACTTGTCTCTTGTTATCATTTCTGAATTGCTCATTTTCTGGCCTTGAAACTTTGTGTACTTCAGCTCACCTATGCTCCTCAGTTGCTTTTTGGTTGGTAGATGGCAAAGGCCTGGTTGATACGGGACTCATTCTCCCAACAGGTGCTGGAGCAGGTAAGTGGGCCAAGGCGGTCTGCACTGCTTGTTCCGTGGTTGGGCTTTTTCTCAAAGGATCTAACTGAGGGCTTGAATGACCTTGAGATAACTGTGTTTTTAGGGATTTTGTATCCTGTGTAAAGGCAGAACCACCGCACTACTTTGGGGTAAGGTACCACTATTTGATGTTTCTGTTCCAAAGGACGTCAAAGAGCTTCCAGTAACACCAACAGCACCAAACTGCTGTCCAACTAAGGAACTTGAACTGAACTGACTGTACGTGGGCATCCTGCCGAAAGGCCCATAAGAACCCATGGACTGGAATGAAGTCGATGAGCCTAGTGAGGACTGAACGATAGCTGGGTCTTGAGGCAAAGAACACTGTGGTTTTGGTGGCTCACAGTGAGGTCTTTCATGTCACTCCCACAGAATAGAACGTATTCAAAGACTTCATCTCGAGGTGGTATTGGACGATCTGTTGGTCTGTCTTCTGTACCAAAGGATCGAACTTTGGCGAGGGCTACGGTGGAGTTTTCGGTGTCAGTGTAGAGGATGCCCTCGTAGCGGATCTCCGCCTTGGAGATGAGGCCGATCTTGCTGCCAATGTGAGGGGTGCCTCTGCTCATGGCTCTGCCGCCGCCGCCCCGGGCCACTCTCAGAGAGACAGATCCCAGGTCGCTGTCACCCGCTCCGCACGCCGGCTCGCCCTCTCAGTGCTCACAGCAGCTGCTTCAGACCCAACATGGCGGTGGCACTGGCTCCGCTACCCTCCCCCGGCCTCCCGCCCTCAAGCTGTGTGCTGCGGTGGCCGAGGCGGTGGCGTGGGGCCACCTCTTGAATTTTTAAGCTTTCTAAGTGCTTTCTAGAAAATACTCATATCCTCTTATTTTATGTACTTTTCTCCTAATTAAGTTACCCTAAGACTACCATATTCCTATTTTTTCCTGTATTGTTTAAAAGTAGTCTGCATTTACTTTCAGCTTCCTTAGCTCTCTATTACTCCTTCACCTCTCGTCTTTCATCAGAAGTTTGCAAAACTGTCCCCTGGAAAATATACTTACAAAAAAGCCAACTTTTTTGCCTCCACTGCTAGTCGTTATCTCTCTCTTAGAACATTGCAATAGCCTTTTTCCCAACTTGCCTCTTTGTCAATAATTACTCTAGTCATCAAATCTACCTTGTAAGCTGCTGTCATGATACTCTTGGTATCAGGAGGTCAAGACCACACCTAATTTTGATGACTCACGGGGAGAACTCACAGGCCTCAGCATATATTAGGACTCGTGGCTGGGATTTATTATGGAGAAAGAATCCAAAGGAAAGGTAACAAAAGAAAAAGGTGCATGGGGCAAAATCCTGGGGAAATCAGGCACAAACTTCCAGAATGGTTTCCCAGTGAAGGCACAGGAGACACACTTAATTCCCCCAGCATGGGATTGTGACAACATATAAGAAATGTTGTCAACCAGGAAAACTTGTTAGAGGCTCAGTGGCTAGGGTTCTCACTAGGGGCTGGTCATGTAGGCACCCTCTGCCTGGCATGTAACCAAATTCCAGGTTCCCAGAAGGAAAGCAGGTGTTCAGGGTAAGCCATGAGGTTTATGTAAACAGCTTAGGGACAATGAACCAGCCTTTAAATTATGGAATGATGAGACCCTTCCCTAAACCCAAGTTTCCAGATGCCAGTCAAGGGCCAACTTTGCCAGCAGGCTTTTCTAAGTATAGCAACTTACATCTGCTGTGTTAACTATTTTCTGTACAGTCTTCATCAAGTGCAGCTCTAATCTAACTTCCTTCTTTTCTTCATTCCAGAGGTATTTATTGAAAATCTGCAATGCATCAGACACTATTTTAGGTACTGGGACTACAATGATAAACAAAATAGATAAAGTCCTGTCATGTTTTTATCTGTAAGAGAAGAGAGACTATAAAGTGATAAATGAAAAATGAATAATAAATGTCATATGGTAGTCAAGATTATGAAATAAAATAAAGCAGTTTAATGGGAAAAAGAGGAAGGGATGGGGTAGGCACTATTTTAGATAAGGTCATCAGGGAAGGCTTGTCTGAAGAAGAGATTTTATCATAGACTGAACGGAATGTCTAGGCAGAAAGAATAGCAAGTGGAAAGCCCAGAGGTGAAATGAGCTTGATATGATGTTCCAGAAACAGCAAGAAGGCCAGCGTAGCTGGAGTGCACTGTGGAAGGTAGAGAGTGGGAGGAGAAGAGTTTGGAAAACCTTGCAAAATTTGCCCTTGGCTGGCATCTGGGAACTTGTGTTTGGGGAAGGGTGTCATCATTCCATAATTTAAAAAACTGGTTCATTGTGCCTAAGCTGTTTACATAAACAATATGGCTTACCTTAACCACCTGCTTTCCTTCTGGGAGGCTGGAATTTGGTTACATGCCAGATTATGTTGGCTGTTTTAGGAGGCCACAATTATGGATTTTATTCTGAGTATAATTTAAAATTCTCAAATCATTTTGAACAGGAAGGGACATGACCTAATTTATATTATTAATTGGTTATATTAGTTGCCATGTCAAAAACTAACTGTAAGAGGACAAGAATGGAAGCACAGAGACAAATCAAATGCTTTTCTAGAAGTCTTAAGACATCATGGAGGCTCGGACTAGGGTGGGAGCAGTGAAGAGGTGAGAATCTTATGACACTTTACTGCTTCAAAACTTAAGTCACTCAGTTGGCTACAGTATGTCGTTCAGATACCTTCAAGGCATTTTTTTGAAACTAAGCTTCAGTCTTGCCCTTATTCCCATTACACATTTCCCAAAATGTGCATATTTAAATCAACCTAAATCTCTGTCCATTACTTAAGTATTCTAGACTTTCTTACCTTCATGATTCATTTTATACTCAGTTCTCTTTGTGAAAAATCACAATCCCCTTTAGCTATTGTTTTACCATCCAAATTTGACCTGTTCTTTAAAACCAGCTTTTCATGAATCTTTCCCAATTTTCTACTTTGAAATTAATTTTTCTTCTGTCATCCCATATATTTCACTTGCCTATTTCTGCCTAAAAACCTATCCCAGACTTAGTGGTTTAGAATATCAATTTTTCTTTTCTTGTGATTTTGTGGGTTAGCAATTTATGAAGGCCTCAGGTGCGTGGTTCATCTGAAGTCTCATCACCTGAAGTAGCTGGGATTAGAGGATCCATGTTCAAGATGGCTTCTTCACTCACAAGTTTGGGACCTCAGTGCTTCTTGGCCTTTCTCCATCTCTGCATGGCACCTCGTCCTTCTGAGCTTTGGCTTCTCTCAGCATAACAACTTCTTAAAGGCATCAGGAGACCAAGATGGAAGCTGCCATTCCTCTTAAAGTTTAGGTCTGCAAGTGACGTACCATCACTTCTGTGATACTCTATTGGTCACTGAAATCACAGGCCAGCTCAGATTCAAGAGAGTAGAAAGAAAAGTCTCTGCTCTTTGCCAGGAGCATGGCATGGACACATAGGGAGAAAAGGAATTAATGGGAGCCACCTTGGAGACAGCTACCACAGCAAACTGCCTTACTCACATTTCCATTTTCAAGGTGTTGGTTGGTATTATATGTGTTTTCACAAATGTCTCATCTCCCTTATTAAATTGTAAATTCTTTGAGGGAGAGAATGGTGGCTGGTTCATCTTTGCATCCCTAGTGTCACATTATAGATTTTCTTTTTCTTTCTTTTTTTAAATTTAACTTTTAAGTTCAGAGGTACATGTGCAGGATGTGCAGGTTTGTTACGTAGGTAAGCATGTGTCATGGGCTTGGTTGTACAGATTACTTCATCACCCAGGTATTAAGCCTGGTACCTGTCAGTGATATTTCCTCCTCATCTCTCTCCCACCCTCTACCCTCCAGTAGGCCCCGGTATATACTGTTCCCCGCTATGCATCTGTGTGTTTTCATTTAGCTCCCACTTAGAACATGTGGTCTTTGGCTTTCTGTTCCTGCATTAGTTTGTTAAGGATAATGGCCTCCAGCACTGTCCATGTCCCCACAAAGGACATGATCTCATTCTTTTTGTGGCTGCATAGTATTCCATGGTGTATATGTATCACATTTTCTTTATCCAGTCTATCATTGATGGGCATTCTGGTTGATTCCATATCTTTGCTATTGAAATGACAGATTTTCAATGCACATTTAAAAAACAGAATTTATATGGCAAAGGCAGGCACAGTGGCTCACGCCTGTAATCTAGCACTTTGGGAGGCTGGGGAAGTTGGATCATGAGGTCAGGAGTTTGAGGCCAGCCTGGCCAACATGGTGAAACCCCGTATCTACTAAAAATACAAAAAAAATTAGCTGGGTGTGGTGGCAGGTGCCTGTAATCCCAGCTACTTGGAGGCTGAGGCAGGAGAATCATTTGAACCCAGGAGGTGGAGGTTGCAGTGAGCAGATCACGCCATTGCACTCGAGACTCCACCACACACACACACACGGAATTTATATGGCAATATTCTTAGAAAATATATACAAAAATAAAAACTAACTCAGTTGAACACATAGTTGTTGCATATGTACTAAGTTCAATGGGTTTATTATGAGGATTAAACATTTTGCCTTTTAAAAAGCTTTTAAGTTCAGGGCTAGTGCAGGTGTGTTACATAGGTAAACTTGTGTCATGGGAGTTCGTTGTGCTGATTATTTCATCACCCAGCATTAAGCCTACTATCCAATGGTTATTTTTTCTGATTCTCTTCCTCCTCCCACCCTCTATCCCCCAAATGACCCCAGTGTGTTGGGTTGTTCACTTTTATGTGTCTATGTGTTCTCGTCAAGGAACTAAAGTTCCTGCTTGTAAATAAGAACATGAGGTAGTTGATTTTCTGTTCCTGTTTGCTAAGGATAATGGCCTCTAGCTCTATCCATGCCCTTTCAAAGAACATGATCTCATTCTTTTTCCTGACTGCATAGTGTTCTATGGTGTATATGTACCACATTTTCTTTATCCAGTCTATCACTGATGCACATTTAGGTTGATTCTGTGTCTTTGCTATTGAGAATAGTGCTTTAATGAATATATACATGCATGTGTCTTATTATATTTGAATAGTTTTACAGTTTACAAATGAATTAAAGCCATTATACATTTACTAGGCAATGTTCTGTGATGGGTGCTGCGGGAAATACAAGGATGAATGACACCGTCTTCAACGTAACATTATTAATTCACGTCTCAAAACAACTGTCTGAAGTAGTGGAGAAAATTTGCCAGTCTCATATTATACATGAAAAATCGGTCAAGGAAACTTTTGTCAGATCTGGTGCTATAATTTAGTCTCTTTGTTTCCAGGGCAGTGATATTCCCTATACCATGCTAACGGTCTAATGCTTAGTTTATATTCAAGGCCCTTCATAATATGTCCTTAAACTGACCCTTCCATTTATGTCTCAATAACCTTCAAGTACTGAATATGATTGTTTTCTGAACAGATTCAAAACTTCCTCATAATTTTGCTGATAACGGCAAATCTGGTCTTCCATCTTCTCCTGCCTGCTTTATTCTAGCCGTGCTGGCAGCTGATTAGATGGTGCCCACCAGATTGAGGGGGGGTCTGCCTCCCCAGTCTACTGACTTAATGTCAGTCTCCTTTGGCAGCACCCTTAAAGACACACCCAGGAACAATATTTTTCATCCTTTAATCCAATCAAGTTGACAGTAGTGACCATCACAATATTTAATAATAAAAATATTAATATTAATTGAGATCCTACCTTGCAGCAATAGTATACGAGGAACTGGAGATACAAAGATTCGTGGAGCCAGGCGCGGTGGCTCACGCCTGTAATCCCAGCACTTTGGGAGGCTGAGGCGGGTGGATCACAAGGTCAGGAGTTCGAGACCAGCCTGGCCAAGATGTTGAAACCTCGTCTCTACTAAAAAAAAAAAAAAATACAAAAATTAGCTGGCCGCTGTGGTATGCACCTGTAGTCCCAGCTACTCAGGAGGCTGAGGCAGGAGAATCGCTTGAACCTGGGAGGCGGAGGTTGCAGTGAGCCGGGATTGTGCCATTGCACTCCAGCCTGGGTGACAGAGTGAGACTCCATCTCAAAAAAAAAAAAAAGAAGATTCATGGGAAATATTCCTTATCCTCAGGAGGCTCTCAGCCTAGCAGTGGAGACAATATCTCCTAGATTGAGCCTTCTCCTTCCCTTTCTCCCTGTTTCCATCTCTAATTGAAATCTTAGTCATTTTTCAGAGCTCAGCAAAAATGTCACCTCCTCTATAAAGTCATTTCTATTTCTTCTGGTCATCATCTGATCACTTCTATATGGCAGTTATATTGTTCATAGTTTCTAGTTATATGGTTGTCCTCAATGTTCTTTGTCTCCTACTCTGCTGACATTTGGGAAGAAGCAACATTTGAGTTCAGTCTATGGCACCTCGTACAGGGTAGGCACCCCGATGTTTTTAACATTGAGTTAAGTGTAACACTCACTTCTAGATTGCCTGAAATAAACCCATTTTTGTGGTTCGCACATTCTTTTTTCATTTTTTCTCAGTCCATGGCCTTTGCTAGAGGCTTCGGTGGCCATGGTTACACCATGTGACTTCCCCCTCACTGCAGTTGACTGGCTAGGAATGTGTACGTGACCCAAGGCTGGTGAACTCAATTGCTGACCCACAGCTTATCATTTTATCATGCTCTCTAATGAGTTTGCATTAAGATGAGGAAGTTTCAGTTTATGGTGGGCGTTTGCCCTATAGTTTAATATATTTTTGAGTCAGGCAACCATATTGGTCTGTGCACAAGAAGAGGAAGCTGCTCAAGAGAAAAAATAGAGAAGAGAAATTCACCATATAAACTTTGAGAGAATGACTAGACCTAGTTGCCTAGTTCAAGTGACTATACGACAACTTTTTCTTTCCCTATGAGATGGCCTCTATCATTATTAAATAAATTCCCCCTCACTTGAACTATATTGAGTGTTCTTTTGCAACCCAAAATGCTTTGAATAAACATTGCCAGATTCAGTCTTCTCAGTCTCTCACCATATTGTTAAACTCCTGAGAGCTGCTTTCTCGGAATGTTTTCTTTGGCTTTTGTGGTACTGAATTATCTCAATTCTTTTCTCACCTATCAGTTCCATCTATACTTTCCTTTTGTAACTGTTTCTTTTTATCCTGTTAAACATAGGCATTGCTGAAAGTTTTGCCTTCTGCCTTCATTTTCTTTTTACTTTTTTTAGAGACTGAGTCTTGCTCTGTTGCCCAGGCTGGAGTGCAGTGGCATGTTATTGGTTCACTGTAGCCTCTGCCTCCTGGGTTCAAGCAATTCTTCTGCTTTAACCTCCTGGGTAGTTGGGACCACAGGTGTGTGCTACCATGCCCAGCTAATTTTTGTATTTTTAGTAGAGGTGGGGTTTCACCATGTTGGCCAGGCTAGTCTCAAATTCCTGACCTCAAGTGATCCACTTGGGCCTTGGCCTCCCAAAATGCTGGGATTACAGGCGTGAGCCATCATGCCTGGCCTTTGCCTTCATTTTCTTTGTCCATGCTTTCTCCCTCATGACTCTTGTCTAATTCCCATGGCATCGGCTGTCAAGCCTATGAATGTGACTAATATACCACACACACATGCACACACTTGCACACTCACACACAGATTTCCTTCACAGTTTTTAGCTTCTCTCCTAACTTCTGCTCTTTACTTATTGGCATCTGAAACTTAACAGCTCAAAACAGAATTCCTTATCTTTCCCTCCAGATGAGTTTGTAGATTTTGGATGATTTAGAAGTACTTCTTCATTCTTAATTTTATGAATGTGAGTTCTTATGACTTTATTTCCTGTTAATTGTGTAGTTTTCTCTTAGTAATCTAGCTAGACATTTTAATGCCTTTGTAGGTATTTTAGTGTCAAGCTAGACTTTCAGGATATATTGTGATTAATAATGATTAATAATGGACCCTTTCTGAGTAGTGATTAATAATAATAGCTCCTACTTGAACCTCACATTTCCAGATCTATTCTAAACCTGGCTATGGGATGGGAGGCTGTTTTCATCTCATCTGTAATCCACTTTAGATATCTAGGATACAGGGAAAAAGTGCCTTTGGTGTTCCAGGAGTGAGTTAATCTCACTGACCTATTATAGTGTCCCTTACACAGTTTTCCATGGTTGAAAGCACCATGTGATGTTGGTGTTAAATGACTTACTTCACAATATCCAACACAGTAGTTAGTTGTGCTCTAATAGGCTGCTTCTCTTACATAACACTTTTCTTGAAATTCAACTCCTGAACTGATTCATTAGCATTTGCAACAGAACCGGAGAGTCAGAAGATCTACCGAAAGTAGGATTGGCTCTGAGACAAAAGTTACCTCATAAGTTGTTGAAAAAGTAACCGATGTGACAGACTTGAGAACTTCTAGATTCTTACTTCAGCCAAGAAAGACAGCAGTCATTTTCTAATTAGGATGGAGCAGCTGTCAGTCAATGGATTTCTATCAAGTATATGTTATAAGCAGATAATCAAGCATTATGACAAGATCAAAAAGATCTTGAGAATGCAGCCCTAAGAACCTTTTGTACTGCTGAGAATTCAATACAAGTCCCAATCTAATCACATGAAAGTAGCTGCTTTCTATAGATTCATATTGCTTGAAGTCTGGTCCTAAATATGTTTAATTATGAAACCCGAAATATTTTTCTTAGCTCCAATTGAAAGCAGCCTATTAGCAATGAACTTTGTAAGGTAGTTGAAGTTGGATTATCTAGGGCTCATTTTACTGAAAATCTTTACTGATGAGTACTGTTTATAAACCATAGTAACAATTTATGTTCATAATTTATAAAAGATTATGAACTTTCTTCATTGTTAAAACTATAAACTCGTTTTTAGTGTATGGTAGGGGGTTTTATTGTGTGCAGTGTAAAATATTGGTAGTTCATAGATGCATTTTTAAGTAGCAGTAATAACCAGCCTCATATCATGATCATTCTGAATAAACAGTAGTTTACCATATTGTGAATTCTGCATATTGGAATTGTGGGAAATTGTGCTTTGTTTCCTTAGTAAGCCACTTCAACTAACAGAAGACCTTTGATATCTATTTCAGGTGTGTTTCCCTAAGTTTTTATTCTTTTTGAAATGAGAATGTACACAAATCACTAACTTTTAGCAACTATAAAAGTGACTACCATTTATTGAGCACCGCTCAATACCCACCACAGTGCACGGTGCTTTACATACATTCTGCTTAATGGTCCTCTTTTGAATTGGCAGAATCAAGTAGTATATTAGAAAGAAAATGAGCTTTGGAGGCAGACAGAGCTGGATTTGCCACTACCTAGATATGTGACCTTGTGCAAACTGCTTTTCTTATCTCTGGAGAGATTTATGGTAAGGATTCATATATACTCATTTTATTCTCATATGTATATTACTATAAAGTGGGTCAAAATTGGTAAGCACTCCGTGAGTGTTCACACGATCCATGATTATTTCCTTCTAGTGGTTTATAATTGAAGGTAGTTTGTAATTGAAGGTAAGTTTTTAGGTTTGGAGCCCACTCACAACTGTTTTCTCAGCTTGTTCTCCAAGAGTCCGATCCTCCAAACCACAGTAAAAATCTTTTAGTGGGATTAGACTGCCAGAGTTTGCTGCAGCCTATTGTATTTAAATAGGGTACTTACAAAAAGGATTTTTTGGTTTATTTGCGTCTTAGCTTTATTGTTAAGATCTTCTTTAGTGATCTGCTGAGGCAGTGTTCTGAGGATGGGGCAGTCATTACACAGAGGTAGTTTCGGAAGTTATAACAGTGACCACAGCTTTTTGGAAAATTACTCATTAATTTATTAAGGAATTAAAAAGAGAAATCAATTAGATCTTTCTTTATTGTACCTGAAGAAACTCTCATGCCCTTAAATTATTTTATATTCCCTGCAATTCTTTCTTTTTGGGAGAGGGATTATTTAAAGAGCAATGCATGCTTAGTACAGAACATTTGGAAACTACAAAACAAAGAGAGTGGGGGAGAGAGAGGGGAAGGAAGAAAAGAAAGGAAGAACAAGAGGAAGAACAATGAAAAAGAAAAAGAAAATTAAAATCACTTACTATTTGAAGACTCTTGACTAACCAGAACATAATTTTTTTTCTGAATTTCCTTGATTTCATTAAGTATTATAGCCCATCACATAGACAGATGTACTGTTATTTATTGAATCAACCTTCATTGTTCACTTAGGTTGTTTCTATTTTTATTTTGATATAAATCAAACGCCTTTGTACATAAATCTTTGAATAAATTTTTTTTTTTTTTTTGGGAAAGACTCCTAGAAAGAGAATTATTGTGTCAAAAGGAGTTGACTTTTAAGAAAACTCTGGAAACAAATTGTGCAAAGGGTTTCTGAAAAGAATGAAACAAGTTATGTTTCTGCCAGTAGCATATGGGAGTTATTTTTCTCCAAATGCTTTCTGTTTCAACAATAGATCATTCATTTGGCCTTCTTTTTTTGTTTTTTTGAGATGGAGTCTTGCTCTATTACTCAGGTTGGAGTGCAGGGGCGCAATCTTGGCTCATTGCAACCTTTGTCTCCTGGGTTCAAGCCATTCTCCTGCTTCAGCTTTCCAAGTAACTGGGATTACAGGTGTGTACCACCATAACCGGCTAATGTTTGTATTTTTAGTAGAGATGGGATTTCACCATGTTGGCTAGGTTGGTCTTGAACTCCTGACCTCAAGTGATCTGCAAGTCTTGGTCTCCCAAAGTACTGGGATTACAGGCATGAGCCACCACACCCGGCTGGCACTGTTTAACTTACATGTGTCATTTTCCTCACCAAGAAAATTATAAAGTGAAACTGCTAGTGTACAAAATAGAGCAGAGCACCACAGAGCTATTAACCAGCTTTTTAGAATTATAAAGAATAGTTGAAGCATCTGAAGGCATTTTTAAGAATTCTATTTCAAAAAGAAAAGAAGTAAAATATACATATTCCATGGAATTATGTATCTGTTTGCCTAACATTTTTTTCAAGAGCTGAGATGAGAATGAGATTTAGTATTCAGCAAATATTGTACCATTTCTTAACAGTATATAAAATTTGTACATTTTGTGCTCTATTCGGCAGTGATAATTGTGGCATATTACATAGAGAAAATGCTATTAACATTTTATGGATTTAGGGAGACATTTGCTTGCTCAATATCTATGAAAATATTCTGTTTGATCAATTGTGCATTCTGTTGGTGAATTTACAACTGATTGTCTTATGTTGCAAGGCAGAGTCAGACATGACAGTGTTAATTGGAACAGAAGTGATCTGGGGGACCTGGAAGTTGGAACTAGACGTGCCCTTGAGTGAGGGAGGCTAGAGATGGGTTGAGATCAGGGTATAACTATAGACATTGGGGGAAAGATCCTTTCAGGAAGGTACTTCATGGTATCTAGAGAGCTGACATAATGGTTTCATCAGAACAAAGGCCCAGGCACAGAAGGAAATGAGCAAGGGACCCAGTTACCACATCTAGAGGATCAGCTGGGACGTGGTTTCAGGAAAACAAGACAGAATCCTGTTGTTAGAACTTTGCCAAAGTGTCAGTTATCAGAGTTGAACTAATAGCAAGGTTGACTTGATATCTAGTGCTCTACACTGAGCTAAAGTTCCCTTCTCATGAAGAGGCTATTGGTCCAAAGCCTGAGATAAGAATGAACATCCAGGAGTGCGTAAGTGACTTCCACTGCGGGAAGAGAAAGGATAGGGGTAGGAGGGTATTGGAACCAGACAGACTACGGTAGCATCACCCAAAGGTGACTATTAATGTTTTAGAAGTAAGAGGGATACGTGATGACTCAGAGGAGCCAGTCCTAGATTCAGTGCTATTTAACACTTCCATTAAATGGATAGATTAGAGAACAAGCCATTAGTTACTCAAATGTCACCAAGTAAAAATAGTTACTTGCATATTAGTAAACAAGATAAGATTTCAGCATAATCTTAAAAAACTGGATAAGTGATTAAAACCCAGCAGTAGCTTAGCAAGTGCAAAAGCACAGTAGTGCCTTTAAATAGAAAAATAAATACTACAAGTAAATTATTTTTCCTAAAATTATAGACCAAAAAATGGAAGACCTTTATTTTCTGGTTGACCTTTTCTGGAAAACTCATGAGGTATTGATGGAATATTTAAACTGTGACATTGGTAACTTTACTCTTGCCAGTGTTAAATGTTTTCTGAAATTTATTTGATTTTCTAGAGTACAGTTATGCTCAGAAAAAGAATAAAATATTATCAGACCTCTCTTGGTGCTCCCTGGTATGTACTTTTCAGAAGAAGGATTGTATATATTTTTTGAGTACAAGTCAAGAAAAGTGAATACCATGAAATTATGAAAAAGATAATTTGGTTTTTCTAGTGCTTATGGGAAACGGTTACTAAGCACTCACTACTATTTACTGCTTCTGCTGGTGTTTTAATAAGAAATTTTCTAAGAAATCAGGTGTTGAGGACATAAAATCAATTGAATAAAAGAAAGCCTTATTGAATATAGAAAAATTACAGATTAGCTGATAGGACATTATAATGAATCATCTCACATAAAAAATGGAATATCAGTGCAGCAGAAAATTTTGTTGGAATGATTTTTATGTGTTGCATTAATAATTTATATTCAATTTCATTTAAAACTGGTTAGGACAGCGGGAGGTGGGGAGGATAGGGAGGGATAACATGGGGAGAAATACCAGATATAGGTGATGGGGGGATGAAGGCAGCAAACCACCTTGCCATGTGTGTACCTATGCAACAATCCTGCATGATCTGCACATGTACCCCAGAACCTAAAGTGCAATAAAAAACACTGGTTAGAATATTTGAAAAATATCTCCTGTAGTTGGCAACTTTCTTTTTAGATAAAGAAAAGATAAAGAGGCAGGTGATACGAGAGCATTTATAGCCTAAGATGTGGGTTTAGGAGAACCCTGACATTAAAGAAAATGTTAAAATGTTTGATATATCTGCACTTCACAAAAAAGTTTCTGCTAGCGAGCTCTTTTTCTTGAAGATTGATCAACCCAAGGAACACTTTATCTTGCAGCGCAGCGCAGCCTGCGCCATTTATATGCTTACCCATGGTTATCTGGTTATCTGACCTCTTGGAACAAGAATCCTGTCCTTTATAATTTTCCTACCACCAAGAGTGGTTAAGCAAGTGTTTGCCCTGCCTCAATGACTCCTTTATGTTCTCAAATGCCATAGTTCTAATGGCTTAACTTTTTCTTCCACAAAAAGAAACAAAGCCCAATTCTTTAACTTTCATCACTATCATATTGAGTGATCACATGTTCACAGAGTATTGTGTTGTAAATGAATGCATGGTCATTTTGCCAGATGGTATCATTTAAGAAAAGAAGTCTTTTGATTTTTCTAAGATCAATTTGCATGAGCAAATTGGCATGTTCACAGATTAAAAAGAATGATTTCTTATTTTCCTCAAAGTCATACAATAAAACAGATTCATTAAACAGTTCACCAGAAGAAAGTTTATTTCCTTAAAAACAACCTTTTAGGCCAGGCAAGGTGGCTCATGCCTGTAATCCCAGAACTTTGTAGGCTGATGGGGCAGGATCGCTTCAGCCTAGGAGTTCAAGGTTACAGTGAGCTATGATGGCACCACAGCACTCCAGCCTAGGTGACAGAGATGACCCTGTCTTTTAAAACAAACAGACAAAAACAACCTTTTAGTTTTACAATTCCTAATGTCTAAAATTTGATATTAGTGTTTAAAATTTGATTTAACTTTTAATATCTATTTAAATCTTAATATCCCCAATTCTAGACTCCTCATCAGGCCCTTCACAAACCAGTCTTTCTCCTGAGACCCAGCCTTTTTTATACGTTGATCATTTATCACTCCCAGGTTGGTGCTTGGCTTCCATTTCCCTGGTCCCAAACCTTTATATCTGAATAAGAGAAATCGGTTATAAAGCTAATATTCTCTGTACCCAAGAAAACTCCTTTATATTGTTATACCAAGCAGTTAGTCCCTGTTGTTCCAGTTTCTTCACTCCAAAATAGCATTCACATCAACATTTGCTTTTCAAAATACCTGTTTTTGAGCATGTGTGTGCCTGTGTATGTCTTCCCTAACCCCACAATTTCTAGTTTAAGTTATGCAGAGAAAGCTTAGAAAGGGCAGCTGCAGTTGCAAGGCATCAGATGAGTTTCTTGGTACTCAATCTAGAATACTTGAGGATTCTCTCTCATTCTCTTATTCCCAGTGTGCACTCATCTGTGTTTTCTAGGTACCCAATCGGAGGGGTGATGGACAATCTTGACGGGGAATGGGAACGAGAAGATCATCACCTTTCTTCTCCTGGCAGACCCATGTCTCAAGACATTCTCCCATTAGATTATATTAACTGTTAGTCCATCAACATAGACTTTACTTATTTATTTTTAAATATTGATTTATTTATTTGCATTTTCACATAGACTTTTAAAAGCATAGTGGATAATATCAGAAAGTTGTATTTCTGGGCTCTTTGATCTGCAGCTTGAGAGTGTTAGAAATAACCTGAAGTCTTCAGATTAGAGAAGGATAGAGACTAATTTGGTTATTTAATTTAGGAAAGTGATTTAGGCCTGGAGCAAGAACTTCCTTTTCTATAAATTTCTGGATGTGGCGTATCTTTATATTTTTAGAGAAGGGAGCAGTCCTGAGTTTGATGACATCCTTTTTTCTGTTTCCTCCATGCTGTGATCCTGTGCTCCCAAAACCCCCAAATCTTTCTGTAGCTTTTGCTTAGGTCACATGAGTAAATATAATTTAAAAGTATACTGTATATTTTCTAAGAATTGTCACGCACTTAAAACCATTACTGTTTATTTCTGTTTTGGTTATATTAATTGTGTTCATTTTAACCAAATATTTATATCAGCATGCTAAACATTACATTGTATTTTGCCATTAGTAATTTTCTACCCAAACATTATTTTCTCTATGACATACTTTTTAAACTCCTATTTTATTTTTTCTATTTTATTTCTATTTACACATTCATAGTTGTACAGTACATGTTAGATGAATTCAGTTGTTAAACAAAGATGGCAGAATAAGACCGGGTGCAGTGGCTCACGCTTGTAATCCCAGTGCTTTGGGAGGCTGAGGTGGGTGGATCACTTGAGGTCTGGAATTTGAGACTGCCCTGGCCAAAATGGTGAAATACCATCTCTACTAAAAATACAAAAATTAGCTGGGCATGGTGGTGAGTGTCTGTAATCCCAGCTACTCAGGAGGCTGAGGCAGGACGACTGCTTGAACCTGGGTGACAGAGGTTGCAATGAGCAAAGATCATGCCACTGCCCTCCAGCCTCGGCGAGGGGGTGAGACAGTGTCTCAGAAAAAAAAAAAAAAAAAAAAAAAAAAGATGGCAGAATGAAAGCTACATGAGGGCAGGGATTTTTATGTGTTTTGTTAACTCCTGTATCCTTGGCACTTTTAAGAGTGCCTGGTACATAGTATACATTCAAAAAATATGTGTTTAACGAATGAAAAAATGGAAATGTGTCTTTTTTTCGCTTTGGTTAATATTATCCTTGAAGTACTGATGTTTTTGTTGGTACTTTTCCATGTGATTTTCAATTAATATATGTGTAGCCTTTAAGTACCCCAAGAAAATTAGTCTCATTAATTTATAGTTACATTCATTTTATACAAATATAAGCTATGCAGTTTAGGCATCTTCCTATTGTATCTGTCTGCTGTGTTTTTGCATGACTTTAAAAATTGGAGTCCTCCTCCAAGGAAGGCTTGTCATTATTGAGATTATTCATAAAAGGTATCCTAGGCTTTGAAACATTCTGAAGGAAGAGTTCAAAAAATGTTTTGAGCATCTGAAACTGTTTTGAGAAGCAGAATCCTTTATAAGCCTCAAGGCAGTGATTCTTAACTTCATTGAGGCCACTAATCCTTTTGAGAATTTGGTATCTATTGAACATACGGCCCTGCCAAATGCACGTACAAACATGTAAACACATTGCATTTATTAAGGGATTCACAGGCTTCTGGAAGCTCATTCATGAACTGTCTATGGGTCCTTGGACTCCAGGTAGGAAGGCTGGCTTTAAAGGCATACCTACCAAGCTCTATGTCCTTGAATATAGCTACTGGATCTGCTTCATTCTTCACCACAGGAAAGTGCCTCATGTTTAATAAACGTTGATTGAAACAATGTCTAGTAACAAAAAAGTCACATTGTTTTATGATCATATCTTAAACTTCTTACTGTCTACATATTCATATAGGTTAATAAAGTTTGTATTAGGTATCTGCCCTGTCATGTTGTGGGATAAAAGATCCTATTTACCTGAAGGGAAGGGAACTAACAGAGAGGGACTTTTTTGCCTGATAGAGGGCTGGGACTATCTGAGTGACATCTCAGAGAAACTGGGCACAGAGGGAGGAGCAGCAGACCATGTCCAACTGGGATTCTATTTCAATCTAACATCCGGTTGTTCTCTGAGTTATGAGTCATTCCTGTTTTTGCCACTGTGGGACAGTTGCTTTTACAGTATGCATTATGTTATCTCTAGAAAATCAATACAAATTGGATTTATGCAAGGCACAGAATCATATAACATACTTTAATAAAAGAATAAAGGATAATTTGGGCATCTTTTAATTATTCATTTTGTTCACTTTCATCATGGCAGAAGGTAATAAGATATCTTTTATTTTTAAATTTATGTTTACAGAAATACAATTTATGTTTGCAGAGAATAGAAATATTACACGTGACCAAATATTAACTGTATCTTGTCAAGTAGGACAAAAGTTCTCATGGATTTTTCCATTTATATTGATGCATTTTAATTGAATTAGTTCTCTTATATGTTTTTGGGATATTAGATGGAAATATCCTGATGTGAAAGATAGAAATGCTTTATCCTTTCCGTATTTTTTCTGGTCCATCTGAGGGTAGACAAAGAATCACAGGAGAAGTCTTTGGCTAAATCTCATGAATTAAATGAAAACCATGATCCTACAACCCCATGTATACCAATGTGTGGGAGAGTCAGGGGACATGCAGCAGGTTCGGGAGGGGATGTGCTTGAAGGCTTGGTACTAGGAACGTTCATCTGTGGGGAAAAACTTGAGTTACTAAACTTTCTCTGATTCTGCTTTGGTTTTGCTTCCCTTCCCTCTATTACTGCTTATTTCCCTTCTCAGACCTGCAGGTCCCCTAAGAAACTTAGCTCTAATGAACCCACTCTTCAGTCTTCCCCTAGATTGTGATCACATTTTATTCTTCTTTACCCCTGCGTGAAGTCTGATCTTACAATTAAATGAACTAATTCATTTCACAGATATTCGTGGTGCTCCTTCTATGTGCCAAACACTGTGCTGGGAATTCTGTGGAGAACAAAACAGACACAGGCCCTGCCAATGGAGCTTTCAGCCTCTAGTTGAATGCATGATAGAGAGGATGGGGGAGAAGACAGTGGGAACAATGGGTTACTTTTACTGTCCCTGACTGATATGTCTATATGTGGAAGAACAGTCAGACTGATGAGATTTCATTGTTCTCCTCTGTTTCATTCATGAAATAAATTGAATTTTGGATTGAGGAGCTGACCAAAAAATATTTGGGCATATGGAAACTTTTGGATCAAAGGGAGAGGAAGCTGAAACCTTCAAAGGGTAGAAACTTGATGGTATTTGATTTTGTTCATAGTATAGCATTTATGAATAGTTCTGTAATATTCAGTGGTATAAGTTGTGGTACCTCTTCCTTCAGCAAATTTATATTAAAACTCACTGTAAATCTGCATATCTGAAAATCTAATATCTCCTTCTTGCAATTTTCCTCTCATCTTGATTTACCCAAGAACCCCTGAAGCTTATACTGTGAGAGGAAAATCTGGCTGCTTTCTACCCACAAGGGAAAGCACTGATGTTTAAACAGTATTACTGCCATTTCTTCTCTGCTTCCAGATGGTGTCAGTATTGAGTGATAGTCCTTTCCAGGTATACAGACATCCAGGTTCTCAAAGTCTAGGTCTTGCCCATACTCCTTGGAGGGAGGCTTGGCCACCCTTCAGTGACATTTACCAGAGGCCCTCCACACTTCTCCTTCAGTTAATATTCCCATCATGAGCCATTACCTCCTAGGATCCAAGTATTGTGCCAGGTGGCTGGAAACAGAGGGGCAGACCGAAGTTAACCCTCCTCTGTGGATATCGGACTTCTTGTCTTGAGTCTAGTTCATCAGTCATAGTTCTCATCTCAAGGTTATTTTGTTTCTAGAGCTTCATTACCCTTTCATGCCACTTGACCTTGTCCAGTCCACACCTATAACTTTCTTTCATTTCAAATATCAGTGCTTCTTATACAAATTGATCTTCATCCCCTTCAGTGACCAACTTTGCAGAGATAAATACTCTTGCTTTGTCACAGAAGGGTTTATTGCACTTAGTCCCAGGACAGTGACTATCTGCTAGCCCTAGAATTGTCTAATTTAAAGGCCTGCTCAGGTGAGGCCTAGGAGAACAGAGAAGACTTGTGTCTATTTTTTTTTTTTTTTTTTTTTTTTGAGGTGGAGTTTCTCTCTTATTGCCCAGGCTGGAGTGCAATGACACTGTCTTGGCTCACCACCACCTCTGCCTCTTGCAGTCAAGCGATTCTCCTGCCTCAGCCTCCCGAGTAGCTGGGACTACAGGCATGCAGCACCATGCCTGGCTAATTTTGTATTTTAAGTAGACATGGGGTTTCTCCATGTTGGTCAGGCTGGTCTTGAATTCCTGACCTCGTGATCCACCTGCTTTGGCCTCCCAAAGTGCTGGGATTACAGGTGTGAGCCGCTGTGCCCAGCCTTGTTTCTATTACTAAAAAAGAAAGAGGAAGAAAAAGAAAGGAGGGAAAGAAGGAAAGAAGTAGGGAAGAAAGCAAAAGAGAAAGAAAGGAAGAAAAAGAAGGAAGGAAGAAAGGAAAAAAAGAAAGGGAAAAAAGAAAGAGAAAAAAAATCCAGTGGCATTTCCTGAGTAAAGTCTCTTTAAACTAGGAGGAGGCGAGGGTAAGGGAAAACTTTTTCTTTTTTTAATGGGAGGCTATGACCACATTTCACTGCCACTGTTGCAGATATTGCAGCTTCAGCACCCGCTTCAACACCCCCCACACCGCCGCCCGCCTGGCAACCTCACTCTAATAACTCTAGTCTGATCTAGCAAAAGGGCTACTGTGGCAATTACAGTAAATACTGGCGGGGAGCGGGTAATGGTTGGGCAAGAAAAAAGTAGGGGATAAATTCATAGTCACTACTAACTCATTCTTCTCTTCCCAGCCACATTTTGAGCCACCCTCAAATCCAGCAGAAGTGGGGTGGCATAGAGGGAGAAAGTTAGAGGGGGAAAAGGAATGGAGAGAGGGGAGTGATTCCCTGTTCCAACTCTGTTCTTCATTGCCCAATATTTTTCAGTGACTTAATACCAGTCATGGTAACCTCTTTATTTTCTTCAAAATGTTGTTTAGGCCGGGCGTGGTGGCTCACGCCTGTAATCCCAGCACTTTGGGAGGCCAAGGCGGGTGGATCACGAGGTCAAGAGATCGAGACCATCCCGGTCAACATGGTGAAACCCCGTCTCTACTAAAAATACAAAAAATTAGCTGGGCATGGTGGCGCGTGCCTATAATCCCAACTACTCAGGAGGCTGAGGCAGGAGAATTGCCTGAACCCAGGAGGCGGAGGTTGCGGTGAGCTGAGATCGCGCCATTGCACTCCAGCCTGGGTAACAAGAGCGAAACTCCATCTCAAAAAAAAAAAAAAAGAAAAAAAAATGTTGTTTAAATTATTAAGCTAAAATAAGAACTTTGTGTAGAATTTAGAAAATGTAGTAAAGTTCAAAGAAGAAAAAATTCTCTAGTAATCTGTCATCTAGAGAACATCACTGTTAAGATTTTGGTGTGCTTTCTTATGGATATGTGTTTATAAAACATGATTTATTCTGTATATTCAATATTTATCATGATTCTTCCCTTTCTAGGTTAGTAAATATCAAGTATAAGTACATCTTAATGGCTGCATGATTTATCACTTTATTGTGCCACCAGACTTAGTTGAACATTTAGGATGTTCACAGGATGCTGCCTTTATTTTGCTACTTGTATCATTCTGATGTGAACATCTTAGTTCATGGATCTTTGTACATTGTCAGAAGGACAAACACAGTGAAGAGTTGTTGCATTACTGTTGCTGGAGTATGAAACTGATGAGTCTTGATAGTGTTCTCTCTTGAGCTCCGTAGGCTGCAAGATCTTGTCTCTGAAAACAAACAAAGAATACTAACTCACCTTGAGTGCATGCCCTGTGTCAGGGCATTTTAGTAAGTGATTTATGTAAGTCACAGTGTAATCTTCACAGCAATCTTATGAAGTGGTTACTATTATTACCCTCATTTTACATATCACCATAAGCAAGGAGAGGTTATGTAACTGTTACCCCAGCGGGCAGTGGCAAAACCAGGAAGTAAGCCTCAGTCATCTGTCTCCCAAGCCTTCACCTTTACCCATTATGCATATGGTAAGTATAAACGTATTTTTAGCTTTTACTAACATTTATTTTTAAAAGATATTGGGCTGCAATATTGGGTTCATATTTCTAACCTGAATTTTCAAACCAATTCTTTATATATGTCTAATTTTAGGATTCTTTTAGATTTTTATCAATCAAAAGGCAAACGTTTTTATGAGGATTTATAGACTCATAGAAGGGGGCAGCTGGAGTGAGCGACCTCATAATCCCCTTGTCCTATTACCCTGTTGCTATTGTACCAAAGGGTGTACAACAAAGTGATAATCTTGGGTTATACTTTTTTAGACATTAGCCAGTTGAGATTGATTTAGATTTCTACAGAAGGACTTGATCTCTATTCCAGTCACTTGGTCTATGACACTGAGTCATCATTACTGGTTTGCTAGGTTGATTTCATAGGGTTATTCTCTGGTAGATGGGGAAATCCTTCAGTTTCTATTTCTGCTCCACTAGAACACTCTTGTCATCAAGGACACAGCCTGTGATAGAACATAACTGTCAGACACACTCACATTCTTTGACAAAAATATAACCTACATGGTGCTGCAGACTGCCTGCAGAGTGCTGTGATTATGGCTGTTACAAGGGGGATGTCATTCTGTCCTTGCCTGGAACATTGCTTTTTTTCTTTTCTTCATGTAATTAGTGACAGTGCGCTTTTTGTGTATATGCGGGCTCCACCTGGTCTAGTTCGATTAAAGTTGATGGCTATTTTTATGTCATCAGCAATCATAATTTATTGTTTCATTTTTGGAACATCTCTTGCAGGGATTTTGAATACTTTTTTTGACTTATCTTTTTAAACTTGTCACCCAGTTCTTGCCAAGGTTAACAGCAAAGTTTACAAAGGTTAACAGCCAATCTCACCTGAGAATCACCGCCTAAACAAAAGGTTATTTCACCATGTGAATCCTTTTGGATAGCTTTGTCTAGCTGCATAGCTAATTAACCAATTAGAAGCTACTTCTGATTTTATTTTTCAAGATAAATGCTTGATCGGCTGTAGACTTTTTCTTTGAATTTATTTTCCTTTTTTTGAAAAAAATTAAGCCAATGCTTCCTTTGTATAGATGCTTCCTGTGGGTCTTGTTAGCCCTTAGCTGTGTGCCTGCCTCTTGAACACTGGGAATTATCCTGCATTCTACTGAGTTCCACAGCTGTCTGCCTTACCACTCAAAAGCATTTGAATATTCTCACCGTATCTCTGAGAATACTTTCTTTAGTCTCAATTGACTATCATACACCAAACCCCTTTTGTCTTAATTCTCTAATCTCTGTATAATTTGATATTGCAACTGCACTTGAAGTTTTCTCATTTGAGTTCCATAATGAAAATTATCTACTATATACGCTGCTTTTTTGGTCTCCTTTATTGGCTCTTTAATTTCCAGTTTCCTACAAGTATTAAGTGAACCACACAAGAGAGCTGCTTCCCTAGTTCAAAAACTTTGGTGTTATATCTCTAGCCCTCCATTCTGGCTCCTCCTCTTCTCCTCATTGCATGCGTCCTCACTCTTTTTAAAAATTTTATTTTATTGTGGTAATAACACTGGACATGAGCTATACTCTCAACACATTTTTAAGTGTACAATACATTATTGTTGACTGTAGGTACAGCGTTGTACAGCAGATGTCTAGGGCTTATTCATCCAGTTTAACTGGAACTTTATGTCCGTTGATTAGTGATTCCCCATTTCCCCCTCCTGTCAGAGCCAGGCTGACAGGAGGGGGAAATTTGTATATAACATTACAAATATATACTCTCCTGTAATGTTATATACAACAGAGAGTATATATACAAATATATGCTCTCTGTTCTGTGCATTTCTGTTTTAGATACTTCACAGAAGTGGAATCATGCTGTATTTGTCCTCCTGTGACTGGTTTATTTCACTTGGCATAATGTCCTGAAGGTTCATCCATGCTCTCTCATATGACAGGACTTCCTTTTTTATTAAGGCTGAATAATATGTCAATGTATATATATGTATATTCCACATTTTCTCTATCCATTTGTCTGTGGACATTTAGGTTTATATAGCTTGGCTGTGGAAACTGAAATGAACATGGGCATGCAGGTATCACTTTTTGAGATCCTGATTTCATTTCTTCTGGATCAACATCCAGAAATCGAATAGCTAGATCGTATGGTAACTGTTTTTAATGTTTTGAAAAACCTCCACACTGACACAGTGGTGGCACCATTTTGCATTCTCATCATTAGTGTGCAAGGATTCCAGTTTCTCCACATCCTTTCCAACACTTTTTTGTTGTTGTTGTTAATTGCCATTCTGACAGGTGTGAGGTGATCTCTCATTGTGGTTTTGATTTGCATGTTCTGTCTTTTGGTGACTATTCTCAAGAAGTTACTGATTAGCTCTAAATTGATGCAGTTCATATTTATATCTCTAGGTCTAACATCACTCATGATATTTTCATCTCTCTCTAGAACCTCTTCATTCTGTTATTTTAATGGAAATCCAGACTCAATCTATTATTCCTTCTTCCTGAGGCACAACCCATGTTAATGGTTAATCTCTGCAACTTCTCCTTTTCTTATTGCCTTTACCATTTCCCCAGTTTCCTGAGTTTGAAACACTGAACTTGCACTCTGGCCTGCTTACACTCAGCAGGATAACAGCTATCAAATTTTATAGATTTTATCCCTAAAACATCTTTGCACTCCCCTCTTTAAAAATTACTTTTTTGCTATATCAGTTAAAACCTAGAGTGTGCTTTTTTTTTTTTTTTTTTTTGAGACAGGATCTCACTCTTTTGCCCTGGCTGGAATGGAGTGGCATGATCACAACTCACTGCAGCCTTAAACTCCTGGGCTCAATGAGTAATCCCTCTGCCTCAGTCTCCTGAGTCGCTGGCGCTACAGGTGCACCACCACACCTGGCTCTAGATTGCTTTTTACTGTACTATTTCAGTAGCATTTTAAAATCCATCCTTTAAAATATAGATTACTTACTATAAATTTATTTTTTGAAGGATAATTCAGAGAGTATCTCTTCTCTGGTTGGCAATCTAGTTATTTGTTATTCTCAAAATTAACTATAATATCTTAACCAAGTATTTGAAGTCTTTCACCAGCCGAGGCAATCCACCTTTCTGCTCTTGGCTCCTGTGGTTCCCTCCCTCTATCTTACACTTCAGTCACACTCCTGCTTTTTGTTAGTCCTTGATCTGCATTGTGCTTACCACTTCTACACTTTTACTTCATGTATCTTTTATAACTGCAGGAGCTGGTTCCCATTCTTAGAAACCTGTGTTTCTTAACATGCCCTTTTTGATGCTCTTAAAATAATGTGATCTTTTCTTATTTGAGCCCATGGCATTTTCTCATTTTTCTTTGACACTTTTCTTACTAAACTCTGCATTATTTGTTGCTATCTATCTATCTATCTATCCATCCATCCATCCAGCTACCCACCCACCCATCTCTAGCCTAGAAGCTTCAAAAACGTAGAAAAATATTTTTCTTTCTATTTTTTCCCAGAATATGCATATACTCAAACAGAGAAAATAGTCAATATTAATATTTGATGGATGAAGGAAAGTGTTTTGCTTATTTTCCAGTGCTCAGTTTCCTTTACATGGTTTTTTTTTTTTTTTTTTTTTTTTTAGTATCTAGTAGAGAGAGAGTAAGATTTGGAGTCTGATAGATCTAGATTTAAATCCCAGATATTCCACTTATTGGCTGTGTGACCTTAGAGAAATCAGGTAATATCTCTGAACCTCTACTCTCTCATCTACAAAATGGGTACAATTATATCTAGTTACTTATTTTGAGATTTGAATGAAGTATTATGTAAAAGACCTTTGCAAATTGGAAGAGCTCAGTAAAAGTTACATTGTTTTCACCTCCTCTTTCTTCCATCCTTTCTTCCAATTTTCTCTATTCTCATAGCAGTTAAGGTAGGTTCTGCATAGAGAGTCACTCAATGAATACTTATTGAATAAATGCATTCACCTGTTTGCTCAGCTGACATTCACTGACTTTCCATATTGGTGACTTCTCCATTTCTACCTCTGGTGGCTTTCTTTTATTACCAGATCTCTCAAACGTCCACTCTCAAACACTAAAAGTGGACTTTCTTCCAGAAGTGTACCATAGAAGTCCTAAAGATTTCTTTCTCCAAATTAAACCTCCATGTAAATTGCCCGCCTTGGGGCACCTTCTTGTCAGCAGAACCAGAAAAAACACATTAAGGACTCCTTAGATTTAACCAGTGAGTCAGATATATCTTACAAACTGTGGTTTCTCTTATCACTTGTGTAGTCTCTCTCTCTCTCTTTTTTTTTTTTTTGCATTAGAAGGCAATACTCATGCATTGGGTCCTCTAAATAGAAAGAGATATAACATTACTAATTGGAGCAGTAATTGAATTGTAATTATTTCTAGGTTTTTAAAAAATTGAATTTAAAGATACATTAGGAAATAACCCATCCTGGTGACTTAGTGAAAGAAAAGGGAATATTATGAAAAATTAACATACAGGTAAATGTAGCCCTTATTTGTACTTTTGGTTTAATTATACTGAATAATTTAAATATCTATGCTTTGTAAGGCAAAAGCATTACGAGAAAGTGACACATTTGGTGAGTTTGAATCTTACGTTAGCATGATAGGGCATCTTTATTGCATTCCATTTGGCCTCTCAGGTTTCTTGATGGCTAAAATCACCTTTGCTTTGAGGTTTGGTTAAACCATGTTAGTTTGCTAACTTTATACTTGATTAAGTTTTTTGAATCTCTTCATTGTAACTTCAGACAACATAGAGAGTTTGCAAGAGAATGAAAGCTGGAACTCATGAAAATGCTGGTTAGTGTCTGTGTGGCTGTCTTTTATCGTTTTGTAGACTATTTGGTTCTTCTCACCACTGATGTTTTTAAGTCCCTTAGGAGGCCCAAGAAGAAGCACCCCTTTTCTCAGCCTTTATTCCTAAAAGACTTTATACTGGAGAATTTGCAGGCAGGGGACTTCCCAATACTAAACTCCAAAATTAAATAGATTTCCCTGGTCCCAGGCAATACTGGGTTGGACACACCTCTCCTGGAGGAGCAGAGCACAATTTGGAGTGCTCTCTAGGAGAGATTTGGTCTCTAGCGAAAAGATGTTGACTTATATATGCCAAATTTATTCTTTCAAAATGGCCTATCAGGTATGTTGCTTCTCCGCTGGAAGTGGAGAGTGGACCATTCTTTATCTGGAATGAAAAACCCAGGACTAGGGAATAGGCATTCCACATAATGGTGCCAATTCTCTTGTGATAATCTGGTTGGTAGAACAAATGAGGGGGTCCATTATAATGGATTTATCCCAACATATTTGTTAAAAGGAACAGTCAAGATTTCAAGTAATGCTTTTATTTAATAGCTACCTAAAAGTGATTCTTCGTGTGTTAGATGCACAGACCAGGGTGGTATCTGGTCACACATTTTTCAGTTTCACAAATGTGATGATACTCCTATAACAAGTATCACTGTTTTATCTCATGCGTTAATGATGAATCACAGTAGAATATAGTGTGTTACAATGTCAGTATTTTTCATCACAAACTCATCATGTTATACTTCTGCCAGGCACTAATAGATAACTATTTCTAAGACTGTACAAGAGGCTAATTAAAATGATAATATATTTGGAAAGATTTTCCTACCAATCTCTCTTAAGTTGCAGGTTTGCATATTTGGTTAAGTAAAAATGTGTAAGATAATTTTCTGTCATAATTTCAAGTTAGTGTACAATAAAAATCATCAATTTCATTTTACATAGTTATATAACACCTATGAGTACAGATGACTCTGGAAATTGAAAGTATTGAGAAATATACCAGTATTCTAAGCACAGATTTTTCATGTCCTTATATGCAGAAAAATAAATGTCAGTAATAGTCAACAGTGTTTAATTAGTAGATTTATTTATGAAGTTCAGAAAGGAAACACAATTAATACTATATGGATATTAAATATTAAGTTATGACCATCAAATGTTAGAATAGTGGCTAAATAAATTACTCTTTAATAAAACACAGAGCCTAGAACACAGCACTATATAAATGCCTGTTAAATAGGAACCAAATAAAATAGTGAATTCAGTGAATTTCAAACAAATAATGGCACTATGAATCTTAATGGGTTTTATATACTAATCTCTTTTCTGTAAATACAATTTCTTGGCTCTCCAGAATGTGGTGTGGCACCTTGTCTATTCTTTCTATATCTGAGACAAGTTAGAAATCTCAGTAGATTAAAACTTGGAAGGAATATTGTCTGAATTCTTAAAGATGGAAGAATCCTAAGCATCTAAATTATAGTACTTTATTATTCATTGTTTATATAGACTTTTAAACAATGATCATATATAAAACAACTCCTATGTCTATTATTGGTAATATAGACATCAACAGTCTGACTAAAATGATATAAAATATGGTAAGAAAGGATGATACATTATGTGAACTACAGTAGAAATAAAAAATGCCATTGCTGGCATTTACTACATAAAAGTTGCCCTTTGAAATTATTTAATTATTTCAAGTATCTCATGCTGTGAAGGTTATTTTCACAAAAGGCCTTTTGCTCTGTCTTAATAAAATGTCAAACATTTTAATAATGTAAAATAAGCATTTACCCTATGAATATTGTACTTTTGTTTCTAGTTTGTGGTCTCACAACTCTCCTCATAAAATTGTATTATCATATCACATTTTCATCATGTTATTTCCATGCTTCAAGTTCTCAAGTGGCTCCTATTCATTTTCATAATAATTATGGAGTACAAAGTTATTTATTGCTGTGTAATAAATACATCCAAAACTCAGTGGCTTAAGACAAGAATGAACATTTATCTTATATTTTCTCTGAGTGAGGAGTTTGGGAGCAGGTTGGCTGGTTCTGGCTTGGGATTTGTCATGAGGTTGCTGTGACTCTATCAGACAGAGCTACAGTCATCTGAAGGCTTGACTGGAGGGTTCTCTCTCAAGAGATATTCTCTCATCTTCCATGGCACGTTGGTGCTAGCTGTTGGCGGGATCCTTCAGTTCCTCAAGTGGAATTTTTCATAGGAGAACTTGATTGTCCTCATGTTGTAATAGCTGATTTCCTCCAGAGAGAGCAACTCAAGAGAGACTGAGGTGGAAACTACATTAACTTTCACAAACTAGCCTAGGAGTTCCTCATGCCATTTCATCGGTATTCTGTTGGTCACACAGGGAAGTCATAATTCAATGTGTGGGTGTGACTAGCTAGAGGTGAGACTCATTGAGGGCCATCTTGTAGGCTGGCTACCATACTTTAAAAAAAAAATTTTTTTTTGGTTAAAAGTTTTACATTGGGTTAAAGGATCACATTTATCATATGTGCGACCTGATTTCCCTGACTCTTTGCAATCTCCAGTTTCTAATCTTATTTAAAATCTCAAACACTTATTTCTTGTCTCAGAGTGTATCAGATGGGCTTACAAAGTCATCTGTCATATTCTGTTCTGTGCCCTCTATTGATGTTGACTGCCCGGGGGCTGGTGGAGGGTAGTGCTCCGCCATAGCTGCAGGCTTTAGGACTTCACCTTGTCAGTCATCCGTGTCAATGCTACGGTTTCCCAGGGTTTCCACATTTAAAAGCCCCCAGGCTACTAAAATGAAGATGAATTACATGAAATCCTTCCTATTTCAAAACCTGTATTGATTTCCACCCAGAAGTGGAAAAAATGTTCCCTTTTCCACCTCTGAATTATATATATTTATCCCCTAGTACAAGATAGTGTGCTTCTATGTCTGGTGGGGCTCAGACCAGTATCTATGGGCTGAGCTTGACCCTCATGTGTACCATCATGTACTTCAGATGCAATGTTGTGTTGCCTGTTTCATTTGAGATTTAACCAGAAAGTAAACTATTGAAATTATTGGAATTCTTTCCTTTCAGTTTAGCAAGCCAGTCTGAATCCTAACTTTAAGCTCAAACTAGCCACTTGCCATGTATGCATAACACAGAACATATTAAACATATTTATCCCCAGCACCCTTAGTAGATGCATAAATAATGTTTGAGGTTAATCTGTATGCTAATTAAATATATGTTTAGAAAAATTCAGTATATCTAAGTTTTGGCTTTATATATCTTGAAGTTATTTGTTGCATACGTATGTCAAGGAACTTTTGTACTTTAATGGAATAATGCAATTCAAAATTGGCAGTGAAATTCTTACCTGAAATCAGTAGAAGCACCAGGGTGCTTTAGTCCTAAAACATTGGCTGGCGTATCCTTTCCATTAATGGATAACTGATTTGTTCTCTACCTTATGTAAAGTGAAGTGCTATGTAACTATAGATTCAACACTCTTCTCCCCTCTTCCAATCAGCTTGTTGCTCCTCTTTGTAAAACTCCAGGTGTTATAAAGCTTAAAATCTTCTGATAAACATTTTCATAAGCTAGGGAATATAGTCTGAGAAAAAGTAAATAGTGACCTCTGAATTCCAGATTTAAATTCACATTAGTCATTCTTATAAAAACCTACCCCTTTAAATTTGATTTTTTAAGTAAATTATAAAATCTTAGGGAAGAAGAGTTTGTGAAATATTGGAATTAATTGTTACTTGAATGTCTGAAAGAAATCCTCTCTCAAATCATTTAGACATGGTATTCTCTTTATTAAAAGGTGCTTGAACTACTGAATAAAATATTTTTTATTGATAGAATAATTCAAGTTTTGTACCTCTTTAATCATTTTGGCAAATAACATCTTTATCAAGATATTTATCCATTTTTTTATCCCTGCTATGTTTGTAGTTTTTTCATTTCTAATATTTTTAATACCTTTTCTTTTTTTTCTTCATCAGTCTAGTAAGAGATTTATTGGTTTTATAAAACTTTAATGTTTTTGGCTTTATTGATCCTCTATATTTATTTTTGCCTTTGACTTAATTATTTTTTTCTTATCCTTTAATATAAACTTTCTTTCACTTTTTATGAGTTTATTACCTTGTGTTCTTTTTCTTAAGTTGGATATATAGCTTATAGATACTTATACTTTCTTTTATAATCTAAACAATTGAAGACTGATTTTCCCATTTTTGACTATTTTATTGCATTCCAAAAATTTGAAATGTTGTCTCTTGATAATGTTTCTTAATCTCCACTGGGATTTTTGTTTTATTCATGAATTGTTTTGAAATGTGTTTTTAAATTCTGAAGTGTGAGGTATAAGAATTATTTAACATTTTGTTATTAATTTATAATTGATAACATTTGTTTGGAAATGTGGTCTGTGTGATATCTAATCTTTGAGCTTCACTGAGATTTGTTTTGTCAATTTTTAAAGTTTTCAGTGTGTGTTGGAAGAGAATATGTGTTCTCTAATTGTTGCATGCAGGGTTCAATATGAAGTCCATTAAATCAAGTTTTAATTATATTATTTAAATACGCTATTTCTTTGATAATTTTTTGGTTTTGCTTTTTTGGTTTACATAACTTGTCATTAAATGAGGGAGGAATGCTAACATCTCACACTGATTATAGATTTTTAAATTCCTTCTTATAGTTTTATCCAATTTTGTTTTACATGCAGTATTTTGAATCTATCTTATTTGTGTAATTTGTCTTATCTATCAATTTTAAAATCATTGTATTTACCTGGAGAATTTAATATTTGTCATTATATAGTGATTCTATTTATTCCTAATACTGTTTCTTAACTTAAAATCTATGTTGCCTAAAATTAATACCTATTCTAGCTTTCTTTTGGTTAGTTTTAACTGGTATATAAATTTACAGCCTATTACTTTGAACACTTCTGTATTCTTACTCAATCTCTTGCAAACACAAATCTTTGGATTTGTTTTCTGTCAGTTTTCTGTCTTCTGTCTAACAATTGTATTTTAACTGGCAAGATCATCAATACATTACATTTATATTAGGATTTGATTCTGCCAAGCTTTTTTTGTGTGTGTTTTCTGTTAGCACAGCTTTTCCTTCTTTCTTCTCC